>NC_133910.1:7469393-8094510 GCF_964199755.1 Larus michahellis
CAGCAGACCAACTGCTAACATCTCTAGTGCAGAGCAAAGTCAGAGACATTAAACTCATCTTCAAAAACCACACAAGACAGCTCCATTTCAGGCTACAACAGAATGAAAGCTGGATCAATGGTCCCAAAAGAGATGACCTCCTGGGTGGTTCCAGTGTGTCTGCCAGAGTCTTTTTGACCAACCAATGGGACAACACTTCTCATGTCCCAGAGGACATTTTCCTCTGGTCAAGTTTGGGCAGTGACCATAGGAAGCTACAAAAAGGCAGGTTTATATAAAGATATACATCCATGGAATTTCTAAAGGAGTCCAAGTCTACATGGAAAACTTTTAGAACTTAAATTCAAAAAGCAGAGGAGGATCAAAATTGGTGTTGCCTATTAATGGGCACTCTGAATCTACAGCAAAATCACAGCATAGTGACCTGGACAAACAGACCAGAGTCTCCTGGTCTTCCATTCCTTTCCTTATTTTCCACAAGTAAAGGGTTTATCTAAATTCCTTCCCCTGGTATCTTCCCCCCACCTCTTCAAACTAATACACTGATTTCTAATAACATTTACTTTTCCCTGTTCAGGTGTCAAGTTTGACTTCAACTTCATCCAAATAGAAGATGGGAAAATATCAAGTGCTAATGCAGTGCCTCACTTGTTCTTTTACAGGAAGCATTCTTTAAATATCATTCTTTCAATAGTCTATACAAATTAATTCAGAAAATGGACCTCTTTCTCTAAGATGAGGTTGGGGCGCCAGGTAGTTTGCAGCCCTGGCATAACAAACACATCTTGTATGTACAGGCGTCAACAGAGAGTAACGCCTAGGAACTGAAACATCAAATCAAAGTAGTACAGCCCCGAGGGAAGAACTATATTGCTGGGATCTCTACTGAGAGCTGTGCCAATGTAGAAGAGGTGACCTGAGTTTCAGCACTGGAGTTGCAGCACCAGCTCTGCAGTGTGACACATGTCACACGCCAATCCCTGAGGGCATTCCACATTTTGGTATGTACCAATCTCCTCCTTACCTCTAGCTATAACTATGACACTGCGACAGATCTCCTCTCAAGGCCACCACCACGCTCAGGCAATTCCCAGCTATTCATAGAGGAGCTTCTATTAAAAGTAAAAGCACAATCAGCTTAAGAAATAACCAGAGATTACTCAAGAGATCACAGCAGCCAGAAAGAGAGAAAACCTAACATGTGTATTAGAATCAAGGGGCCCCATCCTGACCCAGAGCAGTGTAAGTTGAGAGAAAATCATGAGCAGGGGTTAGAGCTTTGGTTTTTACTGGATTAATTCTGAACAGGTCACCAGGTGTATTCCCCGACTGTCAGAGAATTGTTCCTGTGCTGGCAGGCAGGTGGCAAATGGACAGTTATTTTCATTATAAGCCCCTGTTTGTAGAGGTTTATAATTACTTGGATGAGGAAGAGCTCTCAGAGCTGAAACAGCCCATTAATTTGTTGTCAGAGCCCTGGGCCAGATCCTACATAACTTACTCTGTGTTTACACGTACAAGAGTGGCAGGAAGGCAAAGAGGAGGAACCGAACAAAGACTTCAAGGTTTTTGCCTTTAGGTAATCTTTTCCTTGTTCTAAGAAATTCAGTACAGCCTCCCCCATCCCTGGATCTCCATTCTCAAAAAAAAAAAAAGCAAAAATAATAGTTTTTCCTAGCACTCTCCAGGGTAAGGAAGCTCTGCTGTAAAAACATTTGCAGATGTTGAGAACCAACTACTCAGCATCTCTGTAGACTTCTGCCTATGATGCTTTGAGAAAGGGTCTAAGAGCAGCTGAAAAACTACTCTGAAATACGGCTGCAGTTTATGCTCAGCTTTTATACAGCATTACAGCAACACTGTCTGGCTCTTCAGCCAAAATCCACAGCAGTATCAGTTTAATATCAGCTCTGTCCTCTCTCAGGCATCCCATATACTACTACACTGGCCACTCTTACATCAAGACTGTTTCACAGCCACAAAATGACAGTCGTAGCAGCGTCAGACAGGATCCCAGCAATTCCCATGTTTGTTGCAGTAGCATTAACTCTTCACCCTTCAACACAGCTGCAACAATGCAACCTAAAGCCATGAGAAACAGGAAAGGGAGTGTTAAAAGGGACTGTTGAGGCAATACATTATTAAAATAGTATTTTCACCCCCAGAGACTCAAGTTCAATTCGCATTTCAGTCACAAGTGAGGAACTGGGTTTATTCCAAACCTCATTTTGTATAATTTATTGTTCATTGTGACTGCAACAGAAGTATTTTAGCCCTGATTTTTAGGAACGGAAGATTTCACAATGCAGGCCTTAGAAGTTTTGTGATTCTTTATACTTGTTCTCCAGGAGCACTTAGGGAAACAGTATCTTTTAAAGCAAAAAAGAGTACCCTCAAACATCCATGTTAGAAATTGATGTTTTTAATACAAAAGCTACACTGCTCTTCTTGTTAGCTTAACTGCTGTGTGCAGGGCTCTAAGAAAAGCCACACAAGTCTTGCAGAAGAGTGGCAGAAGTTGGCAAGTTTGCTTCCAGTCAGCAAGCCACAGCTTGAGGATCTTGCATAATGTCTGCTTCCAAGATGCTTCCAAAAGCTGAACTGCAAGAAGCTAGTGACCAGGGATTGAAACACCATCTCACTTCCATTTGGTCATGGCTGGGTCTGCCAAAGCTTTCAGAGCATCTAACACGGCAGAGAACAGAGACACTGTTAGGTTTCAGACTCAGGGTTCATACTTCCTGTACTGTGTCTTGCAGGAAAGAAAAAAAGTTATGTTATAGCCAGCACCAGCCTAGGAGCTGTGACAAGCTTGAAGGTCACAGAGGAACCAGCCGTCAGCAACTTAATTATCCTGTCTGCCCATCTATATAAAACAGCTTAAGAAAATTACTAAACCACTTTACATTCAGTTTTTCTTTAAGTATTCATTAATAGGACTTTGAGGGAAAAAAAAAGCTGGACATAAGTACAAAGCATCAACGAGTCATCTGGAATAATTGTTTAAATACCTAACATTAAATTGTGCTCTCAGTTGCCAGTCACTATGTTTTGATGCATATTCTTGCCTGCTCCTCAGTAAACACTGAAATGTTGTCTCAGTCCTCTCTTCATAGCCACCCCAATATTTATAGTAGTTAGTCCTGAGCAAGACATCCAATTCTCATGACTAAACTCCATCAAGTCACTCAAAAATAGCATGATACATGCTTTGGAAGGATCACAGATATATGTAAATAAAGAGAAAGCTTTTTGGAGCTTTTCAGAACCAATTCTGCTTGCAGCTCGATCACCTCCAAGCCTGACCAGACCATCTGAGTGTTTAAAGTCACTAGGGACAAACCCCTGCGCTCATTCCTCTATAGGGTTGTGCTACCCATCCCTGCTCTGAAAGGCTGTGCTCAAAAATTTAAGTGCTACCAGCTCATCTAGTGCAGCCTCTCATGTCCCAAGGCTTTCTAAGAATACCCTGAGACTCCTCAAATCCAGTATCTGATCTACGCCAGTAGCCAAAGGTGGCTGCATCAGTCCCGACCTCTCTGCAGACAGACCTAAGTAATCAGCAACACCGGGCAGATGAGGCTGCGTGAACAGCTAAAGCTCTTAGCACACCACTTCTGGTGAGAAGGCAGGTCTTTCAAAGGGCTCAGGCAGACATTGCCCTACCACCCTTGCAGAGTTTTAATTTATTGTTAGGAAAAATAGCTTCCTACTTTATGGTTAGCCTTTCCTGGTGTTATTTCAAGCATCCATTACTGATATACACCTACGTGACATGACACCAACAGACTCTCCTTTCTACAGATGGAGAAAAAATTATAAAAAAGTTAGTCACACAAGAATTTAGTTTCAGAGCTGAGAACAGGACTCTTATCTCAAGGCTGAACATCCCTGTCTGCCTCTTAGAGGCAATATTCCTTTACCTTGAGCTTTCACTCTATCAGAATGTATGAAACCAGGTCTGAGAGCAGGAAAAGAAAAATTCAAGTGGAATGAGAGACTGTCCCACTAGTGAGCTACTTTCTCACCATGCATGACTAGATTTCTTCTTTTTTTTTTGGACCAGATTTAGTTTTAGCTCTCCTCCCAACTAGCAGTACTCTGACTCATATGGTTACAGATCTGAAAGCCTAAGAAGGAAAGTATTACACCCAAAATTTTTTGGGTGTTTTTTTTTTTAGTGGCATATCAAGGAAGTAGGCTTACCCTGCATATTACCAGTAAATTTCCCTTCACAGATGCCACCTCAAAACTAATTTTACATTGGGTGTATAGGCTGAACACCATATGTTCTAGGTGACTGCCTGCCACTCCTTCAGTAAATCTTCTGGTTTTGCCACTAAAATACACTGCCTGAAACAAAAATCTGAGTATTGTCTCACATGGGTGGAGCACACATGGGTTTGCTCTCGTCTAATAAATTTGTTGCTCAAGGCATCATAATAAGTTTCACTCCAGTAGCAAGAACACAGCAAGAACTGTTTTCTTGATAACTTACACGAAGTTGTCAGCTGCTTCCATTTCTCCACAAAAAAGTTCATCTTAAAGACGGTAAGAAATCCTCACTCAAAAGAATTATTACTCCTACTTGGACAGACAGGCTCAAACTTGAAGTTAAGCACGAAGTAGGGACATTCAGTAATTCACCAGATCAGGAAGGGGATTAGCTTCCTGCCTTAGAATAACATTTTCAGAAGCTGCCTCAGATAGGAGGTGCTGCAGACAGACTCCCACACCTTCTATTTAAGTCTAGCAGAGTTCTGCCTACTCGAAGCATCTGGAGAAGTCAGGTTCAAGGACTCGACTTGGCATCCCCAGCTATGTATTGAACCATGGCTTCTGAAAACAATCAGTAGCCTTTAAAAATAGCAGTTTACCTTTGTTCTGCATCGGGTTTTTGGGGTTGTTTTTTTTTTTTTTTTGACTGTGTGAAAAGTTATAAGCATGTGGAGTTTTGAAAAAACAGTAATGGTTTTAGCATAGAGGAATGCTTTTAGAACTTCTTACTTCCTTTCCCCTGCTGGTTTTGCAGACCCTTTACAGCCCTGTGCCACAGCATGCTGTTTATAGAGCAAATACAGAAAAAAAACCACAACACTTACCTACCACAAAGTACAGTAAGGATTAATTGAAGCTCAAGATGCTTTAAGATTCCCAACGTTAGGATTATCATGGTAACAAGGAAGAGTCCACACTAGCAAAGGCAGCATCCTCCTGGTCTGCCAGCTATCAGGTGATGACTTCCAGCAATGACAAGGCAACCTGTCATTTTCACACACCAGTAGGTCCAGGCAAGCCTTAACTTGCACAATACTGAGCATCAGCTTCCAATCTGGAGACACAGCTGGCTTCCTTTCCCCGGGTAAATTCTGATATGATCCGAGACATGCCATAAGGATCTCTTTTCTGAGCAAATGTAAGGCTAGTGGGCAGTTACCAGAAGTATGAGATCATCACTAAAGAGTTAAGCTGAAGAATACAGTCAGACAGTGAAATTTAACATCTCACATCTAACTGCTGCAGGAAGTAGAAAACATATTAGACTTGTATTTGTTTGAGCCAACACCTATATCATTAAAGCAAGCAGTCAGAGAACAAATACAGGCAGACACTGCTGTTGCATTACAAACACTGAGATTCATGCACTTTTTCCCCTCGCTTACAGCCATCCATGTTATGTCTTAACTTAATTACGTATCTCCTCCTAGCGTTCCTCCTCCCACAAGTGTTTGCTGAGAGCTGTACAGATTTCTCTTACGTTAAATAATTTTGTCTTGCAGTCTACTGTTACACATTAGCCATTTCCCCCAGTGCTCCATATTTTCTTCCTTGAACAATTAATCAGAGATGAAAATAGGTATTTTCTTCGCTGAAGACTAAAGGCTTGCTGCCATTTGAAGGACTATTGTTTGACCACTATTTATTTCTCTAAACAGCCAAATCCTGCTCCTGGCTCTTGCACCATCCTCCGCAACCCTAAATAAGCCAGCTCCCAAGCAATGCCTATATCTTTAACCTGCCAACACAGAACAGCATTTGGTCAGTTCACGGATGTATTTATCATACAGCAATTAAGGGTCTGGGTCCATGACTTGCAATTACTCTCTCTGCCAGCACTCTGGGCATGTAAGTATCTCCAAGCAGAACAAAAACAAAATAAGAAATAGAAGAATCATATTTAAGGTCCCCTTTTGTGGCCAGAGCAGAGCAAGTTAATGTGTGTATTTTCTTGTTTAAATTTAAATCCACTGCTAAAGTACCACATTGATGCTCAGCATTGCCCAGCACAGCAGACATCCTCAATCTGTACATAACATAGCTATGATTTTTAGAAGATTTAAGCCCTCAGTTCTCTTCACAGCACTCAAGCTTACAAAGCACGTATTACAGCAGAAGCCCAAACAACTTAAAAGCACAAAGATTGTTAACAAAACAGTTTTCCTGCAGTATCTGAACAGGCTAAGTATCTGCATCTCTGTATGCATCCCTATAGGATCTTTCAATTCTAGATAATTGCTTAATACTGCTGTCGGCCTCTGAAGGTATTTTGCCAGAAAAGCTTCCCATAACAAAGCAAAGTATATATTATCAAAGAAGGCATTCCTTCATCATACCTTGGGGGTTTAAGTATTTATCTCTAAATGGCTGGGGAAGGTTGAGATATGAAGATATTAAGTCGCTTCTCAAAGTTATACCTGAAGCCAAACTAAATCTTGTAGCTTCAAGATCTAGCTTTGGACTTCCAGTATGTGACAGTGCAAGGCAGAGACACAGCTGCAGCACGTGCTGCCTGGCCCTTGCCTGGTTTTGTCAAGGCAGTTACTGTAGCACAAGTACCAAGCTTAATAGGTACTTATCCTTACCACTGCCACAAGCATTCCAACGCTGCATTTATCCTGCTCTTCTACCCATGACAAAATTTCAGTTTTCCAGGAGATGCAAAGCTAGCCCAACATGGTTGAGTTTAGGTCCATGCCTGCCTCCAATTTCATTCCAGGCAACATACAAAAAAAATCAGCTAATTCAGCATATACCATCAGACCCTGGTAACAGACTGCTAAGGCTAAGTGCCTCTATTTGGTTTGGGATATAAAAGCCCCCAAGAGAGGATGCTTTTGGGGTAATGCTCAGGTCTGGAGTCAAGTAAACCCTAATTCACTTCCCACAACTTTGGCACTGCTTAGTTCCCTTGATCATAAACAAGATGGTTTCACCTCCATTCAAGTCCTTCCACCTACTGTTCCCCGTCCTTAGTCATCGCCTCCTCAGCAGCCCCCTTAAGCCATCTGTTCTCCAGAAGTCAGAGGTGTCTTGTTTTCTCCATGAAGAGCAATGCAGCTGCCCCAGCAGGGCTGAGCAGCACGCTGCCTTGGATCAGACAAGAACACAAGGCACAGACATTTATGCAGCCATCTGAATACAGCCCAGTGCTTTCAGTTTTTCCGTTTGTAACACACAGATAACAGTAATACTCCTACAAATCCAAAAGATTTGTGTAACAGTGCTCTGAGATCTTAGGATTTTTATAAAAAACCACACTTATATTTGTTATTTTCACATGGCAGAATAAGAGTGGCATGAACATGAATGGTTTTACAAACATCTTTGTGGGCTGTCTTGTACATCCCCCCTTATGGGCCCTTTGGGGTCTCTCAAGTCAAATTAGTACATACCACATGCTTTGTTCTTTTTATCAGACCAATTTTGCTGGTACTGCTGCCTGCTCTAAGGCCTTCTAATTTAACAAAGGTGGCAGCAAGGAAGTAACACCACCATAAGAATGGACTAAATGACCCCTGAGGTTACTTCCAACCTGAGTTATCCTACAAGCCCATAACCACATAAACAGGAAATGCCCGGAGCTGACCCGATTAACCTTCCTTCCAGTTCTGGGGCCCAGAACAAACCAGTCTATGAAGAGATGTGTCACCTGTCTGGCTTCTACATGGCTTCTCTCATCTCTTCAGTGATTTTACACCATCAGCCAGTATCCTAGTCACCACGCTGAGTCTCCGGCAGCAAAAGCACACATAGCAGCCACACTGACATCTGGTATCATAAATACAGGCTCTGCACTGTTGGATAATCTGTTAACGGCAGAGTAAGCGACACTGGAAGAATAATTAGCAGCAGCTAGTAAGCCACTGCATTCAGGAGGAAAAATAATATTTGTTTGGTAAGACATGTAACTAAACATTGATTGCAGTCAGCATCACTCTGTGCTTCGAGGTTTCCAGCATGCATGGGATTTGGTGCTACTGCAAGGTGCCAGCAGCAGCCCTAGACTGAAGTCCTGCATAGCCACAGGCATCAGGGGCAAGCCTGCTGCCCTGCTATGTGATCATGCAGTGATGACAACCTGAAAGTAGCCCCACAGGTACAGAGCAGGGAAACCAGCCCTGACAGGGCCTCCAGCCCCACTGCTGAAGTGTCCCCATCAAGCACATCAGTCAGTACCAACTGCATCAGCATTTGTTCTTGCACAGATTTCCATCCACGCCAAGAGAAACTCATCAGCACTCACATTCACTGTGCAGCGAGCAGCTGCTGAGCAATAGCTGCACCACCATCCTGGTATCAAGCTGAAGCAGTGACATATGTCATGTCCACACTACAGCAGTAATTGTATTTGTACACAGTAGGTCTACACACAATTTCTTCTTATGCCTATTCAGACAAGAAAACAGACCCTATCACAATTACATTGAGGAGACACGCTTATTCTGGATACTATTTCCATAGCTTCTTATCACAGTTTTCAATACTCACACAAAAAGAAAACAGACTATACATTAAAGCAAGGCCCCAACTTTATTTTAATAGGATTGGGTTTTGCAGCATGTACACATACATTCTGTGGTATGATGTCTCACATTACCAGTCTCTAAACTAACCAGCACTCAAGGGTATCAAATGGAGAAAGACCTCTTCCCTTTGACATATTTTCCATTTCTACTCCAATTATTTCCTCTAAATGCTTTTCTACAGATAGGTCTCTCAGCTGCTGCCCAGGGGACCCTTCATTATTTCATTTTCTAAAAGCTATGGCACTATAACTTGCTGCTAGAGAGACAGCTGATGGGACACAGTGAGGTTACAAGTTCTCCTGGGACAGGGGTCATCAAAGAGAGATAGAAAACAATTTAATTCATTTGCTCTCCACCAGGCAGATAAAATCTCTAGATCTCAACTGGTGCCAGTGTAGACACACCAAGGATTAACATAGCCCCTTCCATTTGCTCAGTCTAAAAGAAAGGGGCAGTGTACCCCGATACACTGACTGTCCTCCGACAAACAGCCAGACGTTATATATTACGCCACTGCAGCATTGACTGCATAGATCCTCTAAAAAGGATTTACAAGGTTGGGCTGACAGTACTTAGAAAGCATGAAAACAGCAGAGCCAACAGGTGAACCTGTTTTGCTCACGTATTTCAGAAGCCCTATTTTCCCCTTTTTAGAAAGATACAATTCATTTTGGTGGTAGTAATTGTTACTTTCTTCCTGTATCCATGGACAAACAAGTGGATCTTGGTCTATGACCTGAGGCTCAGTAAAATGTGTTCCTGCAATGTCCTTCCCTTGGCATGATTCCCAGCATCCCTGGGGGGATTGCTGGACTGTTGGAAGTTCGCTAGAAAGGATCCCAAACTCTTTGAATGTGTATCTATAGCAAACGGAGGGGAAAACAACCTTATTCCAACTATGCTTTCTTTGCACCTTCTTCCTAGTACACACAGCACACCCTGCACTCGCTGCTCAAGGCTACCTTTGCACAAGTCCAAAATCCAGGGCTATGCACAGCTAAACAAGCAATTCATACACACCGCAGACCCTTCCAAGAGTAGGAAAGCTTTATAAGCCATCCAGCAGCAAATAGATTAAAAGAAAAAGTGGGGGTGGGGGAACGGCATCCAGTAGATGTCAGAAATGCAGTTTGCTGGAAGAGAAAAACCCACACAAGCATCTGACCAGGTATCACAGCAGTGACTGCTTTTAAGATAAGCCACCAGCAACTTGCACACTTCTCATAGCATAAAAAAACCCCCACCTTGATAGCTAAAACCTGTATATCACTGATTACAATTAATTAACGAGGCCAGCTGAAGAACACCTCCCCCTCCCCAGGTGTTGTGTGTCTACGCTGGAGCAGATAACCAGGCAGCACAGTCTGCAGTTTACTCAAGTTGCAGATGATGAATGCGAAGGTCACATGAAGGGAAGGCATCAGTATATTGCCTGTCACAAAATGGTAGCACCCGGGGATTTGAGCATATAGGAGAGAGATAACCCCGTCCTTCCCATAGCCTCCCCGGAGCTCCTGACATGGCATCCGCTATGGAGGACAGCGAGGCAGCGCTGGGGGAGGGGGACGGAGCAGATTAAACTTAAATACCCCACACACACACACACCAGCGACAACATCCATCCCGGGGAGCCCCGCTGAGGGGGGCACCGAGCAGGGGAGGGGACGGTCCCCGCTGACATCTCAGTGTGTGTCCCCCGTTATGTAACAGCCAGGGGAGGGGGGAAATAACGGGGCGGGGGGGGGGAGCTCCCACTGGTCCCAAAGGTGCGACAAAGGCGGGGACCCTGCTGCGGAGATGCTTCCCCCCCACCACCGCCGAGGAGGGGAAACCTCCTCTCCGCCCTTCCCTGCCCCTGCACCGCAGCGCCCGGGCGTCCTGCGGCGCTGCCCCGGCTCCTGCGCTGCACATGCACCCAGCACGGCGCTGGTGGGGAGCCGCGATGCCCCGGGCACCCCGCCGGCTCCGCACCGCGATGCCCGGACCCCCCACCACCACTGTCCCTACACCTCGACGCCCCGGGCATCCCGCCCTCCCTGCCCGTACCCCCTCAGCCCTGCCTGCGGCGGGGCTCCCCAGGGACCACCACCACCACCCTCCCTCCCTCCCCACCTCTTTCCTCACCTCCCGACGAAATTCTCCAGCACGGAGCTCTTGCCGGCGCTCTGCCCCCCCACCACGGCGATCTGGGGCAGGTCGAGGTTGGCGTTCTGCCCGATGGCGGCGAAGGCGTCCTGCAGCCGGTTGACCAGCGGGATGAGGTCCTCCATCCCGCGGTTCCCCATGGCTGCGGCGCGGCACCGGCTCCTCTCACGGGCGAGCTCAAAACTACAAACCCCTTATCCTGCGCCCTCACCGGCGGGTAGCCCGGGTCTCGCCGCCCCGGGCTGGTGGGCACCGGCACCAGCCCGCGCCCCTCGCCCCGCTCGACGCCGCCCGGTCTCGGCTCGCCTCAGCCCGCCCCGCCGCGCCTGCAGTGCGCCGCGCGCCGCCGCCAGGGGGCCTTAAGGGCGCCGGCGCCGCGCTGCACGCTGGGAGATGTAGTCCGGGCGGGCTGAGGGGGGACGATGAAAGGGGGACAAAGCCCTCACACACACAACACACACCTGCCTCCGAGGCCAGGGGTGGCTTCAGGGGGTTGTTGGCCCGGGAACGGGCCCGTTCGATGCCCCGAAATCAGAGCTGCACAAGCTGTCCCCAGGCCTCGGGGGCTGTGGGGTGCCATGGTGGGTTGACACACCGCCACGGCCCAGCCGGTGTACCTGTGTGGCCCAGTCATCATGCCTCATGGTTCTGTCGGTAGGTGTACCTGCCTGCTTCAGGGACTTTTTACAAGGGCATGTAGTGATAGAACAAGGGGTAATGGCTTCAAAATGGAAGAGGGGAGATTTAGATTGGATATCGGGAAGAAATTTTTCACTCTGAAGGTGGTGAGCCCCTGGCCCAGGTTGCCCAGAGAAGCTGTGGATGCTCCATCCCTGGAGGTGTTCAAGGCCAGGTTGGACGGGGCTTGGAGCCCAGGTCTAGCCCAGGGCAGAGGGTTGGAACTAGACAATCTTTAAGGTCCCTTCCAACCCAAACCATTCTATGGTTCTATGATTCTATACCTGTCCATGAGCCTGTACAGCTCGGTCACTATCCCTGCAGGGTTTGGTCACTGTACCTATGCAGTGCAGTCAACGTACAGGTATGATTTGGTCAATGTACCTGTATGGTTTGGTTACTACATCTGTTTGGTCAATCTACCCACATGGCTTGGTTGCTACATCTGCACAGTTTGGTCTTTATACCCATACAGTTTGATCACAGTACTGTTGCAGTTGGGTGGTACACCTGTATGGGAGGGCTTTGTGCCAGGACAACACTCGTGGAACTGCCAGAATACAATAAATACTTGGTATGATTAAACTGGAGGCTTGCAAAAACACTACTGAGCTTCTGCTGCTTCATCTTCATTCAAACATGGATGAAAAATACATGAATTTCTGTTTATGGCTGAAAAACAGTACATGTTGCTGTGTTTGTTTTACAGAAATACAAACAAATGCTTCACTTTATGTACTTAGGTTTTCTTTTTAAAAATCATTTGTCTGCAGTAAAGAGCCAACTGTTTGACTGTAGGCTTTTAAAAGGGCTAGGGTTTTAATAAGAATATAACGTGAGGCCATATGTTATTTGAAATCATAGCACTGGAAACAAGTGTTCAGAAAAGAAGCTGATGGCTAGCGGTGACTCAGGAGGATGGAGAATGCTGCATTTCACACACCTCGCAGTTCGTGCTACCCAGCACTCTTGTTCACAGCTCAGAGAGAGCTGGGGGTGGTGGGGGAAAGGAATAACAAAAAATTGCAACAGATTTTGAGCTGTATATTTTGTTTTAAACAGCAACTTTTTAGTTATAATGATTCTAAGGAAGATTTCATAGATGTCTGTCAAATGTAATCCATGCAGAAATACCTACCTGGGTGTACAGAGAAACTGGAACAACCATGCTGAGGTGTGAATTTGGCTCACTGTATTAGTGAAGATGCCCAAGGAAAATGTTGTGAAAAAGTCACTAGTGTGCAGGTGAAGGAAGAGTAGAGAGCTGCTCCATCTGTATGGGTAAGACCATTGTAGGGCATACGTGGGCTGTTTTGGGGGCTGTCAATGCTATTTTTTGCTCTCAGCAAATTGCCTAGCAAATCTCAAGAAACAAGCTTAAGAAACTCAATATAGACAGTGGACAAAAGTCTTTGAGTATCTGTGCAGCCATTATGATAATTTGTGTTGAAGAAACCTGGAGAAAAAATATTGGTTTTTTCCTTCAGAAGTTGATAGCTGCTGCTTATTAGAGGTCACCGCAAAAAGAACAGTGAAGAACATCAGAGACTTAAAGAATGGTGTCGCCTTCCTCCCTGGGTCAGAGCTGATGCTCAGGAAACTTCAGACCATGAGGATCTTTGAAGCTTTGTTTGAGGAACCATAAGAAGAAAATTGTCCTTTTTCCAGAGGTTGCTGTAACCTGAAGTTCACCCACACAGTTCTGATTTCTATACAGAGGAAGATTACCCAGGTACATTACTGCAATCATCTCACAGAATTTAACAGCTGTACTAATAACCCTTAATGGCTATGACCAGCCTCACCTGGGGCATCTCCCCACACCTGTGGGCCAAGGAGCTCTATTTAAGATCAGCCCGGGGCCATCAGTCCCTGATGAATTATGGAAAAGTCTCTAGTTCAGTTGCCAACCTACATGCCCATGGTATACTTGATTCCAAGTTGAACTTGTAGGCTGACTCCTTGGTCTGTCTCATTGCTGTAGGTGTGCCTGGAAATCACTAGCCCTAGTCCTAATCTGGGCCTGCAGGTTGGTATCTGGGGGGTGGCTGATGCACCGGAAGGCTGTGCTGTCATATAGAGAGACCTAGACAGGTTGGAGATCTGGGTAGAGAGAAACCTTATGAAGTTCAACAAGGGCAAGTGTAGGGTGCTGCACCTGGGCAGGAATAACTCCATGCACCAGTACAGGTTGGGGCTGACCTGCTGGAGAGCAGCTCGGTGGAAAGAGACCTGGGAGTCCTGGTGGACAACAGGATGACCATGAGCCAGCAATGTGCCCTTGTGGCTAAAAAGGCCAATGGCATCCTGGGGTGCATCAAGAAGAGTGTGGCCAGCAGGTGGAGGGAGGTCATCCTCCCCCTCTACTCTGCCCTGGTGAGGCTGCATCTGGAGTACTGTGTCCAGTTCTGGGCTCCCTGGTTCCAGAAGGCCAGGGAACTGCTGGAGAGGGTGCAGCAAAGGGCTACCAAGATGCTGAGGGGACTGGAACACCTCTCTTATGGAGAAAGGCTGAGGGACTTGGGTCTCTTCAGCCTGGAAAAAAGATGACTGAGGGGGGATCTTATCAATGCTTATAAATACTTAAAGGGTGGGTGTCAGGAGGATGGGGCCAGGCTCTTTTCAGTGGTCCCTGGCAACAGGACAAGAGGTAACGGGCACAAACTTGACCATAGGAAGTTCCATCTCAACATGAGGAGGGACTTCTTTGTTGTGAGGGTGGCAGAGCCCTGGCACAGGCTGCCCAGAGAGGTGGTGGAGTCTCTGTCTCTGGAGACATTCCAAACCCACCTGGACATGTTCCTGTGCAACCTGCTCTAAGATGACGCAGGGGGTTGGACTAGATGATCTCCAGAAGTCCCTTCCAACCCTATGATTCTATGATCTCTGCTTGACCTTGGATCTGCCTTATTGCCATACTGTTGCCTTATAATCTGAATTTTTTGTTGGACCTAGCCATTATCTTTAGTCTGTCCTGCTTGCCTTCCTTGTGCACTGTGGGATTTGGCCTCAGTTAGAAATAACCTTGCTAGCTGTGGGATTTATCCTTTGGTTCCTGCCTCCCCTTCCCCTGGGGAGCAGCCCTGCTCTTGCTGCTCCCTGACAACAGCATTAGCTGCTTAGCAGTACATAATGTGACTTGACTTTGCTCCCCTTGTCCCCCTACCCCACTCCCATGAATCCACACCTGCCTTTAATGCTTCCACAAAAGCAATTATTTGATTGTGGCTATCAATGTTTTTGCTAACAATAGAAACCTCAACCTGAAAGTATGTTATTCTACTCCCTGGCTGACATTCTAAGCAGGTATTTTGTTCTGGCTGAGCCCACTTCAGTACAGGAATAATAATTCAGGATTATACTGTTTTCTGGAAAAATCTAAAATTAAATTAATACATATGCTTTGAGAAAGGTTTATGAAAGCATATTGAAAGTACAGAATGTCAACAGCTGATATTCAAGACTATAGGGGGGAAATAGGGCTTATTGCTAGTTAAGGAGCTAGTACAGCATTAAAGGTTAAGTGTGATTTCTTTGCAGGTATTCTTTCATTTGGTCTTTGGTTTTATTTTTCTGTGAAACTGGTACTTGATTCTTGGAGAGCGTCTAAGGCGTTCCTTGGTCTAACTTACTGTACTCAAAGGGCAAAAGTACTCTGGGGGGATAAGGAGAGTTAATAGCGTGCTCTCCAGGTAGAGAAGAAAGGGAGAAAAGGGGTGGCAGAAGTGCTAAAAACCTGCAGAAATATTGGCAAACTTTACATAGATTTCTCAGCAGATCAATATTAGTGTCAAACTGTTAGATGCACAAAACGTGCTCCTGTTTTCCCTGTCTTGCAGAGATGCTTGTAAGCAAACGAGACCACAGTTTATGCCTGCAGTGCTACTCCTACAAGAACACATTCATGTCGTGGAGTCTATCTAAACACTTCTGCAGCAATTGTAATCGCACAGCCCAGAGACCTGAACTCCAGAGTCAGAGACAGCAAGGCTTGCGTTTTGAGAAGCTTTGGAAACCTACACCTCCCATTGATGAAAGAGAGAACTGCAGGCACCCAGAATCACTCCTAAAGCCTTCCATTTTCTCTCCTGCAAGAAACTGAGTTGGAAGGATGTTAGCAGCACACAGGCCTTTTTATTCTGTAATATCTCCCACCTGTGACTTATGTGGCAGCATGTAGCAGTTTTAGGAGGAAAAACAACCATGTGATAATCCTTCATGGGAAATACTGAAAAACTGCAATGACTGTAAAATAAAAAGGAATTTTATAAACTGGAGTAGATGGGAAAAATCTATTTCTTTCTACCTTGGTAGAAAGAAATCTTAAGACTTGAACAAAGTAAAACAAGGATGATGAGAGATTTTTTTTTTCACCTCAAGGTGCTATAAATATTTCTGGATGTACTTTAATATGAATCCCTAAAAATGCATGTGGGCATAACTATGCATGTTTCTATGTATGGCTATCAACATAATGACAGCTTTGTACACTCATTTTGTCACCTCATGCAAATAGAACTCCCAGTTTAGTTAGCATAATTAGAAATAGACACTTGAGTGCTGGATTCTGTCCCTCATTCCTTGCCCTTGCAAAATTAACACATCTAGTCCTCAGCGAAAAAAAAGGCAAAAATGTGGAATACAATTAGCTTAAGATTCTCCTAGTTATCTGCAAACTCTTTCTGTTGACTGCAGGTAGAGCTGTGAATGTTCAGAACACTTCACGGTGGGTCATGAATTGGGTGCTCTTGGCCCTTTGGATTCCTAAGAAATATTTGTAAATACAGGTAAGAATTTAAATTGTTTACAAGCAGAGGTTAGAATATAAGTTCCACAAAGAATCAGGGCTAGGATTGTCAGTGTCTCTATCATTATAGAATGCATTTTACAGCTGTTAGTTAAAAAACTTAATTAAAATTAGCCTCTTAAATTTACATGACTATGTAAAGCTGCCTATGGAGATAAAAACAATTTAAGTATCTGTTTTATAGGTACTTAGATGCTACTATAGTAGCAATGATACCAGAGTAACATTGATCGCTCGTGGTATCAGTTGCTCAGAAATAAAAAGTTTCTCTGTGTTTTTCCTGTTGGTTGGAAAAGCTATCAGAAAGAAAAACAGCCTTTAGTTTTTGATTTGCAAATACAGAGCTTTTTCTTTGTAGAATAAAATAGTGAAATGCTTCCTCATTTTCTCTTCTGTTCTCAAACAGGAAATTTGCTGAACTGGTCTGAGAATCCCTCAAAAAGATGTAAAATAAGGTAAATCTAGTGTATGAGACACTGGGTCAAGCTTATTTTTGGTGTGACTCCACAGAAGCCAGAATATACATAAGGGAAGAAATAAACTGAATGTTGTAGCCCCTTAGGAAAGGAATCTAGACATGGATGTGAGTTTAAATTTATATTTTAAGAGCAACAAAGCTGAGTTCCCTGTGCTTTCCACATCCAGTGAGATGATACAAAATAGCTCCTGGAATATATTTTACCTTGTGACTGAAAATCCCTGATAGAAGCTAATTGGCCGAGTGGCAAAATGGGTGTAAAGCTAGTATCTTAGTTTACATTCTGTCGGCCTGTCCTGCCAATCAAGAAATATTGGGAATAGGTTTCTAGAGCAATAGAACAAAGAGTGGGTGCAAATATCCTCTAATGCACAGATCATTTTGCTTTGAAATGTTGTGTGCTACCGCTTTCTCATGCGTGAATACCGTCTTCCTCCAGATAAAACAGACATGGGAAACAGTGTAACTCCAGTAATTAATATCAGCTATTGAGAGTGGGTCTGGTGAAACTCAACCCATTCTTTCAATGGACAGGCCCTAAAAGCCAAGAAGAAAAAGTACTTTAAAGCTCCATATGCCTTTTTCCTCCAAGGAGTTTGGGAGGTTTAAAGACATTATGGTGAGAACTAGTTGTATCCTAGTGAAATGGATGAGTAATAACACCGTCCTTGCGGATTGCAGAGGAAATTGTGGGCATTGCAGTTTCTTGGTGCTGTCATAGGCACTGAGAAACACACTTGGATTTTCAAAAGCTATGTGGCTTCACCAAGGGTTGCATACCAAGTCTTTTTCAAAGCCAAAATTAAAACATACAACTGCACAGTCCAGTCATGTGCTGAAAACTAGAAATCTACAGTTATCTGAATGCCTGATCCGGTCCCTGTAAGAAATTCATATAGCCCAACAAAAACTTGGCTATATAATGCAATCCAGTTCCTGAATAAAAAGCATTTGTACGGTCTGTCAACAAATCTGCCAAAAAACTTCGTAACCCCGATCTAATCATATAGAGGTGTAATGCAGGTTGCCTTATAGTGATGATCCAACAACTCTATTGATGTCACTCTCTGTATTGCAGGGTACTGCCTGGGTCATTTTCTTGCCTCGACCTTCTAATTCTTATTCTGTTTTGTTCACTCCTTTTGTCAATGAGGCACAATCTTTGCGTAACCACCCCTGAGCCAAGTGGATACCTAGCTTATTATTGAGTAATAATATTGTAGTCTGTATTGTAGCACTATGTTTTTAAGGTTCTGTGTATTCTCACATAATGACATGTATTTACCACTGCATACTGAACAGCAAGTTGCTTAATAATTGAAAGTTCCTTGCAGGAAAAAAACAACTGTCAGTAGACGGGAGGTCAAGGTCTGTGTTCCAATGCTCAGTGGGCACTGACAGTAAGTACCTTTTGCCTGTCAGCCTAAGAGATGCTGTTTTATTGCCTGCAATGAAAGAAAGGATCTTAGCCCAATTTTTCTGCGCTGTTACCTTACATCTCTGTATGACTTTCAAACTGAACGGTGTGATTAGCGGAATCTGGAACCTTCTCTTCTGGATTCAGTTAAACCATCTCTGGGAGGTGTGATATCTATGACTGGTGCGTAAAGACATCTCTGAAGATCAACCTTTGGATTGTAGGTTGATAAAGCAGCGTGTGCCTTCACTTCCTACAGCCCAAATCCTGACTTGCCTTGTGTGTGCATGAGGCTGAATCCGTGTCCAGACTTGTTTGATGCAGTAGTATATCTGTGCGTTGGGTTGTGGTTTATTGTCCATAAACTCAAAAAGGCTGTTTATTTAATAATTTGTATATGGGACCTTGCAGGAGAAAGCCCAGTCTTTGAAGGAAGCCTCTAGACTATGTCAGAATATAATATCTAACAGTAAAAAAAAAAAAAAAAAAAAAAAAGAGTAGACTTAGTTACTCACCTATCTCATTAACATGGTGTTTGTAGATTTCCAAATGTGACATACAAAGAATACTTACAAGAACTTGAATTGTAGAATTAAGAATAGAAGACATCAGCTTCAGATTTACATTTATTTATACAACCTGAATTCTGTCTTTTGCATGTCTGGCTAATATACAGACTAGCTAGACATTTGTAGGATCGTAGGATTAACCCTCTCCACCGCCACTGCTGACTAGCCAGGCGGGTATCTGCTGTAATGGCACGATTACAGGACCAGATGATCAATTACGCAAAATGATTTGAAAAAGACTCCATGTATGTTTTCTGCTCCATGTACATATTCCCTGGAATGATACAATCCCATAGAATGGTAAGTTCTAATGCTTAGCAGGAGACCATTTTCTCTGTGTGCAGACAGCTGTGACTGGATAAAGGACTCTGGTCGTTAACATGGCCAGTCATTGATTAATATGGATGGTCATCTCCAAATTGATTATTGTAAAATCAATTGCCCAAAGGAAAAATCAACATATGCGGCTGCATTGAAAATTATTAACGCTAACTGTATATCACCAGTAACTGTGTTCAGCTTACAATACTCTCAGCTAAAAATCAATTCTGAGGCCTTTAATGAATTGTCTTTATTGGCATGAATAATAAGACTATAAAGTAAATTATTTCAGGATGGATTCTCTGGAATGGCAAAGAGCACAAATGCATCTTTACCCTTGCTAGGTTTAGTATAAGAAAAAATGACAGCTTTGGTATATTTTCCTACAGAGGCTGTGTACTGAATACCCTTAACATTAATTTACTTACAGAAAGCAGGTGCTGCAGGAAAGGTTTTGCTGCAGACTCACAAAAAATAAAAGGGATGGATCTGCTAGAAAAGTCATCCCAGTCTACAGCACAGAGTAATATTGCAGAAGTCCCTGTTTGTTTTCCTCCAGGTTCTCATGGCAGACTCGCCGGGATGTGACCACAGCGAATGGCCAGAGGCCGTGCTGGGTTTTTTCCATCTCCTCGCCGAGATGGTTACCAAAGATTCCCCTGGACTATTTAAAAAAAAAAAAAACAACAAAACAAAACCAACAAACCCAACAAAGAGCAGAAAACCCACGCTGTTGAAAGCCATCTGCTCCCCCTCTGCAGCCGTTTATTCCATTCCCCCTGCACAGATGGTGTCCGTCCCCTCCCAGCCCTCTCCAGGGACAGGGGACCCCGCTCCTCTTGCCGTGCCGGGGACGAAACGCGGAGGTGCTGCGAGATGGGGCGACCCGAGCGGGGGCTGTGGGAGTGATCCCGCACCTTGCGGGGGCGGCCGGCTCCTCCAGCCCTGCCGGAGGAGCTGCCGGGAGCCGGGCAGGTGGTTATTGTCCCCGGCGGGAAGATGGAGGCGGCCGGCGGGGAGCGGTGAACGCCGTGAGTGCCGGCGGGGAAGCGAAGAAGGGGCTGCGGCGGGCGGCCCGGTGCGTCCCCGCGGCGGGGAGCGGGGCGGGCTGGGCTGGGCTGGCAGGGGAGGGTCGGGAACGGGTTTGGGGAGGTGGGGTTTGGAAGCCTCCTCCACAGGCTGGTGCTTGCGATGACCCCGGGGGGAAGGAGGAGGAGGCAGGGGGGGATCGTCTCAGTGAATGAATGGGCGGCAGCGGCGGCTGCCCCGCTCAATGGCTGCTGTGCTGGTAGGCGCCAGCCCCGCAGCCGGTGCTTCCCTCGCCCTCCCGTGTTTTGTCTCAGGCTGGCCCCGCTCGCAGTTCCCCAGACATGTTCAACCAGCAGCAGTTCCAGCAGCAGCTGCTGCAGCTCCAGCACCTCCTCCAGCAGCAGCAGCACCACCACCACCCCTCGGCGCAGCAGGGAGGCCGGTAAGCGCCGCTACGCGAGGCCGGGGATCTGGGGCCTGTCCCGGGGGACCGCTCTCCTTCGCCTCCCTCCCCTCCGTCCCTCCTCGCCCCGGCGAAGCCGCGTCGGGGCTGGCTGCGGGCCTGTCCGCCGCCGCGGCGGGGATGGCGACAAAGGGAGGCGGGGGCGTGGGGGGCGCAGGCCGCCGCCGGGGCAGAGCCGGGGGGCTGGAGGCCTCGGGGAGCGGCGGAGCGGTGCCTGAGGGGGGCGGCCGGGCGGGTCGGGGGCTGCTGCCGCTGTTCGTGTCTTCTTCTCCCCCCCCACAAGGAGATGCCTCCCCGCTCCCGTAGCGGAGTCCCCGAGGGCGACCCCGGGCAGGAGGGGGGGGATGCTCCGGGGCCGGGCGACCCTCCTCCCGGCGGTGGCGAGGAGGGGGCTTGGGGGGAAAACCGCCTTCTCCCGCAGAAATGCTCGTACGCACGGAACCGAGCCGCCCTGAGTAGAGACACGCACTTTATTTTATTATTGGACTTCACTTCTTTATTTATTTTTCTTTCTCTGGCTGTGTTTCCTGGCGTAGGTGAGACTATTGAACTTATTTCTGCGGTGGCACCGGTGCTGAGGATGTGACTGAGCACTGGGGGATGGGGGCGGCATGGAGAAAACCATGTTTTGTTTGTTAAAAGACAAATGATAACTGACAGAAATAAAAAGGCAAATAGACGGGGCTTTCCTAAAAACTGCAAGAGAGAAAATAACTGTCTTAGATAGGAGCAGTTGTCCCCGATGAGCTGAGATTTGTAGAACTAACACGAATTCTCTGAGATGATGCATTTTTTTGCAGTTACTGTTCTCTGTAAAGCCTCTGGAAAGTCAAAGCAATGGGATGTGAATTTAAGAAGAAAGTTAATTCCTTATTTAATAAATTATAGTAATTATCCTTATAAAGGCATATGTCTCTGAGGTGAATGTGGGAATCTTTCTGTTCTGCTGGAAATACGAATCTCTCAGTCTTTCTTACCATTTTCTTATGTCTTCTACTATAAACAAAGCTGCCCTTAAAATGCCAGTATGGGACTGGCTGTGAGAGCACGGATGCATCTTACACCTTTAAAAGTATGGTTTTTCTGGTATAAATATCTTGGCTCTGAGACTAGAACAATCTGGAGCAGCAAACGTGAAGATGAGCTGCTGTAAATGCTGTTAAGAGGGTTGTGTTTTTTTGTCAGCACGGATATTTTGATCCGTGTTTGTCCCTCTTTACAGCCCTAACAGATATAGCTGTGTCAGCAGTCATGCTTAGAGGTGGGCCTGACCTTGCAATTGCCTGAAGAAGTGCCTGCCAGTTTCTTCAGACTTTTCTCTCATGTCTGCTCCACCCTCCTTTAGGACCGGAGAGTCCTCCTCGGCTCGCTTCTTCCTCCTCGTGTTTTAAATATGAAGGCTGTGCCTTATTTTTCCATCCAGTTCTTGCAGTTAGGGGGCACCATTTACAGTTATGGCCTGTCTGGCTCCGTGTGGGAGGCATCGGTTTTGGAAAAATGTGCTTTAAGCTACTGAGAAAACTCCCTGGTTTTTAAAACTTCTTTTTTTGTTGTTGTGTTAAATGTAGCTGCTGATCTAGATCGCTCATTTCTACTGACGAGTGCTGCATAATTCTGTAGAACTGCAGTCATCAGCTCCTGGGCTTTTTTTATGCTGCTTGACAGGCTTTATGTGGGCTTGGTGCTAAGGAGTTCTCTCTGACCTCAAATTCCTTGATAGACAATCTGTCAGCTTTGGAAATTCCAGGAGAGTGGAAGAAAGAGGATACAGTGCCGGTGTATGGTATCTTCTAATGCATGTATATCAGCACTTCAGCTGTTCTTTGCTCCTCTTTTTTATACTTGTTAGATGCCTGGAGCTGAAAGGTACAGTTTTTATTGGGTTCTTATGATTAATGCCTTCTTTTCCAGGGGTTTGCCACCACCGCAACAGCAACAGATGCTGAGCTTACGGGCAACAAATCAACCATCGCTGCTCAATGCCAATCCTATGCTTCAGCGGGCCTTACTCATGCAGCAGATGCAAGGTACCGTCGTTATGGGAGACGCTTGCTTATTGGAGTTATTTAATCATCCTTCATGGACTGAAACCATAGTATGGTTATTTCGTGCCGAACCGTTGCAGTCCTTGTATTTGGCAGTTCTGTTTGTCTTTCTTTTTTTTTTTTCCTCATCTTCTAATTTGTCCCTATTCCACATCACAGAGGTTCTTCAATTGTTGAAAATCCCATGTGCCCAACTGTTCACTACTGGGAATAGCACTAGAAGGTATCGGGTTAGATACTAAATATGTGCTTTCCCTCATACACTTGGTGGAGAGAGTATTCTGCCATCAATATATTTAGATAAAATACTTAGATTTGCATTATTTGTTTGTCTTGGTTGGAAAGTTACAACAATTTATTTCATTGTCTGTTACACATGTGCTAACCTTGTTTGCAGTGTCTGCTTGTCTTTGCCCAAACTTCCTGCAGTACAAACAAATGAAGTATATTGTGGTGGAAAATGGTTTGGGTTTAAATTACTTTGTGAAATTTCTATCCCCTGAAATGACTGTCATTTGTGTGGTGGATAATATCACTGTTCTTCCATCACTGTGTTTCCACAAGTGGATTTTTTTGCCAGATGTGATGTTTTCAAAACAAATTCATGAAGCTGCCTTAGTAATAGCATTGCTGACATAAAGATATTGGGAATAAAGCTGTGTTTTTATTTTTGCTCATGTCTTAACCTGTCAGCTCTTTTCAACACAGAAAATCAGTACCTGGGATAGTTTTAAAGTGCCTAGTTTAGATTAATGCCTGCAATTTTAATCTCGCCTGTGAATCATGCCCAGATGTGAAGACAATAGATTTATTCTGCATGTTGTTAACGCTCCTTTTGTTCTCTCTTGCCCATTTAACGAGAGGGCTCTCTAGTGACTCCAGTGGCTCTCTACAGATCTCTGTCAGGTTGTAGGAAAGCTGGCAGTGAAAAAGGGTAAGCCACGCTCTGAAGATTGGTGTATGTATTTGTGTCAGGAAAGAAGTCTGACTCCACTTGAGTCAGCCATACTCCTTTCAGATATGTTTGATGTTAGCATGGGCTCACCTTTTCCCTAAAGCAAAATCTCTTATTGAGAAGTTGTATTTAAATAGTATGCTAAGGGCCTGAGGCAAATGAGATACGAGAGCAGGATAAGGTGTGTGTAATGAACACTCTACGTGCACTTTGACTTTGCGTTGTTCCTCTTCTTTTCACCTCTACATGCAGAGTTGAGTTGTGACGTCTCTTTCAATAATCTACATCAGCTAGCCACACGTAACATGTAATATGGTTGCAGTGTCTGGTGTGGCCCTTCTTAGGGGTATGAATTTTTTTTGTTCATTCAGGTTTGGGTTATGTGTAAGAATATCTCATGCTGTGTACCTCTGTACCTGCAAAACATCAGCATAAATAATTAATTGACTGTATGTGGCTTCAGCAATGGGAATAGGAAAATATAAATACTTCAAGTTGAAATAGATGTATGGTTCTTTAAAGGCCCTAAACTGAGAGCAGAAGATAACTTCTTGTTTTATAGATATCTTTTTAATACAGCTATGGCTTTTTACAGCAGGAGGTTATTTATGGTAAGTAATAAGAGATTAGATTACTTTTGAAGACAAATGTCGGGGAGTATTTCCTATTGTGTTGCAGGCTTCAAACAGTGTAGCTTGGTTTTTCAGCTTTTGGAGTGCCTTTCTCCAAACTTCTCTGGCCTCTTTTGACAGCTTCTAAAAAGCCAGAGTATGTGCTAATTCAAGTGTGAGGTAAAAAAAATTGGAATATGAATCCAGGTTTCCAGAATGGTGGACAGCTTCTGAGGGTGTGGCTGAAGCATCTGGTCACTTCCATGGGGATAACAAGGACGGCCGTCGTAAGAAATTGTTGAGACTTAGTTAATAGTCTGTGGATGCTGAAAAGAACTGTTCAGAAAGCAGAGCATTATAATTGGAAATGGCAGTCTCTCAAGTGTCGGCATTTAGGCTGACATGTTGAACTTGCATGACAACCAGGTGGCAGAGAGGACTGTGGAATATTTTGTTTGAAAAGTCCAGTGTTGTTTTAAATGAAATGCTGTTACTGGCTTGTGATAAACAGCATCCGTACTCTGGTGCGAGCTGCCAGCTGCACGAATGTGGGATGAATTTTCCTTTTTTACAGAGAATTTCTGTAAAGCGAGACCTTGTTTGTTGCAAACACAAGTGCTAGTGTGCTTAGATCAAATAATTGCTCTAATGATTTTAGCCTGCAGTGACAATTACAGTTAAATAGTCTGATACATAGTAATAGTTGCTATCACATCAAATTCTGTTTGGCGGGTGCTGAAGAGGGTAGAGCATAGAGCACCCATATGGTGCCCAATAAAGTACAGGGTCTCATGTGGAGGAGCCCTTCCCCTCTCTATCTGCTGTTTGTACAGGTGGAAGATTTTCTCTCGCATTCGCACACTGCAGGATGGTGATATGCTGTGTGTTTGCCTTTATAGGAAACCTGCGTGGATTTAACATGACAGCGCCGGCACTGCAGCAGTTTTTCCCTCAGGCTACAAGACATTCCCTCTTGGGGCCACCACCTGTTGGGGTCTCATTAAAGCCAACTCGACTGGGCTTCCCCAACCTTCCCTTCCCGCGGCAGAACCGGACCTTTCGTAAGGTGGGCTTGTAGTTTCCAGCTGTTCGGGAGCTTCGTGTTCCTTTTGCACTTGCGGCAGTTGACTGTATTGTACGTGGAGAGCAAAAGAGAAAGGACAGAGCCTTACAATGAAAACTACATTTTGCACCATGCTGCTGACACAGAAATGCAGAAATAAGTCCATCCCTAAGGTTCTTGTGGTGCATGTTTACATATATGATGCAAAGGTTTCTTGTCACTTGCCCAAGAGAGAATTCCTCGTAGCAGAACTGTTTAAACCTAAGATATAAAAGGGGCCTTCAAAATTACCAGCTTCGAAGTAATTGCAATAGAAGAAATCCTGTCTGAGTGTGTTGCTCTTCACAGAGGCCAGAGTTCTGCCCCATTAGCCTTCCAAAGCAGTTTGTTGTTCCCAAATGACTTGTTCCTACCATGGACATGTCACTTTGCCTCTTTGGGCTGCTCTCCCTCGTTTTAAGATCAGGATCATGGATTTTGTAAAATCAACAATTTTGGTTTTGTAAAAATCTTTCTCACTTTCCACCATTAAGGTCTCTCTTGTGTCCTGGAAATGGTTCTTGGTTTAATTGTCTGGTACATCCCTCCTCTTTGATTAGCTTTTGCATATTTGGTCCCATTCTGTCAAAAAGATGTGCTGGATAAGGTAGACTTCCACTCTTGGACTGACTTTTCTCCATAGTTGAAAGGAAGGTGGATTATTTGTGACTATTCTTTTTCCCTCCCCTTGGACGTCTTGCCAGAGTGTCTCTAAAGTGATCCTACTCTATGCAAGCAGTTGGGTCTTTTACAGCTGCTACTTAAAGCACTGAAGAAATGTCATGGGCTGCCTATGGAATTAAAGTGCAGTGCCTTGTTTACCATGTAAACTTGCAAGAAGCAAGACAGTCCATTGTAAACCATCTATTCCTTTCCATTGCATGAGCTGGAATTCCTATTCCTGTCTCACAGTAAAAGTCTGGTGCTCTGGGCAGTGTGTTGGGTTTGAGGAAGGACCGAGAGCTGGCAGTGACTCTCTGTCCATTGCAGGACTTCCAGAGGGTCCCTGACAGGAAGCGGGAACTAGATCCTGGTTCTTCATCTCAGACACAAGGTGATGAGAAAATGGAAATCCCAGAGGGAGGGCGAGCAGGGTCAGAGCAGAACAACTCCTTGCCATCCACAGGTAAGGGGGAGCCTGTAGAGAAACAAATGCTTCTAGACATTATAAACTTCTCTTTGCTACTCCTGCAACAAAGACTGGAGGGGGCTTTAGTATTGATCAGCTACATTTCTCTCCATTTGTGAATAAACTGCCTATGGCAGCCCTCTGCTATGTGCTTCATATATCCTTTTTTCCTGGATATTTTTGGTTTTTATAAGCTAGCTCCATATCTCTTGCATGGAAGCCTCTCGGAGGTCACTTTGACAGCAAGCCCCATTTAAGATCGGGGGCAAAAAAGTAAAAGTGGTTTGAAATGAAAGCTTCCATGTTGTCTTACCTGTGCTGAACTCAGCATCTCATGAAGTCAAACACGTGAAGCAAAATCAGTTGCAACCAACATGCTAAGAACAAGATGAGTTGGAAGAGTACTTGTACTCCAGTTGTCAGAACAGAAACTGCTGGCACTGAATCTCTTGCAGTGTCAGATACAATACAGATGTGGGAATGCTGGGAATGTTATTTCTGACTGAAGAGTGCCTAATCTAAAAATGCAGGCGTATGATGAGGCTGTGACCAGTGTATATGCAGTGGGGAAAATTACCTGATTAAATGATTGCTGTCAGGTAGGTATGCCACCTTGGCTTATATTAATGTTCCTATGATCTGTGTTCTTGTCACCTAGGTCTAGCACTAAGACCCGCTTAGTAGACATAAAGGTAGATTTCTTTCTGGACGACACCTCATACAGTGACATCTGCAATAAAACTGGAATCTCTTAGGTCATTATCTAACCTTGTCGCTACAATTCTCGAATTCAGAATAACCAAGTGTATGGTATTATTTGCTCTAGTAGAGTTTTATTGCCATTGGCCATTCAGTTAGAGAATATGCTGAAGGTGGCATGATCTGCTTTGCTAAGGAGATCTCCTTCTGTGTTCCTGCAGAGACAAGAATTCCAACGGAATCTGTATTGAACACTGAGCCTGCGGCAAAAAGACTGAAGAGGTATTTATTGAATGGGGTTTTGAAATAGTTACTGGGTTTAGAATTAATGTCTATTTTTATTTTCTAATAATTAGGGCTGTACTGTACTGGCCTGATGTCTAGCATGTAGGAGGTATTTCAGATGCTTGTGGACAATTCAGAAAATCTCATAGTGCTGAGATCCCGGGTGTTGTAGGGTCTCTTCTGTGGGTGATCCAACTATGGGAATGAAAAATAAGAGAAGCAGCTCATGTAAACACGCAAGAAAGTGGAGTTTGCTCATGTATTCTCCTGCCAGGATTCTTGTAAGAAGCAGAGAGGTTCTTTTCTATTCTGATATATTTCTCTAATTTTCTTCCCTAAATGTCAAAAAGGGAAGTAAGCAGCCACGTATCAGCAGAGAGGAAAAGCCTTGGAATATATCCAAGCCTGTATCCACGAGTGTTGAGTTCTGTATCCCTTCTGCAAAGATTGTCTTGCCAGTACTCCTGTCTGTTGGGTAAAAATAGACAAAGGCAATCCTATTATCTGCAAGGGATGCAGCGTGCAGGCATGCTGGCCATGGCAGGTCCATCTTGGCGCTGCCTGCCTCTCCAGGTGCAGGAAAGAACAGACAAGGCTGTATTGCCATCTAGTGGGAAGGCACATCATGGAGCTCCTGGTGCCATCTGTATGGTGCCATGCCGTACCTCTCCCAGAACTGTCACTGTTAGCGGGTGCAGAGGGAGAAGAGGAGGGAGTGAATACAGATTTCTGGAGGCATTGATTTGAGAATTCTCCAACATATGTTAATGACTATGAGTCAGGACTCCTGGGTCCTCTTATCTTCCCTGTTAACAATTTACTGCATGGTTTCAGAGAAGTTTCTTCACCTCTCTGTTTCCCATCTGTAGATTAGAGATTAATGGCTAGCTTTAGGGAGAATATTCCAAGATTACTTTGATGTTCAGATATTACCTTGATCATGTAAAACATTAAAGAGTGATAAATATTATGTGAGCAGGGACCATCGTGAATTATGAACTCTGATTAGCCAGAAAGTGAATAAATTCAATTAAAGCTAAGTCAAATGCGTTTGAGCGTATGCTTTGTTAATCTGTTTGCCAAAGCTAATTTAATTTTAATTACATTAATATTTAGTAAGGTATTAATCAAAGTCCTGTTACATACACTGAAAAAAGAATCAAGTCTGAGGAATGACAGATCTCACTGCAGCAAGCCTGCTATTAGTAAAATCCCTTCCTAGGCAGTAGTTGGGGGCTGCTAGATTTGATGCATATATTATGGCTGGTATTTACTTAGAATAGCTAATTCCTTAGCTTTTTTTTTTTTTGAAATATTTCTGTTTACTTCTAATGAACAGATAACGGATCTCTGAAAAAAAATAGTTTACTGTTCTCATATTGTCCTTCATAGATGAGAAGGGCACTCCCCCCATCCATGTCACAGACTTTTGTTTCATGCTTCATTGTTCCATTTACCTTTGGCCAGGAATACCAGCCTCCTTCTTCATTTCAGGTTTTTCCCACTTCTGCCTTTTCTCCTATGTACCATCTGTAATGCCTGGAACAACATCCTCATTCCAGTGCAGAAAGCACTCATCATCTTCAAATTCTCCTTGAACACCCACTTCTAGCATGGCCTGACAAGTATCCATATAATACCATTTCCTCCTTAGATCATGCTCGTGATGGCTTTTGCTCCCTTAGATTGCTCCTTAGATTTGCAGTTTAGCCTGCAAACCCTTGCCCTGGAGTGCTGTCACCATCTGTGTGTGGTATAGCGTTGAGCCTGCTGGCAGCACTTGACAAATAATGTTAATGCCAGCCACTCTTGTTTTCTTCGTGTTTGCACTGCCCAAACCCTGATGCATATTTATAGCCATGTAACCCAGTTACATTATCACTTACCAGCCTGGTAAATTATGTGGGGGGTGTGTGTGTGTTTGGATCCCTGGATGCAGTACCTGCACAGTTTGTATTCTTGCTTGTGTAGAATGTGTTGCTCCCTGTTGGCAGAAGGACACCAGCGGGTGGGATACCGAGCTGGCCTGAGACAGAAGACATTCAAGCCATGGCAAAAAGTGTTAGCCCTGATGGAAAAATGGGGGGATGGAGAAAGACATTGTAAAGTACACTTTGTGCCCTCTGCAAGTCAACCATTTATTCACAGCAGTCCCCTCAGGATCTTTTTTCTCCTTAGCAGATCACCAGTACCAAATAAAACAAAGCAAAGTCTTTTTTATTTGTGTCTTGTACAACTCCACTTCCCCCACAAGCAGAACTGTAGGGACTCTGGAATGAAACACGACTGATATGAATAGAGCAGGTAGTTATGATGAAGGTAGGAATGAAACACGACTGATATGAATAGAGCAGGTAGTTATGATGAAGTCCCTGTAAGACACCATTGAAAACCTGTTCAGTTCTGACAGGTCTCTGCATGTTGCCTCATGCACAGAGCAGCTTGGAGTGCTGTCCAGGTTTTGCAGTTTCCCAGCAGGTCACCAGTCAAGACAGGAGTGAGCTCTCAGAGCTCTTATTAAGAATATTTCCTGTATCAACTTATTTCCCTGCCGGCTTCTTGCAGGAGAGGGCAGTGATCCAAAAATCAGTTCTAACATTCTTGTCCAGATTGTCTGCTGTTTCTGAATCTATTCTAGAATGCCCACTCTTTGTTGTTTTTATTTATTTCTGCCGAATCCTTGCCTGAAATACCACTTGCAGTAGCTTATTGATTTGAGGGTTTAGTGGAGAGTGTAGTAGTGTAGATCCCAGCCTGTGCCTTGGTGTGTCTTTTGAATCTCTTTGTCTGTAACATGGCAAATAAGGTTATTTTCTTGATATCCTTGAAGTGTAACTGAGGAGTCTGCATTGGTGGATGCAACAGGCAGCAAGGACGCAGAAGAGTCAAGCACCCGTGTCCAAGCTGACGGTGAGTTGCTGGGCACTGTGATTTGCACTTCTAGGGCACTCCTTGCTGGAACTCCACCTGTGGATCAGCATCTGTAGATCCTGTGGGTCTTGTCAGAAATGTCCTTCCTCCAGTCATAGAGAATGGGGAAAGGAGGAGAAAATTTAGGAACAAAATCTCAACATCAGTCCCCTAAAACCTGTTGCCTACCAAATGCAAATGATGGGAAGTTTCCCTCTTTAATAAGGATTTCTTTGGAGAAAGGTTTGCGAGCTGGGCTTACGGCCACCAGCACTGCGAGGAAAGCTCCCTGACTTCATTGACCTGCTGCTTTGTTTTTTTCAGTCATTGCTATTTTGATTTAAGGCAGCTAAAAGGACGCTCTCTTCCTAGGTACAGATAATGCAAAGCAGTACACAGCTGAAGATCTCTCTAAAGAGAGGAAATTCTCTGAGGAACCAAAGGCTCCTGAGGTGAGTAGACATCACTCCATGCAGGCTGGGGTGGTGCAGAACATCCAGCCTCCCCCTCCATCCCAGAGAAACCCGTTGCCACTGGGAACCAGATGGCACCCACGTCTGGAGCTCTGTCTCCTGCTGTAAGCTGTTGTCCCTGGCAATAAGGCATAATATGTCTGCAATTAGTGCGTAGTCTGCTCTGACTTGCTGCTTTTGTACCTCTCCTAGCCTGTACCTTACCTACTGCTGGCTGTTTGCGAATGCTGGGGTTCGTTAAGATTTCAGTATTCATCTGGAAAGATGGAAAGTTGAATTGAAAGAGCCACTGAAAAATACATGTATTGAGGGCCATAGCTAAATGCATCCTTTATGTTGCTGAAGAGCAGATGTAAAAAGATTCAGGTGATGGTAGTAAAGATGCAGCTGCTGTGGCACTTGCCGTCACAGCAGGCAAGAGCAGAAAGTGGGAGCCTTTTGAAAGGTGGCTTGGAAAAATAAGACACGGGTGAAGCCAGCGACCTGAGAGTCTTTGGCATGAAATACCTTGCCCACGTGCTAGAAGTTAAGCCAGGCCCTTACACTGGCTAAATCTGTAAGCAGACAAAGATTTAACCCATGGTGTGAAGCAGACTTGATAGTCTTCCTTAATTGGATACATTAGTTGATGTGATCGAAAGTATCATCCTGCCCTTGTTTGAGTACCTTTGTCCATGGGCTGTGGTGCTGAGTTGCCTTTAGTTCTGCAGTGGAGAAACGTGAGCTGGTTGTGTCCCTTACCAGCGCGTTGTTTTTTGCTCCAGTCTCCAGACACTGGACCACAAAATGTCTACAGAGGCTATAGAAACAACCATCTGTACTAATAGGCCTGGTACTATGACCCAGGGATTGCTGATTTAGCAGTGCTGGGAGAACACGTGTGTACGAGAGTCTTTCTGATCAGCTTCCTGTAGATTCAAGCTTAAATGCGTTTTCTTAAGGGGTAGAGAGCTTAGGTCGCATACAAAAAGCAAGTGTAATTTTTAGTGTCTTCTACTGAGAGACTGGACTTAATCTTGACTCCTTCTTTTGGCAGGTGTTGAGCTCTGGAGGTTCACTGAAAGTGACTATCCAGCAGAGCAGTGAGAGCAGAGCTATCAGTACAACGGCTCTGAAACCAGGGCACTGGACCTGTGAGGTGGGCACAGCTGATCCCAGCCCTGAATCAGTCCTTAAATTCTACTGTTACATCTGCAAGACCAACTGCTGCAGTCAGCAGGTAAAAATCCACAGGTCTGTCTGTGATATGGGTGGTCAAGAGAAGTGAATTTGATGGCCAGCTGCTGTGGGGAGGTGCAGCAGGAGACTTGTTTGCAAGGGCTCGTGCTTCAGGAGCAAGGAACATACAAAAATGATGACAAGCATGCAGATAAAATAAACCGCTCCTGAGGAGCTGGCAAGCAACCTGCTAGAGAGCGAATGTGGGTGGATCCACAGGCAGCCATGCTCTTAAGCTTTTATACCATTTCATTGTTAAACAGCAGTCAAGAGAATGGAAAGCATAGCTCATACCTGTTATTTTCTGTATTTTGAATACATTTAAATGGATTTTTCTCCTAACCTCTCTCTTAGAATTTCCAGTCCCACATGGCTGGAATTCAGCACCAGCAGCGACTTGGGGAGATTCAGCACATGAGCAATGTTTGCTTTGTTTCGCTACTGCCCATGGTGAAGGAGCAGAAGGTGCTGTCAGAGAAAGATGGGTAAGTGTTGATCTGTGCTAGAAAACACAATTTGAATGTGGACCCACATGGATTCTAAAATTCCTCACTGCACCAGAGTGCCCTTGTGTTCTAGGTAAGATACAAAATCCCTCTGGTTTCAGTGGCCTTAATCTCCTTCAGGCAACTTTCTTCCTGCTGAAGGATCCCAGTGTTGACTTTGACCTGCTGTGTGGTTTTTAATACAGTAGATCAGGTCAGACACTTGTTTTAACTGCGCCTTTCTGTCAGTGTGAGCTAAAGCAACCTGTATAAATGGCTGGGAAGGGGAGAAGATAAATCTGAGCCTGTAAAGATAGGAATTCTGGGGAAGACAATGCCAAGAACAGATTGTGGTATTCCATGGAGAATGTAAAAAGGTGTGACTTACAGATATATCTGTTGTCACTTCAGAGAGACCCAGCAGCGATGGTGTAACACTTGTCAGATACACTTCACAGGGGATCTAATCAAACATCGCAGGACCCAAGAACACAAGGTAACAACCATAGCATGGATTTCATCTTTGCACTGACCTTTCGCAGGGATTGAGTGGAAGTGTCTAGCATCTTCTGTTCCCTGAGCAGCAAAGGAAAAGTGATGGAGTGGAGGGATGCGCATAAAATTGTGCCAGTAACATCCTCACTGTCTAAGGGCACTACCGTGCTACTTGCTGCCTCTGAACACCAGCACCATTAGAACTTCCAGTTAGAACTTCATGCTATGTCAGTATGGCCTGAAGCACTTCTAGTTTGTAATTCTTGACTTTTCTCAATACATATGGCCTATCATACTCAGCTAATGAATTGAATGGAGGGATTGGCCTGTAAATTTTCAAGCTAAAGATTAGGTGGGACATCATATTTATTGGCTCCTAAAGGAGAAGTGCCAGAACACCTTTTATAAGCTGCATTTGTTTTGCTCTGCATGTTTTCCATCTTTTTGGTGGATAAGAGATAGGGAGTCCTTTCTGATAAAAATACAACTCTCTTTGTGGTCTGCGTGTTTTAGATGCAGGGGTCTGACTGTTTCACTCAAGTTCTATCTGCATTCCTCCGAAGTGGTGCCTTTTGTGACTTACTGAACTGTCCCCCTTCCCTTAGCTGGCCAAACGCTCGCTTCGTCCTTTCTGCACTGTCTGCAGCCGACACTTCAAGACCCCTCGCAAGTTTGTGGAACATATGAAGTCCCCTGAGCACAAACAGAAAGCCAAAGAGGTAATTGTGCCTGAGTGGAGAGCTCTGCAGGACTGGAGGCAGCTATGCTGTGGAACAGCTTAACTTTCTGCTTCCCTGACTATTGCAGGGATGGAAGACTTGCAGTTCTTCCAGCCCTGTTTTAATTTTCATTTTTTGCTAGTCTTCGGTTGTTAGAGCTTAAAGAAATTGAGTGCAAAAGGGACAAGGACTTAGATATGTCTAGAAGCGAGACAGCTTTGTGCCTCTCTTGCAGTGCTTTCTACTCCTCAGATGCAGTCTGTTCAGAGTCTGGGGTCTTCCTTGGTTAAATGGAGAGCGCAGAGTGGATCTGATCTTCGTTTTCTGTGCCTGACAGGTGAGGCTAGGGGAGAAGGAGTTGGGCAGCCCGGAAGATTCAGAGGAGTTGATCACAGTGGATGCTGTTGGCTGTTTTGAAGATGATGATGATGAAGAGGAGGAGGAGGAGGGGGGAGCTGGTGAGGAGGAAGACCTTGATGTAGTGCTGATAGAGAATGAAGATTCTGCTGCCAAGCAGGTATGCTATGCAAAAGGAGAAGGAATGACCTATCTGAGAATCTGCTGTGGGATCCTCTGACTTAGTTGGTCTTGGCTGGTTGAGCTCAGGGTTTCAAGAGCCCAGTCAATCTTCTACCCTGCAGCAGGAGGGTGAGGGCTCTGGGTTTGTTCCAGAGCACAGGACAATGCAAAAGAATCAGGCACTACGTGTGGGATGCAGGAGTGTGTTTCTGCTGTGCCATACAGCTCTGACAGGTGTCTTCAAACATTACCTTGTTGCTGAGGAGCATAAGCAATGTTTTTTCAAGGGAAAGAATTTCTGACAAAGACATTGACATAGTCTCTTTGAATAGCCCAGCAGTAGCTTGATCTCATAGCAAATGTGTGGAGATTTGCCTTGATAAATATAATTTTCCCAGTAGAGAGCAGTTACCGAGAAGGAGGTACATGGCTAAGCTGCTTCAAGCTTGGAGCGTAAGGGACCTTTATAACCCTTGTAGTGAATTGGCCTCCTGACATTGGGTTTTGTATCTGGCCCTAACCGGATGCTGTACAACTCCTTCTCTGGTATGTGAATCCTCTGTTTTGCTCCCAAGCTTAGCAGAAAAGTGTAAGAGTCCAGGAAGGGAATTGGCATAGATACCGTAGGCACTAATGTTCTTTTGGTTTCCAGACTGGGCTGAAGGAAGTGTCTTTGGAGGATTACGAAGGAAGCGAGAAGTATTGTCCAGACACAGCCTATGGTAAGCAAGCAGAGTTGAGCACAAAGGCCCACAGAACCTTCTCTGGCCACGTGCTGTATCTGTAAGAGAGGACGGTCTCTATCTACTGCTGTAATGAGTTCTTGGGCCATAGTGCTCAGCATCGGACTGGTGCAAGTCACTGCTGCCTGGAGAAAGAGCCAAACGTTGCTTTATTACTGTGTGATAAAACATACGGATGTGATTGATGTTTGTCAGCTGCCTTTTGCATTGAAGAAGAAAGAAAGAGAGCCAGATACCTTACTAAGGTAGGAATTGGAGTAAGTAGGGCAGGAGTACTGAAGAAATTAGGTAGCAAATGAGGGATGCTCTGGAAAGATGGAGCCTGAAAGCATATTGATTAGAATGCTTTCCAACAGAAATGCAGCTTGTATAGAGATACTGAGCAGTACTGACAGTATCGCATTCTCTGCCAGAGCCCAAACTCTGCATGTTTCCTCCGCTTCAGAACCCCCACGCTCTACCTAGCGGTTATTCAGACATGTTGCTGGACTGGTGGGCAGTGTTGCCTCCAGATGGCTGTCTCTGGTCCCCACCCTGTAAGCGATTCTGACTTCACATGTCTAACGGCCACTCGTGTTGCGAGGAGGGCAGCTCTGCAGAGGCTGTTTTGTGCCCAAGGAGAGCTCTGTTTACACCGATCTTCCATATCGCTGTAACCTTCCACTATCATGTGGCAGATGGAATAATGATTCATGCTGTGAATGTTCTCTGCGTGTTCCTCTTGCGCGCCTGCTGTCTTCTGCTTGGTTTGATCCCATCACATTAGATCACATGTTCTCTGTAGTTTTCCATTGTATTCTTTTTTCCTTCCCCGCCCCCCCCCCCCCCTTAATGCTCTGTGTAGTTTCTTTGCTCTGGCAGCTAGATTTCTCTCTGAATATCGGCCACACAGCCATTCTATGGTAAGATGAGATATTCAGCAAGTCATCTTGCAAATCCCTGATTAACAGAAGCAAAGCTTTCCATTTTTCTTTTTCTCCCTCCCCTTCCCTTTTAACATGCTTTCATTATTTGAGTTCCATTCAATGTGATCTGTGATTTCCCTTCCCCTCCCGTTTCGCAGGCCTGGATTTTCTGGTCCCCGTCGCAGGTTACCTCTGCAGGCTGTGTCACAAATTCTACCATAGCGACTCTGCTGCCCGGCTCGCACACTGCAAGTCCCTGATGCATTTTGAGAACTTTCAGGTTAGACCCTTTGGCGATTGCATGGCCTGGCATTTGTTACCCCCATGCGTGTCTCTTCAGCAAATCCACCACGTCAGCTGTCTTGTCTTCAGTTCATTTCCATCATCCTCGGTGTCCATTGTGCCATAGCTTTCTCCTGGTGTGCTCTGTGTTTGTCTCCCATCACCACTGTAGATGTCAAACCAGTCCAGTCCTGCTTCCTGGCTACTGCTGCTGTCATCTTGTTGCCCATTTCTGGCTGGAAATCTTCTCAGAGTGTCTATTCTGTTTGCTGAACCTGTGGAGTCTGTTGTTCAGTCTAGGCCTCTTCTCTGTTAGACAGATTACAGGTGGGTCAAGATGGGGAAAGAACAAGAGACAGAGGCTGTTCCTTTTAAGGAAGGATAGTACATTTGCATCTTTTCATGCGATACTGTGGGAACAGCTCCTTAGCCAAAATTGGGGGTGTGATTCATCCATGAAGGGGCCTGGTAAAACGAGGCATTCACCTTGGAAATTTGGAAATGTAACATTACAGACTCTTTATGTGATGGAAGCTACAAGCTGCTGAGAGTCCATTTGGTCCCCAGGGTCAGCCTGCAACAGGAAGTCAGTCTGTCTGTCTGTCTGCTACCCTTTCCTAGAAACTCCTTAGCACAAAGCTCTGCCAGCTGATGCTGTTCCTTTTGCTTTACTGGCTCCACCTAAAGAAGCCGTATTGCCCCTTGCTGCTTTTGTATCTAGAAGCTTTTCCTACTGGGCTGGCCTGGAATCTGCCTCCATCGTTCTGTCCTTGTTGACTTGCCAGGGGGTGAGGGGCCTGGATTAGCACCTTGTGGTGGGTACACAGGGCTTGCACTGTCTCTGCCCTCTCCCGTGACCACTGCCTGGGTCCTGCCTGTGCAGGAGAGCGATATTCCCTGACCCTGACAAGAAGGGAGGCTCCCACGCTGACTTTGTCCTCGGCCTGCACCCAAAACCTGCTCCAGCAAAAGCAGGCGTGCTTCCCTACCACAGATGTATCCAGCTTTTGTTAGTGTTTTAAAAAAAAAAAAAAAAGATTTTACTGTTTTTCTGCTAGTCTTCAGACAGGTTAACTATTCCTAGTCAACAGTCACTGCCTCCAGAAAGGGGTGGCGTGCTGCAGAAGCCAGCACTTACAGCAGTAGATTTGGAATGGCAAGTAGCAGGAGAAGGCCACAGCTGTTCAGGGTTGCTCATCCTCTCCCACTCCTGCAGTTAGTAATTTCGGGAATGAAGGAATTTGCCTTGCAGTTTTCCTGGCTTATTTTATATCAGCTTAGAGAGAAACAGCAGCAGCAGTGTGTATGCCTCCCTTTTGGCCCACTTAGAGCTGAAATCAGATGCTCTTCAAATGGATGCCGTAGTGACCTGGAGGGATTATTTATGACAAGAGTCCAACCTTAAATATCTGCAGGTGGATAACTGTTATTCTTGGCTGCCTAGGTGTCTTGGGTTTGTCACAGTCTGAGTTAAATCATTGCGTTTCTGGGGTACTCCGATAAGAGTAGCTCAGCAGAGGGTTTCAAAGCAGAGGATTGTCTGCTGGTGAGGCAGTTCACAGCAGCACTCTGAAAACAAACTGGCGTGCCTGTGCCTGGTTTATTTCAGGTACAGTGGTATGACGTGACTGATCTAGCTCCAATGCGTTATGATATTGTGCGTATCCCACTATTTGAGGACAGAGAAAGAACAAGCCTGCAATGATAAACTGAATTACAATGTGAAGCTGCCTGTCTGATGTGCTGTAATTCCACATTGCAGACTACAGTAGCACTGCTTAAGGCAGTGGTGAAAGCCAATGTGCTCAAAATGGTTTCCTTAAATTGTCAGGTTTGATGCTACTGCCAGTTCAAGGGACCCTTTAGCAGAAAGCTGAAAGTGAGTTGATTGTGGAGGGAACGGCTGTGGAAAAGAGGGAGGAGCTTTGGTTTTATTCCTATAGCTCATGCTCTGTCTGAGTCTTGAAGACCAGATTCCTGCTGCATGTTAGATAGCTATACAGAGTTGCTGTTTTTCTGAAATCCAGTCTTGAAAATGGCTAGTAGCCATTTTAATCTCTTTACAGACCTCTACTGGTTCATCATGATAGCAAGTGCAAATGAGTCATTTTATTGATGATATGCTTGCCTTTATTCTGTAGAGAACCTCAGTGCCTTGTAACAAGAAGATAATTCTTGATATCTTAGTGTTCCTGTCAACAATTTGACTGCACAGACTGTATCAACAGAGTGAAAAAATCTTAAGCTTTCAAATTAAGTCTTGCTTTGGCTGATAAACATTAAATCACACCTCTGTGGCTGAGGGCGGTGCATAGCCTCATGTATCCAGGGTACATGCCCAGAGTTACGTCCTGGCAGTAGCTGAAGCAAGAGCTGTCACTTGCACTGTTATATCTACAAAGTCCTGAGTCTGACTGAGATTAACAGTTGCCAAAACCTGATTTTTGTCTCAGGAGCCACAGGTCTGCCATGCACTTGCTCAGTGTTAAGTAATGCGAGAGGGACTTCACTTTTTAATATCGCCACTTTTCCTCACAGGAGCTGACCCTTCTCTGAAAGCCTCAGCAGCCAGGCCAGGAGAGCTGCTGAGACAAGCCGTGCCCCTGCAGATTCTAGCTGCCGCTCACCACTGTTTTTGTACAGGTTTTCCTGGACCAGCTGCTACTTGCTGCAGTGACGGTAGCTGAGCTGGGCTTGTCTCTCACATTGGTTTGTTTGTATTTGCAGAGATACAAGGCAGCGAGGCATCGCGCCACAGCTGCCTACCCCGAGGCTCCTTTGCATTCCCAGGGCTCCAGCTCCCAATTGCTGGATGATCCGAAACAGCCTCCTGCTACAACAGCAGATCCCAGCAAGAAGATGAATGATGATCGTGGAATAGACAAGGAGGGTACAGAGCTGTTGGCCCTGCAAGAACAAGCTTTGAGGCCTCCGGAGGGTAAGGGTGAGCTGGCCACCTCTGTAGCAGAGGGCAAAAGCCTAGCCAGCGTGACTGATGATGTATGTGGAATCATGGTTGTAGAAGAAGGAAATCTACAGGAAGAGAGCAAATCCACTACCACTAGTGCCGATTGCCCACTCCCTGAAGAGAACCGCACCGTAGGGGAGTTGTTGGGACACACTGTGTCTGAGGAGGAGGAAGCCAATGCAGCCAGGCAAAGGGAAGGCACAGACGACTGCCAGGATCCAGGGAATGGAGGGGGTTTAGGACAGAACGAGGCAGCAAACACAGGCCAGGAGGTAGAGGCAGAGCCTTCCTCCCTAGCCAAAGGTGAGACAGCCAGTCTTACCTCTGCTGGGTGCAGACGCTCTACTAGGCGCAAACCCAGATAGAGTGGCCTTAAAGGGAGAGCCCTTTACATATGATATTTGCTGGAAATGTTTATTTTCGGAGTCTTTTAATAGAGCAAAAACCTTCAACTTTACTGCTGTTTTTATTTTAAGAATAAAATAAGCCTGGCTTTAGCGTGTCTAATACAGGATGGTGTTGGTTATTACTTGTACAGTTGGGATACAGCAATTATGTGGAAAAACTGAGGCTTGGATTGTTGAACCTGAAAAACGATGGTAATGTGATTTCCATAGGGGACAAAGTTCATTAAATAGATGGACTTACTTTTCACTAAGAATTCTTTGTAGTTCCTCTCATTTCCTTTTCAGGCAGAGGAAAAGTTTATCTCTTGGGAGACTCTGTGCTCACTTCTGCTCCTCAGAGCAGTTTCCTTTCAAAGATGCACCCTCCTGGACACATGCTGTGTCCTAAGCTAGGCAAGAATGTGCATCTTGGTCTTTTGTTGATACTACAAGGCTTAATACAGTCAGTTCTCATAGTGGAGACTCTCAGGAACAAATTTTGTTTCAAATTGATTTTAATAAAACAGATTTCTTATAAATAACCTCTTTAACTTTCAACAAAACCTCCTTTAACTTTACAGAAGTAGAAGATCACGGTGCTGGCCCCAGGCCATCCTGACAGGATCACAAAGTTTCATTCTATGCTCATGTGTTCCCTTGTAAAAACGTAGGGGAGGACTCTGCTTGCAGCCCACAGCAGGCAGACCCCTCTCTCTTTGCTGTGCAGAGCTAATGCTGCACTGTGGGCTAACCAGGCTGCCGTGCCTCTCTCTAACACCTGAGTCCTTAATGGCAGCTCAAGGAGTTAGGTAGCTTCCAATTGTAACACTCAAAAACATCACCCTGTGCTTGGAAGGGAAGAGAGGTGTCCAGTGATCTGGGACCATCTGCCAGTATTTCTTACATCACAGTTAATGTGAAAAATGGGGAAGCTGTACTTTAAAGGCAGGAGCTGGCCTAGCGCCCCCCTCTCAAAGTCTGTCAGCGGTTACACTCAGGGGCAAGCCTGGAGTCAGGACAGCCCCTGCCTACTGTGTTTTTTGAGGGAAGAGGCTAGAGCCATAACACTCATTGCTTGGATTTAACAGCACAGAGATCGTTTTTCTTCTTTGTGAAGAGGGCCTGCTGGCAAACTACCTGCGTTGCATCAGGCTTCCTACAGCTGGCTTTAACCAAGTGTCAGTGCCAGGCTCATGGTGGGGAGCAAAAAGAACCAACTCTCCTACATCCACCTGTGGGCTTCTGCACCTATCACACAGCTAAAGAAAATCAGAACATGGAGATGAATGGCAGGACACAACCACAGGAAGGAAAAAGTAACAGGCACGAGGTACCTCTTCTATTCAAGTTTTACGTTAAATCGGTGACTGGTAAATGTCACCTTAGCAATACCAACTGGGAGTTTGTGGCCAGCACACTAGGTGGGAGGCTGTGATCCCTGCATATCAGCTTCAATGTTCTGCTGCTCGCTCTGCTGCTGGAACTCCAGGCGGGTCTGGCGGTTGGACTCCAGCAGTTCTTTCAAGCAGGCATGTAGATAATCATTCTTCTCCTCCAGGTGATCCAAGCAGGAGTTGATCTGGTCCAGCATGGAGTTTATTGCTGCATATTCTAAAAGGAAGGGAAATGAGAGACTGAATAACGTAAGTATATTGTCACTGCAGCCACTGAAGGCAGTGTGAGCTCTTGCAAAACATGGCCACGGCATTTTGGCCGTGCCTTATCTGCCACTGGGTGGGTGAAGTAAAATGCAACTGAATCCTGCATGTGTTGTTTTCACCGATCAAACGAGAGCAATGGGAAGCTGGAGGACTGGTAACAAGATCTAAGACAAGTTACCTGGGCATTCCAAACGCATTATGGGCATATCCAACAGCCTTTGATCTCACACATAAATAGCTTACTGCAGGCGGAGTGCTGGCGTGCGGTGATCTGCATTGCAACAGTACCAAATAAACCCCAAGGGCAAGTTAGCCACCTTTTTAGCTGCCTTAGGGATCATCTTTCCTGACAAGGGTGCAGGCATTTTCGCAGCGTGACGAAGTATTTACTACATTCTGTGAATTATTTCTGTAAGGCTCCCAGACTGGGATGTGCTTCACAAGTGCCTGGCTGGGGTCAGGCTGTCAAAACAGCCCAGCCATTGCTGTGGCAGGAGCAGGGATGAGCCCAAAGTGTGGGGCACCAAGTTCAACTGCAGGATTTTCATGCGCCATTAAGGCTTTGGGTACTTCAGATTAAAGCCGAACTCATTTGGGATGATCCAGACAGTTGGTTCCCTAGGTACGGTTTCTTATTCACAGCATTTGTTTCAAGTGCAGAAGTGCTGGCCTCAGTACAATGGCATTTCAGTGATGCGTATTAGCGCTGTTAATCAGATGAAGATTGCTGTGCTACTGTGATGAAACACTTGCTTTTGGACTGTTCCAAATAGTAATCACACAATCCTAAAGAATAACAAAAAATCCAAACTGAAAAACCAGGCAAGATAAACCTCTGCTGACAAAGTTACTCAGGAACTGGAAGCCTCGCAGCAGCTGAAAAACCGCGGGGCTACAGGAGACCCCAGGCAGAGCGAGCCCTGCGTTCCTTTCTGAAGCTGCATGGACTGAGCGAGGGCAGGGAGGCAGGTGTTGAGCTGTGACCCACAGGCTGATGTTTGTGAGGATGGTGGGCTGTAGGACAGGGAAAGATGCCCATGTGGGTGGCACAAGCCCACACCTCACCAGCTGGGGCTGGCTCCTCTCTGCCCACCTCTTCTGAGCAGCTGGGGAAGCGCTGGAGCCAAACGTGACACAAGCAGTGCCTGGCTGGAACGCTGCTCTGAGCTAGCAGAGAATATAGAAGGAAGCGAGGAGGAGGAGGGTTGCGCTGTGATGAATTTCCCCAGCCTCACAAGCCCAACTGTGCCCCTCTTGGCTGCCCCCTTGACACTTCTGTAGGTAGGGTGCCCCCATGCCCCAGCACACTGGGCCCAGGCGCTGCCATTACCAGCAGCTTTAAATGAATGGTGAATATTTAAATATTGCAGTCATTTGCATTATCAGTAGCTAAGGAGAAGTTTCATTATTAAAAAAAAAAAAAATTATCCTAATTTTCTTATACTACTTTGGGGCCATTCACAGCAGCGTTGCAGCCTTTAATCCCTTGGAGAATTGTATGCGTAGCATTTAAGCTTGTTTATAAAAGTTTGGCCTTGCAGGTATATGCAGAAGTGGCATTATGAGCAAGAGCACTGTTGATGTCCTTGCGTTTAAAAACCAATTCCATAAACACATTTTTTCCAAAAAGTATTTATCCAGTATCTGTATTTTGCAAACCTTGTTTTGAGGCATGTGATACCTGAATGTCCACGAGTTAGAGCTCTTTACGCCAACCTCATATTTGATCTAAGTGTGATGCTCCATGTTCCAATTAAACCATGAGCGTACCCCGAGCAGATATGGCAACATCTTCTGACAAATAACATTATTCATCAAATGGGCAAGTCTGTAATCACAGCAGGAGCCTAATTGTTCTCAGTGGCTGGAGCTCAAGCGAAGGCTATATAAGTTGTGCAGCTTTAGGAAGTGAAAGAATTTTAACAATTTTAAAATAAGATATTAAAACATTTTATTTAATTGTCTTCTGTTCGTTGCAAGCTTGGGTGTTTTTGTGGAAATGTAACCACATCCCCTAATGAAAACGTTGACCAGGAATATGGCAATCACATTGGTTACTCCTCTGAATTCTTACAAGAATAGCTGCCAAAAATAAGGTTTCCTATTTGAGATCAAGGAAGTGATCAACAGCTTCAGCTCCATGAGACCAGGAAATAACTCCAGACCTTTATGACCAGCTGCTGCCTGCAAAGCCCTGGCTAATTACAAGCAGAATGACTTAATGCAGAGTCTCAATGTCGATCAGATTTAGTGACTTTCTCCATCACATCCAATGTGTCTCTTAGCTCTTCAAACAGTTTGAAACACAAATCGCTGTAATGATGCAAAGCAGTGAACACTTCTGGGGTGTTTCAGGGCAGAAACAATCCTGCTGTCACTGCAGGTAGATCACAGCCACAAGGATGAGATTCACCAGTGCTGGTCACATCTGGAAACTGAATGGTCTTTGGGAAACAGCATAAACCAGCTCTTCACCATTTTTGAGAGAAGAGTAGCAAAGTGCTTACTCTTTGAAGGATTTCCAATGTTAAGAATGATCCGTACATAAGTGTTACAGCTCTGCCGTTGTCTCATTTCCTCCATCGGCTTTTTCTAACTGGACAGGGCAGTATGAGAAATGCCACACCTCGGCGCTGCAGAAATGCCCGAAAGTGGAATTTGCCAAGCTAATCGCATTAAATTCACTTTTTCCATGCATGACTGCTCCTCCCAGATCTGTCCGCGTGATCTGTCCTGCAGTTTCATGCTCCAAACGTCCTCTTTCTCCTTGGCCAGCCGCACCCCATGTGCCACCAAAAAACCACGGCGTTACCTTCCCACAAGGGAAGCTGAAACCCCAAATCCCCCCACGGCGGCAGCAGCAGCAGTGTGCCCCAGCTCAGTGCCCATCACCGGGCCAGAATCGCCGGACCAGCCAGTTTCAAAACCCACTCACCCCCCGCAGCCCCTCACCGTGGGGGCACCGAGCACCGCTCCCAGCAGAAGCGGCAAAAACATCTGGGAACATCTGGGCCTCGCCAAACAGGCCCACGGGACCAGGCCGGGCCACCCAGGCCCGCCGGGCGGCCGGCGGTCGGGCAGGCGGCCTTGCCCCGGGCCGTCCCCACGCACCTTCCTCCCCGAAGCTGTCCCCGTCCTCCTCCTCCTCCTCCTCGGCGCCCACCGGCACGTGCGGCTCCCCGTTCGGCCCCGACATCCCGCCGACCCGCAACTGGCCGCGCGCCGCCGCCGTGCGCCCCGCAAGCGCCGTCGGCCAATGGGAAAGCGCGGCGCCGCCCGCGTCACGCAAAGCCGGCCGGTCGGCGCTGGGGTAAAGCCTGTGGTTAGCGGGCGGGAGGGAGCGGCGGCAGCGGGGTGGCAGGGCGCAGCTCCGTGCTCCCCATTTCTTCGGGTCTTTGTCTCCTTGCCCCGCGGTGTCCTTAGCCCTCCCAAGGTCTCCCTGTCCCCTGGGCTGGACCAGCCACAGCACACACCCGCACAAGTGTGTTTGGGCACAAAGTGAAGTTGTCCTGAGGGGCTGCCATTAGCACCCCGCCCTTCTTCTTTCCCCAGGCAGCCGATGGTCTCTGTGGACAGGCTGCGCCTCTGCCCGGGAGGAGCCCCCAGGTTTCAGCGGGTGCTGAGGCTGCAGCAGCCAGAGCTTTGCTGCTCAACGCCAAAACACAGCCACATCACCGGCCCCACTCCATCCCCTGAGCGGCTTGAACCAGCCTCAGGTCACCTTCAGGCCTCCTCGTCCCTGCAGGAATGGGCACCGTTTGCTCTGCCCTTCTTTGTCTTTGGCCCAGTATCGGTCGTACCTCACACGCCCTGAGATCTAATGGCTGTGTGTTTTTTTCATCCCCTAGAGATGTCACCGGGATAAAATTAACTTGCAATTAGAGTATTAAGTCAATCAGTGCTCCTGAGTTAAACCCGATTTGAGCACTGTTATTAAGTGGGTATTTGGGGCAAAGAAGAAAGAAAAGGTTACGTCCTCATTTAACATCGCGGCCAGCTCTTCTCTCTGTGGGGTGACCCCGCTGCACACTGCCGAGTTGGGCCCATGCGCCTCAAGACAGGGAATTGAACATTAGTGTAATTAATGGATGTAACCACACTTTAATGAAAAAGATGACGACTTTCAGTTCGAAGCTCTGCGCTAGTACTGTGGGTACGTGCTGGTCCGAAGCAGCAACCCTCACCGGGCAGGACGCACCCTCAGATAGATTATTTTATTTCCACTTTATGCTTTGGCGTCTCTTCAGCGAGCCCGGAGTTTACAATTACCGTAAGGCCGCTCTCGCTGTGGCTCCTTGCAGCCAGAGGGCTGCGCCGAGCCAGCCTCGTGTGGAGTTCAACACCCCTGGAGTGCTTCTTCACCTCAGGGAAAAACCGCCGCCGCCATTTCGGGGGCGGGGGCCGCGCAGAGAAGCGGGGCGGGCCCTTTAGCCACCGCCCCCCGGCGCCCGCCTGCGCCGCGCCGTGCCGGGAAGATGGCCGCCGCCGGCAGGGCCTGGCGTGTCGCCGCGCTGCTGCCGCCCTGGCCGCTGCGGGCCCCGCGCCGAGCCTACGGCGGTGCTGCCGCCGCCGCCGCCGCCGCTTCTGTGGCGAGGGGCGGCGGCGGGAGCCGACTGCTGCTGGGCGCTGCCTTCGCGCTGGGCGGCGGCGCCGGCCTCTACCTGGCGGCGCGGCAGCGCCTGCGGGAGCACTCGGCCGCTGAGGTAACGCGCCGCCGGGCCCCGCTCGCCGCCTCAGGCGGCTCCCCCCGCCGTGGGCTGCGCTCTCCTCCCCTCTCGGCCGCCGCCGTCCCCCCCGGGCTTCCCCGGGCGCCTGCCCTGCCCGGCCCGAGCGCCTGAGCCGTAGCGAGGCCCGGGCACGGCCGCGGCGGACGGTCCCCGGAGACAGAGCTCCACGGAGGATGCGGAGCAGGGTCTTCTGGCTCTGCGGGCCAAGCAGTCGCTTTTGGTCCGGTTTTAGTAAGGAAGCAGCTTAAAATTGTATAAAAGCGACCCCGGCAGCAGCGGTCTCCTTGAGGAGCTGTAGGGAATGCCTGTGAGAAAGTGAGAGCTTGCTGGGGGTGTGAGGCAGCATTTCTTATGGTTTTCCCTAGCACCCACGGAGGGTTGTGTAACCCAATACATTGCTAATGAGAAGCAAAGATTTATGTGCGAAGTATTTGTTTTACAGTGTATGAGTAATGATTGGCACGGCCTGTCAGATCGCTGGAGTAAAGCAGTGTTGGGAAACTTCCCTCACCCCATGCCTTGCTGCCTGTGCCGCACGGGTTCTCCCTGCCTTGTCTCAGTTGTGCACAGGTTGATTAATGCCAGGAATCTGAATTTGGGCAGACACGTGCCTGAAATCAACAGCAAACTCTCTCTCTAGTATCCCCACCCTGTGACTTCCATAGAGGTTATTGTGGGGGGAACATGGATTTAAAAGGCTATTTTGGTTTTGATTTAAAGATAATTAAAATATGGTTATGTTTTTCTTTAATTTCAGAGTTGTGTATAGAGGGGTAAGCTGTCTGGATTTAACTTCTTTTTTTCTGGTTATGAGTGGGAGATTCTAGCAGATTAAATAGCTGTTTAGAAAAACAAGTATTTGGTCCCAATGAAAGGTGAATATTTGTGATACCATTTGAAGAAAGCATGTTAGCCAAGATCTTTTGATCAGATGTTGAAACTGAAGGTCAATGACCATGACTTCATGACAAAAATAAGGGTGGAAGAGGGTAACATTTATATTTTTAGTAGAAAATGGAAGCTTCTGATCTCTTCCTTCCCCAGCTGCCTTCAGGGAGGCTCCAGCTCACTCTCTACCAGTATAAAACGTGTCCTTTCTGCAGCAAAGTCCGAGCTTTTCTTGATTATCATGGACTGCCCTATGAAATTGTGGAAGTGAACCCGATAATGAGGAAAGAGATCAAATTCTCTTCCTACAGAAAGGTGCCTATCCTGTTAGCCAATGCTGGAAGCCCTGTGGTAAGTCTTACTGTTTGAAAGCTTGACTTTCCCGCAAGCTGTGGTTTGGAGGCTTTGTTTGTGTCATGTCTCTGGCTTATCACATGCAGTATAACCTTTAGATCATCTTTTATTCTCTCAAGGGCCTGAGATTTATTTCTTCCTTCACAGTTTCCTATGCCTTGGCCTTGTTAGAGTGTTTTTGTTGGCCGTTCTTACAAGGGATGTTGTTTGTGTAGTGACTCTGTAATGCAGTGATAATCTAGCTTCTATCAGCCCTTATGCAGGACATGTCATTTGTACCAGCGGTAACAGGAGCTGCTTATATCTTGTGGGAAAAGAATACTGAAGATTCAACTTGGCTTTTTTTTTTTTTTTTTAAAGTTAGTATTGCTTTTCCTCCTTTGCTGCCAAGGGCCTAAATTCAAAACCCACAAGTATTGCATGTGTACCTTACCCTCAGGTCCTCTGCTGTCAGAATGAAAGGCAAATTTGAAGTGATGCTCTGAAAAGAGATCTGAATGTAGGGCTGTCTTTAGATGTGCAGGGACTCATGGAAATGCATGGGGGGAAAAGGGACTGCAGTACTAACTTGAAGCCTCCACATGCAGGGAAAAAGGTTTTGAAGAATTCCCTTTTCAATTTTGCCAACCTCTTTTAAAAGTTTTGTTTTAATTCTGTTTTTCAGCAATTGAATGACTCGTCAGTGATCATCAGTGCAATAAAAACCTATCTCATTTCCAAGTAAGAAAATGGGGTGATGGGAGAAGAGTTGAATGTGAGTGGCCCTAGCGAACTAGAGATTGAGAAGGCTCTCTTAGAGTCGGTCATAAGTTGCTCACCTTGGTCTCTGAAGCTCTGGACTTTTAGCCCAGCAGACCTGACCCTGGCTGTGATGGTGTGGATGGTGCCGATGTGTGTTGTCATGTGTGTGCAGTGAAGCAGAGCTTTTACCTTTCAGAGCAACTCTTTTTTTCGTCTGTGAGAATCTCTTTGCATAAAACCGACTTAAACAAGGACTAGCATTAGTCCTGGAACAAAGCTTACATTTAGCCAGTTACAATATCTAGAATGAAATGAAATTGCTGTGCCTGTGGCCTGTCCTTTAGGTCCATGCTACAAAGCATTTGAGAGTGGTAGGAAGTTTTATGCCTGCGAAATTTTCTATTCTGACACAGAGAAAGGTATGTGCACTAATAATAGTTATTTGCAAGTAGCTGTTCCAGTCTCTTTTCAAAACTTATTTCAAATAGAATTTGAAACCGTGTGCATTTATTTTTAGAATAATATATTTTAAAGTGTGTATCTCTTGATCTGTCCTTTGCTCTTGCTCATTTTTGTAGCAGCCAGGTCAGCGCTAACTGTGTTTCTGTCCACAGGAGGAATAGCTTAGAAGAGATCGTGTCCTTTTATCCTCCTATGAAAACTGTGACTGAGCAAGGCAAGGAGGTATTTGAGTATGGGAATAAGTACTGGCTCATGCTGGATGAGAAGGAGACAAAGCGAGTCTATCCTGTCAAAGAAGTGAGAGTGTAAGTGCTCTTAAATTTCCGGGCTCTCCAAGTGGCGTCACAGCTTCCTCCAGGTGTACTCAGGAATGGTGCAGATATAAAATCCCACTGGTGCTGACAAATCCTGTCACACCCTCCTTGTTGTTTAAAACCTCAGTAGTTAGAGTGGTTTTGCTGTGTTCCTTACATAATCTGAAACAATGCTGTTAGATGGCTTAGTTCCCACTGTCATGGTCATGCCAGCCTTCAGTTGCCTCCAGTTTCTTTCTTGGCATTTCCTTTGTGTCACAGAGTAATGTTACGGAGTGCTAGTTTCCCTTTCTGCTTTAGCTCTCATATTGGGAGGAGAAGCTAGTGCTATATCATAGTCTTAATTTTAGTTTGAGATTGGAGGAGCCTTGCCAAAGTTAATGATCCTGAGTGCATTTCAGAGAGGTCACCAGAGCACAAGGCTGGGCAGGAGTTTTTGACACATTCGTCCTTGGCAGAACCTCTGGCTAATGCCACTGTGATTCTGTCTGCCTTCTGTAGCCCTGCAATCTGTACCTCGTTCAACGAAGGGTCTCTTTTGAATGCTTGCAGGGAAGAAATGAAGTGGAGAAAATGGGCAGACGATTGGCTTGTTCACCTCATCTCCCCCAATGTTTACCGGACCCCCAGAGAAGCCTTGGCATCTTTTGATTACATTGTCCGTGAGGGGAAGTTTGGCACTGTGGAAGGTTTCTTTGCCAAGTACATGGGGGCTGTTGCCATGTTCTTCGTTAGCAAGAGGCTGAAGAAAAGGTTGGTACCACCTAGCACGAAGTACACAAGAGGAATAGCTCCTTAACCTCCTCGGCTGTGAACCCCAGATGTCGAAGGGCAGAACCTCAGTGTTTTAAACCAAACCGTTTAATCCAATGTGGGTAACAGCTGTACTTCTTTAATGGGAGGTAATAATCCTCTCTGCTCATCTACTATTTAATCACTAACCGCTCCCTTCGCTCGCAGATATGTTCCTAATTTCCAGGCAAAGACCAGCCTATAAGATGACAGACAATCAAAAGGTAAAGAAAGAAGCAAACCAGTGTCTTTAGACTAGGTTTGTGGTTTTTTTCTTTATACAGACATCACCTTCAAGATAATGTCCGAGAAGACTTGTATGAAGCAGTTAATGAGTGGGTAAAAGCTATTGGCAAACATCGACTCTTCATGGGTGGAAACCAGCCGAACCTTGCTGATTTGGTAAGGGGTTAATTCCTGGATTTACCGTTAGGTGTATTACAAATTATCAGTTGCTTATCCATATGGAATGGTTAATACCAATACAGAGAGAGAACGTGAGTTACATGAGATACTTTGGCCATGTCCTTTGTGCAGTAATACAATTCCCACATTAGGAGGACTTAGAAATATTTGTTACACAGGATGGTATTTGTTTTTCTCCAGAGAAATGTTTCCTGAGATGGAACCTGCAGTTCCCATCTGCAGGTGGATGTTACTGATTGTGTGGAAGCACGATAAAAGCAGGTTACAAGCCAGGACACTGCTCTGGCTCATGAGTAAAGCCTCACGCCTACACAGGTTTTATTGCATTCAGTGCTGCTGGGGTTTCCTTTGCTGGCAGCAGTGTGGAGCGGAGCAGGATTCATCCCCTGCACCAGCAGTTCTCCGTGGAGTGCAAGTGAAGCGTTTCACACCAGGGCTTGATGCAAAGATGGGATTAACTTTTGATCCATAACTGTATGTAGATCCTGATCTTTCCTTCCTGTTTTGTCATGGGAAAACATGCATATTTTTAACTTACCTTTCTGTCATTCAGTCTTCATCGCTAGTCAGAGCGGTGGAGTAGATGGCAGGACAGGGAAGAGCCTTAATGGGTAGTCTATTGTGACATTTTTTGGTACCCTGAGCCATTCTCTGCTACTGACTTTGAGCGTTGTTCTTATCTTTCTCCTCTGTCACAGGCAGTGTATGGGGTCCTCCGAGTCATGGAAGGGCTGGAAGCCTTTGACGACATGATGGTTCACACCAAGATTCAGCCTTGGTACCAGCGTATGGAAGAAGTCATTAAAAAAGCTGAAGCTGCAGTCTGATGCCAGCTGCAGCTGCCTTCCTGAAGTATTTGCATGGTAAAAAACTTCTGAAGGAGTGGCATTTATTTTTTAAGGATTGAGTGGACTGCTCACGCCTAATGGACTGACATGCAGGCACAGAGACTGTCCCGTTCAGGATATCAAGGTGCAGTGAGCAGAGAGGATCCAGCCAGGTGTGTATTTGAACATGGTATTTAGAAGGATGGGGACAGGTAAAAGGAAGGGATCTCGGACGCTGCTGGAAAGGAGAAGCTCTTAACTGAAGAGTGCAGCAAATAGGCTTCTTTTAGGTGAGAGCCATTCTCGGAGCAGGTTACTGTAAAAGCAAGCAGCTCTTGGCTAGTAAATGTTACAGCCATATCAGATACAGTAGGTCTGAGCAGCTTTTGCTTCAGGCTGTCTTCCGCTACTCATCTATGTCACCTGAAGTGTTTTCCTGACTGAAACACTGGATAGTAGTTTTTAAATGACAAATTTTCCTGCAATAGAATCCTGTAAAACCCAGTGCTGAGGGAACTGGAGGAATCCATGGTACTGGGAAAGGCGTCCTTCCTATGCCAGAAATGATGCTGCACTCAGCAGATCCTATGCTTTTACTCTTCCATGTAAACGGTTCTTTCAGTACTTGATTCTGTACCGTCTGTGAGGATAAAGGCTTGCTTCTTTCTGTGCCCTGTGCAAGATCTGTGAGTTCTTACCTTACCCATTACACCTGGAAAGCACACCCCACACTGAAATCACTAATGCTGAGCCGTTATTTGAAAGCTTTATCTTGCATGAAATCTCTCTGGAATACCTCTGAAAGTCAGTTTGTTCTTGTTTTGGGGAAAAGAAGGATTAAGAGCGATCTGCATGCCTGGGGGATCTCTAGGTGTTTCTGCTGTGCAAGAGTAACAAAGGATTTGTCGTCGTAGAAATCTGATTAGGAGCCATCGCTGCAGGTAATGTTGTGCAATACTAAGTATGCCGAGCTGTGCCTGGTAGATTATTTGTTGTAGTGAGAGGATGCAGGTCTGAATGGGAGTGCTCGTGTGGTGAGGTATTTCGGGTGCAGCTGAAGTTAGTCCGTAATGCAGCCACTGGCATGGTGTGGGTGTTGCTGGGGGGGAGGTGGGTGGGCACCTTAACTAGGTATGACAGCATAGGGTGTGGTAGAGGGGTTGTTTTGTTTTATTTTTTTCCCAAATGTAAGACTGGATACAAACTCAGTTATGATCTGACACACAGAAGGAAAATGTTTACAGCAAGCTCAGCTGGGTTGCTGGTCTGTGACACGCTGGTTTTGTTTGTTAAAGCTGTTCTGTACTGAAACCTGTGTTCCATGGTGTCAAAAGAACAAAGTTCAAGCTGGTAATGTTGTTTTTAAAAAAATGTATTGAACATATATCGACAGGAGTTTGGAGAAACCCTTAAATTGAGATTTGAGTGAGTTTAGGGTTTTATCACGTATGAAATTTGTTCACATCCATGCTCCGCTGGCCTGAGATGGGATCCTGCAGCAAACTAATGGGCTGGGAATGAATGAAAACAGTCCAACTGCTTTTCTTGCTTCTGTGACAGCAGCTGAAGCTGACTGAGAGGGTTTTATCTCTGCCCTGACATCTCAGCGAGTCCAGGGCTGCTTTAGTCAGGGATGGAGGTGTTGGGAGCAGCCTGCTTTCGTGTGGGCTTCGAGAGGGTGGTCAAACTCCGCGTGCTCTTGCGGGGATGGCTGGAGAACTGTCACGTTCCTGAGTACAAAACCAGCGTGGGGACGCGGTCCCTGAGGTAGATGCAGAAGGCCTCCCTGTTGGTGTGGACATCCGCCGGCGTCTTCTGGTCGGAGCGGTGCTTCCCCAGGGGTTCAGCGTTGCTGCTTGATGCCTGTGCCTCCCGGAGGGGTCGCTGCCGGTGGCTCCCCAAGGCCGGCCGGGGGTGACTCCCCGCCGGGGTCTCCCGGGGAGCGCGGCCTGGATTCCTTGGGGCGGGCGCCGCCAGGCCCGGCCCCTCCGGGCCGCTTCGCGTCACTATGGCGACGGGTCCGGTTGCGGGGCGGGGCCCTGCGGCGCGAGCGGCGGCGGAGCGCGTCACGAAGAGGGTTTGAATCGCCCAATGGGGGAGCCGCGGGCGGCGGCGGCGCGGCGGCCCCGGAAGTGCGGCGGCGCCTCCTGCCCCTGGTGCGGCCTCCCGCAGCCCCCCTCGTCCCGGCCGCGGGGTCTCCATGGCAGCGTCGGCGCCTCCTGCCGCTTCCCCGCCGCCGCCGAAGACCTCCTGAGGCGGCAGCGGCCGCGGACCCTGCGCGGTCCTTCATGGTGAGGGGGCCGGGGCCGCTGGGCCCTGTGAGGGGGCGAGGCCGGGGAGGGCGGGGGTCCCCTCGCCGTGTGGCCCCGGGGATGTCCGAGCCCCCGGGAACGATTCCTCCGGCGCCGTGTTGGTAGTGAGAAGCGCCGCCTGCCTTGGTGTGGTCCCCAGCCGGGTAAAGCTCGGCTCTGCCCTGAGGGCTGGTCCCGCCTTGAGCAGGAGGCTGGCCCCGGGCTAGGTCCCTGCGGCCTGAGGTAGCCGCGGGTCCTCTGAGAAACCGCGGGAGAAGTTACTTAAAACTTCTGAAATAAACCATGTTGCTAGGGAAAGCGGGATGACAGCATCCGAATTTCACTTGCGGTGATTTCGAAGCTCTGTAAATTCTCGGGGAGTGCTGTCGGTTCTCAGGCCGGTGCACACGTTCGGGTCTGGGGAGAGTTGAAACCTTCCTGGGAAGGCAGGGGATTAAAACGCCCCGCGGTGTTTGGAGTTGTTAATAGCTCGGAGCCGGGGAATCCTGTCCCTACAGAAACCTTCCTGTTCCTGATCAAGGGATGTGCGGCTGTGTCGTCCCCTCTGTAATTTTCATAAATCTCACATGATATACAGCTGTGTTTTGTCTTAAGCACACACTTCTTAAAAACAGATGCAGTATGATTAGTTTTATTTAGAGTAAATTATTACACGAGCTTTGGCAAGCTGACAAATTAACCAATGAGCTGTAAAGAGGGATCTAAATTCTAGCCTAGCAGAAGTATTGTACAAAACCCTGCTCTACTGCATTACAAGTAACACTTTACTTGTAACACTTGTTCTTACGTGGCAAATTATGAAGGAGTGTTACCATAAGGTTAGCTAACTAACCCTGGTATGCCACCGCTCTAACGGTTGTACTTCATCACTCCCCAGTAGTCCTTTGGGGATCCCTCCCTTGCTCTCATTTCTTCAAGTCCCCCAGGTACCACCAGGTAAAAAGCTGCTCACACTGTAGCTGACTCACAGTTCTGCGCATGCTACTGGTTAGCAAACTAGTACACATGTATCTGCTGGGCAAGCAGCAACCACACTGCAACACAAGTCTGTGCGGTGCTGGGTTTCCTTCAGCACAAAGACTAATTTGGATGCATCTCTTCAGTCTGCAGAACCGTATAAAACTAGAACATCAACATTTCTCTCAAGTTTTACAGGATTTGTCGACGATGGCAGAGTTTAGGGAGGGTGTGGGGTTTGGGAGGGGGTGTACGGGTACCCTGGAACTGTTCAAACCTTGTTTCCTTATGAAACTGGTTAAAAATTGCAGTTAGAATTTGAAGGTTTCTAACTGTTTGGGTAAAGCCATCATGTATAATTTTGCAAAACACTTTCCATTGTTTAAACAAACTTTCATCATCAGTATGTAAGGAATTATAATCTTGGTCCTTCCCTCATTCCATGCTTGTCAGAGGAAGACAGGACACATCAACTTTTGTTGTCTGAGTGTGTACATTTGATATGTTCAAGCCTACATGTTGCCTTAAATCGAAAGGAAGAGGATGTTCAGAAATTGGTACCTTTTCCTGTTAGTGTTCATTTTCCTTTTTCTGTATCAGGTGTCCCTCATCCATCAGCAATGAAGTGACTTCAGTCTCTGCACAGAGCACGCTGTCAAGAAGAGCTAAAAACTTTAGAATAACTGTAAGTAATTTTACCTCGGCTGACAAAAACCTTTCTGCCAGAATCAGATTAGTGCTGCTCGTGTATTTTTGTAAGATTTGCAATTGCATTATACCATGACCTCAACTGAAGTATCAAGCTCAATGGTGATGACTTTAACCTCGCACCTCTAGGCTTTTCCATGGTGTGTTAGATATTGGTTAAGGTTATGCTTTTTTCCTAGGATTAAAGAAATGCTGTGATCCAAAAGCTTTTAAGTTTTTATTTAACTTCAAAAAGACACTTAAAGTTAAGCACGTAAGAAAGAGTTTACAGGTTTAGCGATCTAGGATGGAAGGATCTGATGGTTTCGTGTTGATTTTTCTTAGCTAAACTGTTAATGCTCTTCTGCCCACTTTGAATTTCTCTTGGTTGTGTTGGTTACTGGTTGATTTCCTTGCTTGCTCTAAGGCTTTGAACACCAATGACTCTTACAGGCACCTGCTATCAATCTAACTGTATTTGGTCTTTAATAACCATGTTAAAAGCAGAAAATACCAGATGCAGAGAAATTATTTGCATTAATCCTAACTTCACAGCAAAATATTGTGCAATTCAAAATGGCAGATGCTACTGAAAGAATGCTCAGGCTTTAATCAAGGCTGGCCATTGTCGCTCTGTGGCACAGAGGGAAATGTTGTTATTTCCAGTTTCCTTATTCACAGGTTTCCTTTCATTGTATTGCCCTTTCCCGTTTGTGGGAGAAGAGCCATGAAGAACCGTTCCTCATCTCCCCCTTTGCACGTCCATGTGGATGAAAACACCCCTGTCCATGTCCATATTAAAAAGGGTCAGAAAACCACACCTGCAAAATGCCAGGTAGGAGTGTGTAGCTGGGTGTTTGTAAGGGCTACAGACAGGAAGGTGAACGGTCCTGGAAGCACCACAAAATCTTCAAGGTCTGTTTTGCTGTTGTATTAGAACTATAAGACTTGAATTCGTATTCAATGGTGAATTTTCAGTAATGTGTCTTATGTGTTTAAGATGATTAAAGCGTGACATAGAAAGTTACTTTTCATGTTCAAGTGTGTGCTTGTGAGGAGTGTTGCTTCCAGTGTGATGTGGTTTGGGGGAATTTTTTTTTTCCTTTTGTTTCCTGTATTTGTGTCTTGATAATGGCTTTTCTTTGGCTTCATTGCTATTTTTGTAGGAAGGGTTTGGGGAAAGGTAATATCTAGGCGTTTCAAATTCCGTCTTCATTATATTAAAATAAACACATTTAGAAAAAATTAGTCTGGATTCAGACCATCTTCTGGCATTAATCACCTTCTTGGTCCGCTGAGCTATGGAGCAAAGAGGATCTCTTCATAGTCTTATCCACAGTAGGTAGAAGGCAATACTGAAGTGAGTAGCTATCTCATATCCTCTTTTGTGGTTGGATGTTTATGTAAAGTTGTTCTCAAAAGGTGATGGAAGTTGCTTGCTCATTCTTCCTTATATGCAGACATCCTGTTCTGAGTTCTCCATTGATTTAGTGTTTGTTGCTAATGGCAAATATCATAATGGGGTAGGGCCTGAAATCAATGACTTCTGTTAATTAATTGCCATCTGATTTTTCTCTAAGGTTAGAATTGTGCAAAACCCACTAACTTTCTTTCAGGGAGAGCACCTCCAGTCCAATACAAATAAATGCAGATCTATTAGTTGACTGCAAAGCAGGGAAAACACTTCAGGGGCTTTTCATAACCAACCACACTGCAGTGTTCTTTTTTGCTGTAGTAGTGCTGTCGTCAAATGATAGAGCTGCTCTTTTGTGAGATGAATCTGTAATGGAGAAGGGATCTCCCAGGCTTTTCCTTCTTCACGTGAATGGGTTGTATTGTGGTATTTTTTTGTGTATCTCCACACAGAGGAGACTTCCTTCCCCACCACCCCAATATCCCATCCCTGCCCTGCGGGGTAAGGCTCTCATCACATCACAAGTGCAGGTATCCCAGTGATATAACAGAGTTGCTACATGATAAACAAGAAGAATTTACTACATCTAGCCATACTGTCAACTGAATGTGCAATAACCTTTTCTTCTGGCTGGTGTCAGCCTCCTCTGATGGGTGCTGGCTCATCTGATATATCATGTGAAAAGCTATGTGATATTTTTGTATGAATTAACTTCTATTTGGTTTTGCAGCCCTAAAAATTGTGAATAGTTCTTTAAAAGTCTGTGATTTATTTTATTTTCTCTTTGTCTAGCAAAAGCACAAACAGAAAATTAAAGGGGATACTGTGAACATGTGCCGATCTGTCCGTGTGAAAACTAAGGCCCCCTGGGTGCCCCCAGGCAAAACGTCTGTCCGGGAGTCCACCTGCAAATGGGAGGTATGCCTGATTTTGCTCTTTAAAACAAACTTTCAGGTTTATCTGAGGTTGAAGAGAGCAGTCGTGTAGTGAGGGAGCTGGGCTGGTCTGAAAGAAGGCTACTGTCACCTACCATCCATTTTAAGTGTATTCTATAAATGTCTTTCACTTCTTAATATAGAAAAATTGGAAAATAATTAGCAGCCAATGGCTGTATCATGCCTTTCTGCCTCTAGAAGCTCATTATTGCTTTTCTACCAGGGACCGACTCACCGCCTAGAGATTACACCTCCAGATTCAGAAAAAATGCTGTCAGTATTGCGCCTGAGTGACCTCTCTACAGATGAGGAGGATGCTGTTCACTGCAAAATGAACGAATATGAAAAGAAGATCGATAGCCTGATGAATGTGGTGGGAACACTGAAGAATGAGGTGAGGAGACAGTGTAAAGACCTGCTGTCTTTAAAAAAGCATGGCCCTTTATTGTTTGGTTCAGCTGAGTAGCTGATTCACTGGTTTGAGATGTGGATTCTGTGTATCAGTTTAAAAGCACCTGGTTTGTCTTAAGTTCTATTTAAATATCTTCATCAGGCCAAGCTGCAGAAAAAGGAGGAACAGCAGCAAATGACAAAGCGTCTCCTTGAGGAGCAGAAAGAAGAGCTGAATGAGGTCACGCAAGAGCTGGTAGAAACAGAACATGAGAATACACTGCTCAGGCGCAATATTGAGCGCATAAAGGAAGAGAAAGATCTGACTGTGTAAGAAAGCTCCAGCTCTCCATCGTTACTGCAAGTAGTGGTATTTACAGGGCACCTGCCTCTCTTATTGCTAATATTATTTGAGGTTGCAGTTTGTACCTGGGTTGCAGTGCTGCTGCAGAAACGATGTTCTTGGATTTTTTTGTCACTTTTAGACGGGGGACTTCAGAGAAGAGCTCTAGCGTGATTATTGGAATGGATAAAACTACTGAGGGGAACCTGAGAGCAGTTGGCTTGTGTGACCTACTGGAGGGTCATCCTAGCTCTGCAATTAATATTTTGAAGGTTAAGAGATGCTGTTTGAATTGTGATGATATTGGTACAACAACAAAGGAATAAACATGGAGCTGAAAACTAGAGGAGAATTTTTGGCCTTTGTGAAAATCATACTGAGACAGGAGTGGCAGCCCCTGAGAGGACTGAATCATGGGGTCCAAGTCCGATGTTTTTGCATCTGCTTTGTGTCTAAAGAATTAGGGAAGCTTGTGTCTCCAGGGGGACGCTTGTGTTTTAAGAGAGCTAGTTTTATGTTTTCCTTAAGAAAGATCACTTGGAAGTTAATCCTGTGTATTCCTTTTTCAGAAAACATTGTGAATTACAAGCTCTGGCTAAAAACTTCGAGCTGTGTGTCTTGGTGTGCTTTCCTGTTTTGTATTCAGCCTTTTGGAGTCTTATTTCTCGTGTGGCTTAAGTGCCCAGGAAAAGCACAGCATTGTGTTTTGGGTTTAGTAGCATGTGCAGGCTTTGGCATAAGCCCAGTTTGTCCCCTCTAAATTCCTGTTTCATAGCTGTGGGCCTAGCGAGCTCCTGGTGTCTACTTACTGTCTTCAATCAGAACAACTTCCACACTGAAACAGGGTGAATCTTAAGTAGTTAAGTGTTTGTTTGGAGCTTTTATTCTCTGATTTGAGGGTTTTTTTATACATTTTAATCCAATCGACTGTAATCTATAGCGGCTGGTGCAGCTGTCAAAGCTTCTTGTTTCTCTGATGGCTGCCTTCTCGTTACAGGCTACAGAAAAAGTACTTGCAGCATGAGAAAGAGTGTTTGATGTCCAAGCTGAGCGAGGCAGAAAGGGATGGAGCAGCAGCAGCCAGGCAGATCCATGCCTTGAAAAATACAATTGGGAGACTCAACATTGTAAGTGTTGTCCTTTTTTGTTCTTGCCTTTACTACGTTGTCCTGTTATATGGCTGTCTTAAAAATGTAATGTTACAATTGCTGATCCAGAAAAATATAAGGAAAAGTGGAGGGATCTAACATGCTTAAGGTGTTTGGTAGTTTTGTTTGGAAGTGGGGTGTTTGCTTGCAGCTTCCAGTCACCTTCTGCACCTGTGATGCTGACTATTGCACTGCTCGTGCTCGTACCAGCTTCGTACATTCATTACATGTGAACAGTTGTCTTTTTTGGTTGTTTTTCCTCTAGGAGAAACACATGAGCAGTTCAGACATTAACACACTGACAAGACAAAAAGAGCTGCTTCTCCAGAAATTGAGCACCTTTGAAGAAACCAACCGAACACTACGAGAACTTCTCAGAGAGCAGCACAACCGGGAGGTGAGCAGTGCTGTGTGCTTGAACTTGGATGACTACAGGAGGCTATGTTGTCTTGTGAACTGAAATGGAATTTGGAGAGCTTTTAACTCTTTTTTTTTTTTTCCTAACCCTGCTGTTGACCTTGTGTGTTAAAGGATGGATAGTTTTGTTTATCCCTGCCTACTTCAGTAGAGTAAGATTGACTTTTCTGCTGTGGGGATGTCAGAGCATCTTAAGCCTTTGACTGTATGAAAAGGTGTAGGCACTACTGTTTCACCAACTCTTTCTCATCTGGATGCAGCTGTATCTGCTGCTCATGCTAGTCTGAAATGTTACTGCACAGTCGCATTTGCTGAAGTCTGAGGACTAGATGTGGCCTTAGCTAGTGGGAGCCTAAGGATGTTCACAAATTTATTTTTGTAGGCTATAAGAGCAATAACAGAGAAATCATAAACAAATCTGTACTGCTTGTACGGAACAATTCTATGTCACTTGTAATAGCAATACATGAATGAAGTTGCTATTCTTCCTGTAGTTTATGTTCCATTTGAGCAAAAGCAGGCCGATGGTAACAGTTACTTCAGCCACCAGTAAGATGGGATAAAAGGACGCAGTTCTTCCACCTAACTTTCACTGAGTAGTGAGAGTTCTGAAAGACCTTAAATTGCCATCGTGCTTTTTATTATCTTTGACTGAGAAGTGGAAAAGCTTTCTGAAACGAGTGATATGTGAAATATTTAGCAAATTTGATACTGCTGGGTATCTTCTGAGAATTGCTGCTGCAGCTGGGGAGAAATGATTGATCTGCCCAGTTCCATCTAAAGAATCTGTATAAAATTGACTTTTCCGTTTAACCATTTTTCTCATGCATTTCTTTTATAGAAGGATGCTCAGAAGATATTGGAGCGGCAAGGAGCACTGCTGAAAAGGCTGGCTGACTCAGAAGCAGAGAAAATAGTAAGCAAAACAAAATATACCTCTCTCTCTCTTTCTCTCTCTGATAAAGCAAAAAGATATAAAATTAGAAACTCTTCTGTGTCTTGTATTCAGCTATCAAGTCTTATACTGTCTTTTAGACCAATAAAAATATTTTGTCTTTTGTGGTAATCAGAGCTACTACATTGCCCCTCTGTTAACAAGATATATTTTGAAGTGGATAGATTTTCATAGCCTTTGAAATGTGGAGGCTTAGAATGGGGATAGCACAACTGAGACCTACTTATAAAAGCAGCATTAGGATTTACAGTATTCAGCTACAAAGGAGCAGAATTATGTTGTCCAATTCGAGCACAAATGATTCTGCTTATTTTTTCTTATGGTACTGAATGTACAAAGCAAGAATTGTACTACATTTTTCTTTAAAAAGAAAACTCTGTGGGTGGGAGAGAAAAAAAAAAAAATCTACGGTCAAAGTATCCCTGACAGTCAGGATAGTATTCTTCAGTTTGGAAATCATTTTATTGTTTCTGTATGTTTATCATGTTATCCTTAGAGACAGAAAAGCACCAAGAGGATAAGCTTTCTGTATCTGCTTCTGTTACTGAATGAGAAAGTGACTTGGTGCCCGTGTGTTCATTTCCTTATCTGTAAACTGAGAAAGGAGTTATTACATTGACAGAAGCTATAAAACTTGCTGTGAGACATAAGTAATGCCCCTTTTTGTCTGTGGAGTATATAGTCCTGTCAGGTCCTCATTCGTCACTGAGTATCCCGTGCCCTGCTACACAAATGTACGTGTAGCTGTTTTACTTTCTGCTTGAGGAGAATGCAGACTCTTTTCCTGGGACTGAGGATGCTGTTGCTGTGGATACCAAACAGTGTGCTGTGGATCAGAGGGTCTTGGGAGGCAGGCAGTTACACCTCTTTCCCTCCACCTGCCAACCTAAATGTATTTAGTACATAAAATCTGAGTGATGTTTGTTTTCCAGCAACTTCAGATGAGGCTTCAGGAGAAAGAAGAAGAAGTGGACGGTCTTACCATTCAGATAGAGGCAGAAAAGGTAGTTTCCTTTTTCTGTTTTCCCCTCCCTGCTTCACCTTCCAGTTCTGGAGAACCACAGATAGTCCAAAATATGGGTTTGTATTTGCAGACAATTACTTTTTAAGGGACCAGATGACTGGCTTGCTTATAAAACTAGAAAGACAGCTACCTATTCCCACACAGTTCTGGATTCCATATCCTGATAATAAGATGTTCATCACAAGGTTGATTAGGTGGTATTCTCTTTGCTTGGGCTTATCACTGAATTGCCTTTCTGTTAAAGGTCCTGTTGGTTCCTAATGTCATATTCCAGTCTAATCCTCTTTTTAGGAAGTAAAAGGGGAATGTAGATATGAAGGATGTTTTGCCCTAGAACAAATCTTTCAGGCCAGTCATTCACATCTGATGTAAAATAAATGGCTACTCATTTGTTCCCCATTTTGTTGGAGTAGAAGAGCTGTGAGGGTCCATCTGAGGAAAGTGGAGGTGGCTGGAGATCATTCAGCGAAGAAATCTGAGACTGTTACACATTATAAAGTGTTCCTTCTATTAGCTTGTTGAGGAAAAAGGTGTGTATCTTGTTGCTTCTTATTTAGGACCAGGCAAAGGCAGCATGCGAACTCTCTAAATCTATGGAAGCTGTGAAAGGCCATTTACAAGCGCAGTTGCGAAACAAAGAGGCTGAGAACAACCGGCTGACTATACAGATACGGGTATGTTTTCAGTGGTCCCTGAGGATTGTCCCTTCATTTACTGTTATGAACTGAATTGTCTGACAGGGGAAATAGCACTCATCAACTATTCTGCTGTGTCCAGTAGACTGAAATGTTGTCTGATGATGTTTATGCCATTAATTCACACCATACTTTTCAAATGAAGTAAAAAAAAAAAAAAAAAGCTTTTCAGTTTTGATACATGAGGCAAAATCATAGCCTTGAGATCTATGTGCATTTATTAACATTTTTTTTCAAAGATAATTACTACATAATTATTTAAAAGATGGCTTTGGTTTAGTCAAGCATCAAGACAGATCATAAACTATTTAATTTGCTTTCTGGGAAAAAGGCGGTGCCATGGGTTCCTGTATTTGATCAGTCATGCATGCTTTCTACAGTATTAATGAGGAGGGGAAAGTTCCCCTGGTTTATCTTGATGAAAGTCTTATGTTTAACATATCTGTTGATGTTGTGATGGTTATGATGAACATATGTGCGTTAATGGTTTAGAAGAGCTTTAATTCTGGTAAACTATATAGCTGCATAAAGCAACATTATCATATGCAAGCATTTCAATTAATAAAGACAATGTTCTTGGGTAGACCAAAATAATAGTAGAGGAGAGGAAATCAGTATTCTAGAGAGCAGCTTATGAAAGAAGAAAGGAAGACTCTTGGAAGGAAAGGAAGACATGTCATGCCAACATGTCTGTCAGCATTAGGGCAGGATTGTGTAGGTGAAATGTGATTGCAAGGAGCTCCAGGCTGAAGGTTGGGGGTTTATGCCCAGCTCTCTCCACTGTTTCTAGGAAATTAGTTGCTGATTTGAGTGTGCAGGTTTAAGGGCACTATTCCATATGTGTGTTTACTTCCCCCTCCCTGCAGAATCTGGAGCGCAGTGAAGCTCAGCATAAGGCAGAGATGGAACATGCCATGGAACAGATGAAAGAACTAAGGCAGAAGGCAGATCGTGATAAAGAAGCCCTGAAGAAAGCCATCCGTGCACAGAAAGAGCGGGCAGAGCGAAGTGAAGCGTATGCAGAGCAACTGACTGCCCAGCTAGCAGAAAAGGTACCTAATAATACAGGAGGCGAGACCTCATTTCAGATCATGCATCTAAATCTTTGCCTTCTGGTAGCAGCCCTTGGGAGAGTCTCTGATTTCAACTAATGAGATTTATTTCTGTCTTGATGCTTTGGCCCATTTATGCTAAGTTTAGAACAAATCCAGTTTTCTCTGTCACTATATTCACTGCACGTCCTTAATTTAGGACATGCAGTAACTTAGATCATTCTACACCAGCAGATCTGATTTTTCGCCTGGCTCTTTAGAACCATCTGAGGGCTGACAAAAGCAAATAAAATAAAGCCTTGTGGTTTTGGCTGAAAATTCTGAATGGAGATGGTTGTTAATCAAGAAACTAGTCAGAGCAGAAAAGTACAAAGACTTAGAGGTGTACTGGAATTTCCAGTTGAAAAATGACTGCAGGATATCAAGAAAAAGTCGAAAAGTTAAGACTAAAACAAATCAGAAGGAAACTTTTTTTTTCCTCCCTTGTTTTTAGAGTTCCAGGGACCAGATCCACTAGTTGAATCTTATAATCCTTTGTATTTCTGATAGTTCATCTGCCTTCAAAGAGGATTGATTCCTCTTTCACTGCTATTACGTCTGTTGGCTGACAGTAGCGTTGGAGAACACCTCTCTCTGAAGGATTAGGAAGAATAAAAATAAATACTTGTCGTCAATATTTTAAGTCTCAGTGAAGTCTCTGCACGTACCATGCTTGCCCATATTGGCATCTTTGTGTGTTGTCTGCATATCCCATGTCCAGTGACATTTTTGTCACCTTGGCTCTTTTCCTCATGTATTTCTTTTGTTTGACAGGAAAGTTACGTTGCTGATGCGGTGTCTACACTGGAGTCCTGGAGGAGTCGCTACAACAAAGTAGTAAAGGACAAGAGTGACCTTGAACTGGAAATTGTTACGTTGAACAGGTTAAAATAAAATTATTGTGGAGAAACTGGCATAACCAGGGATAAGTTCTAAGTTCATGGATAATTTAATTCAATTTAATTGAATAATTACATTAAATTGAATAACTGGATTGGATTGCCTGTAAATATCCAAGCAAAACCAGCACTGCCTAAGGGTTAGAGCACAGTTTTGAGAGATCGAGAGAGAAAGAGAAAGAGAGAGAGATGGCTTCTGCTGATGACTTGCCACAGCAAAGGCAAGCTTTTTAAGGGTTTGCTGACCCTTAAAACTCTATTCATTTGACATTTTGTAATGCTTTGAAATAATTAAGGTTATTCTTCTTTTGAGATCTGTTTGAGAAACTTGAATAGAAGGGATGAGAAGAGATAGGCAGTATAGTTCATGCCAATTTTGCTGTGAAGGTAAATAAATGTGTTGGTATCACTGCAGTACAGTTGTTGCTGCAGGAAAAAATAGGTAGGTACAAGACAAGAGAGAGGTAACTCTTTATCCTGTGTATCTTGGAGGCAAGGCATTTGAGCTCCAGGGGGACAATTCAAGTTAATTTCCAGCAGGCTAAGAAGATCGAGGTAGTAGAACAGTGTAACAGAGAGGTGTGCATACATGACTGGAGGAGAAAGATGAAAGGACAGGGAAAAGCCATGATTCTGAATCTAATTTTCAAGGGTTAGGAGTATTATTCTTTCTTGTCACTTAAGGATTAATTTTGTTTCTGTGTGGCAGCCGTGTTGCAGACTTGCTGGAACAGCAGACAACCCTGGAGGACAAGATGCGGGAGGACAGAGAAGCTTTGGTGGATAGATTGCATCAACAGACTACAGAGACCACTTCTTTCAAAATGGAGAATGAAAGGCTAAAGGTCGGTGATTCTAGGGCTTTGAAGCTGAAATGCCGGGGGGGGAAAAGGAGAAATTATAGCAAGTTGCTTGACCTCTGAGGACAGATTTGAATTGCACCCATTGCTGCTGTTTAGTTTCAAACCAGTTTTACCATAACCTGAGTATGATCAGGCAAGTGTACTGTGGAGAGACAAAGAAAGTAAACATTCTGGGAGGACGGGGTTTCTCCCATGTTTTGGCTCGGAGGATCTCCAATCCAAGTGCTGTTTCATCCAGCTGGGATCTTACATCTTGTCTTTACATCTTTAAGCTGCTGGCCACAGAACTAACTACTAGCTCATGCAGAAAGAATGGTAATCTCCAGAATAAAAAAAAATCCCTGACATATTTCTCCTGTCATCTCTCTTATCACTGGTGATCTTGTAGGTGACCTACGTAATTTTCTTCTTGGAAAGTTAGGCATTGATCCAAATAAGAAGTGTCCCTGATCCAAATAGCACAGCCCACTCAGGCAAATGGAAAGGTTGCACTCTATCCCAAACCTCTGTGCTCTTCTGGTGTAAACTCGGCAATCCGCTGAAGTCTGGAAAGTTTTGCCAACTTACAATGACAAAAGTCCTTGTTTCTTAATCTAGACAATGTGAGACAGCTAGTGTGGCAGTTACTTCCAAGCACTTAATGGAAGATATTTTCTTTTTTCAGGCTAGTGTGGTCCCAATGGAGGAAAAGCTGAACCAAGCACAGATGGAAGTGCAGCAGCTCAAGAGCTCTGTCAGGAACTATGAAGGGTTGATTGAAAGCTACAAGTCACAGGTAGGCCTTTTATCAAAACCTTCTGCCCTCGCACAAACATGTTTTCTCCCTTCACTGTTGTGGCTTATTCTGTAACAGCTTAACCCTTTGTTTGCTCTTGTTGCTGATCCTTGAGCAGTTTTAGTTACTCCAAAGCACTGCACATTTGTTGAGAACTGTATATAACGGCTGAAGTGTGTGGGCTTTTTTATATGTCCAGGTGTTGAAGACCCAAATGGAAGCAGATGAAGTGGCAGGACAACTGGAGAAGTATGATAAAGAGAACAAGACACTAAAAGATGAAATGAACAAGGAGATTGAACTGGTAACTGTTCCTCTAAAGACTGATATGTTGTAGATATTCATGGATCTTAATGTTCTGAATGTAGTGAAAAATGGCTGTGAATAGGAAATAAAAGTCTTATCTGAGTTTGCCTTTTCCAGTACTTTTTCTCATGACTTGTTCATTCTGAAAAATTTACTGAACATTTAGCAGCTGCTTCTTTTTTACTATCTGGCATTCTTCAGAGGTGTTTAAATTGCTTAGTGTGTCCTTTGCTGCAGACATAGTAGTTTAGAACAGTGGTCTGAGCAGGTTACACCATTGTCTGTTGTGGAACAGCTGTCTTCAAGAAAGAGCTTGTACTTCTAGTAAAACTGAAGCCCAGGATCCAAAATACTTCCTCATTTTCACTCCGTCCATAGGGAATGCCACATCCGAAGAGAAAGCCTTTTGGAGTAGGAGAAAAGCTTAGGCTTTGAACTCCAACACTGGCCAAATATCCACACAGTGTCATTATGGTTGCAGACTAGCAAAGCTTCATTGAAGCTGAGAATTTTTTTTTAGTCTTGACCTTATGAACATCTGAAAGTTCCTCATGTTCTCTTCTTTGACTGTAGGCACGTAAGCAGTTCCAGAGCCAGCTTGCTGAACTGGAAAAGCTGCCCGAAATCCTAAAGATCACAGAGACACAACTAGCAGAATGTCAGGACCAGCTTCAGAGTTATGAGAAGAAGAACGTGGACCTGTCTGTCATGATTGCAGATCTTCGTCAGCGGGTAAGGGACTGGCAGAAAATACCTTCAGCACTGCAATCCACAAGTCTGAGACCAAGATGAATTTCTAATCACAGGAAGGTTCAAACTTCGTCTCTGTTCTCGTCTCTTTTTGAAAAGATTAAACATGCACTGCAAAATAAAGGTGTGTGCTATGTCTTTGTGCAAGAAGTTAGTGGCGTAGCTAGTAGCACTCCTTGCTGTTTGAAAGGTTTCTCATCCCTTGATGCAGAACCTTTTTGGGACTTGAATGGCAGCAGTGACAGCACTTGCTAATGCCAGCATTCGCTTCTGTTACTTCCATCATCTTGTCAGCTTTCCCTCCTGTGGTTTTCTGCTAATAGTGCTGTCCCAACCTTGTTTTCTCACCCTGATTTCAGGTTGTTTTCCCAGTTCCTGGTTTTTGTCCCCAGGATGACTGCATAGATATTGCAGGACAATTATAGACAGGCGTGACTTCTACAACCGTGCCTCAAGACCCACAGCAAATGATCCTATCTGATTGCTTTACTCTCGTTGGCTTGGAATTATAAACCTTCCTGGCTCTGGTGCCTTTGGGGGCTGCTGTCATGTATATGGCTGCTTTTAATGTATGTGCTTTGCTGTGCTTACAGGTGGCTGCTCTGCATACCAGCATTTACAGACCTAGCTTTTCATTTGCAGTACGGAAGAATTTTCTCATGCCTTTCCAAACATTAACTAAAAGCACGGGCAAAATGGATGTTTAGTGCTTTGCTTTTCTATCCACTGTTCCTTTTCTGGGGCTCTGTGGAAACTATGAATTGAATGTTTCCTTCTGGAGAGCTGCATACATTTTAGATGGTTGGTCGTGTGTGTGTAGTGACTACTCTGTAAAGTAACTACTTACTGTAATTTTTAGATTGAGCTCCAGGGGGAGAAAATGGAGATGACAAGAGAGAGGTATCAGTCTGCCCAGGAGGAGAAAAAGCAGCTCACCTTGAAGGTGGAGGAGCTGGAAAGGTTAGAAATATTAGGCTGTCTTGCTCTCTTAACCTTCCATTTCCATCCTCTTCCCATTGTTTTTTCAGGGGATTGAAACAGCTTCAGTCTTGTTTCCAGTCTCCCATGTGCCTCCAGGATTCTGTGCATTTGCTGATCTGTAATCACCATCTGTCCACTGGAGAGAGAGTTACAGTTTTTTGCTGCACCTTTTATGAATGTTGTTAGAAAGGATGATGACTTACACAGCAGATAAGCCAGCTCCTGGTCCAATCTAGCCTGACAATTTTGAAGTTGCTGAATATTACAGTGTTTTTACCCGTGTTTATAAACTCCTTTTAGTGACAATGTCTGGGAAAATGCGGGTTTGTGAATACTCTGTGTGTCCTTCAGTCTTTGAAATTTTGATTTGAGAAATGGAGAAGTGTTTCTTGGGGCTCTCGCCTTTCAAGGGGGAATAGAATTTGTTCCCAGACTAGTCAGGACCTGATGGTTTCAGGTTTCCTTCCCGTATTGTCTTAACCTAGAAAACTAGAGACAACGAGCGCCCAGAACATAGAATTCCTTCAGGTTATAGCAAAACGTGAGGAGTCGATCCACCAGTGTCAGCTGCGGTTAGAGGAGAAGACCCGTGAATGTAGCTCCTTGGCACGTCAGCTGGAGATGGCCATTGAGGATGCCAAAAGACAAGTAAGTAATTTCTTGTGTTTGTGAATTTTCCCAAAACTACCCAGACTGTAAAAGGGAAACAGCAAGGATGCTGGAAATACCTCCTCAGCCTATGACCAAATTCAGGAAAATCATCATGTTCGGTGAAATACAAATAAGAAAATGTGCTGGTACCGTTTGTCAGCACTTAAACCATTGAAAAACTGAACCCCATGCTCCAGTTTGCAACAGAAGAGAGGAAAGCACAAGATTGAACTGTTGCTTATGTATGAGAATGTGTCCAATTAAACTTTACAGGGCTTCTGAGGGCAGTGGGGTAGGGAAAATCATTCTTTCATAGATGTCCTTTAACAAAGTTGTTCTGTTCTGACATGTAGGTGGAACAAACTCGAGAACGAGCAGCATCTAGAGAGAGGGTAGCCCAGTCCAAGATGTTGGATTTGGAGACCCAGCTGAGTAGGAATAAAACGGAGCTGAACCAATTGCGCCGGAGCAAAGACGATGTGAGTGACTTCCAAGGGACGCTCTTGCTGTGCTGGTGGTGTCCTGGTAGCAACTGGAGTTGATAGACCAAGGTCCTATGGATTGCTGCAGAAGTCACACAGAGCTGCGTCTGAATGTGACATTCTGTTACGTGTGTCCATAACAGATGTGTGATGTGACATGTCTGTTATGTCACTAATTCAGGAATGCAGACTCTCTTTTGCTTGTTACTTATAGTAACGATCTGAATGAACTTGCTCTAAACTTAGGTGTGCATAAGAAAAGAATCAGACCTTTCTTACATTCACATGAGATTCGCACTGGATATCACGGACAAATTTCAACTTCATTTATCGGGCTTCGTTATCTGAGAGAGAATGTAGTTTCTCTTCCAGAGGAAAGGATTTCTTCTAGAAGAAAGAAGTGGAGTCTTTCGTAATGTCCTGTTTGCTGTACTTGTTTACTTGAGTTTTACTTGGAATTGGGTTGTCACGTGGATCAGGTCAAGCTGCTTTTCAGAAAAGAAAGTGTTTAATTCCCCGTAACTACAGCTAATCAGTTTTAAAAGCCCAGCTGATTAGCTGCGTTGTCTCTTGTTTTTATCAGTGGGTTGCTGAATGGAGTTGGAAATGAGCAGAACAAATCATAAATATCACAGCACCATCTAGGGTAATGTCATCTGCTGCTGTGCTAATTCCTGCTGTCCTCAGCACTTCTTGGGAGCAGCTTGAGTTTAACGTGAATAGGATGAATGCTGCTGTCGTTCAGCCTGTGATTTGTGCTTCTTTATGCAGGCAGAGCGCCGGTATGAAAGCCGCCTACAGGATTTAAAGGATCGGTTGGAGCAGTCGGAGAGCACCAACCGCAGCATGCAAAACTACGTCCAGTTCCTCAAGTCTTCCTATGCCAACGTTTTTGGAGAAAGTGCCTTGCTGGGCTCCCCCAGCCGCTCTCGTTCTTCTCCATGAGGACAATGCTCTCCCTGCACCTCTGCTTCGAAGCACAAAAGGAGCCCTATTTTAAAGCCATATGGTGTTTAGAAAATAAGTTGGCATTTCAGGGTCACTATTAGAAGTTTTCCTCTTTTTCTTGCAGCATGAGACAATAACATGATGGTGGCATATGTGCTAAGTGTAGGGTATCAGCAATACCAGTTTGGTGTTGGAGGTTGGCGTTACACCATAAACTGTGCCCCGAAACCGGATGGTTTTGCATATGATGGAAAAGGTCCATTTCATCCTGTACAGTTCCCAATGGTTTCTGCTCTTAACACCTGTCAGCAGTTTGTTGAGCATGTTAATGTTTATAGGAGCTCTTTTTCTTTTCATGCTTCTTTTTTCATTCTCTTTCTGTGTCGGGGAGATCATGTGGAGTTTTTTGTTTATGGGGTTTTTTTTATATTTTTTTTAAAGTATTGAACGTTGTATTGATACATCGGATGATAGAATGGTGGGAGAGGGTCCACCCACCAGATGTGTGAAGCTGAAAATAACTTAAGTGCCTGGGATCTAGACTTAGAAGAGATTATCTCCTGATCAACCACAGTGTTCGTAAACATTTTTATACCAGAAATTATGATTTTGGGGTTTTGTTTTTTTTTTTTCACTTGATTCTTGTATACTCTCTGATCCTTACCTTTTTTTCTGAATGTGATGCTAATCTTGCTTTACTCCTCTCACCCTGCTTTCCGGATCCTGAGTATCCCCAGGACTGAGCCAAAAACATCTGAATTCAAAGGAAAGATTGCAGTTTAACCTCAGTGGCGCTTCACTTGGGCTCTTGCTGTGTATGCCATGCAGTTCAGAGTGTGCATGAAATACTGACTTGCTCTTAAGCCAGTTAAAGAGCAGCTCTGGATACTCAACTTCTTCATCAAACCAGCCTGCACCTTCTCCTGGAAAATCAGGTCCTCATTGTGCTGCGTCCCTGTTCTTTCCAGTAAATGGTTCTTATGGGGGCAAAAATAAACAGTTTTTATCTCTTTTGTATCCTATTTATGTGCGATGTGGTCATTAGGCAGTATTTGTCATAAAGGTTTTCTAAGTTCATTGTTTTTTGAGAGTTCTGTAACTGCGTGTGTGTGTTTAACACTTTAAAAATCCTAAAGGTGCTATGGTAAAATAATAAACTGCATTTTAAGTGGTTGTGTTGGGGATTTCCTCTTCTGTGTGCTGTGTTGTGGTTTAACCCTAACTGGCAACGGGACCCTGCAGCAGTGCACTCCTAAGGGGCAAGGGGAGGAGAATTGGGGGGAAAAAAGAGACCTCGTGGGTTGAGATAAAGACTGTTTAATAGAACAGTGATGGAAGAGAAAACAATAGTAGTAATGGTAAAAGAACACACAAAAGGAGTGATGTGATACATATGGATGGTGGCCTCTCCCTGCCCCTGCGAACCGGGATAAATGCTGCAGCGCTCCCTCCCTCCCGGGGTTCCTCCGCGAGAATACACAAAATAAGGGAAAAAGCAACGAAACTGCCGGTGTTTCACAGCCCTGCTCGTTTCCCCACCGCAGCCGCCCCGGGAGCCAGCCGTGGCGGGACTCGAACCGGAGCCCAGGTGCTCAGCGGGGCCCCGCCCGCCCGGCCGGGGGCAGCCACCGCCCTTATTGAGCGCTCGGCCCAGGGCGGGAAGGAGCCGCCGGCGCCTCGGAAGCGGAAGTGCAGGGACGGGTCAGCCCGGTGCCGAGCGCGGCGGAGCGGGCGTCGCCATGCAGCCGCGGGAGCTGCGCTGGGAGACTCTGGCGGCTCTGCGCACCTCCAGCAAGGGCCGGCTGAGCTACTGCCGACACTGGCTCCGGGATGAGGTGAGAGCTCGCTCCCGGCGGGCGGTGGGGGGACGTCCGGGCCGCGGCGGTTCCCGCCTTACTCCTCACAGGGGTTCTGTGCGCGCATGAGGGGGGAAAGCGTGACTCGTCCCTCCAGCGGTGATACATCGGCTCCTTGTCTCGTTAACAGTCAGGGCTTGAAATGCATAAATCGTCCTTGTGGTAGCTCTATTGCTCGCTCCTCTTCGCCTGTCACCGGCTGGGCTCCTCCGCTCCCCTGCCAGCGGGCCGGGCCCTGGCCCCTCCGTACTGACTGATGAGTGCGGGGCTTGGGGAGGAGGAGGAGTGACAGTAGAAGGATGAAGCGTGGCAGCCCTTCAGGAGTAGGGGAGGCTGGAAAAAGTGTTGAAAAGACAGACGAAACGGGTAAACGTGGTACTGAGCTGCAGTTGTAAAGCATGTGCTGACCTGTGCAAATGTTTTCAACGTGTATTGATGTTTCATTGATTTCTTGATATGTTTCGCGTTCACAGAAAATGTTTTCTCTCCAGGATATCTTGGAAGGATGCATGTCTCCTCTTGTGCTGTCCCCTTATTCCGGCTGGGTCCTAGACAGAGTGGTTGGGCAGTCAGCCCCTGAAACCGCACCCTCCAGAAGTTCAACGCCTAAAGAATCCCCTCTTCTCACAAACCAGTCACCTTCTCTGGAGAAGATCACGTCTGCTAGCTGCCAGGGCTCTTCACCGCTTTTGTCTACAGAGCCAAGCGAAACCAAGGTAGCTCTCTGATTATAATCCTTGTGTGAGCAGCTGTGAGAAAAAAGTATGCTAACTTGCTGCCATAAATTGTCTGATAAAGGTTGGTTTGTGCTCTGTTCATTTGCAGGGAAAAACATGCTTAGTTTCCACTTTTTAGGATAAGTGGGTAATGATAAAATTGGTATTAACAAGATTTTCATAGAATAATGTTTCCTAGTAGGCCAAAAGCAAACTCCCGTCTTCACCATAATTAATGAAAATTTAGTTGGAGCCATATGATTATATGGATTAGCTGCATGGGATTCATCCATGTGGAGGGAAGGTCACAGAGTAGGATCAGGCCTGTTGGTAAGAGTCTGAGTACCCCCTTGGGTTCTCTGGAGTCTTTGAGTGACGTAGACGTGCCACGGCTCTCTTCTACAAGGCAAAAAGGCAGGAATCTGGGCAATGAGCAGTTGAGTTGTGCAGGTAATGAAGTTGATGAAGCACCTGAAAAGAAAACAAATGTCTGTTGCTATGCATTAAATCATGACTTCACCACTTAACAATGATACAGAGCAGCAAAGTTTTGCATCATCTTGGTCCTGTTTAGACTTAAGAAATATATTGTGAGGAAAACATCTTAATGAAGCTGCAAGATCTGATAAAAGTTGTAAGAGAGACTCCGAAGACTCCTCCTGAAGAATGATTCAAAGTATAAACCTGTTTCGACTTCTTCCAGTGTAACATCTTCACTGTTAAGTGTTAAGATAATGTGGGTATTCTGTCCAGCCTTTCTAGGTGACAGTTAGCCTTCTTGAATGTCCTGTAGGCTCTTGGTATCTCTGCTCCTAATTTTAGTAATTGGGAGAAGTAATTATCCCAACCTTATAGAGGTGCTGGAGGATACTCAAAATGGTGAGGCTATGCTACTGGGGTACATAACTACTCTAAAAACTTGTGTGTTTGTTGACTCCTTTTTCTGTTTTTCTACAAATAATGTGCAGTTTAGGAGACTTGATTTACCTGGTTTCGTCCATGAGTTGCTGATACTGTATTCAGTCACTGATTTTGCTTATATGCTGACCACGCAGGGAAATGAAGATCTTAGTCTGCTGGAAAGGGATCGGGAAGTCTTTTCAGCAGTTCTGCCATCTAAAGTTACAGAAGTTGAAGGCTGCATTCGGATGTACGAAGAGATGCACAGGTTGAAAGGAAAGGTAAAAAACAAAAGAAGTTGAGGGTGTATGTGAATCGGAGGAGAGCTACATAACCAGATGTAGCAATGCTCTGGTAAAAGTAGCAGGACAGTAAGTTATCCTAAATGTTGTCCCACTTTGGGCAACTGAGTTTGTATTTTCTTCTGTCCAAATTCTGGTGACTGATATATTGTGGTGCTTCTGGCACCTCTGCAATCTGCAGGAGGGGCTGAGGCAACGGCAGGAGCAGCAAGAGCAGATGGTGAGGGCAGTGTATGACCTGGCAAGTGAACAACTGAAGCGCTTTGATGAACTGAAAGAGTTAAAGCAACATCAGGAATTCCAAGATTTGCAAGAAGTAATGGAGAAGAGGTGAGATTAGCTCTAGTATCCTTAAAATATTATAGCATTTAATCAATGGGAAGATTAATTCATATGCCTGACAATTCTATGCTAGTCACTTGTGCTTGAAAATCTCACCTGCTGCTTTTCTTACATTATCTGTCCTGTTAGTGTTTGTCTTTCGGAGTAGATCTCTGGCTACTGTTGATGTTTCAATTGTTAGAAAAACACCCTATTTGTGACAGTTAAAGCTCCTTTATCTTGGCTTATTTTAAAAGGAAATTCCTGTGTGTGTGTTTGTATTCTGTCTTGTGCATGTCTTGAATACAATTTTTCTGTCTTTATGTCTGTTGTAGCTCAAAGGAGGCTCAGGGGCAGCAAGAGAAGTTGAAGGAAGAACACCGACACAGAGCAAAGGTCTGAGACTTGTCATGGTCTTTTATGAAAGATAACTCTTACTACTCGGTGGGAAACTGGAAAGACCGATTGATTTATTTGTATTTACATGGCACCCCTGGAGTGAAAATCTATTTTCTGGTGCTGTTCTAGACACCTGCTGCATTGCTGTGGAAACACAGTAAAATCACATGTGTTGTAGGAACAGGAAGGACCTGGAAAGCTGGAGTTATTTAAGTATTTTGTGTCTTTTTCTCTTCAGGTATTAAACCTAAAACTGCGTGAGGCAGAGCAGCAGAGGCAGCGTCAGGAAGAGCTGGAGCGTTTGCGTAAGGAAGAGGGCCAGGAAAGATTGCGTCGCCTTTATTCCATCCAGGAGGAAGTGCTGCAGCTTAACCAGCAGATTGATCCCAATTATAGACAAAAAGACTTGCCAAGAATTGATCTTTCTGCATACAGTAATCGTGGCAACCAGATCTGTGGGCTGGTGTCAGGACTCATCCGCACCACGAGTGAGGTGGGGGCTCTGAGGTTGTTCTTGACTTTGGCTGTCATTCCTTCATAAAGCTTCCTGTAGTTGTCTTTAAAGGCAGCTTGTCATGAGGCCGTTAAATAAGATGTCACAGAAATGTTTTTAGATACTCGTCCTATAAAGCATCTCATTTAAAAGGAGAATTCTTTTCTATGGCACTTTAGCTTTCTCTTGAAAATGGCTTATAAAAATGCATGAGGATTTCTACAGGATAAGGATTCAATATGAAAATACTGTAAACTCTTGATGCTTTAAAGTTCCTTTTTGAGACAACTGTGGAAGCAGAGTGGTTCATAAATTGTTTAATACTAAACACATTCTCCTATACTTGTAAGCCTTTATACAGTAACTGTGTTTCCTTGAAATTTTTTTTTCTCTATGTAAAGGTGGATACAAACCTTGAAAAACTGAAAAAACACTATAATCAGGCTAATTTTCTGTTCTAGCTTGCCACAGCGGCTTTCTGCAGAGGAAATTGTCTAGGCTTTGCGTTGGGGTTCCCTTACGCTTGTCAAAGTACGTTATTAATTTTTGTTGTCCAAGATCTTGTGAGATCTAGTCGTGGACTAACATTATTTACAAATGTTATGACCAATGTTAATGTTCAAAGAAAGGGTAAAAAGATATTTTCACAAAAGAGGATAAAACGTGTAGTTGGCTCCCAGATTATCTGAAGGCTAATGCTTCAAAGGCTCCTTGCTCTTGCCATTGGTCCACAGATAGTGGAACAAAAGATTGATGCTATATTACTCCCTCTGTTTCTTGACAGAGAGGTTTCCCTACTCAAGTAGATGTGGCCAATACTGAACGAGCACTGCAGGAGATGCGAGGGTTGATATCCAGCATGCAGCAAGAAATCGCTGCGGCTGTGGAAGAAAAAAGGAGGAGAGATGAAGAGGAAGAGAGACAGAAGCAGAAAGAGTTATTAAAAAAAGAGCAGGTGAAGGCTCAGACTCCTGCCCCTGCACAGCAGTCGGGTGGAAGGCAGCAGAAGGAAGGTTGGTATGGCTTTTTTGGGGGCGTCTTTTTCCCCCTCCTTTCCCTTCTTACGCACTGTTTTACTGTTAGGGTGAATACTACTTTGGAATCTTATTGTTGGAATGACACACCTTCTTGTAGCCTTTACTTTTAGCACAACTAGCAAAATGGATATAGGACGGCTGGCAGCAAACTTCTGGAATGAAACTGATGCAGCATAAATTGACTGTATTAACTGGAGCAAAACCTGCTCCTCTATCTTGGGGAAAAAAGCACTCATGCAGTTGTTAGTGCCTTGTGATTTTTATTTTTTTTTTAATTCTTAGGGTTTTCTAGAGTTTTAGGTCTGTCTTAGTCTTCTGCTATTATTTTTTTAATATCAGGACTTCAAGTTAAGGCAGAAGAAAGTACCATGCAGTGGTACCAGCAGCTTCAAGATGCTGCTGAGCAGTGCATTGCTTCTTTCAGTGAAATCAGCAACTGCAAAGACAACAATGAGGTATGAACAAATGATTAATACTGCTGAAGAGTGATTTCTGGAATCTGAAATCAAGAATCAACTGTCTTGATTTCTAGGGGCAATGGAACAGCTTTCATTTAAAAAAAATAAAAACCTTTACAGACAAGGAGACTACCGTGACAGTTTGCATGAGTAGACTGTTAATAGAGGCTGCTAAGTTAGAATTGTTTTTATTTACAGTTGTTTGTTTGTTCTGCAGGTTAAGAAGATAAAAACAGACTTGCAGAAAGCAGCTACGATCCCTGTGAGCCAGATCTCTAGAATAGCAGGTCAGGAAAATGCCAAGAACCCAATCCAACTGAAATGTCTTTTGGTGTAAAGATTTTAGTAGGACACGACATATCCAGTGTTTCTCTAATTATCCCTACAGCAGAAAGCTGGTGTGCATACAGTCCAGGTCTTTGCAGCACGGTGTTTGCTATGTTTTGAAGGTCTGTTGCTTCCCTCAGAGGCATCTTGCTTCATCATGATTAAGTTTCTTTAATCAGATGTAGCAAACATGCAGTTGGAGGTGCCTTGCCCTTCAGGGTGTAGGTCGTTTTTGTGATGTCATCTGGTTAAGACTTGTCTGCTGTTTCGTAATCTTCTGTCTCCATACGTTCCTTATATATTTGCAGGCTCTCAGCTGCGAGAGATATTTGACAAGATCAATAACCTGCTGTCTGGAAAGTCTGTTCTGAGTGGAGGGCGAACTGTATCCGTGACTCAGCATCCACAGGGTCTGGATTTTGTTTATTACAAACTGGCGGAGAAATTTGTGGTGAGAAAATGTTCTCTTTATTGGGGTGGCAAAGGTAATTAGTGCTTTAAGAAGTTCTTTTGGACTCTGTCCTCTGTCTTCAACTGCTAATAACAAAATTGCATGCATACTTGCATGTATTAATGTTCATATTGATTAAAGAAAGTGCCTTTTGGATTAAAAAAAAAAGTGAAAGAATTTAGTTTCTCTTTCCCTGCCATCCCGTATTTATTCTAGGAGGAAGAACTATTTTCAATTCCAGGCTTACATGTTATATATTCTGAACTAGCTAGGTACAGTGTTAGTGGAAAACAGGTTGATAGTTAATTTATGATCTATCACAAAACCCCATATATGCTCAAAACTTGGCAGAACTGGGGGGAGGGGAGCAAAGGCCGGAGAGGCAAACTTCTGTGTAGTTAACATCTCCCAAGAAATGAAGTGTCATTGTTTAAGTTGGCAGTATTTGTCTCTCTTCTTTATTTGCTAAATTTGGGCTGTTTGAAACTTTATTTTGTCCTTGCAGTGACAAATATATGCAAAAATTATCTCATGGAGTAAAACTGACTGATTTGTAAATGTTTGAGAACGATTGTTTGGCGTGAAAATATGTGTGCAGCCTTGCACTTTGTGCCTGTATTTGCTAACTCTTTTTTTCTGTCCTGAGCCAAAGTTTATTGTCCTCCGCTCCCACAGAGGATACAAAGGGCTTCGTCATCTTTTCTGTGGTTGGCTACAGAGCCATGGAAATGTTAGGATCCTTTAGTAGAGGCTAACGATACAAAAAAGAGGATTTATTTATTTTTTTTTTGTCTGAGAAAGGGCTTGAAGGGGTAGGGACTGACTTTCCTTTTTCCCCCTTCAGAACCAAGGAGAAGAAGAAGTAGCTTCTCACCATGATGCAGCTTTCCCAATTGCCGTGGTGGCCTCGGGAATCTGGGAATTACACCCTCGAGTTGGAGACCTCTTTTTAGCTCATCTGCACAAAAAGTGCCCCTATTCTGTGCCATTTTACCCTGCATTGAAAGAGGGGACTTCTATGGAAGAGTATCAGAGGTATATATATTACTGGACTTCTTGAGCATGAACCCTGCAAGGGTGAAGACTCTATTTTTCTGAGTGAACTCCACCTTTCCCCATCTCTGATGATGTAGGCACTGTGACGTGCTGGCATAGACTTTGGAGATTCACTCACAACTGTGCAGCTCCCCTGACCCTGTTTCCCTGGAGGATGCTGTGTCCTTCAGCTTTGGAAGTGCTCTTCTGCTTCTTCTTCCTTGTCCTTCTCAAAGAACAGTTGATAGCCATACTTTGAAAATACCCAGTACAGAACCTAAATATTCTACATGGTATGAAATAGTGGAACATATGATCCAGAGGGTAATGATCAGCCTTTGCAATAATTCTTGTATGGTTTTGGAGTATCCCTATTCTCAGTACAGTTGACTTAAAGTAAGCTGAGGACTGCAGGGCCTCAAGTGAATGTGTTTTGCTGTACTAATACTGGAACGTCTTCTCATACTTAGGATGCTTGGATATCAAGTTAAGGATTCTAAAGTGGAAGAGCAAGATCATTTTCTTAAACGGATGTCAGGACTGATTCGTCTTTATGCTGCTATCATTCAACTCCGGTGGCCGTATGGAAACAAACAAGGGGTATGCGTGTGTGGCATTATAATTAAGACCTAGTTACTATCACGAGAGTCTACTAATGTATTATAAGCTTGATTTGTAGTTAAGGCGTGCTGAACTTAAATCAGCCCGTGATATATTTGAAGGGAGGTGTTCGTAACCATAATGGACAAAGCAATGCAAAGTAATTTGTAGTGTAGACCTTTACTTCCTTTCTCTGTATTTTCATGATAAAATTTTATGTTAGGTTATTGTAAAATAACTTTATAAAGAAAAAAAGTAAATCAGAAAACTGCCAGTTTTAATAATAGCATTTTGCAAGTTGTAAAACAAGTGGTGGGTAGCTTTTTTGTTGCTTTATAGCCACATCCTCATGGGCTGAACTATGGATGGCGCTGGCTTGCTCAGATGTTGAATATGGAGCCTCTGGCAGATGTGACAGCTACGCTGCTGCTTGATTTTCTGGAGGTAAGCAATATGGGTTACTGGTAGCTAAAGGAATCTAAACTGGTGACACTTTAGTTTCGGAAGAGATTGCTGAGGTGAGGTTCATTGTGATTTTAACAGCCGTTTTTTTTTTTTTTTTAACTTGTCCTTATTCCTTCAGAAAGGAATGTAAATATTTCCACATTCAGGCAAATATATCTTCGGAGCGGAATGATTTAAAAAATGGAAGTTTTTACAAATGCAACTTTTCTTGTTGTATTTGGTTCCTTTTAAGGTTCATCGTATTTTAAAGATAGTTTCATGGTCCTATAAGTATAAGGTCTGCTAAACGCTTGGCATCAGCTCATACAATGCAATGAGGTTCCGTGGCCTTTCCAGCTGAATTAGTTCATAAAACAGGATGAACTAGGTTGAAAAGGAATAGAGCCTGATTAATTAATCCCATATCCTAGGATATAGGCATATGTTAAATAAGAGCCAAAGTTAAAGGCTGAAGGCAGGGGAGACAAACTGTTGGACGCAAGCAGCTTCTGGTGCTTGTCAAATGCCTTCTGAAGAACTTTAAAAGTAGAAATGAGAAAGGGCAAAGTGAAATACACCGTGGGGATTCTGTCAGCAGTGGTGAAGTTTGAGGAACATTCATCCTGTAAACTCCCTGTGTGAAGAAAGCTGATGACTCCACACTGCAGTCGCCAACGTGGGGAAATGACCATAACGTGCCCCATCAAATGGTATTAGGGAAGGCTTCTCTTTCTGGAAGGAGACTGGAGTGAGAGGAAGAATAACATAAGATTGGTATCAGTGGCGACCACACAGTCAACAGGTTTAAAAAAGGTGATTGTGGTAGCAGTAATGGCATTTAGAGGATTTGCTTCTTTTATTGTAGGTATATTTCTTGAAATGTCTGGATAAAAGTGGTTGATATTGAACAGGTTCATTGAAGTTGTCATGCTAGTCTGAAACCCAATTCCAGAACCTGCTCTTTGTGGATTTCTGTACCACAGGTGTGTGGCAACGCTCTCATGAAACAGTATCAGGTTCAGTTCTGGAAAATGATGTTGCTTATCCGAGAAGACTACATCCCAAGGTATGATATCTCTGGTTAGGAAATGTGGAATAATCGCTGTGCGGTACTTCATGAGTGTTTGCGCTTAAATGACTTGTCCATCTTTTCCAATCTTTGCCATTCACCCTGCCCACCCGCTTGTAAATCAAACCCAACTTTCTAAATAGATTTTGAAACATGCTGTTATTTCTGCAGAATTGAAGCAATTACCACCTCTGGACAGATGGGCTCTTTAATGCGTTTCAAGCAATTCTTGGAGGTAAAGCAAGTTTTTTTCATTTTTCAAGTGTTTTGGGTTTTTTTTCCCCTTCGTTTGATAAATGCATCATTTTGCTAATGAGGCTGGTGCTGCTCGCAGCACACCTGATAGTCCAGACCCATCACGGTGATATAACCCTTTGATAACTTTTCAGTTACTGAATTACCTTAATGATAGTTATGATGTCAAACACCTCGCTGCTTTCTTGCCTCACGTCTAATTTTTTCTCAGTGAAAATGTATTTTGATTATAAATGAAGTCCAGTGAGACTAGTTGCAGTGAGAGAAGATGTACAGGTTGAGGAGGATTCTGCTGAGTCATTTCTGTAACAGCTATTTGCTGTAAGTGGTTTGCTTGTCTTTATCTGCTGTCTTGATTAGATACACAAGGAAGTAGACATCTTGAACCGCTCTCTGTAAGGTTTGTTTAGCATTGTATTCTGCATCTTTTTTTTTTTCTTAAGAAAGCTTGCAAAACAGTAAAATACTTGATTATTTAAATTGTTTTGTGAACGTTGACTTAGATGATGATATTAAAATATTATCTCTCAGAGTTTGTACTTTCATTTCAAAATTAATTTTGGTACATTTTATTAGCAATGCCTTGAATGTGTGCAGTAAGAGCCATCAAAATTCCTGAGAAGAGATGACTAATTAAAATACACATTTCTTTTTCCTTTGTCTTTCTCCACTAGAAATGTCTACAGCAGAAGGAAATTCCATTACCAAAGGGCGCTCTGCAGTCTTCCTTTTGGAGATCATAAATCAGTTTTGATTTCTTCCCATCGGATGTCAGTGCTTTCAGACCTGGCTTCTTGTTTATATGTAAAGGCAAAATAAATGTATTTTGTATATAGAGGAATCAGGAGAAAATATTCCATCAGCCTGTTGTTTAATTTGTCACAGTTTATGTTGGGCAGAACAAACTTGTGTTTCATTTGTTGCAAATAATTGGAAGCCATCTCTTGCTTTGGATTTTTATAAGTTTTTGTATAGTAAATTATGGAAAATTGAAGACTTTTCCTTCATATGTTTAAACATGTGGAAGATGTTTTAAATATAGTATCCTGATGACCTCTGGGCTTCAGCGATTAAAGACTCTTGGGATGAAAATTTGCACGGTGCTGTTCTGTTCATGGAAATGAAAATACCTCACAGCTTTATGAAGTCTTAACAGAGTAATTGATCTCAGAAATTTTCCGCTAGAACTTTATTTTTGTATTTATTACATCTGTCTTTTATAGTTCAATTTTAATTATGCTGATGTACTTGCATCCTCTTTGTCTCAACATCTTGAAACGACAGGGAGATTGATGAAGGCATTTAGCCTAGCGGTGTTGACACTTCTCTCTGTTGAATGTGACTTTGCTCCAAGAGGCAGTACTCTCGAGTTAAGAGAGATCGACTCACTGTTTTAAAAGGTTTACATGGGGGAAGAGCAGAGTTCCTGAAACTACAGAATTTCTGTGTCCGTTATCCATCAGATGGATGGAAGCTAATAGTCCATTTTCTTATTTAAAAGAAAAAAAGAGTGGCAAAATGGTGCATTCATTCTAGCACTTTTGATGATGTTCTGCCATCGTTTGAGGGGGAAATTGTACGCCTGGGTTACCTAAGGTGCATTTTATAAGGCCTCTTTTTATCTAAATGGATTTCTTCCTTATAAATGTTATGGTATTTTATGTACCAGCTACTGTAATACTTTTGTACCAATGGTGGATTATTCTGAGAATAGTTCATTCTAGCAATCTGTTTAAATTGATATTAAAGTTTGATAATTTTTTTTCTTTGTAATCTGAAGCTTATGCAGTTTTTTTCTATCAAAGAGGGATGGTCAAGAAAATCTACAGTTCCATGGTGAAGACAGGAGATAGATAGTATGGGCGTGATGGGAGATCTGTCTGATTTATGGTGCACTGTCCTTGACTATTTCGGTATTCTCTAAGATGAGAAAAATTGATTCTGAGTTCTAGAAGGCAGTACGTTATTTTGGCAATATACTGTTGCAAGTTAAAAGCCAAGTTAAAAGCTACTATTATTTTTACCAGATCAGGTTTTGTTATTCGTAGAGGCACCGCAATTTGAAGCTGTAGAAAGCGGAGTTGAGGCCATATGAGAATCTGAGTTTGATCTTTATATATCCCTTGAGATTTCTGAGAAAAGGTTGTAACGTGTACTTTGGAATTCAGGCCTTTAAAACCTTTAACCTTGGCTTTAAAATTAACTGGTAAATAAGTTAAATTAGCGTTTGGTTTATGCATTTTTGTAAACTGACTTTGGAATTCTTTAGACTGATGTTACTGGTGGCTGTTCTGGGGTACTGGAAATCTCCTTCCAGTATCCATTTACCAGATAACACTGAAGCAATACACAGCTTTCATTAGTATACTTGAAAATGTTCAGGGTTTTTTTTATACTGAGTGGAGATGTTTTAATTACATCTTGCATGTCTACAATTATGTTGGAGACTGACTTTGCCAAGATAGTAACTGGTACTGTCTGTTAGAAACAATTGTCTGCCTGTGCCAAAACACAAGGAGTGATTTGGTGATGGATATATAAGATACAATAGCTTTCTTCTTTTTTGCTGACAGGTACTAGGGTTTTCTCACATTTGGGGAGGGAATATAAGTATATATTCTTATAAATAACAAACATGGTATCCTTTTCTGCCTCAGTAAGGGCATACTATTTCAAAAAACCCTAATAAGGTTTTCAAATCGAATAATGAGTGCACTTGAAAAGAATCATAAGAAATCAGTATTTATTTTTAGATGTAGCTTAAGGTTGCTTCTACTGCTTCAACTGATGGTTAACTTCTGTATTACGTTATTCTGTTTCTTGTCATTTTAGCAGTTTTAAATGTTAGCCATTTGGTGTTACGAAGGTGCAGTGCAAGTAAGGTCTTATGCATGTATTCATGGTACTGTCGTGTTTGATACAAATATGCATATGCCAAAGGAGAGCATCTGGGATGTGAAAATACTGTGCATTCAGGACGAGATGCCTTAAAATTGCCGTGAGTCATACTCTTCCTTGGAGACAATAGTTCCAGGCAGTCCCGCGGGTTGCCATGCAATGTCACTTTTCCATTTAAGTACTTTTATTACAGTGTTATTAACTCAAAAATCATTCAAACCCACTCACCACTTTGATCCCATAAAGTTCTTGCTGCCTTAGAAGGCCTCTTTTTAAAAGAAAAAAAAAAAGATTAGAGGAGAACTTCTTTGTCATGTCTATTTTAAACATCTAGTTTATACTAAAGGCTCATTTTCCTTTGAATTTATGCATTGGCTTTTCAAAAATACATCTCTCTTGACAAATGTTTACAGCCTTTTGATGCTCGGTCCTTGCCAGGCCTCTTTGTGCTTGTTACACTGCACCCTGCTTCAAAAGAAGAGACTTACACACATATATTTTTAATAATGTAAAGCTAATGAGGCTGCTGCTTTAAGTCTGGCCTGTTGATTTAAATTGTAAAACCTGCCCCTCTCCTGCTACAGCAGCTCGGGTCTTTGAGAGCCCAGACTGACCCTGGCTGAGGAGAAAGGGGCGGAAACCCCAGCTGTCGCCATGCTGCACGGACGTTGTAACTGATTCCCGATGTAATACTGTCTTTTTTTTTGTGTCCAAGGCTTGTCTCCGTAGTCCGGTGTGCTGAGACGGGAAAACGGCCGCCGTGCCCCTCGGCTCTTTCCGGACCCTCCCGGCTCTTTCCGGAATCGCTCGGCACTTTCCGGCACCCCTCGGCTCGCTCCAGCCCTCCCCGCATGCGCGCTTCCCTCAGCTGGGGCGGGTGGGGCCCTCCCTCCCCCCGCCCCCCCCGGCTCCCGATTCTCCCCGAAGGCCTTCGGCCCTTTTCGCCGCCCGGCAGCACCGTTCTGCGGCGCTGACGTCACCTCCGGGCCGCCTTATAAAAAGGCGGGCGCAGGGGGCGCGCGGCGTCCGTGGCGGAGGGCGCGGAGCCGGCGGCGGGGATCTGCGCACCGACCCGGTGAGGCGGCGGGCGGGAGGGGGGAGCCGCGCCCGCCTTCATCCGACCCCGCTCGGGTAGATAGAGTCCCTCGCACTCCCCGCACCCGCTCCGCCTTCCGCCGCTGCGGAGACAGGTGTAGGGCTGCGCGCTCCCCTCAGCCGCGGGGAAGGCTGAGGCCGCCGCGCTGAGGAGGGCCCTGCCTCAGGCGGCTCCCCTCGGCGACCGCTCGCCATCCCTGGCGGCCGTGGGGTTTGTTATCGCGGGTGGCCGCGTCCGCAGAGCCTGGGTCCCCCCCGCGGCCCTCGGGGGAAGGGAGGGGAGGGAAGGGCGGGGGAATTGCCCTGGGCGCGGCGCGGATAAAGGGCAGGCGGTCGAGGAGCGGCGGGATCCGCCCTGGGCAGTCTGGACCCGCGGCAGGAATTTCATTGAGCGCCCTGGGGAGGGGATAAAGAGGCGAGTAAATAGCAGTGACAGCGGATCTCCGTCCCTGCGGGGCAGAGCAAGCGGACCCCGCCTTGCCCGCCCTTCCCTTCGTCCCTGTCCAGTGGGGTTTGCGGTAAAACCCTGCCGCCCCCCATCCCCTGAGGAAAAATGCCGGGAGGGAGACGGGGAACCCGTGTCTCTGCGGTAACCCGGCACAGCAATGGCTTCCCTCAGCTCTCCCCAGCCCTGTCCAAGGTCAGGAGATGCAGCAAAGAGCGTGTGTGCGGGAAGAGGAGAAAAGGCAGCGATGGAGGGGCCGGGTGCTCGGTGATGGCTGGAGACACCCTTCCTCCAGGAGAGAGATAGCTGTGTGAAAGGACGGACACGTCAATAGCTTACATAGCAGAGTTGTCCAGCCAGGCAGGAAGACATTTAGAAGAAATCCTCCGAACCTGTGTGCCTCTCATAAATGTGTCATTTTGGTATATAGGTCAAGCACTACGCTTTCCTTCCTTTGTAAAAGATTCAGGATTTGTTCCTCCCCTGATTAACTTTTTTTTTTTTTTAATTTAACATAAATCACAGGCATGACAGTCAGGGTTTTCTCAGTTTGTTTCCTGCATACACGTTATCTGCTTACAGTGATATAAATTCATATTGCTAGATCATAAACATATACCAATAGGGTAATCACTTCCCCTGACATTTATGGAAAAGCATAAGCAATTACCACTACATTTTTTCAGCAGATCCGTGGTGACTGTTCAGGATTTTTAGTAGCTATTTTGTCATAAAACAGCTACGTGTTCCAGTCAAAAATGTACGTGACTATTGAGCAGTCTTTCATACATATTTAAATAGATTCTTAAGAGCAGTTGTCTGGAGATGGCGAATGAACACACTGGGGGGGGGGAAATAAGCAACCAAAAAAGCCTAACTCAGCCTGAAATGGTTCTGTTTCTTTCTGGAAAAAACAATCCATTTTCTTTTGGTATTTTGTTTTCAGCAAAGTGCCAGAAGATTCTGATGATTGTATTCACTGAAAGGCCTTGGTCAGGGATTTAGATTTGTTCAAAACAAATATTAAATCCCACCGTGTGATTTTTATGCATTTAAATAAAGCTAGCAGTGAGTTCTTCTGTGAAGTCTTCATCTGTCCTTCCTTATAAATTGTGCAGAGAAAAATAATCAACAAAAGATTGAAAATGGGATATTTTCTGCTGCATTGTGTGCAGGATCTGTAGCTGTAGTAATGAAATTGTTAAGCTGTGGAAAATGCTTGAACTGAGATAGCAGGTTATGTTGTTCGCAAGAAGTAATTTATCTTCATTCCTGTTGAAAAAAAGATACATCCATACTGGTCGGATTGAAATAGAAATTTTAGCTTAAAATCAGATTTAGATGTTATGCTTTATGAGATCCATAGTTGATGAAGTTAGCAAACATATTTGTGATTGGGCTTTTTTAATAACAAAAAAAAAGGTATCAATGATAACAAAAATGGTCAATGTCAAAGACTGACTTTTAACTGTTTTTTACATATTTTTCTCCTGCAGAAAGGTAGGAGCAGCCTTCAGTCTCTTGAGACAGGGTGGTACCTCTTGGTGTGACATTCCTATTTCTCAACTGTTATATTTATAACTAACCTTAGTAATTTCAAGGAAATATCTTAGTATCTTTGCTGCCTTATTTTTAATCTACTTAATGCATTTATGGGGTTGTAATTGTTTTATTCATAAATGCATTACTTTTGGGGGGCAACTAATTGCTTCCCTAGTATTGGAGGAAATAATACGAATTCCTCCCTTTTTTCCACTGCATGTTAGTATAGTGTGGGAGTTTGTTTTTTCCATTTGTCCCTGGAGTGTAGGCAGTAGAAAAATGGGGTGGAGCAGGCTGCAGATGCTGTGGATGGAGATTGCCAAGCGCAGTCCAGCATTGTGCTCCATAGCTGACCATGGATCAAATGGAGTGGCAAGCTGCCTTCTCACTGCTGCAATTGATACACATTAAGCTATGCAAATGCCACCAGAGATACGCACTAGCTTCAGCTGGCACAAAGGCACGTAACTGCGGTTGTCCATGAGCTGCTTCAGGGTTTGCAGCATACTCATGGGCAAAATGTAGCGTTAGGGGAGGCAAGGAAATCTTCAGTTAAAAATTCAGTGGGTTAGATACACTTAACAGATGCATAATTAGCCATCTCAAAAAAATACCTTCTGTCGCAACTGCTACTTGTCTGTTTTTTTTTTACTGAGGTAATTGAAAGTAAAAATCTTTGTAGATAATTACATTCAAAACTTTATTGAGTTTGTGTCTTTAAATTAAGCCATGCTACTTGATTACTTTGTAGCAGGAAGTGTCATTTGCCAAGTCCAGATAACTTTCTTTCTGTTTTGACCTTCAGATTATGGTAGTATTTTTTTTAGACTAACTGGAAAGCTTAGTACATACCAAATTAATATAGGTTTTCCTGTTGATATTTGTAACCCTTTTTGCATGGGGAGGTCTGTTGCTCGTAGTAGCTTGCGCAACAATAATGCCAAATTGCTGTATGTGGCAAGGAACGAAAAGGAAAGTATGGAACATGTACTGTGATGGAATATGTATTTAGGGGAAAAAAAAAAAAGAATGAAGCCATGTCCTTACGCTAGTCATTAGTTGAATGTTATCTTGATTTCCCCCTCCCTTTTAGACTCTACATTCCTCCATCATGTTGTCATCGTTTCGTAAAGTCAAAGTCCAGGTATTTTTACGTAATGCATGAAGTGTCATCACCATACTTGCCTGCCTTTATTGCCATGACCTATTTGTAACAAAAAAACATCTATTTGAGAGTTTGTTCTATCTAGCAGGTGCTTTGTTTGTACTTCAGTGTTGAGTCTGATGTGTCTTTCCTTTAATACTTTGAATTTCCTAATTTCTGTTTATGATGCATGATGTGTGAGCATTTTGTAGTTGTTATAATTCAGTATGATTGGGTTTTGATGTGGATTAATTTTCTAAGAGATTTTTGTTTTAAAAAGTAGTTGTGCAATATGTTTTTACTTTATAGCATCTAAAAATCAACGATGATGTGATTTACATTGCAGAATACTATGCATTTGAAGTGGGCTTTGGTTCCTGTTCCATCCACTTGCACAAATTTATAATCCTCATATTGTTGTGGTGTAACTCTTTATACATCTGCGGTGTTTTCCGTTCAGGGATGGTAAAATAAATAGGATGTATGGATCAAACTTCAACTAGGTAATACAAGCAACTAGATTTTATTTGGAAATTATAGTAATGTAAATGTTTATACTACAATTAAAATTACGATGAAAAGATAGCAAATGAGAATGGAAAATGCTGGGATTCATTATATAATATCACATTACCTGTAAACTCTGCGTTTCTGCAATGCAGTCAAGGTAATTTGCTTTCTCAGGAGTCTCGGCAGAGTGCAGCCCTTGCCAGCACTGCATAGTTTTATCAAAGGTCTGTGGTGATATTAAGAACAAAACAAAGCCAAAAAAACCCTTGTACATAAAGGCACCAATTTCAGATCGGCAATTCAGCTGCTTTTCTTTGAATAGTGGAATTAAAATTCTAAGACTAAATGCCTAAAAATGAACAGGTCTTTAATCGTCTTCCATATTCTGAAAGTGCATAGTTAAGGCTCTGCACAAACATCAGCCCGAATCACTAGCTTGGCAGCCTGCTTTAGTTCAAATAATTTACCTTTCTTTTTTCTTTTAATGCTGCAGTTTCTTGTGTCCCTGCAATACCTACTTAAATTTGGGGTGGGTTTGAATTTTACCTTTGAAGCAGTTAGTCTGTATGAGACTACGGCATTAAGCAGCGACTTCAACACATCTTGGGTTTTTGTGCTGCAGCACTTGACTTATTTTTCTGGCTTGGAATTTGTAGAGGCTTGAGGCTGTAGGTGACCTTCCTTAACAGAAACCAGGAGTATTTGGACGCAGGGTTCTGCTGCGCATAGTCCGCCCTTAATATTTCTTCATTTTGTAGATTTAAATTTTGTCTCAGTAGAGTTTTAAATCTCTAGTGTAGGGTACATGATGTGACATCTTTCCATTACTTTTTCTTAACACAATATGCTGATGAAGTTCCCTTCACAGGAGCAGGAGCCAGTGCTGTGCATACCTTTCAGAAGGATTGTCTTTTATTTACCTGCAATACTAGCACCTACTAACTTAGCTCTAAACTGAGCAGTCGTGTTTTTGTGTTTGAGGCGTATGTAGTGGCTTACTTCTCCCCTAGCCTTTTGAGGAAGCTGTGAACGGAAGAAATGAAAGTTGGAAGGAAAAGTGTATGTTGTTTTTTTCTTTCAGTCCTTCCCTTTTGAGGGTTATTTTCACATCCAATATTAGAATTCAAATTTTTTTGCTTAAAGAAGAAAGATCAGAAATCCATTCCCATTTCCCAGGAGAAAAAGCAGCCAATAAATGCTCTTTTGACAAGGCTTAGGATGTGTAATATTGATGAATGCAAAAAAACGCATCAAGCTGCTCGTGTGTGTATACTTGAGAAGCAGGGAGTGTTTTGATAGGGAAAGTGCTCATATTACAGGCTGTTACTAGGGTCACGTATGCTGAATATATGTAACACACATCAGGACTCATCTTAAGAGAAAGTCATTATTTTACTCCATCTTAAGATAGCGATCTTTATATACTGATATCTGATTGCTTTTCAGGCAAAGTAGTTTAATTCTTTAAGCTTCATGGAATTATTCTTAAAAATATGCTAAAATCTTCTGTACAGTGCTGTGTGTATTTTACATTCGAGTTTTTAAATCCCAGATAACACGTTTTGGTAAGGGAAATGCTGACAGCTCTTATGTGTGTCTGCCCCGGTGGCAGCGCTGTAATTCCTGTTTAACCCACCTCGATACCGCTGTTTCCCGAACTTGAATGATGTTGCTGACATCATCGCTGTTGCACTGCAGTGTCTGTAAATATCTGCAGTTGTATATTCCCATGCAAATTTTAGTGTACTCTTTGTATAATTTGTATTGTCTGGGGAAGGCTAATCTTCTTAGGTTGATTTTAGATTGGGGTTTTTTTTGTCTTAAATGTATATCATCTTTTTGTTGGCTTTTTTTTTTTTTTGAAAAAATACCACTACAACGGTACAGTGCGAAGAAGCATTTCTGATTATTTTTTTAGTTAGACATAAGCTGATGAGTGGCTTTTTAAAGTTAGTCTTACAACATCAAAGTACAGTATTGAATGCCTTCAGGACAGTTAAGATGTGCTGGTTTGGGGCCGTGTTGGCGATGTTGCCTTCTGGGGCTGTCGGGAGGGCCGAGGCAGTGGGTCAGAGCTGGACAGTGTCGTTCTGCCAGCACCGCCTGGAAGCTTCGCTCTGTCCGACCTTATCAGCCGGCACAGCCTGCGCTGGGAGGGGCTGGCGGCAGCAGCGATGTGCACAGGGCTGGGGACGAGGCCAGTTATCGGGGCATTTGCGTATGTCCCAATATAAGCTATGTTTTTCACGTTAAAAACATAAAGCGCAACTTCTTGTTGGCACTTCTCTTGCTCGGGGTGTATTGTAGCTGCCTTTCAGTGATGTAGTTGAACCAAGAAGGTTTACAACTGTCTCGGGGAGCTGCTTCGTATTCAAGGGGGGTACCGCAGCTGGAGCGTGAGAGCGCCGGTGGTGGACTGCATCATTCTGCAGCATCGATGACTTTTGAGTTCAGAGCTCCCCGGTGACTGCTGATGGCGCTCTGGCAGAGCACAGACTTGCTGACGTCAGCTGATCCGCTGCAGGAAAGAACAGTCTATTATTGCTAGACCAAAGCACTTCTTTTACAATTGACTAGCTCGACTTACTGTAGCTATAAAAGGAGCCTTTCTTTTAACGAATTCTAGCAAAAAGATGAGCCAGATTGCATGACTTGTGTGGTGAGAGGCAAACCAGCTACTAGGCTAAATTACAGCAGGTCTTCTGTTTGTTGGGGTTATTTTTTAATGTTAAATAATTTAATAATTTAATTTTTTGAATAATTTAAATAATTTAATAATTTAACGTGATTTAAAATCACTTGGGCTGTGGAGGTTATTTCTGATACTGAAATATAATTGACAGCAAAAGACTGTACAGCGTTCCAGAGACTAACTAGGATTGCATTTTCTCCTGGTAATGCTCATAACCAGAATAAGCATAGAGACAGGCTACAGTGGTGTGGTACATTTAGACTAACTGCCGCTTTGTTATTCCTGAAAACAATTTGGTTTAAAAGAAGTGTTGTTGGAATTCAAACACAGTGTGACAGCACAGGAAGGGGAGGTTTTAGCAATAACTTGCTCTCCTGGTGGGGAAAAGCTGTTTGAAACAGGGCTTGAGAAAACAGCTGCTTCCTCAGGCAAACGGATCTGTAGTTGAGCTCAAGTTATGTTCAGGGTTTTGATCTTTTAATACTCAGATACACTAATCAAGTGGAGCCTTTGGTACCACTGCCAGATGAAACCTGGAGTTCATTTATATAATATAGTCTACACAGACTGGCTGTTTTGTTTGTTTTTTTTTTTTTTCTTGCCCTCTTTTGACGGTAATGAACGCAACGCCCAGGCCTGGAAGAGAAAGCAAAGCTGAATTTTCTTTCCTTCCTTAAATTGCCGCAATGCAGTTGGGGCTCAGAGTTCACGGGAGTAACAACTGCTGCTGAAACGGCTGAGCTCTCGCAGGGTGGGACTGTTGGAAGAGAGCTCAGGAATGTGTGAATTCGCCCCCATATGTTCCTTTCTATCAGATGGTCCCTTTACAAGTGCTTGGAAACCAAACAGAAAACATGGCCATATAGATCCCTTTCCAACCTGTGGAGTTTTTCATACAATTATGCAAGATACATGTCTAATTAAAGCATGTGGCTAACCAATGACTAAATAACAATTTAATATTTAACAGTGTTTTTTTTAAGAGATTGCCTGTGCCTTTTAGTATGCAGTTGTAGGCTGGGTTTCTTCCCTATCTTTGATAGAATTGATGGGAAGTACATTTAACTTGATGCTTACAGAATTTATAATAAAAGCATTTAGGGAGCTATACATGTAAACACTTGTACATCAAGACATTAATTGCATAATTGTTCAAGCATGGAGTGTTTGTTGCAACAGTTTCTTGATATGCAGAGTGAGTTGTCAAATAAACGGGTAAATATCCAAACTCCGATGACAATAATGATACTACTTTTTAAATTTGTGTTGCAGTTATGTTCTAATGCACAGATCTCATTGAAAATCAGATTGCTTGTTGAAAGTTTAGGAACTGAAAATTAAAGGTTATCCCAATTTTAATGGAAAGGAGATAAAGCAGAACAGTAGTCAGTTCTTTGCTATCTGTGGTAACAATAACAGGTTTTAGTATATAACGCAATACATAAGGATTTTCGGTCAAAGTGGTCAGAACAAGATCACCAGTTACACGAAATGCTCCTTGACCACCTTGTCCAAGGTCAGAACTGTGAAGCACTGTGAGCCTTTGTATTGGCTTTTGAAAGGTTATGTAGGGAGTGGTGGGGTGGGGTTGTACCTTCTTTTAATTGTGTGAGAAAACAGAGGGCAGATGCATCACACAGACAGAAGTGTGCATGTGCATCTGTATATAATATATATAGATACGTAGATATACGTACTTATGTGGACCAGGTAGCTGTTGTTTAAAGAATAGTAATATTCTTACTTTAGTTGATCTGTATTGAGTATTTTAAATAAAATGTTTCCAGATCTTATATGTTGTACAGGAAACATTTTATGTCTGTATATCTAAATATATTTATGTGCACAGAAACACGTTTTTAACATTTGTATTAGACATCTGCATGCTACAGTTCAAGATGACTTGGCCTTTATATGACTGCAGCCATATTTTTCCAAAACAAGTAGATGTTAAATGATGTCTTTGTAAATATTCCTTTCCCATTATTTTCTCTTAAAGTGAGCATTTCTTTATTTATATGTATAATATTTATATTTTTATATACATACCTGCACACACAGAGTAAGACTGTAAGTAAACATATACATTATATGCATAATATTTATATTTTTATATACATACCTGCACACACAGAGTAAGACTGTAAGTAAACCACAGGAAGTTTAAAAAAGCAGGTTTTTCTTTCATGGATCCCTTCCTACCCTACCATTGTTTTATAATACAAACAAAATGGTGGTTTTTTTTGGCTTTCAGAAAATGGATCCGAGCGGTGTAAAAGTGTTGGAAACGGCAGAAGATATCCAAGAAAGGCGTCAACAAGTTTTGGACCGTTACCACAGGTTCAAGGAATTATCTTCTCTAAGGCGCCAAAAACTTGAAGATTCCTATCGATTCCAGTTTTTCCAGCGTGATGCAGATGAGCTTGAAAAATGGATCCAAGAGAAACTGCAGATAGCATCTGATGAAAATTACAAAGACCCAAGCAATTTACAGGCAAGTCCTACTGCCATTTTATGTTCCTGTACTATTAATATTCGGGCGTACCAGGTCAACTGGGATAGACAGAACAAACACAGAAATGTAACTTGATCTAAGAGTGGTGAAGAAAGATGTATGCAAATACGCACGGCCTTGCAAAGTGTTCTTCAAAAGCCTGGTTTCTTTGCTGATATAATTGGAATATTTCTAGTAATGGATTAGATGCTAAATCAGCATAGAAAAAGTTACTCAGTGCAATGTAGTATAAAACCGACTTTCCTCAATCCTAGAATTTGTTGGACGCTTTGGCTCTGTTAAATAAATGTGAATTAACTCATTGCTTCCACAAAAAATGATATTTGTAGAAAATTAACTTGTGTGGGTGGAACTAGCTGATGGGTTCTCAGATGTTTGGACACTCCGGTGTACAAGAGCTAACACAATAATGAAATAACTAAAATGGAGATGTTTGAATCCACCCGTGAAACATATGGTACAGCTATGATTTCAACTGTGCTGTTTTATTGTTTGTTTGTTGGTACTGAATATGCATAAAATACACTAAAAATCTTGATGCTGCGAAATGTGGAGGAGGGCTGTGCATCAAATCTCAGTCACGTTCTTTGATGTTTTACTTGTAGGGGAAGCTGCAGAAGCACCAAGCCTTTGAAGCTGAGGTGCAGGCCAATTCAGGGGCTATCATTAAACTGGATGAGACTGGAAATCAGATGATTAATGAAGGCCATTTTGCATCCGAAACCATAAGAGTGAGTTTTAAAACTTTTTTTTTTTTTCCCCTCTTACAGGCTTTTCCTTAAACACTTTGTGCAGATTGCACAGATAGCTCTATATGCTAAAACACTTTTTAAAATTCTACAGGTATTTGATTAGTGAAATCACAAAAGAATTAGTATTTGTAAAGTCTGCAGATATTTTTATTTCACGAGCACCCAGCTCATATCTTTTTTTGGATCCAGTTCTGAGGTGAACTGTCTGCCAGTGGAGTCCAGGAGCTTGGACTGGAAAATCACCAGTAATTCAAAAATGTTTGAAAGTCACAAAGCAAATAATTATATTTGTGGTTCTTCCCAGGATGGTGCGATATTAAGAAGCAGCAAATTCACAAGGCCTGGTGTCAGGGATGTTGACTGCTTTTTTTTTTTTCTGATATATAGATTTTCTGCAGTAATATTTATAAGTAACACAAGCAACCATACCAGTAAACTTCGGACATCTAATTTCTGTGTGCTCTGGGTCAGATCAGGTGTCTAGTGATCTTTACTTTCTGGTTAAGTTGTGCTGGCCATGTGTTTGAATCTCTTCTAATTCACGTTCCATGGCTTTTTCTGTGAGCTCCAAATGCAGTGCTCTGTCTGCTCTGTTTATCCAGCAATGAACATCTCTTATGACAGCTGCTTCCTCAGTAACAGACAGTAAGCTTTCTTCAAATCCTTTTCCGAGATCTACTGTTGTTTTTTATTTTCTCTCTAAATCTCCCAACCTGTGTAATGCAATGACAAATGTGTTTTTAAAATCTTTGCTGCTATACTAGATAGGCTTACATTTTACAGTATTTGAGTGATTATTAATGTTTTAAAAAGTCTGAGCAAACTGAAAATTTTAAGCAATAATTTGACTTGTGTTTTACTCCTATGTATTCTCATTTTTCTCTGGCTGTGTTAGTGTATATGCATACATGCGCATATCCCACCAGTATACACTTGGTTTTCTTCTCTAGGACTCACTTTCTTAAATCTGCTGTTTCTGGGCAAAAGGAGAACTCTTAACTGACATGTTCATTATTTCATTGCAACTAGGAAAAGCAGCATTTTTTAAAAATACATTATATAATAAAAAAACCCTAAGGTAATCTTAGAAATTATTTTAGAAATCTCATTGTAATCCTATAATCTTTACCACAAATAGGGGGGGGGGAAAAAAAGCTTTGTAGTTGAGTGGTCTTAAATAATACTGTGTCTTAGCCTCTCAATATAAGTTGCTATTTGTGTTCTGTTTGGAGTGGTAATTTGCCTTTTAATGGTTCAGTCTTTCACGCCATACCGGACTGCACAGCGCCCAATAGTAACAGCTACCCAAGTTGGGTTCCACATACGAGTAGGTGAAACTTCTGGCTGTGCAGTGCAACTTCTTTCTGCAACATCTTCTTTCTTCCTTCGTTGACAATTTGCACTATCTTTTTGGGCAGTGCTAGGAAGCGGTGTTGTGTGAGCCCTTTCCTCCCTTGAAACCTACCTAACTGAACTTTCTAAAGGGATTAAATGGGTATCCACCCATGCTGGATGTTCAAAAGCTTCTCTAGCGTGACTTTCAAGTTTCAGATCTCGATGAGCAAAGCGTTATAGATGATGGGTGGAGCAGATACTTTCCTGTTTTGCAAGTTGTGTTTCTGTGTGGGAGTGTGGTTGTTCTTTTAATTGTCTATAAAATTTATGGTTGCACCCAACAGTTTTGAAAGGCAAAGTGCAGCCGGAGAGAAACTCAATATTAAAACTAGTAATTACTCCTAGTATTTCAGTATTATGTTACTTAACAATGTTGGCTAAATATATTAACTAACTAGTGCTAAGAGAAATCGTTAAAGTACTGTAAAGTGTCACAAATTTGACTTCAAACAAAATGTGTGGTCTTAAATAAAAATAAATCCCAAAATAAAGATGAGATTCACTTATTGGGAGTTGACTTCCATGTAAAAGACTGAACATTTGAAGAGGATAGCAGCAAACTTTTGGTCTGACTTCACACTAGCATAGAATTTAAATCAAATTTTATCTCAAAATAGTTGAGATAAACAGTTGTGTAAACATAACTATTTGATAGCTTCATTAATTAATAACAAGTATGTAAATACTCCATTCAGTAATTTCTAATTTTGTGCTGTTACATCACTTTACATCATATGAAAACTAATGACTGGAGATGAAATTGTTATGAGTTTTGTCCACCCTTTGTCTAAAGTAAAGTTTAGGATATACATCTTTGGAAAAAGATATCTTTTGTTAAGGTCAGGAAGGGAATAAATCTAATTTTCTCTGGTATTGGATTTTAATAACAACATCCTATGGTTCTAGACTCGGCTGCAGGAGCTGCACCGACTATGGGAATTACTGTTGGAGAAGATGAGGGAGAAGGGAGTCAAATTGTTGCAAGCTCAGAAGCTGGTGCAATACTTACGGGAATGTGAAGATGTCTTGGACTGGATCAATGACAAGGTATATTATTACCTGCCTTTACTTGAAGGGAAATTTGATGTGCTTTTGTGGAAATTTTCTATCAACAGATGGTTGCTTGAGTTCAGGTAGTCACAGAGAGCTTTTAAAGGCACCTGTACGTTTTATTTAGATTATTCATCTTGTGTAAGCAGTAGGTATGCAAACTACTATTCTTTCTTTTGCTGCCCTGAAAAAACCCAACGTTCTAGACTAAGGGAGGAAGCCTCCATGTTGGCGAGCATAGTTAAACTTACTCAATTCTTTCTTTGCTTTGAGGAGACCTTCATATTTCTCATGGTAATCAAATTGAAGTTTTCTGTAAGGGAAATCTACAACATGTACAAGCAAATGTTTTTATAAATGCTCTAAATGATCTGTTATAGAAAGTGGTCGGCCTAACCAGTAAGCAGTGTGTACGTAATTACTTAATGATTGGAATATCTTTAGATATACGTTGTAAGGACACTTGCTGCAAGAGAGCTGTTGGCTCTTGATTCTTTGAACTCTGAGGAAACAGACCACAAACCACACTATCAAGAAAAAAAAGCCACAAAATGATCATACAGGTTTTCTTAATGATGGTTTGCCATTTTGTGTCACAGTGGGTTCAAACTGTAAACCCTGCATAACTGTTACTGAGTGTGACGGTGCACTTTTCATAAAGAAATCTTGCATCAGAAGCCTACAGCAAATGTCCATAAAAAATCTAAAAATGTAAACAAATTCTAGTCACTGTGTGTACTCTGAAATAGCGTGGGCAATTATTTTGTAGTTTTAAAAGTATCGTTTCTTCTGTGCGTATTTTCTTTCAGTAATTTAGGTTGTTGTAATAGTGATCATCGTGCTCAAAACAGAAAACAGGAGAGTATAATTGGTTATATTCAATAACTTAAAAAATGAATAAAAGCAAGCAAGATGAAAAAATAATATCTGTAGTGATCTTGCATATTTTCTGCAATAATGGAAGGACATTGGGAGGGGGGTGGGGGGTAGTGGAGTTTAATGGCGGAAACTGTGGTTTTAAATCTGACTTTAGACAGAGTAACTGTCTTTGACCTATTCAAAATTAGGATGGTTTGCTTCCTCATTTTTAGTAGTGATTTTCCATATGTTATACTGAAATTGAGGGGGTTTTTTCTCAATATGATAGGAAGCAATAGTGACCTCAGAAGAGCTTGGGCAGGACTTGGAGCATGTTGAGGTTTTACAAAAGAAGTTTGAAGAGTTCCAGACAGACCTTGCAGCTCATGAGGAGAGAGTAAATGAAGTGAACCAGTTTGCTGGCAAACTTATCCAGGTAGGCATTCCCATGTGTTGAAAATCACTCTTGGCAGGTCTGGTATAACACAGCAAGCTTTTGTCTGCAACTTCCTCTTTTTCCCCCTGGTTTGGTAGCAGTCCTTCAAGCTTCACTGTACGTGTGCCTAGATCCTTGGCTATCTTAATCTTAAATGGTCATCACTTGACTCACTTGTTCTTCTGCTGAACAGCTTGAGTAACTGCCCCAGCTGAGAATGTACCTGAAAATGTGGGGAGTAGTGATTAGTAAGAGAAAATGTGATATTTTGGGTTAAATGTATTTCCCCTTGGACAACCAGGATTAATGTGTCTGCTGGTATGTCATCTGGGGCTTGATCAAGGACTGAGACAGTGCAGGAAGTATTGCGTTCCAAGACAAAAAAGATTCTGTTTACAGCCCTCTTCCCGTTGACTAATTAGTGCATAGGGAATCTTAAACTACTGCAAGAGTATTGAATGTTTATGTAGTGAAGTTTCAGGAAAACTGTCAAATTGAGTGATCATCTGGAAAGTAGTTACTATAAGTTGATCTCCTGAAAAGCAGCAGTGTTTCAAGTTTTTTGTTAATGGATGTAAAACCACAGAACATATGAAAACAGCATTTTTTCTTTGCTTGCTAGGAACAACACCCAGAAGAGGAACTGATTAAGTCCAAACAGGATGAAGTAAATGCAAGCTGGCAGCGACTTAAGGGGCTTGCCCTTCAGAGGCAAGGAAAACTCTTTGGGGCAGCTGAAGTTCAGCGCTTCAACAGGTATGATCTTGGCTGGATCTGCTGAAGTGGTGTAATGTTTGTGTGGATGTTTAATGACGCATTCAACTGCATACAGCATTATGAGAAGAGCTACTGTTGTCTCTTACGTTTTTGCTTTACTCTTCCTCATGACTTGTAGAATGAGGACCTTGTTGTTCTTGAATGGATTCTTCTTGTTCAGAATTACCTTAGAATAGTCATTCTGATTCAGCTTTTCAACACTTGGCAGTTTTGTTCATTCTTGCCAATGGCAGCTTTGCTTCTCTTTCCTCTGAGGGCTTTTTGCCCCAATTCTTTTAAGGCTCATCTAGGACAGGAGTGTTTGTTTATTGTCAGGTGGATGTCAGTCCAAATGTTCCGGAGATCTTTGAGCAGTGTCTCTGCATCCTAATTTTTATCTACAGCATTTTGAGATTTGCTGTAATTAAGTCAGAGAAGGGTCCAAAGTAGGAAATGGTACTACTAGGTGATAGTGCTCAGTGGTGCTGTAATTCCTTATTCACATCTGGTGACACCATCTGAGGAATGGCCTGCCAATATGCTTCAAAGCTTTTTGAGATTTAAAAAAAATAAATTGATTTTTTAGGGTTTTGGGGGTGGTGGTTTGTGTTGTTTGGTTTTTGGTTTTGTTTTTTTTTTTAAAGGGATGATTGTAGTTGGCTGCAGTGTTTATATATATGCATTTATATGCCAGTATGTCTGGCATACATACAGGAAAACATACTGCTTTCTTCTTTTTTCCATACAAGATAGACTGCTTTCAATTTGTGCTTTGTTTTGAAGGGATGTGGATGAAACAATCAGCTGGATTAAGGAGAAAGGGCAGTTGATGGCCTCAGATGATTTTGGCAGAGACTTAGCCAGTGTGCAGGCTTTATTGCGTAAGCACGAAGGCCTGGAAAGAGATCTTGCAGCTCTGGAAGATAAGGTACCTAAACAAGATGCATTTCACCTACAATTTAAACAAGGTAACCTGCTTGTAAAAGGCTAGAAGCTTACTCACTGTTTGTGACTGGGTTTAGGTTAAGGCCCTTTGTGCAGAAGCTGACCGTTTGCAGCAATCTCACCCAATAAATGCTTCTCAAATTCAAGTGAAACGGGAGGAGCTGATTGCCAACTGGGAACAGATCCGAACTCTGGCAGCAGAGAGGCATGCTCGCCTTAATGACTCCTACAGGTAGGAATGCTGTCATACCAAAATGACTGTTCTTCCTTATTCAAATTTGACAGAGGGCTCTTGGGAGGAGAACAAAGGATGCTGTTTCCAAAATTTGGGGATGATTCTGGTGTTTTCAGAAGCAGTCTCGTTCACTAAATCATAACTTCTTGTAGTAAAAGAAATGTTTATATGATAAATAAACACTTGCAGCTTTTAGTCTTTCTCTGGATGTGGCTCAATTATGAAAATAGACACCTTGATGTTTTAGGACACTTGCTTTTTTTCCCATCTGAGTTGATACCTGCATTTTGAAGTACATTATCTGACTATATTTTAGTTTTTGTGGGTTTTTTTAATACACATACTACAAATCTGTTCGTTATAGATTCCTTAAGATTATCTGTGAAGACAGAATTATGGTATATTGTTTGATGTATTCTCTAGAGTAAATGAAATACCTGTTTCTGCGATAGTTGCTTTGTTGCTGTAGGATTTGTCTTTGTCTAGTTTTGTTTCTATACTAACCTGGTTGTCTATGAAAAGGCATCTGTTGAGAAGCCATACTAAAAAGAAACTAATCCTAATATGGTGGTTAGTTTACATCTTTTCTGGTTTTGTTTTTCTGCTGTTCCCTCCCATGATGCAAGATTTATGGTGGTGGAGACCCACACAAGTAATCATTGTTCATTTGCTTTCCCTATCATAATCTCTTTATATCAATCAACAGCAAATTTAAAAGGGAAACAGAAACGGATCACTTTTGCTGATAAGTGTTACGCACATGCCAAAGGCACTAGCTGTAAAGGCATGCTGAAAGGAATCTGAGAATTTGTTTGTTTGTTCTAATGCTGAGGCATGTGAAGTTGAAACTTTCTGTCAGTTCCCCCCCACATATACTGTGTTGTGGTTGACAGAAGCAATCGTGTGGGCTATCTTGAAACACTCTGCTTGAGAACTATCTTTTGATTTCTGTTGTCTTCAACAGACAGGCTTGTAGTTAGGAATATTCCTTTTACTTTCAATATAAGTTATATGCAAAACGCGTCTTTGAGAAATTGATTTTTGAACTTAGCATTTTCCTAACTTTAAAAGGCTTCTTTTTTTGATTGAGAGCATATTTAGTTATTTAATATTGTGATTGCATTTTGGTATTGTCTTGTTTTATTTCTGTCTGAGGAACAGCTTTTATGTTTGTAACCCTCTCTTTGGGGTAAAGATGGAGAAACTATGCAAATAAATTATTCCCAACCATTTTTTCTTTTGCTTTCCTAAGGCTGCAGCGCTTTCTTGCAGACTTCCGAGACCTCACCAGCTGGGTGACTGAGATGAAGGCTCTGATAAATGCTGATGAACTCGCCAATGACGTGGCTGGAGCAGAAGCCCTTCTAGATAGACATCAGGAACATAAGGTATCATGGTTATACAGCCAAATCCAGTCAGCAGCACTCAAGCACTGATTTGTATGTTTAACACAGTCTCTGAGTCAGAACTGCTGATGTATCACTAGAATCCTTTGCTCATGCAACACAGTACTAGATTGCTCTCCTGATTTAATTTTTTTACTTTGTTTCTTGATAGTAGAGATACAGTAATAAGTGAGTATTTAAGAACGCTTATGATAATGTTTTATAAAAAGTAATTAGACCTGATATCAGTCAGTTGGACTAACAACTTTTTTAGTTCTCCATCAGGAGGAATTGCTGTAAGTAAGCAGAAAGAGTGTAGCTTAAAACCAGCCTTTAGTTTCATTTTAACATGTGAATTTATACTTACCTTGTAATACGTTTCATTCTAGTTTTCATGCGAAGTGTAACATATTTAAAGATAGTGGAATGTTTATCATTCAGGTGTCCAGACTATTGTCTCTGTGTTACTTTCAATAGCAGTTTTCATATTCTCACACTCTATTCTAAGATAAATTTTGGTAAAAGCTTATTCGCATCCTCTTTCGTAGGGAGAAATTGATGCCCATGAAGATAGCTTCAAATCTGCTGATGAGTCCGGCCAGGCTTTGCTTGCTGCTGGGCACTATGCTTCTGATGAAGTTAAAGAAAAGGTAAGTTGAGAGTAAGAGCTCCTAGAAGAATTTTGTCTCTCTCTTTTGTGTCCCTTAATTTAAAAATTAATTTCTTCTTAAGATCCTAAGCTGCAAAGTATCATCCCTGTAGGTTACAGGGCTTTTTTCATGTGTTTAAGTAACATGTGCTTTTCATTCTGAAATTGACAGCTTCTGCCTATCTATTAGTAGGAACTATTAGGACTATTATTACTATCTATTAGGAACTACTAGTGTATCTTTCCTCCAAAGGAAAAATGGCTTATCTAAGTTTGGGTGCACTATCAGAAGTGTCAGTAAATATTTAGTATTTCTAAATTCTAGTTTTCAAACTAGATGGGCCTCTCATGAAGTGTGTATTGAAATGTTGGTCAGTCAGACAGTTCAAATGCTGTGAGAGTGGGCCAAAGATATTTCAGAGGCTGAGAGAGCAGGATGGTTTGCTGAAGAGCTTCTCTTAAAAGTAGGTCTGCAGGCAAAAAGAATGGTTGCCTATTAAATATCTCTGTGTAGATTTAATTTGGAAAAGGAGAGGTTTCTGACTGAAGTCAGAAGGTTGTAGCCACTACTCAAGCTTCGTAAGCTGAGAGAAGACTTGCCCTGTATGAGGAGGATGATACCAGTAACAGGAAAATGATTCTTTACACCGGAGGTTGTTTTCAGTCCAGTGTCAACCACTTCTTTGGAGTCACAACTTGACTTTATATTGAGATGGCAATCAACCAGACTGTTAAATAAAATTATTATATATTCCTCTTCCCAATCCGTTAGCTGACGATCCTCTCAGATGAAAGATCTGCCTTGCTAGAGCTATGGGAGCTTCGTAGACAGCAGTATGAACAGTGCATGGACCTGCAGCTTTTCTACAGAGATACTGAACAAGTTGACAACTGGATGAGCAAACAAGAAGTGAGTGCATATCTTTGAACTCTCCAGATATGGTTGATTTTCATTTCTGGCTAGTCTTCTGTAGACTTACACAATTGGTATTTACTAGTGGCAGTGACTGCCACTAAACATGCGCTAGTGAGCAGGGGGCTGTGCAGAGTTATTTATCTGACTGCCCAAGCTGCTATGACCGTTTCCATCTAATGCTGAAACTATTTGTTGTGACACATTGGCTTGAGATTGCTTTTATGTATGTTTAACTCTTGTAAAATGCTGTTTGAATAAGAAGCTGAAAAGAATTATTCAGAACCTTTGGATATTAGAGGCATACAGGGAACACCATCCCAGTATATAATCCTTTACTTTGCAATAATATGATATGGTAAGAAGCATCACTGGCCATGCTTGAGTCAACTTAGAGCAGCTGAGCATGGAAACGTAGAAATCAATGATGTGTTTGTTGCCTTACTTTAGGCATTTCTGCTGAATGAAGACCTTGGTGATTCTCTGGATAGTGTGGAGGCTCTTCTAAAGAAGCATGAAGACTTTGAGAAATCCCTAAGTGCCCAAGAGGAGAAAATCACAGTAAGACATCTACATTAGGTGATCGCTAAATGGGCAAGAAATAAAGCAAGTAAATTTGTTGACTGGGGAGGAGACACTGCTGCAGGATGACAGAGAAGGATGGGGTTTACTTTGCAGAATGATCCACTGTTATGTGGGATGTATTATCTCTAAATGGCACGTACTGTCTCTAAAATGGAAAATAGTGAGAAAAGACAGGATAGGGATCCACTGCTGCCTGAGAGAGCTGGGTAACCCAGTGCTTGCATGTTATGCCAGCATACATGTGGATAAAGATTTGTCAAAAATCTGCACTCCTTACACATGCAAGATGGTAGTACAGATGAAAAAGGGTGTAACAATAGCTATCTTAATGGCTTTCTTTTAGTTTTACTGTGATAAACTTTTGAGAATTCATCTAAGTAAACTTGCACAAACAATTTTTATTACACCAAATAAATGGAAAACTGTTTTCTCTTTAGGCATTGGATGAGTTTGCTACTAAATTGATTCAGAATAACCATTACGCCATGGATGATGTTGCTACACGCAGAGATGCTGTAAGTATCTAAAATAGATTTGGACTGTAGACTTTAAATCATGTCCTGCTTTATTATTTGAAATGGTATAGGATAAGTCAGCAGATCTCTCCAAAAAGTACAGATACAGTGGAGGTTCTTACAAGCTCGAAGAATTTAAAAACCTTTACTTCTTTTTTTTTTTCCAGCTGCTGAGCCGCCGAAATGCCCTTCATGAAAGAGCTATGTACCGCCGTGCTCAACTGGCAGATTCTTTCCATCTGCAGCAGTTTTTCCGAGACTCTGATGAGCTAAAGAGTTGGGTTAATGAAAAAATGAAAACTGCAACAGATGAGGCATACAAGGTAAATATAAAGACGAATGTTAGAATAAATTTAAGGCAATACCAGGCTTAATGTAGTCAGTCTAATGATATGAAGCAGTGTCGGACAAAATGTTGCTGATAGTAGGCAGTATTAATGGCAAGAGGAGGAATTGTAATTTCTTCCTGACCCCGAGGGGTTTTTTTTCTATCACGCTGTAATCGTGTAAGCTGTTATTCAGTAGCTTAAATATTCTGATTTAAGGCATATATTTGGCACCAAATCCTCTGGTGGTATCTTGGCATGTTTTGGAATGTAGTCTAATTTTAAAGATTCTTCAGAGACCTATAGATACTAATTTTGGATTGAAAGGTTCTTTTTCTTTCTTCATCTGTAGGATCCGTCAAACTTGCAAGGTAAAGTTCAGAAACATCAGGCTTTTGAAGCAGAGCTTTCTGCTAATCAGAGTCGTATTGATGCACTGGAGAAAGCTGGCCAGAAGTTGATTGATGTCAATCACTATGCATCTGATGAAGTGGCAGCTCGTATGAATGAAGTTATCAGCTTGTGGAAAAAACTTCTGGAGGCCACTGAGCTCAAAGGTATGACTTGCTCAGAAGAATACGGACAGTTCTTTTTCTAGAGAGTTTAGCTGGGAGAACACAGGAAGTGAGATAAATGAAGTAGAAAGCTTAAGTCCTCTTTTCCTCTTGCCACTCTGTCTCGGTCAGGTATAAAACTGCGTGAAGCCAATCAACAGCAGCAGTTTAATCGCAATGTGGAAGACATTGAGTTGTGGCTGTATGAAGTAGAGGGACACTTGGCTTCTGATGATTATGGAAAAGATCTTACTAATGTTCAGAATCTTCAGAAGAAACATGCCCTGCTAGAGGCAGATGTTGCTGCCCATCAGGTAAGGGAAATAATTTTTCTTCCTGCCCTTTTAGATCAGCTCACTCAAAAGCATTCACTCCAGAGACCTTAGCAGGTCTGCATTTTCATAATTTTTGTAGCTTTGGGCTTTACAGTTTATTTATCAGAAGTAATTTTGAACTGAAACATAATCTGTATGTCTCTAAGAAAAATAACTTCATGACTTTGACAAAAATAAGCTTTTTGAAAAAGTAAAATGATTCTCTAGTGTGACCTGCTGACAGGACAGCATTGTTTTGTGCTGTGAATACCAACTTAAAAAGACGTGCTGCGCTTCGCGTTGGAAATAATTCCCCCTTAGACTCTCCATTTGCAAGCAGCTTATTCTTGTTCAGTTAGTTTTCGTATAACTCTTAAGAAATGGGAGGGAGGGGAGAACAGATCCGTTTTTAAATATAGAAATTGACAGCAAATGGTTCCTTCATTTGCAAATGACCTCTTGCCAAAAATTGTTGCACTGGCAGTGTGCAGCTGAGTTTCTCTTCTTCTGTCGCAATATAACTTACCAGCTAAGACCTGAAAATGTTTTCAGTCACAGGCATCTTACAGAAATTCTGACATAATGCTGTTGCGCAATTAATTTTAGGATCGTATAGATGGCATTACCATCCAGGCACGCCAGTTCCAAGATGCTGGGCACTTTGATGCTGACAATATCAAGAAGAAACAAGAAGCTTTAGTAGCTCGTTATGAAGCTCTAAAGGATCCTATGGTAGCTCGCAAGCAGAAGCTTGCAGATTCTCTTCGCCTGCAGCAGCTTTTCCGTGACATTGAGGATGAAGAGACCTGGATTAGAGAAAAAGAACCTATTGCAGCTTCAACAAACCGAGGTTGGTCCATCTTCAGAATTTAGATGTCAGAATTGCTCTGTTATAACTTTTCTCTTTATGAAACATTCCCTGGAAATTTCTGAAATGTTTATTGTAATTAACATTGCCTGGAGTTACATATTTGCCATCACCTATCATTCTTTAACTGTTATGTTACTTCTACAATTCCAATGGGTAGCTTAGTTTTCATAGTGCTCTGTCTCCATTGTGGTAGTACTTACTCTGCAAGTTTGTCTAGCACTGGTTGCAGCTTCCTTGACATTTTTGTTTAGTCTGGTGACTTTGAATTAGCAGATTAACTATTTTATATCTTTCAGGCAAGGACTTAATTGGTGTCCAGAATCTGCTAAAGAAGCACCAGGCTTTGCAGGCAGAAATTGCAGGCCATGAGCCCCGCATTAAAGCAGTCACACAGAAAGGAAATGCTATGGTGGAAGAGGGTATGTCTCGGATGTTTTTTAATTCTTTCTCTTTCAGAAATAAAAAGTCTTTGTGCTGGACTTTGTTCTCTGGTCTTGTACAATTAAGAATTACTGCCTGCTTTTATCCAAGCAATAGAGAGGTAACTGCTAGCAGGATGAACTTCTGGTCATTCTTTTACCTGAAAATAAAAATAGATTCCTTGATGGGAAGCTGTCACTATTTTCACAGATCTCCATCTGCTCTTGACAAACAGATGAGAGCCCTGTATTCAACAGCTTTGTGCCTATGATATTTATTCTCCATTTTTAAATCTATTAAAGCTTGTATCTGAGATACATAATCATGATGTGAGAGATGATCCTCCACAAAGACAGTAAGAGTCATTCCTGCTTTTAAATAAGCACGTATCTTTATTTCTGACTGGGTATTCTCAACACCAGAATGCTAAAAAAATTCCCCTGATTCCAGGATTCAGAATGCCTGTCTGAAATAATATTTGTCTGTTATCAAAACTCTGACACTGGGAAGACCTTTCCTGTTTCTTCATTGAGAGGAAATGTTATTATGTGCCTTGTTTTGTGCTTAATGATTCAAACATTCCTAGTACAATTTGATTGACAGGTACAGTGATTCCAGTCCGAGGCAAAAGGACAAGCTGAGTTGTGCTTTCATTATTCTAGTCAGAATAGGCTACATAGGTTTAAACGGATCTAATTTCTGTGACTTTCAAGATTTTAGTGTGTATTTTTTATGTCTCCTTAAGTCCTCCAGTTCCCTCTGTTTCTGTTACCTAGGACATTTTGCGGCTGAGGATGTGAAAATCAAATTGAATGAGTTAAACCAGAAATGGGACTCTCTGAAAGCTAAAGCATCTCAGCGTCGACAAGACTTAGAGGATTCCCTGCAAGCTCAGCAGTACTTCGCTGATGCTAATGAGGCCGAATCCTGGATGAGGGAAAAAGAGCCCATTGTAGGCAGTACAGACTATGGAAAAGATGAAGACTCTGCTGAGGTATTTGAGATTGTTGTTTGAATCAGCTTTGCATAAACACAGCAAGGATTTGTCCTGTGATAATACAATAAGGAGCTCTGCTAATTTCAGGATTCTTAACAAAAAAGGCAGAAAATTCTTGCATCAAGCTGCATTTTGGCTCAGGGTCAAAAGATGAGTTTTTCCTATGTCCTAGTTACTGCACATGAAAATTTTTCTTCGGTATATTAAACCAATTGTGAGGAAACTTTATATTTGCATTCTTTTTTTATATAGGCTTTTTGTAAAGTATAATGAGACTAATATCAGCGAATTCCTCATTTGATGTTGCGTTTCAGTGCAAGTCTGATTTTCAGCAGTTCATTGGTCTGGAAGTAATTTTCTGTCTGGAGTTATTTTACTAGTATCATTCTGTGGCCAAACATCATGCCCCAGACACTGCTGACTGACATTTCATCAAAATGAAGTGCAGTTTAAAGTCATGCTTTCAAACTTAACACTATTTCCAGAGTGATAGGTGGTATTCCTGGTCACAGCAAAGGAATGTGTCTGAGATAAGGTAGAGGAAAAGCACCAGAAGCATTTGGACTGCTATCTAGCCTGTGAATAAATAGAAGTGGTTATTCTCATGAGCATCACAAGACTGGCAGCTCTGAAAACCCCACATTCCCTGTGTATGGAGCCAAAGTATATATTTCAAGCAGAGTGGTATTTGTAAAATGTCTAAGTGTACATGTTGGTTTTATCTTTCGCTTTCAGGCTCTTCTGAAGAAACATGAAGCTTTGATGTCTGATCTTTCCGCTTATGGCAGTAGCATACAGGCGCTAAGGGAACAGGCCCAGTCATGCAGGGTAAGGAAAGATGCTAATCATGTTGGTAAAATTCTTGGGTCAGCAGAAGGTAAAGACAAAGCTTAATAACAGTTGGTTTTGAGAACTTATTGCAGACTGTACTTGATTTTTCTCAAAAAACTTAGTGGTCTGTTTTTATAATCATAACAGGCAGTTGTGTTGCCTTGGAAGAAAACAGTATAATGTGGTGGTTTTCAAGGTTTGAGCCCAGACAGCACCTAAAATAAGTCTATATGCATTACATTTATTTCAACAAGAATAATTTTAAGGCACTACAGTAGCTTTAACTAAGGCTGAAGTATTTTTTAGGACAACTACATTGATTGGAATAAACATCTAACAACTAATTTCTCTTGGCTCCTTCTTTATTAGCAACAAGTTGCTCCCACAGATGATGAAACTGGAAAAGAGCTCGTTCTGGCCCTCTATGATTACCAAGAGAAGAGTCCCCGGGAGGTGACAATGAAAAAGGGAGATATCCTGACCTTACTCAACAGCACCAACAAGGTATGCTTTTGCCTCTGGTTTGCTGAGCTGATTGGCTCATTTGGTGTTGTGTGTTCTGCGGAGCATTTTTGGTTTTGTTTTTTTGAATAAAAGCATTCAAAGAAGTTAAAAGTATTTGCACATTTAGTCCATGTTCCCATTCAGCACTTTAGCTTACCTCTTCAGCTCATTTTCATGACTCCTCTGTAACTGCCAGCTCTTCAAAGTTAAATAAACAACATACGCTATAGGGCATGTGTCTATGAGAAAACTTACTTCCCTACATTTGAGGAATTTTTGACCCAAACACAAGGGGAGAGTAGAAGTAAGACCTAGACGTCTTCCAAGACAGTTTGTTTGAAATGATCTCCATAAAAAGAGCAAACTGTTGTGAGCATCACTGCTTTTCTTGTGTTAATAGAGACTGTAATTTGCAGCTTTCAGTTGCTCAGCATGGTTTATGCTTGGCGCTTGCCTCACAGCCGTTGCTTTTTTTTTTTCTTTCCAGGACTGGTGGAAGGTTGAAGTTAATGACCGTCAGGGCTTTGTACCAGCTGCCTATGTGAAAAAACTAGATCCTGCCCAGTCTGCATCCCGAGAGAATCTCCTGGAAGAGCAAGGCAGCATAGCATTGCGACAGGAGCAAATTGACAACCAGTAAGATCTAACTGATGAGATGAGACACCCATCCAGCATTTGCTGGCTTGGCCTTTGCCTTGCATATGCTGGAAGTTTAGGTTGATGCCTCTTACACTAGGGAGTAATTACTTGGAGCAAAACAAGGGGCTCCTTTACCAGGGGCACCATATTGAGTTGTTTTGTTCTTATTCTAAATTTTCTTGTTGCTTTTCCCATTTTTTAACTGTAAAACTCATGACACTAGAGCTCAACTTACTGTCTGACTTCAGTATTTCATGTGTTCCTTTTGTTGTTGTACCTAACTACTTAAACTTGTTTGTGAGTTATATCTGTCCTAAGCAGCTCTTGTATTTGTAGTTGTCACTTCTTAATGTGTGATCTGTTTTGAAAAGCTTTCTTAAATTTGGTTACATGAAGTACAGTACCCTCCCTATATAGGGCTGCCTCTGGAGGTGACCTCCTTAGGAGCTGCCACTACTTTGGTGCTAGCATGTTACTTTTTTCCTGAAATGTGGTGCCATTATTTATTTCCATTACATGGCCTGAAATGTGCCCTCCCCCCCTCTTTTTTTCCTCTTTTTTTTTTTTCTTTTTCCCTTTTAAAAGGGGAACATACCCTTGCAAACAGAGAAAACTGCATGACTGCTTGGTAACAACCTCCTAAAGCACATGGTAGTTGTAGATTAGTTCAAGCAAGGGCTGTGGGTGATAGCTGTGAGCTGCTGGCTCATCTTATCAAGCCACTTGGAAGCCAAAGCTGAAAGTTTTATGCATACTCCCATCTGTTTGTGCAGCTACACTGTTGTTCTACATCAGAATTTCTTCCCACTCAGTTGTTTTGAGTCACCAGTTATTACAGTGACATACAATAATTACTAGCTTTAGCTCTAGAATTAAGAAAAAGAAACAACCCCAAAAATTAATTAGAAAAGCTTGTACCAGTGAGAAGAAAGCATGCTGGAAATTTGTGACACATTGTTCAGGATTTTATTAATGTGTAACTTTCTCTATGGGTTTGGATGCTGATTTTAAGAACTAGAACAGGGGTGCTTTGTTTTAGAGCCAAGGAGAGGGGGCCACCCTTTAGTTTAAAATCATATGGCACAACGGTCAGGAAATAGGGAGACCTTATAGAGAGAGTTTAACTGTACTGCTGAGGTTTCCTTATGTGAATTGTACTCCTGGTCTGATTTGCTTTGTTTGCTTCTGAATGACACCTAATTTTCTCCATTTAAATGTGAACTCTTAACCATCTCCTACCACAGACAACCCATGGATGGAGCTGCTGCTTTCATTATTTTTGTTAATCTGACTAATTTTTTGCATGCATTTGCTGTGCTCCCTCTGTCTGTGCAGGACTCTCATAACTAAGGAAGTCGGCAGTGTATCTCTGCGTATGAAACAGGTCGAAGAACTGTGAGTAGGATTAGCCCTTTCTAAACCATGCTGTCTCCATACTGTCACTGTTCATTCTCCCTCTGTTTCTTTCTTTGGTAAAGCTGCTCCAAAGAGACATGAAGGAAGCAATTTCTGCAATGTGAATTATTTTAGTCTAGATGAGTGTTGTGGTATGTGTTTCATGTGTTCTTATAGCCAGCCATCCAGCCAGCTGCTTATCTTGTGGGTCACCTCCGTGCTGCTAAATTGGTTGATGGTGTTATTTTCCATTATGCTGATTTTGCTTACCAAATAGGTAGGCTTTAGTGATATCTAGACTATTTTCTTTAAAAAGTATATCTTGCATTTTCTGAGGTGCAGGTAGAAATACTAGTTTGTTTATATAAATATATATACCAACTATTATGTCACATATGAATGTCTTAAGAGTTTGGGAAGGGTGGGGTTATCATAGTTTATCATATAAAGTAACATTTGTGATGGGTAGTTAAAAAGCAGTAGTTTATAGGATGCTTGTTTTTTATTGTAACATTAACTTAATTTTCAAACTTGTGTTCATATCTCCTGGAAAAAATACCAAATTTGCATTATGGTCTTGGAAGTTGCTGGGAGATCCAAAGCAATAGTGTTAGTTGCCTGTGCCTGACTGTCTTTTCATAGAGAATATATTTCTTGAGAATCAAAAGTGAAAGCGTTATGTTAATCTCTGAAGTGTTGCAAAGCAACTTTGAGGGAAGGTCTGCTTCTAAAGGAATTTTGCCCCCGATCCTCTATGAGCATCGCAAGTATTTAATACCTAAAATTGTACGCTGAGGCAAACATCTGCAGTCGGGGCAGGCATCACAACAGTGTTTTCCTGCATGCAGTAGCTCATTCAAGTCAGGGTAAGATGTTTCCATTCAAACTTAATATGAAAGATTCCTAGCTCCTTTCTGTCCTGCCTTTAAACCAGGAAAGGCAGGAAACCACAAGTCTCTGCCTCCATGGAAAGACTTAGAGTTGATTATCAGTTTGATGTATAGATGTTACAGCCCAGGTATCAAGGATTTTCTTCAACAGACTTGGTCATCTCTTGAGTTATTGGTTAGGAAAATACTACTTCATTGAACTCTTCAAGCTGGGAGGTGTAATTGCTCAGCATTTGTCTGTGTGCTCCAATGTGGAAAATGAAAACACTGTATGGCTGACGTTTCCCCACTTGAGGACCCTGCAGGTATCTCAGCGGTGTCTTATATTGTTTGATTTAATAACATCAAAATGGATGTCCTCGTGGCTTAATAATAAGAATCAGTTGTTGCTGTTGATCACTGTAGTAGACCAATGTGCAATCTGATTCAGGATATAAAAAACCCATCCAGATACGGCCAGAATATCTCATCTTGCAGAAGACTTAAAATTGGGTAACAGTAAGAATTAGTGTTAAGGGTGTGGCTTTTCTGAATGCAGGTTTTTTAAAAACAGTCATTATACCTTGCTAAAGAGATCTGTAATTCAGTATAAATGACTGTAAAACTGCTGTTGGCTTTTTTCAGCAATAGCTTGGGAGAGGTCTTGTGGGATTGTCTGTGTCTAGTTGGTTACCAGGAATTAAACAGGAGTCATCAGTTTCTGTGTGGTTTTAAATAAATGGCTACTCTTTTGAGGTTTATTTGCCTGTTCAAACCGATTTAAATATTTTAGAGGTTCTACTTTGCATTTATTCTAAGGTAAATGACCAGAAATTTTTTGGGAACTCTAGGGGTATAAAAACAGCGTACGTGAAATAAGTTTATGGATTTCCCAGTTGAATATAGTTGTGTCATCAAAGAAATAACACCTATTTTTAAACATTCAGCATATTTTGCACTGAATAATGTCTAAGTAAGACCTAGCGATTTATGTCCGATAGTAGCTGGGAGGCTAGTTGGATTTTAGTAATCTGATGGCAAACTTGATGGACTGTAGGAAAATACTTCTCGGAAAGTAAGACCCTATGGGGTCGTTCCTGCACTGGAGTGGTGCTGTAGTTTCAGAGCCTACCCTGACCTAAGCTGTCATTTGGATTTGCTTTTGCCCAGTGAAGCGTTGCATGTGGGAGGTCTCATTTTGATGTGCATATCCACGTAGAGGAGAAACACGCACAGTTTACATTTACCTAATCGCCTACAAGTATATAATTCTGTAGAAGAACAGTGTGTAGACTGCAGGGATTTCCCACATCTTTGGTGATACCAGTACTTGGTAAATTACTGTGACTCTGCTCACTTCAGTCTGACTGCCCCCTGCTTTCCTTTTCTGCTTGTTCCAGGTATCACTCTCTTCTTGAGCTGGGAGAAAAACGTAAAGGCATGCTAGAAAAAAGCTGCAAAAAATTTATGCTTTTCCGTGAAGCTAATGAGCTTCAACAGTGGATTAATGAGAAGGAAGCTGCACTCACAAATGAGGAAGTAGGTGCTGATCTGGAGCAGGTTGAGGTGCTACAGAAGAAATTTGATGATTTTCAGAAGGTATGTTGTAATGCTGCATTGTGTGTGTGTTTGGTTTTGGTCTCTGCCCTCAGGCTTTCTGATCATACGTCTGTGATAATTTTTCATAGCTGAGTACAGTTGAGAAGGAAGTATAGCTTTGGAAATAAAAAGGTATATATGCATTTTTTTATTTTGTTTTGTGAGGATAGAGAGAATCCTACATTCAAAAGTCTTCGGTTTGGTTACAATCTCCGGGTTGCTACATGCTTCCCAGCTCACAGAGAACTGAAACCCTCTTTGAACACATTCAAATATAGAACCTTCCAGGCTTTGGAGGAGTTGCATTTTGTGTAAAGCATAACCTTCAGTTAAGTTGTTCCTCTTCCTTTTTGCTGAAAGGAAAGATGCATTTTAGTTTCCATCTGTAGAGTTTTTTTCCCCAAGATACGGAAAAGTAATTCTCTGCTTCAAAATGCTGGTAGGCTTTCAGTTTTATTTTTTTCTCCATATGTTTGCAACACTGGTTAATTATGGTTTTATTTTTTTGCTTTGCATGAGGTGTGAAAGAGTTGCTTGGGCAGATAATGTTTATTCTGTCTGCTTTGGTAAGATAGTGATCACTGAAATGCAAAGATGCCTGACTTTATACGTTGGAAAAGATAGTGATTTGACAGTTCTGTGGACATTATCATGTTTACAGCTTTAAAAGTTGGCTAACAAACCATTTGAGCCACCCTAATAATGTAGGTGAGAGGATGATAGGAGTTACTGGATTTGAGTTCCTTTAAAATAAGCTGATGGCTGAAATTAAAATGTGTTATCTATTAAAATTTAAGTGCAACTTCTCCACTACTAATTTTTTAACGAGGTTACCTTTCTGCCTTATAGAAAGCTCTCTGACAGTCTGTTTGGTTGGAAGCATTTAAGTGTCATAGTAAAATTACTTTTTAAGTTGGCCTTTTAGCTTACTCATGCAGTAATATGGACGATAGCTTTTGAACTTCATGTTGGTAATGTTATATACTTGACAGTTTGAAAGTTTATCCCATTCCTGATTGTTAATTAACTTCGTGTGTGGAAAACTCCGATAGCGTGTTTCTTTAATCCATTTATGTTTGGTTCTGGCAGCTGGCGTTTCTTGGCAGAGATTCTCATGCATTGTATAGTCTCTGGTGACTGTAAAGGTCAAGTGTGCTGAATTCCTGCTGTTTACAAACCCTGTACTTTTTGGCACCCCTGGTGTGCCAACTTGTTCCACATGTTTTGCTTGTGTGAATGTTAATGCTGTGATATTTTACTGTTCTGTGCAGGATTTAAAAGCTAACGAGTCACGTCTGAAGGACATAAACAAGGTTGCGAATGACCTGGAGTCAGAAGGGTTGATGGCAGATGAAGTGCAAGCAGTACAGCAACAGGTCCACTTTTTTCTGACTTATTACAATCCTCTTGAGAAGCAAAAGACTTTCTTCCTTTCTTTTGTCTGTTGTCTCCCGCTTTGTTTGTCATTGCAAGATTCTAACTGTTCATTTTTGCTCTCTGATCTGAGAATACTGGTATTCTAACCTGAGATACTTAATGCCTGTTCTGTAGTGTGACCACCCCAAGGGTACCCTTTTAATTGTTTCTTTTTAAATAGTGCTATAGCAAATTGCACCATTTGGAGCTTTTTTCTTTCCTTTTTTTTTTAGGAACGGAAAGTCTTTAAATAATATTAAAAGTCATGGAGAATCCATGCATTAGCTTTGCTTCGTATAAATTAGAAATTTCAGCCTTTATTTCTTTGCAGGAAAAATGCTGAGGAATGCTAGGGAAAAAGAGAATAAAACAGAGCTCAGTTTACAGTGGAGGAGTTTTGTGGGTTTTTTTTTTCCTTTTAGTAATGTACCTATTTTTTTTCCAGCTTTTCACATACTTGTGCTATTTCTGTAAATAATTTTATCCAGTGCCAACACAGTATGGAAGTAGCTCGTGTATTTTCTGAGCCCTAAGATGATGTGTTGCAGATGGTTGAATAGTCAAACTCCCATTTCTGCTACACACGTTTAGGTTTTGTGAGTACTATTTAGCTTAATGACCTGCTGGTAACCAATTTATAGAAGAAACATTCTCAAAAACAGCAAAAACTTTATATTAAATAATAACAAGCTGTTTCTGTTTGTCCTTTTTCCTTTGCAGGAAGTCTATGGTATGATGCCCAGGGTAAGTGTTGATTTCTGAAATAGTCTGTCAATTATAACAGGTTTGGGATGTACAAGTAGAAGTTCGGCCCTAATTGTAGTCCATTTCCATGAAGGAGCTCAATAATGACTTTGAATGGACATAAAAAGATTATCTTATTTTTGATCCCTTTATTTCCTGAGCATCCTACCCCACATCACAAATCAATGCAGAGCAGGATAACCCAAAATGACAGAAATACTTCCTTGTAAAAATTTATTTATTCTGTTAAAGATTGAACATTGCGAACTTTGAAAGATTTTTAGTATATTCTGATGGTTTTAGATTTTGCTTCCTATTTGAAGTTGTTTCTTCACATTTTCAAACAGGATGAAACCGATTCTAAGACAGCCTCTCCTTGGAAGGTAGGTGTCATTACTTAGTAGCATACAACCGGAAAGTGAAACAAAAAATACAACACATGGTCTTTTTTAGAGCATGCACCTTCTCATATGCCCTTTTTTCTTTTTTTATCCCCCCCCTCCTTTTTTTAAAAGACTATTGAAAAAGTGATTTTAACGGTGTCCTAGTTTCAGCAAGTGTTTGAATTGGTATTGATTTAGGGTTAGTGACTTCTTGTTTCAGTTTGCTTGTTTACTTCAACAAGCATGTTACAAAAATTTGTTGAGCATTCAGCAGAAATTCACCTTCATATATTTGCATGCAGATTCTCTCAATATATGAAAATGTCATATAGGCACTAGTCTTTGTTTTAAAAATAAAAGACATCTAAGTGAAGTCAAGTAACTATGTCAGCTCTCTGTTTGCAGGTAAGATAATGAGAATAACTGAGAGAGGTTTCTGGCAGAATGACTCTAGCCATAGAAATTGCCAACAGTCCATTTATTACCTCCCTGCTGCGAAACTCTTTTGTTTTGAGCTTGTACTTTAAGACTGATTACAGTTTTTATACCAATGGTTTTAGGCATTACATGGTCAGTAGATGTGAAACAGTCCCTGTTCACTTGACATGAATTCTCTTTTTTATGTAGCCAGCAGAAAGAAATGTTTTTGTTCCTGAAAGTCAAAGTCATTTATGTTAATATTCCCTTAGTAAGGAATATGTTTTACGTGTATAGCAGTATCGTTGTTTTCAATTATTCGTCTCTATCTCATTTTCCACACTAGTTAGAAGAAGCCTTTCTCCATTCATTCGTGGCTTACAATGGAATAGCTGTCACCTGCTGATGCACAAAAGTATCTTGAATATTTTTGACATTAGCCAACGCTGTGCTTTTCTCTATAGTATTTCATTCCCATGTTTCATGTCTTACATCCACCCTCTTAGACTTAAAGCTGCTTGTACATCTTTTAAGCTGTTTGAACGTGGGAGAAACAGATGAGTGTGCAATATTTTGACTACATTGTAGAAAATGCAGCCATGTCAACAAGAATTGGTGATTTTGTTAATATTTTTTTTTGCACAGATGGTACACATGTACAGTGAATCCTAGGAGTTTCAGAGTTAACTTAGCAAACTATAAGTTCTTCTCTGTGCATATCTGCAAAGGGATGAATTTTGCAAGTAATCCATCATTGTCAGAAAAGTAGATTGCATATTGGAGGGAACTGGTCATTATTTTTCTAATTAACTGCCAATTTTCATGATGATCTAGAAATAGCTGAATTAATTGCTAAGCTGATTTTGCCAAAAACTCAGCGAAGAGTTAAAACATTTAGGAGGTGGGGTTTTTGTCCCTATGACCCCTATGTTTGGGGTTTTTAAATTCACTTATTGAATGTCGCCTTTAAAATTTCTCTTTTTCTGTCCTTATTAAGACTATTATTGGTTGTTTCAATTTACACTAACACAAGAGTACACACTCATAAATTTCTAACTATTCTTACCCTGATCTATAATACCTTAGGTATTGCAACTAATTATTCGTAGTTGCTTTTGTAATTTACTTGCATTGATTTCTTATTGTTTGCTTCTCTCTTTCATCTTGAACAACAGTGTATTCAAAACACTGTTCTAAAGACATGTATAAAAATTAAAGAATTCAGCAGTTTTCATTGAAGCCTTTAAAATCTAGGTTCTTCTCTCTTCTTGCGTTGTGTAGAATTGTATGTTACAAAGTCTGTATTTTTGACCTAGGCAAAGTCGTTATGGATTTTTAAGGAGTTTTCTTTCCATCTGATTTTTGGCTCAGATTGCTTAGAGCTGACTTTAATGCAAATTTTTTTTATTTCTGCCTTTTCATACAGTCTGCACGTTTGATGGTACACACAGTGGCAACCTTTAACTCAATCAAGGTAATAATACAACTTTTTCTGAGCCAATTTTAAAGCTGAAAATGTTTTTTACCTTCCCTTTCTATAGTCTTTGTCTTTCATTACTCTTTACAAACCCTTTTGAATCAACTTATTGAAAGAAGTATTGACACATACAGCATTTGCTTCTCAGGTTATACCAATATCTTATTATATATGTAAAATCATTTGGTTTTAAATCTCAGGAGAAACTCTTAAAATGATTTTATTTAACTAGGCTACTTGAATTTGTGCATTCTTCTGGAATTAAGCAGAATATGGTAACCTTCACCTGTGGCGAGAGGCCAGTCTTGACTTTTCATTTAGAAAGAAGCATGGCTATTTTAGGAAATCTTCCAGCATTGCTGTCAGTATTCTCAATAGACCCCTGAAATAAAGCCTATAAGAATGGAGATGAAGAAGGGGTTGTTGGCGTATTTGCAAATGTTAGCAGAATGAAGAAGGTGCACATAAGCGTAGTGAACAAAATGGTACTGTCCACTAAAGTTTCCTATTTGACATCCTAAAGGGTCAGTGAGTCCAGCACAAGAGTTTCTTGAGTAAACAGAAGTGCTGTAAAACTGTGGTCTGCAGTATCAGTGGGGTTTTTTTGTTTTGCAGGAGCTGAACGAACGCTGGAGATCTCTGCAGCAGTTAGCAGAGGAGCGAAGCCAGCTGTTGGGCAGTGCCCATGAAGTCCAGAGATTCCACAGGTGAGGTGTTTTGTATCATATTTGGTCTTAATTCAGTAAAATACTTTTACAGGAGTTCTAAAACACAGTGGGACCTATTCTAAACAAGTTATACTTCAACCCCCAGCTTGTTCAGTGGAAGTTAGACCACCAGTGGTCCAACAAGAATTCCTTATATTCTTCCTAGAAAAAGAAATATTATTTTTTTTAGCACACAAGCATGAATTGCTGCGGGCTTGGGAGGTCTGGACTACTGTCCTATTTTGCCAAAGTTTGCTTGCGTTAGCTTGGGAAATAACTTAATAGAACCATCAACTATGTGAGCTTCTCTGTAAATTGGGACCTGCTAGAGAATGGAGATCTTAGTATGACCTCCATTTTAATTCTGTTTTTGCCTTCCCTTTGCTCAAATCAGAGATGCTGATGAAACAAAAGAATGGATAGAGGAGAAGAATCAAGCATTAAATACAGACAACTATGGACATGACTTAGCCAGTGTGCAGGCTCTGCAGCGCAAACATGAAGGCTTTGAGAGAGACTTGGCAGCTCTTGGAGACAAGGTGAGATTGCGAGGACAAGACCAAAAGCTTGCTTTTTAGCTATCAGAAATAATCGAACTACAGAAAAGATTCTTTCTGCCTTCACTGTGTTTATTTCCCTTTCTGTATTTCTAGGTGAATTCTCTTGGTGAAACTGCCCAGCGTCTGATCCAGTCACATCCAGAATCTGCTGAAGATCTCCAGGAAAAATGCACTGAGTTGAATCAGGCTTGGAATAGTCTGGGAAAACGTGCTGACCAGCGCAAAGAGAAGCTGGGAGATTCTCATGACCTGCAGCGTTTCCTGAGTGACTTCAGGTAAAGTTGCTATCCCCCTCCTCCCCAGTTCCTCTGTCTGGTATATTAGTAGTGGTATTATTGTTCCACAGGGATATTTCTGGAGAGGGTTCAAAAAAATAAAAGACTGTTTTTCCTGTTCTGACTTATTTTGAGAGAGGGAGAAAAAAATTCTCTATTAATGTGTGTTCACAGGGACCTTATGTCTTGGATCAATGGAATCCGGGGCCTGGTCTCCTCAGATGAACTTGCAAAGGATGTGACTGGAGCTGAAGCTTTATTGGAAAGGCACCAGGTATGTGAAAGACGATAAGTGTGTATTGTAAACATCAACAAATGCTTCTTTTTCTGACGCTTTCCATTTACAGTTCCAAAAATAAATCAGTTCCAGCTCTGCTGTCTAATTATTTAATAATGCATCTCTGTACCTTGCAGGAGCACCGCACTGAAATAGATGCAAGGGCTGGCACCTTCCAGGCATTTGAACAGTTTGGGCAACAACTTCTGGCTCATGGACACTATGCCAGCCCGGAGATCAAGGAGAAACTGGATATTCTAGATCAAGAACGAACAGACCTAGAGAAGGCCTGGGTCCAGCGCAGAATGATGCTAGACCAGTGCCTAGAACTACAGGTACTCTGCTGCATTTCTTAAAAAAAATAAAAATAATTCCTCCTTTTATAAGAAAGTTTATTCTTTCATAATGATGAGCAGTGCTCTTGCTCTGTCTTTCTCATGCTTTGGATTTTTTTCTCCCTAGCTGTTTCATCGGGACTGTGAACAAGCTGAAAACTGGATGGCTGCCCGAGAGGCTTTCCTAAATACAGAAGATAAAGGAGATTCCTTAGACAGTGTGGAGGCACTCATCAAGAAACATGAAGATTTTGATAAGGCAATCAATGTCCAGGTGAGGAGGGTAGCTGAAGCAAGGCGAAAATAGTTTAGTTTTTCTTATGCAGGTTATTGGCAAAAGAAGTTACTACTATAGAACTGTAAAATTCAGTTCTAAATATTCAGCTGTTTGGGATGTGCAGCAGCAGTTTAGAAGTGGCTAATGCAGACAGGGACGTATTGCCTACAAGCACTGTAGGAACAGTGGCAAGTATTTGTGTAAATCTCTTACTGATTTGAAAATGAAATTTTTTGGGGGGGGGTGTGTGTTTTGTTTTATTGTTGTTTTTTTTTACAACAGAAAAAGGTATCTTTTCAATTTCTTGTAAAAGAAAGCTGCCTACTTTTATTGAGATAGTACTGCTGTAGCTTATGGTCCAAAAGACACTTTTTACCTAAATGCCACAGGTGAAGATGTTCTGAAGTTAGAATCTCCAGTCCTGTGGAAGATAGACTTTCTTCATAGAGTCACATGTACAATAATGTATATTTAAAGAAGAAAAAAAGTCTTGTTCTATTTCACACCCTGCTCATCACTCGACTTTAAGGAATCTCATTTCTAATTTATGGCTTCTGTTTTTAATAGGAAGAGAAAATTGCTGTCTTACAGTCTTTTGCTGACCAGCTGATCTCTGCTGATCATTATGCGAAAGGAGTCATTGCTAACAGACGCAATGAGGTTCTGGACAGGTCAGTATTGCCCTGTTAGGTGGGATGCAGATCCTGACTGAAAGAGAATGCTCTTTGGCAACATGTTGTAGCTGTTAAACGTGATGCCATGTGCAGTCCTAGTTTTTCGTTCAACATATATATTTAATTGCATACAGGTGGCTTCGTCTGAAAGCTCAAATGATTGAAAAGAGATCGAAGCTAGGAGAGTCTCAGACACTCCAGCAGTTCAGTCGTGATGTGGATGAAATAGAAGCTTGGATCAGTGAAAAGCTCCAAACTGCAAGTGATGAGTCATATAAGGATCCCACAAATATCCAGGTGAATATGATTCTCGGCTCAAAAATGAAAATATAATTTTTAACTTTGCAAAGCCATACTCTGGTTTCTAAAAACGTGCTCAGGAATTCTTGTTCAGTGATAAAGAATTATACACCATGTTGGACATGGTCTCCCTTTAACAAGGAGAAAATGGAAGTTACATTATGCATGAAAGGAGACCCAAAATAGAACTCACTTCGTAATTATTGATGCATATAATTAATAAGATATGTGGTATCTGCAGCAGCAAGTTTCCTGAAGAAACCCCTGAGTAGCTATTCTGTCTCTCTCCCAGCATCTAGATAATAAAATAAGGAAATGGAGTTCTTGGGTCTCATCTCTGTCTTATGTTCTAAAATGGGAAATCTTATTTATTTTTCAGTATTAAGGAATAACTAATTAAAATTACCTCTTACGTTTTAATACTGGTTTATGAAGTAGTATGAATGCACTGAACTACTTCTCTCAATCTGTTTTATAGCTTTCCAAACTGCTGGTAAGTAGTTTGGACTAGCACTGGTATGTGAATTTGTTTTCCTTCTATAGCTTATGTGTGAGCACAAGGTCTGGTCGCACTCTGTTGCTCCGTCCATCAGTTCATGCAATCTCTTTGTTTTCTATTAGTTCTTGACCTACATCCAGGTACAGCTATTGATCTCCATGTTATGGGTGTGGCTTTTTTGTTAATGCCTATTCAGCATCATTTATTTATGTATTCGTTTTGCAGGTGTTCTGCATGATCTGTTTAATTTGTGGGTTTTTTAGGAGTTAGCCCATAGAAAATTGGGTTTCTGTCCTCTTTCAGAAATGTGGCTGTTGGGCCTGTTTGGATCGGGCGTGCCGATGATTTAACACAACACAAAATGCCAATTCTGTTAGTTTGCATTTATAGAATCAAATGCTGAAGATGGGGGATTCAATAAAATGATAGAACTAGATAGCTTAGTTCTTGCAGCACAGAAGGGAATAATAGAGAAGGAACGCTCCATAAAGAGATATGTACCAGATGGAAAGCTGACAGGACTTGTAAGAATCCAAGAAGATGAATAAAATGAGGATATATGGAAGGAGAAGATGGAACAAAGAAGGGGGAAGTGCACTAGAGTAAAAAAAGAAAGAGTCATTGTTTGTCACTTTAGGCTGTGGTATATTAAATTTTTTTTGTTGTTGTTGGAAAAATTCAGATTTTATATTAACCCATTCATATTGCCTGGGATTTGTTGTCACGGTAATTATATGGAGATGTGCAATTGGCAGCTTTTTAATTGAATTTTACATGTTGGTAAATGTAGCTTTGAAGGATACGTTTTTATGATCTCAGCATTCGGGATTAACAGTTCCCAAAATGAAGCAGTTCATGCAGAATTTCTCATGCCAGCGCTATAGTATTTTCCATCTTTTATTTTTTAATCTAACATTTCCTTTCATTCTATTCTCTCAGGGCATTGTATACCCATGTCCATTGTTACTAGCACTTCCAGTTAATACTTGTAAATTCTGTCTCGTCATTTTTGTGCTATTGTTATCTTCCTGGTGGGTGGATGGATCATGTATATATGAGAGAGAACTGCATACTTCCTCCCACACCAAGGCTCCTATTGTTCTCATGGTGCTCTCAACTCCGCAGAGAAAAATTTTTAACAAAAAATTCAGTTATTTTTGTAGAGATTTTTGGTTGTTAATTCATTATTTTAATATACAATGTGGCCACGTATAACTTTGACTAATACCAAAACTGTGCAGAAAGCAGATAGGCTGCAGCAGTGATTTAATTTAATTACCTATAGATTAGGAAGGGAAATAGAAATTTGTGAAATTATTACAGGAGTAGAAGGGATGATCTGCTGTGTTTCTGAGTAGGGTATGTAACACTGCTGCTTTTCAAAGGTGATGGCATTGAAAACAAGAAAGCTTGACTCGAGTAACAGCTAAGCTTAATGCAAGGAATGCTGCACGGGCATCTCTAAAATGCAGGAGATGTTGCCTGAGTTACACGTATCAGCTCACGGACGGTTTTGCTAGGTCAAAGCTTGATGGTTACCCAGATTAATGAGAGTTACTATTTGAGTGAGCAGTAAGTATTCTTACTGAGAGGGAGAACTTCTCTAGATCAGGCTATGTAAAACGTCTTTATGTATGTCCACAACTCTTCTGCTGTCCTCTCAGCACATGAGAACAATTTAGGAGCCCTTTGTCCAGTCTCTAACAGTTTTGCTTTTGTCATATTCAGAGCAAGCACCAGAAGCACCAAGCCTTCGAAGCTGAGCTCCACGCCAATGCAGATCGGATCCGCGGAGTCATCGATATGGGGAACTCGCTGATTGAAAGAGGAGCATGTGCTGGCAGTGAGGATGCTGTGAAGGTAGATACAAGAAGTCTTAGAAGATTGGCTTAGTTTTTGCTTTGAGAACTGTTCGGATAATTGGGGGAGGAGAGTGTCCCTCAAAAACAAATCTTGTTTTGTAGAAGCTCTTCTATTTCAACTATGCAGTAGAAATCAGGGTACTCATTCTGCTTCATTCTCAAGGGTGAGAAGTTTTCTGATCCTGTGATCAGGATGCAAAAGTTGAACTGAATTATGGCCAGACAGCATGAAATAGTGACTGTGTAATTTGCGTACCTGGAATCGGCAGCCAAACTTCTACCTTATTCTGGTTTTGCATTTATCAGAACTTATGTTTTTCATTTGTAGCATTTATCTTTTCCATTTTATAACAGGCACGCCTAGCTGCCCTGGCTGATCAATGGCAATTCCTGGTACAGAAATCAGCAGAGAAGAGTCAGAAACTGAAAGAAGCTAATAAGCAACAGAATTTCAATACTGGAATTAAGGACTTTGATTTCTGGCTTTCAGAGGTAACTGAGATTGGGATTATTTACTTGTAAGACTTGTTTATCTAATTTTTTTATTCCCTTTGCTGATGTTAGATTTTTGTGGAGCACAGTCCGCCTTTGAGCAAGTCTAGATTTATTTTGAAAAAATCTTTTTTACAACTAAAAATCTTGTGGCTGTTCTTATGTTATTATTTATAAACAATAACGTGAGAAGAAGCATATTTGCATATAATACGTTAGGAATTGAACAGGTGATGATGCAAAGGTTTATCCACGCTGTAGAAAACTGAGGAGAGAATTAATTTGCACAGTTCTAAAGACGTTATCATTGTTGTGAGAATACAACTCGTTCTCTATCCCCTTTTTCCTTCCCCACCCCCAGGTGGAGGCTTTGTTGGCATCTGAAGACTATGGGAAGGACTTGGCATCAGTTAACAACCTTCTGAAGAAACACCAGTTACTGGAAGCTGATATATCTGCTCATGAGGTATTGCTTTCTCTTTTAGTTTTGGAAGATAAATCATAGTAATCAGCAAATCCTACAGATACCACTTCAATACGTGCTGCAGTCATATACCTGTTGAAACATGATTCCTTAATAAAAAACTGTGACTCTGCACAAGGAGTCAGATTGTGATTTTTATACTGACGTAGCAAACACAGAAATGAGATGCAAGCAATTCACACACTTTCTCACCCACGTTTCCAGGATCGTCTGAAGGACCTGAACAGTCAGGCTGACAGTTTGATGACCAGCAGTGCTTTTGATACATCCCAAGTAAAAGACAAACGTGAGACCATTAATGGGCGCTTCCAGAGGATTAAGAGCATGGCAGCTGCCCGCCGTGCGAAGCTGAACGAGTCCCACCGTTTGCATCAGTTTTTCCGCGATATGGATGATGAGGAGTCCTGGATCAAGTGTGTATTTTGGAAGTTCAAGGCTCTGGCATGGGGGCATGTGCTTACTGACAGCTTGCTAACAGCATTCATAGTCTGTAGTGTGGTTTTATAACTTGCCTTTTCCATGAGTCTGTGTGTCTACAAGAAATCACCTTTGCCCCCCATTTCAGGAAAACTGTACTCAAAGTGGCTTTAGCACTAGTTTGTGTGTGGCTTCTTATCTACAGTTGCCTTTGGTCAAACCCCAAGAAGGAAAGGTCTGTACTAGAAAAAGCAATGCTGGTTAGACCCGGACCAGATAACTGAAATTTGACTCTAGTCTTTTTGGGAAAGCTCCTAGCAAAAATTCAAACCTTACTTTTTCAGTTTGAAGTACTTTTTGTGTTTTAGCCAGTTGTAGTAATTAATCAAACGCTCTTCCCATGTTGGTCTTAGTATCTTGGGAGGAGGAAAAGAAGTGAGCCTGATAGAAATCATTCAAATTAGAGTGCTTTTTGGTCAGCTTGTAAAATAAATAAATAGAAAAAAAAAAGGACAAAAGCAGGTAAGCTTTACAAAAGGCATCTATCTTCATAGAAAGCAAACAGTACAGAGAAACTCTGTCCTTCAGAGTGAAATGATAGGCCCTCTGCTGCCTTCTTCCTTTCCGCCACACGTTACCCCTGAACATGCTGCCAGAAGGCAGCTGCTGTTTGCTGATAACTCATGTACACAATTTTTTACATACAAGATTTTTGTGCTCTGTGAAGCATTTCCTTATCTGCAGTCTTTTTTCTTTTGTCAGGTTTGCCCTATAGAAGTAATTTTCAAATTTTATCTTTCTTCTCTCTTGAACGTAGAGAGAAGAAACTGTTGGTTAGCTCAGAGGACTATGGCAGAGACCTAACCGGTGTGCAGAACCTTAGGAAAAAACACAAGCGCTTAGAAGCAGAATTAGCTGCCCACGAACCTGCTATCCAGGTAAACACCTCTCTTCTTGGCAGATTTCTCTGTGAGTAACATCTTGCTTGTTCGTGGCAAGTATGAAAGCCAGTAAAAGGTTTTGTTGGAATCCAAATAGAGCGCATAAGAAGCGAGCAAGTGATGTTCCGCTAACTTTGTGTTTCTCTGCTTTGCAGGGTGTGCTAGACATGGGTAAGAAGCTTTCGGATGATAACACGATTGGAAAGGAGGAGATCCAGCAGAGACTGGCTCAGTTTGTGGATCACTGGAAAGAGTTGAAACAGCTGGCAGCTGCTAGGTGTGTGAGATGTATTTTTTGAAAATCCAATATTAATTAAAAGCGTTGCATGGACTTGTAATGACCAGATTTATTGAGTTTCAGGCTTTTAGGGTACGGGTCCGTTAGTAATGTGATGTAATAGCACATGTCACTGATGACAGGCTCTAGGAGACTACTGAAAAGAGTTTTAGTGATAATGGTCCTCAGTAGAAACTTGAGTCTTTTTTTGAGGTGTGCTGTGTTTAGCCTTTTCTCACACCAGTTGGAAACCATAGACTTGAAATTAACTGTCCTTAATCCGCTACCACGATGGTTTTCTGAACAGAAGCTGTTGGGTGAAAATGATGCGTTTTAGTCCTTCAGTGGCTGCAGGCTTTGTGGCCTAGTGAATTTCTAGAGCTGGAGATACCGCAGTCTGTGGCTGGAGGAGTGAAGCGTCAATGATCGTGTCTTTAGGGTTCAGTCTCTGTACATTCTTAGGTTTTCTGCTGCTGTAATTTGTTTTTATATCTTAAAGCCATAGGCCAACACTGGGGCTAATTTTACCTTTCTCTTCCCATGCACAGGGGTCAGCGTCTAGAGGAGTCTCTGGAGTACCAGCAGTTTGTAGCAAATGTTGAGGAAGAAGAAGCCTGGATCAATGAGAAAATGACATTGGTAGCCAGTGAGGATTATGGGGACACCCTTGCTGCTATCCAGGTATGGAGAAAGTTGTCAGCTCTTCGTTGCTCTTCTTGCGTTATTGTTGGTTAGAGCATAACAAACCTTGTCTTTAACTGTCTTTCCAATTTAGAGGTTATTGTTGGTTCCTGTTGGAGGCCTACATCATAAAAAACAAGAATTCATTTTATAAAAGCATCCCAAGCGTATTATTTCCTGTAGAAATGACACAATTTGGTGTAGCTTTGCATCTCTTGACCTTTGATGGACAGTCCTGGTTAAACCGAATGGCTGAATTATATTGGAAGTCAATCTCGGTCTCCTTTTTTCCACAGAAAACCAGCAAGTTGTGCCAACCAGCTAAGATTAATAGTTCTTGTCAGAAAAAGTTTCTTCTGGCTGATTTATAACAATAAATTATTTTCATTTTTTTTATTTTAATAAGTGCTGAGAAATTATTTTTAAAAGTGACTGTGTCTCGTATTTGCAGGGCTTGCTGAAAAAGCACGAAGCATTTGAGACTGATTTTACTGTCCACAAAGACAGAGTGAACGATGTTTGTACTAACGGAGAGGATCTCATTAAAAAGGTGAGCATAAACTGGTAAAGAAAAATAAACCTTCAAAGGCTACCCAGGACATTTTCATGTCAAAGTAGACTTACTCTTCGAGGACTGACTTGTCATCTCTCTGAAAAGAGCCCTTACTCATTTTTTGCAGCTGAATAAGCTGCTGGTGTTAACTGCTTTCGGAGCTATTGCTTGGACAGTGGTTGTACATTGAGAACAAAATCCTTCAGTTGAAGTCCTTGCTCTGTCACCAACTATGAGATGCCTTGGAAGAGCTTAATATCACGTGGTGTGAATTTTTTTTTTTCTCCTGTAATGTAGAACAATCACCACGTGGAGAACATTACTGCCAAGATGAAGGGCCTCAGAGGCAAGGTATCAGATCTGGAGAAAGCAGCAGCTCAGAGGAAAGCCAAATTGGATGAGAACTCTGCCTTCCTCCAGTTCAACTGGAAAGCAGATGTAGTGGAGTCATGGATAGGTACGTTCTATATTGGGGCACAGTACCCTGGCGCAAAGAAACTGAAATTCTCCTTCATTTTGAAAGATCTCAAATAGCTTCTAGCTTGCTGTTGTAACGAGCTGACCTAAACCCAAAGTAATTAGCAGTGCTATAACTGATTTATGCTTTTGGGGTAAGCTGATTTGGAATAGAGGGAACGTTTGAGATAGAGGTTGACGTTTTTACTGAATTTGTTTCATTTTATAGGTGAGAAGGAAAACAGTCTAAAGACAGATGATTATGGACGTGACCTCTCTTCTGTGCAAACGCTACTCACCAAACAGGTTAGTGCTAATGCTGCTTCCTCTCCATAAGTGGTGGAGAGAACAGGTGAACTCTTCTGGAATGCAGAAGAATCTAGTATTTATGTTTGAAATATACGCAGGATATTGGAATGGTTAAATAAAAATACAATATAAAATATTTTGTTGTTCTTTTAATGCTTCAGGAAACTTTTGATGCTGGACTTCAGGCTTTCCAGCAGGAGGGAATTGCAAACATCACTGCGCTGAAAGACCAGCTGCTGGCAGCCAAACATATCCAGTCAAAGGCCATTGAGGCTCGGCACGCGTCCTTGATGAAACGCTGGAATCAGCTACTTGCTAATTCTGCTGCCAGGAAAAAGAAACTCTTGGAGGCTCAGGAGCATTTCAGAAAGGTAAGTGGACAAACCACGGGGCTACAAAAATCTAATTGTTCTCTTTGAAAAAAACATACAGTGCTTGCAACTTCTGCAGCTTTTTCAGTTGCAGCTAATGATTATGGACATCCTGGAGACTTGTCATAAGAATTTGAAATGTTTGCAAGAAATAAGTATTAAAGGCAAACCTTCGCTGATGCAAGTTAATTCCAGATCAACTCATATAGAATTATTTGCATTACTGCATAACTGAACTGAACAACTGGATTGTTTTCTCTTGTCAAGGTTGAGGATCTGTTCCTGACTTTTGCTAAGAAGGCGTCTGCCTTCAACAGTTGGTTTGAGAACGCTGAAGAGGACCTGACAGATCCTGTGCGCTGTAACTCGCTGGAAGAAATCAAAGCCCTGCGAGAAGCTCATGATGCTTTCCGTTCTTCACTTAGCTCTGCCCAAGCTGACTTCAACCAGCTGGCAGAGCTTGATCGCCAGATCAAGAGCTTCCGTGTAGCCTCCAACCCATATACGTGGTTTACTATGGAGGCTCTTGAAGAAACCTGGAGGAATCTGCAGAAAATTATCAAGGCAAGTCAGAGAGAAAGAGAGACTCTCTTCATAGTTTACATAAATTTGGAGTCTTCCCTGGAACTTGTCCTCCAAGACAATCAGTACAAGAGTTTGTCACTATATTACAGATTGAAATATCTCAAAATTTGGGAGCAAAGAAAAAATTCCATTAGCTTTAAACTTGTCTTCCATTTGTGGTCTTTCAAAAGACAAAGCCCTTGTCCCTCACTTCCTAACTATAAAATGTTTAATGTCCATGTAAAGGACAGCAGTAAAGTCACTGCTGGTTCAATTCCAGTTCTCAAAACTCCAGTAGGAGTGTTCTGTGTTGTCATCTTAGATGATTTTGTCTAGATATCCAGGACACACTTTTGAGCCGTCAGTCTTGTTTTGAGCATCAGACCTGTGCTGGTATGCAGCCCTTAGTTTTTGGGTTTTACTACAGGATGAGGTCAATCACATTATTTCTTGGTTTGAAATTGTTTTTGTTCATTTCTCAGGAACGTGAACTGGAGCTGCAGAAGGAACAGCGAAGGCAGGAAGAAAATGACAAACTGCGCCAGGAATTTGCTCAGCATGCTAATGCTTTCCATCAGTGGATTCAGGAGACCAGGTATAGTTTTGTCTTCCCAGGAGCTGCCCTTGGAGAATTCCTCAGCTAATATTTGTATCCATCCTCCATCTCTTTGGTCTGTCTGAGTTGTAAATGTCTCCTGCTGAAAAACAGCTATTCAGGACTTGTTCATTTCCTGCAGTTGGGATTTGAGGGAGGCCCTGTTAGCCACAGGGAAGAGGAGAGCCCTGAAACACCAGACTTTAAAAATGTTTCTGCTTCTGAATTAATTTTCCTGCAGTAATTCCCGTTATCCAGGACTTCGCTCTTCTCCAGTTACTCCTGAACTAGTCTGCAGTACAGCTGGGGGGTGGGGAACAAATAGCTCGAAGCAGACTGTGCGAGATGCCAGCGGCGGTTCTGTTAATGCTCCTTTTGTATGGAATAGTATATGACAAATCGCACTAGAATTCCAATAGACAGAGAAGCTGTGAAAAAAGCTTAACACTACTTTCTAATCACTTACCCATGGTGCTGTCTAAAAATATCCTTGCGTAGGGAGAGGGAGTTTTTACAACTTGAGATTGTTTCGAGATACAATACAAAACAGCAAGAGATTTAACAACTGTGTTAGAAATAAAAAAAATCTCAAGGTCGTGAATTGCAGTGAGCTGAAGAGCATGTTTCTAGACAACAGAGGTGACGGTGCTCAGTCAGCGCTGTTAGCCAGTGCTGACGCACGCTGGTTGTGGTTCAGAGGAGGTGAGTTCTTTTTTCATGTAATCCTGTGATTCTCTGTCTCTGTGTGTTTACAGATAGTTCTGTATGTGTCTTCATGAAATAATGAAATATAAATATGATTTTTAACTTTTTGATGTTTGCTTCCCACCCAAATCTCTGTCCCTCTCTTACTGTCTTGTCTCTGTCCTGCTGCCTGATGTTTGGATCTTCACATTCTACAGGACTTACCTGCTAGATGGGTTAGTATTGAATTTTATATCTTTAAACATTTGGTGACGTGTTCTGCTCTGTCTGTGTGTTTTCTTCTGTCGTTATATTGCTTCTGAAAGCTGCGCTGCAACCCCTTTTATTTGAAAAGAGCAATCTCTGGCTGAGAGGCATGGACACAGGAAACAAAATTTTGCAGTATAAACCAGTAGAAACATAATAATTTCCTACTTAAACGCAGAAGAAATTATTAATGGGTAGCCACTAGCATACCACAGAAGTCCTAACTTTTGTTCTTGCTTTGTCTTGCACAAGAAAAGGCTCTTAATCTGATATGTAAGAACATAGAATAGTCTGCCTTTGGAAAAGAGCTGGTGTTCCTAGTTTTCCAGCATTCAGAGACTTCCTTAGTGAAATAAACTTTTCCATTGTAACTGTTCTCAAAGCTCCAAAGCATTGACCGTTTTTGGTGAGGAGGAGGGAAGAGTCCTACGAAGAGGCTTTCCTGAAATTATGTGTCTTAAAACTCTGTAGTATGCAAAGATGAAATGCCCGTTTTTTTAATCTGCTTTGTGACCATACCCCACGAAGTTTATATTCTTGGTAGCAGAAAACAAAACCTGCCAACAGGAACCCACAGACCTGCCTGAGTTTGCAGGCGGTTTAACACCTGCTGTTCTAAGTCCACTTTGTGTGCACGGAATAGTTCCTGATGAGGATGCCGGCTGGTCATTTGTCAAGAAGTGGAAAGGAAATAATAAGATCTTGAAATGTCTCCAGACTACCCAAACCCTCTCAGAGTGTGTCTGTCCATTTAAATTTCTTCAGCATTAAAAGTCTGCGGCACAATGGGAGCTTTGTAATAAGGCATAACGTAAAATGCTAACAAATAGTGTATGGCGCTGGTGCAGAGGGCTGTGTGTCAGCCCTGTGTAAAGTGCGGGAGAGGAGGCCAAGTCTTTCTCACAAAGAGAGAAAAAAGGCTTTTCATAATAAAAGGGTGGAATCTTTGCAGATAACTGCATCTTATTTGCTCTGTAATGATCACCGTGTCTTGTGTTCTGCTGTTTCTGCCAGATAAAAATAATTTGCCCCATTTTTGTTATACAGTTTAATGGAACCGAGCAGATTTTCCTGGAACGGATGCTGAATTCTCTGCTCCTTTGTAAAGTAGTGTTGTAGATTAGTTCTGGTATCCAAGAACGAGTGAACAGAAAGGAGCCATTTACTAAAAGACGTAGGGTCAGAGTTCGAGATCACCATGCCAAGCTCTTTTGTTGAACAAATTACCAGAAGGCTGCTGATATGCCAGGCAGAGTTTGTCCTTAATTCCGCGTGAATAGATTAAAAACACAGATTTAGCTCAGGCATTGGCAGTGCTTGGCCTTCCTTGGCAAGAGGGCAGGCAGAGCTTCAGGGAAGCTTCAAGATAAGAGCTGCCATGCCTACGCCTTGCTTTTTGGTGTGGCGGAGCTGCTTGTGTGTGCCCAGCGCTGCCTGGAGGAGGTTTTCTGTGGGGAGGGGAGGACGAAGAATTTGGAGTTTAGGAAGAAGAATGCCTTTAAAGAATCTGTAGATGAGTTAACTGCAAGACTTCAATTCATCTCTTACTGAGACTTGCTTTTTTGTGACTTACATGAAAATAATAGTGGATTATTTTTGCGTATGTGCAACCAGCATTTGAATAATTTTCTTTCATTAAGTACTTGTGTGCATTTGCTGCAAGGTGGTGCTGGCTTGGAGTGTGGCTCCACTGTAGTGGCCGCGTTTGGGTGTGTTCTTTCCTCTGTTCTTTTTCTCCCTTTTGGAATTTACTTGGTTTCTTTTCTTTGACTAGCATAGCATATCGTCGTGTCATTCGTGTCTATCAGTATGAAGTTGGGGATGATCTATCTGGAAGGTTTTTTCCTCTTATTTTCTTACCTCACTTTGGTTTTTAAATGCACTCTTTAATTCCAAGGCTCGCTTTCCTTCCAACTAACTTTCACGGCTTAGAGATGCTTGGAGGTTTGTTTCCCTGTTGACTCTTTCCTTGCCACGGTTGGTTCCCAGCTTCCTGCGCAGGGTTCTGGGCGTGCGCTTCATCTCTTTAGATGTGCGTTGAACCTGAGCCTTAACCCTGTGGCGAGAAACACCCAGACGTTTGGTGCGTTTTCATTGCTACAGAGTGATTCAGCACTTGAAATCCCCTTCTCGAGAAGCCCAAACGTGTGTAGGATAGATTTCAGTGGGGATGAAAACACAGTTTTAGTGACTTAAATACCAGCAACTTTAAGTTTTATGAACTTAAATACCACCGAGTGAAAGATGAGGACAGCCCACCTGCACAGCGCCCAGACTCGCTGCGTCTGCGCAGCGAAGCCTCCCCATGCGTGTTGGAAGGACGGAGGTTCTTAAACACTGCTGCTTAAGGGTTGCTTAGGATCTTCGGGTGGAAAAGCAGCATCCAGAGACTTCCCACAGCTAGTCCATATGCAGTAGGTCTTGGAGACGATTGCTGCAATGGTGGTGTGGGGGCTGCAGTGTGCCTAGAAGCCCAGTGTGGAAACTGGACTGAGAGGAGTGGCCGTGCCTCAGTTTCTCTGGGCGCAGGTTGGGCGAGGTGGGATGGGAAAGACAACTGTCCACCAGCCACTGCTGCACAGGAGAGGTCTTTCTGCAGAGATTATGCCACATGAAGGCTACTTTTAAACCAAACCAGTAGTTTTCAAGGTCTTTTTCCCCCATTTTATCCCCACGTAACACACCTCTGTACCTTCCTGGCAAATAGCGCCCATCTCCAGTGAATCACCTGTAGTTCGTGTGTGCGTGTGTGTGCTGGGCACGGTGGGGTGGGACTGCACTACGTTTCTAATTTCATGAGGTCCAGTAAAGCGGGCGCTTTGGATCTGGCATGAAGTGTGGCTGCTGACCATGTTGCCTTTCAAATGGGGCTAGAAATTAACTATATAAAGAAATAAGAATCAAACAAGATGTACACGTGTCAGTCTGAAATAGGATGAGTCAGAATAAACAAAACATAAAAAACAGTCTTTAAATATCTACAGGAGAATAATACTGCTGTCAGGATTTTTACTTTCAAGGAAGGACTGTTAATTTCAAGCCCCACCTGCCATTTTTTTATGGGATACGTGCATGGTCTCACTGTGATTCTGTGTTTAGGTCTTGCATGGTGGAAGAATCGGGAACACTGGAATCGCAGCTGGAAGCTACTAAAGTAAGCGACTCTCACCTGTTGCTGAAACACCTTTCCCAACTGATGACTTGGGAACACAGGGTGGGAGTGGAAATGCCTGTAATTATATGGTAAAATCTTCATTGATTTTACCCATTTTGAGTACTAAAGAGACCTTTGGGATTTATATTTTGGGTTTACATATCTGATGTCTACTTTTATCACAAGCCATTAAACTACAATCTGATGTAGTTTTCCTTTTTGTTCTTTTTTTCTAAATGAGCGGGGTCGGGCAGAGAGGATACAGTGTTTTCAGCACATTTCGTAATAAGAAGGGTTTTTTGTCAAAAGAACTGGTTGGAAAGCCCTGTTGGTTTCCAGTAGTGTGCATGAAGAGAAACATTGTTTTGAATACTATTTTACAAATCCCAGCAGAAAAAGAAGAGTTTAACCCTTCCTCCCCTGCCAGCCTGTGTTCCAACTTTCTAAGGGTTTGTCTGCACTCCTTGATTTTTCCCTCTTCCCTCCCTCCTAACAGCGTAAGCACCAGGAGATCCGAGCTATGAGGAGCCAGCTGAAGAAGATTGAGGACCTTGGGGCAGCCATGGAAGAGGCACTTATCTTGGACAACAAATACACAGAACACAGCACCGTGGGGCTGGCACAGCAGTGGGACCAGCTTGACCAGCTGGGGATGAGAATGCAGCACAACCTGGAACAGCAGATCCAAGCTCGGTATTGCCTGCTCTTCCTGCAGTGTAAAGGGGGATAAAAGATGGGAGACGCATCTGCCTGGGCTAATGAGTCTCTCCTGTGCTGTGACGAATGGGCATAGTGAGGTTGTAAATCCCCACCACCTCCTGGCTCTCTTCAGAGGGATAAAGTTACCAGTTTTGGAAATAGTTCCTGTTGGCCACTAGCAATGGCGAGATTTTAGAGGAATTGATTGATTCTGTTGAGCCGTGGCAGATGCTGGCTTGGGGCAGGTGGACTCTAGCAGAGTTCTGCAGGTCAGGAACTGTTCACGAGCTTTGCGTCTTCCTTTTCAGAAACACAACTGGAGTCACCGAGGAGGCCCTGAAGGAGTTCAGCATGATGTTCAAGTGAGTGGCAGGGAACGTGTGCCAGAGGAATGCTCCTGAGATATGTCTGGCACGTGGATGGCTCCTGTTCACAGGATTCTCTGACCGATCCGTTTGTAGCTCCTTTGTTTTCTGCCCAGTTTTGTGCTGAGCTGCTCTGATCCCTGCCAGATGGCAGGAGCCTGCAGGGACACCCGCTGCTGGCTGGGTGCAGCCACAGCCACGCCAGAGCCTCTCCTGGGCATGCTCACTCACAGGCACAATGGTGTAGGAACTGGGAATGACAATGAATTCCAGCTGGGAATATAGCCATTTTTTGAAATGCTTTTCAGCCAAAGTGAAGAACTTGTCCTTAGGTTTCATGTTAGATAGGAACTGTTTACTGAGTCAAGCTCACAGTAGTGGGCTGGTTATAATCTCTTCTGGTTTTCAGACCGCTGTGTAACTTGCGATCGGATACTCAACAACTGACACTTAAAAATATGGGGGTTGTTTTTATGTTTTTAGGCACTTTGACAAGGACAAATCTGGACGACTTAATCACCAGGAGTTTAAGTCTTGCTTGCGCTCTCTCGGCTATGACCTGCCCATGGTTGAGGAAGGAGAGCCAGACCCAGAGTTTGAGTCTATTCTTGACACTGTAGATCCCAATAGGTAAGTGGGTTGGACCTTTTATTTTTATATGGCAAAATATTGTACCAGTATTCTTTGGGGAGCTGGCTGGAAGGTCTCCCACACACTCTGAGAGCTGTGCTTCCTTCTATTGTGGAGAGGCTATGGTTGTTTTCACAACAGTTCATGTAAAAGAGTCTTTATGACGGTAAGACTGACACTCGTGAAGAAGAAATTCAATTTAGAAAATGATCTGGTGCTGACAGTCTCCTGCGTTAAGACTGTCACTCCTCAGAAAAGTTAAAGTTTGGAAGTGCTGTGATCAGGCGTTAATGGACAGCGGAGTTCACACGCTGTGTTTCACCGGCAGGGATGGACACGTCTCGCTGCAGGAGTACATGGCGTTTATGATCAGCAGGGAAACAGAGAATGTGAAATCCAGCGAGGAGATCGAGAGCGCTTTCCGCGCCCTCAGCTCAGAGGGGAAGCCCTACGTGACCAAGGAGGAGCTCTACCAAGTGAGTACTGGTTATGGCCCACCAGGGAAAAACAGACGGAGGCTTTTTGTTTCTAGACTTAAACTGTTAACGAGGACCAGCACTAGATGTTTGGAGGTTCGTGTCACTGTAGTTGAGTCAGTTCTGAACCTGCAGAGGCGAGGTATCCTCTGCAGCAAACACGAATGATGGCAACAGCCTTATCCAGCTGCTTTCTTGGCTCTACAGGGGAAGGGGAAAAGCTTTAATTGCCAAAGAACTACTTGGGTTGAGTAAAATGAGCTACTCAAAGGCCTGGGAAGGGGGTGCCTTCACTGTGTCTCTACTCAGAAACTCATGCTTTCCTTTAATCACTTGGGAGACTAGAGGGAGATGTTTCTCCAGACAGCGGTTCAAAGGAGAAACTTAAGCCTACGCTTAGACAGTATGAACATCTCCTCCCTCTCACGGCCCTGCCAACACAGCAAGTTTTTCCTGTCTGAATCCCACCAGCTGGCAGAGAAATAAAGAGGTTGCACGGCTTCCTCGTATCAGTTACCTGTTCTGCCTTCTCTGGTGGGAAGACTCAGGTCAGGCCTTCCAACCCTTAACCAAATACTGTGAACAGCCAGAGCATTTCCATGCCGGGCCTGGTCCTGCTGCTCTGGCTTCTGCCCCGAGCTGTGCCCCTGGGGATGGGAGCGCTGCTTGTGAGTGCCCCATCCGCAGCCTCCACCTCCTTGTCTCCTTGTCTTTCAGAACCTGACCCGGGAACAAGCCGATTACTGCATTTCTCACATGAAGCCCTACATGGACGGCAAGGGCAGAGAACTTCCTTCTGCCTACGACTACATAGAATTTACACGTTCACTCTTTGTGAATTGATCTGAAACACTAGTACCAAAAGATGCAAAGAACATGCTCACGTTTGCTGACTGTAGCTCTGCATGTGTCTCTCTCTCTCTTTGTGCTCTACAATAATCGATGTTACTTTATGATGTAACCTTAAAGTGCTTAGCTTAAACCTCTTAGGGGAAAACAAACATATTGCAGTGTGCTTCAATAAAAGTTACTGGTCGAACCACATCATCTTGTGTGTAATGGCTAAATGCAAATGTAACTGTTACGTGGATGAAACTCCGGCTGTCATAGTTATGTGAGTTTTACAGGCCAATACCGTGGAAGAGGTGAGCAGGCAACTTTTCCTGGGGTCAGCGTAGGTGGTAACGAGCTTCACGCAGCTGGTTGTGTTGCTGCCTTAGTCTGTGATCTCGCTTGCCAGCTGCTCCAGATGATTCATTTCCCTGGGTCCCTGCTCAGTGAAGTCAGAACTCAGCTGCCAGACTCTGACTGCGCCGGCAGCATCCCCTGCTGCCAAGAGCCGAGTTTGCTTGGTGTTAAATTCTACACAGTACACGGGGTGTTCACCCGCCGCCTGCTTTATGGAAAGGGCAGGCTTCTGCGAGCTCTTCTCAAAGTCAAACAGGTGCACATCTCCTGTAAAACAGAAACACTTATTGCAGCTTTATAGCAAGGGACTTTGTGTTTAACAGCTGGTTAGTGTCTCCTTAGTCTGGAAGTTGTTCTTTTTAACCTGTTTTCCTTCCCTCTGATGGTGTCCAGGCTGTGACAGACAGCTGGCATCACTGCAAGGCCGCGCGGATTTATTCTGCTGTCAGAGACCTGAAACCAGCTCACCAAATTCTGTGAAATCTCCATTCCTTAACTCAAAAAATGTTTGGGCAGTTTTCTAAGGAAAAAGTTTTTGTTTTGAACCATTAGCTCGAGAAGTAAATGTCAAAACCAAGGAAGCTGGAAATAACTTTGAGCCACGGTAGTCTTGCCGTGTTATATCCCTGCGAATGGCTGCGGCAACAGAAGTTATCATCAAAAGTGAAAAATAGCCATGACTGAAGTCATCTTGCTAGTTAGAAATGACTCTGTTACACTAACTGCACAGTACAACCAATGGTCGCTGCTCTCTCCGCTTGTGGGAAGTGCTAATCAATACAATTGACTTGTACTAATTAATACACAGCATGATCTTAATTTTATGTCTAAGAATAGACGCCTGCTGTTACTTACCTTCCCCAGATGCAGCTGCGAAGACCAGTGGTCGAACCGGAGACCAGCGGACACAGAAGAGGTATTTCTTTGATAACTGAAGAGAAAGGAGGGGTTGTGTCTGCAGCATGGAGTGCAAGTGAACTTGTCCATCAGTCCCACAGCTCAGAAAGAGGTTCCTGGGGGAGGGAGGAAGCAAGAAACAACTTTTTTGGCTTTATTGCTAAAGACATAGAACAAAAATCACTTACAGAGCATGACCTTGGACAATATTACTGCTTTGCAAAGGTCTGAATGTATTTCCTAAGGCAGCGATCTCCAAGCCATACCCTGGGATGTGTCTGTAGAGACACAGCTTTGTCACTGCCCGTAATTAATTTAATGAGGGCTCGTGTTGTCCACTGAGTATTGGTGGGGGTTGTGGGCCAGGGATGCCTGAGAACGGCTGATCTAGAGACGGGCATTGTTAGAGCTGTGTCTGTCTCATGCAAATTAAATGCAGACCTGGGCCATCAGCACGTTTCATAGAAGCACGGCTTGGGACCTCCTCCACGAGTGGTGGGTAAATGCAGGCAGCGGTCTGAGCTTCTCGTTTAAATTGAGGCAGCAACTGGTAAGATTTGTGATGGCCAGATCACTTAAGCACTAATAAGTAAATGAATTTTTCAGCTCTTCCCCTTGTCTTTAAATTGATCTTTAATATTAACGCCTGGGATGATCAAAGGAAGGTGCTGATGTTCTGGGCTGGCCTGGGGGCAGGTGCTATTTTGCATTTCTCATACTGTGCCCACATGCAGCACACTCCAGTGGGCAGCTTCACCAAGCCAACGGATGTTGTTTCTCCTACGATGGGAAGTTCCTTGATCAAGCTCCCAATGCCAGTGACCCTTTTTTTTTTTTTTGAAACTATTTGAAAAACGCATGTTTAGAGTCAGGCAGTGATTATGTCTGACGTGCAGCACCGGTGTTAACTCACAGCACTTGCCTGTGGAAGGGCGAGCAGCTCACGGAGTAGACGGGCCCACCCTGCGGGGAGAAGGCAAGCTCCGCCGGTGCCCTGAGGGGAACGGAACTGCCTGTCCGATGGAGAGCCAGTGTCTCTGCTGCCGTGGAGCACTTGAGGGAATAGCCGCCTTCCACACCAACAACGAACACGCGAGGATCGAAGTGTGAAAAAGAGAGCGAGGTCACACCCACGGCTGCCTCTCCCCAGGTGAACTGGGAGAAAAAGAGACAAAGCTGCTGTGAGAGCCGCGGCTCCAGTGAAACACACGCAGTTGGAGCTGGTCACTGCACGACTTGCACCAGCTACGATGTCTGTAGCACTGCTCAGCCTTTAACCTCTGCAGCATCCTCCTACACGGGGACTCACGTGAGTTAGTATTATCAGCAGGTTCTCGCCTCCATCCCAGCAACTTCTCCTCAGAGCATGGCAAAACCTCAGCTGTTGCCAGCCTTCTGAGGAGCGATTTCAGTATGGGAAAGGAGATGGGAATCAGGGGTTAGTGCCTCTGTTCAAATGGGGCTTCTCCTTCACTTCTGAAGGTCGAGCTCTGCCACACGGGCTCCAGAGTTAAGACTGTTTTTGTCAAATCAGTCCTGTTTGAACCGCTGAACTCACCTTCTTCAGCTGAGCGCTGCGGGGGACCTGCTGAGCCACCACGGCGAATCCTTCGGCCAAGGCCAGCCGACCATCTCGCTCCTCCCGCCACACCAGGATCTTTCCATCCGTCGACACACTCAACAGCCGGTTGTGGTTTCTGTGCTTAGCGGCAGGTAACCAGTTAACCTGTCACAAATGCCACAAGGTCGTGACGAAGGGGACTGTCTCAACGGCCAAGCCTGTGCTCCGCAGCCTGCAGTCCCCTGACCCGCCAAGACAACACGGGAGCAGAGCCAGGCAGCAACCAGTGATCGTGGTACCAAACCAGCTCCTGCTGGGAACTGGCACACAGATGCCAGGAGAGAATTCAGGGATGAGTTCTGTATTGCAGTTTCCATGGTTCACTTGCCAGCACCTTTGAGACGTGGTATTTGTAACGCTTTCGCCCAGCTACAAACAGCAGCATTTTCCTGACATTTAGCTGAGAAAATACACAGATTGCCCAGCGTCAGAAGACCCCAGAAGGTCAAAAACCAGTAGGACGCCAGACTGCATGACAGGTTGTGCCCCCTCCTGTAGCTTTAAGCTGCCAACTAAGGATCAGTGACGCTTTGCTGCTCACATTTTTAAACCACTACAGGTATTGTTGGCTGCACCCGCATCAATAAACAGTAACAACCTGGGAACGGGTCTACTCTTCATTTATCCTGAACAGCCAAAAGTTATTTTTTACAGGGTCTGCGTCCAGTTCAGCAAATGCCTGTTCAATAGCTAGAGTTGGGCAAAAATAGCCAACCAAAAGAGAACAAAACTGCTGAAATGTAGCAACTTGTCTAAGAGCTTCTGGTAAAGTACCAGTAAGGTGAATAAGAACCGAAGGGATGAAATACAGCAATGACAACTCTCGCCTCCCCCAGCCGTGTCTGCTGTAGATGTTCTCCGTTACCTGATAGACTGGATCGGTGTGAGTGTCATCTGTCATCCCCGTCCTCCAGGTCACGGGGTCTTCTGTTCTGCTGGTATCCCACACCACCAGCTCCCCACTGAACAGGCCACCTGAAAGGACGAAGAAACCACTAAACCAGCTAAGGGCTAATGGCGCATAAACACCAGTAATGCAAGGGGCAGCCGGAGCTGCTACTACAGCAGAACTGGGGGTAACTTTTCTTATTGTCACCGAGTATGACCAGAGTTCTGGGACAAGCAGTCCTCAGCAGAAACGGTGACAAATTCACAGCCCCCCCCCAGCCTCAGAGGACTGGCAGCTACATACAGGGCACAGTCAGCTCTGGTGTAAGAGAATACAGCTCTGCCAAAATATGTACTTTCTTCCTACTTACACCCAGGACTGCATTTCCTTCTATCATCGCTCTCTGAGAAAATGCCACTGAAAGAGCAGCAAGTCCCAGTTCGGAAGCACGGGTACACTTGTCAATGTTGTGAGCATTAGCTCCTCAGTGTGAGGAGCTGCAGCACCATCACTTCTGCAAGAAATCTTAGGCTGAGCTGAGAGAGAGAAAAAAATGATCCCAGCTGAAGGAAATAAGGGTACGTTTCAGATAGGATCCAAATTAAGAGCAACCTACCAGCTATCAGTGAAGGCTGGGAGGGGTGGAAAGCCAGGCACATGACAGAACTGGGAACATCCACCACTAGGTCAGGGCGCTGCGGATTCAATCCCCTTCTGTGCAGATTCCAGGTACAGACGTAGGATTTTTCTGTGCTCCAGTCCCCACCATCCAACCTGAAGAGGAGAAAGCTACGTCTTGCCTTGTCTGTTGCGCAGAGAATCCCCGTCCAGCGGGGCTCTGGTGTGCCCCACTCATCATTTAAACGTGCTGCTTTGGGGCTTGAAGGAAAACCGAGGTGACGAAACTTCTCCGCAGGCTAGTATAGGTACAGCACATGTCAGTGTCCTTACCGAACAAAGAGGTTGCAAGTAAATCTTGGATATGAGTCCCTGTTCCAAGACCTACTAACCACTCAAATAATGGGAACATTTTAAAGGGCGCATACAGAAAGTTGCTATGAGTATTTGGGAACGAAAAATCTAAAGAGTCCAAGTTGCTGCTGATTTGCAAACTGGCTGAGTTGCAAACCGTGTTTCCTCTAAACGAGCACTCAAAGATCCAGGGTCTGAGAATTCACAGTGAGGAAATATTACCTGGAGGACTGACAGGACCTGAAAAGACTTACTGAGTCTTACTTGGCCTGAGATAAGCAGCATGATTTGAAGTCCAGGTGCCTCCATAGGAACAGAGAACATTCTCCACAACCACCAAATGGTGTTGAGGAGCCTGCACAAATCAGGCCACGCGCTCCAGCTCCAGAGATTTCAATCCAGTCCTATGCCCATCATACTTGTTTGCCACAAGTGGCTCATGAGTTATTAGTCTGGGACGCTAAAAGACACCTACCGCCCTACTCCCTCTGTTACTTCTGTCTGTTTCACTCATCGCACGTTTACCAAAACGTTACACGGATTCTGTCACTAGCACCACACTGACGAATGGGATGTCCTGTCTTGCTACAAGAAGACGATTTGGAGGACAGAGATCTACAGAACAGTCAGTGGCCAGGACAGGAAGCAATTGTTTTGAACCTGACTTCTACTGACTTTATTTGATGCTCTTAATTCTTTTATTGGAAGAGATATTATCAAATAAAGGGAGCAATTTTTCATCCAACGTGTAGTTGATCTGTGAAGCTCCTTATTAAAGGATGTTGTAGATGCTAAAAGTTTACCCAGATTCACAGAGACTGTGTAAGTTCATGGAAGGGAATTCTACCGAGAGTAATCACAGACACAGAAACCACATTCTAATCCGAGAAGAGCGGTAGACTGGGAGAGCAGAAGGGGCAAGTAACATACAGGTTTGCCCTGTTTTGCTTTTCCCTATGCATTCAACTCACGGATCTCCTTTTTGCTGGGGCTCCTAATCTACAGAAATGGTAGTGAAAGGAAAAGGAATAAGGGCAGCAGTAGGGCACAGAAAGGAGAGGCTGCCACAGATAGTCACTGGATTAAAGCTTTGTTCAACCCTCAATTTAGAAATTCTTAAGTGTTTGTTAGTGCATGTCCATGGCATCAGGCGCACGCGTGAATGGGTGCCAGGTTCATCCGGGGTGCTAAGAGAGACCACATTAAAACAACACGATCTTCAATGAAGATAAGTACGTACTTCCAAACCTCACCCACATACATTTGCAAGTGCATCTGCTCTTTACATTTTCTGTCCAAATAGAATCTATCTAGAAACAAATCAGTAAGAGCATATACATCCATTTTCGGGGTGGGAGGGAAGGTAGAAGAAATAAAAGCCATAACTTAAGATTGCCCTAAGATTTCCTTTCTTTGAATATGAATTAGTTAACTTGCATAAGGTGTATATAAATATCTAGTTTATTACTAGAGAGATAACAAACATATGTAAAACTCAGGTCAGCCTGAGATGTCACATCAACCTCCGTTGTGCTCTCAATCTGTTCAGATACTCACCGGCCATACGAACATGCAACAACGGATCCGGTTGCATTCCACGAGACACTGGTAACCTGTAGGTTTTGATCCTGAGCCTCTGGGTATGACAACGTATGCAAACACAACACCTGGAAGAGATCAAATTCAAGCACTGAAGCAATAACCTCCAAACACAGAGAAACGAAATCTGTGCATGCCCCTGCGTACGATCCTATGGTTACAGCACTGGCTTCCCCTCTCTCCAAGTAGCACATAGATACACGTAAAACGTTGTTGAATTCCTACTGGGAAAAAAAAAAAACACAACACATGACCCTAACAAACCAACTGTCACCTCATAATTACCTCTCACAGACTGCACACTTCAGGGGCTGCGTGACAGCTCGGGAAGGCTGTGCCCTAAGGATTTACAGCAGCCCTCAGTAGAAGTCTAGCACTCACTAAGCGTCACAAGCAATGGTTTGAAAATGACTGTACCGACACGTACTGACTGATACAAATTGCTCCCACTCTTGAGCGCTGTACACTAAACAAATACAATCTAAGTAGGAAGAGCTGCCACATCACTGACTTCAACTGTTCCTAGATAACTGCTAGGCAAGGATGCTTGAAAGGGGCTACTGGAAGCTGAAAATAAGCCGACGCCAACTGCAGGCTTCCTTCTCACAAAGCTGCTGCAACACAGTCACTAGCAGGAAGAACAGTTTTACCAAGCAAGGCCAGGCTGCCAACAAGGGAGGAAGCCAGAGGAAAAAACAACCAGTAATTTCTAATTACTAGAATCTGGCAAGAACCATCACAGCAGTAAGAGATAGAACTAACGAGTTAGAGCAGCTGCAACCAGGTCTGCTTGGGAAATGACAAGGATCTGAATTCTGTCAACTTACTGTTTCATTCTGATCTGTCCAGTTCACTTCAAAGCCATCAAAGGCATGGCTTTCCCAGTTCTTATTTAGCTCTTTGATAACAGCATCCTCCACCCTCTGAAGGAATGACAGAAGGCTAGCGTAGTCCACTTGGACTTCTTGCTGGAAGTCTTGGACAGCATCTTTACTTTGATCCGTCTGCACACCGGCATCTCGGCTACTATGAGATTGTACTGCAGCTTCTGCTGTTAAAATTTTCCCGGTCTGGCAGCTCTTCTAGTAAAAAAAGACAGACAGCCCATAATCCAAACAGGGGAAAAAAAAAAAAAAGTGTTGCACAAAACATTCAAAGCATAGAATCATAGGGTTGGAAGGGACCTCTGGAGATCATCTCCTCCAACCCCCTGCCAGAGCAGGGTCACCCAGAGCAGGTGGCACAGGAAAGTGTCCAGGCGGGTTTGGGATGTCTCCAGAGACGGAGACTCCCCCACCTCTCTGGGCAGCCTGTGCCAGGGCTCTGCCACCCTCACAGCAAAGAAGTTCCTCCTTGTGTTTAGGTGGAACCTCCTATGCTCAAAAAAGCATCTTCCCCTTTTGGGTACTTTATACAGATATTCCAGCACATTTGCACACCTCTGGTTCATGGTTAAAAGCAGGGTGTGTCTGTAACTGTCGGGGTGTCGCTGGTGTATTTGTGACCTTCACACGATCTGACAGGAGGCAGAGATGCCTGAATGCCAGCCAAATTCAGGCCAGGTGCTCTACAGCATGGGATGGGCTGGACAAGAGAAAGCAAAAAGGCAGAGACCCCCCAGAGGAAATCGCAATCACCAAACACGGTGACAAGCACAATATTACCAGCTCTCAAACTACTAGTTTTGTGGCAGCTGCACGTGTGTTTCTTTGCCGATTTGTATCAAGGGCCTAAATCAGTCAGACGCTGCAGAGCCAGCAGACAGACACCGGTACCTCAGGCCTGCCTGCCGCCGGCTCTGCCCCGGGCACCGGCAGGGATGCGACCTCCCTGCGGGGAAGGTCTCCGTCCAGGCCGCGCCGGAGCAGCGGGACCTGCGAGGGGTTCACCGGGCACGGAGGGGACGCGCCGGGGCGCGGCCGCCCCTTCAGCAGGACCAGGGGGAGGGAAGGTGCGGGCCGCCTCCGACAGCCGCCCCCGGCCCGGCCCCTCCGGCGGTATAAGAGCGCGGGGCGCGGCCACGGCCGCCCCGGAGCCCGCAGGGGTCCCTCACGGTCTCTCACCGCCTCGCAGCGCGCACTCCGGGCGCTCCTCCACAGCGACTCCACCGCGGCGCCGGCCGCCGTCCGGTCCGCGAACATGGCGGCGAGCGGGGGTCGCGGCCCGACGGGCTCCCACCGCCGGTTCCCATGGAAACGGGCGAGGCGCCGCGGGATGACGCCACCCCGAGCGACGGAGCCGCCGGCCTGCGGGCGGTAAAGGGAGCCGGGCAGGTGCCATATTGGAGAAGGGCTTCGGGGGTCGGTGTAGGAGAGGGGTGTGGGCAGGCCCCGGCGGGGGGCGGCCGCAGGGGAAGGAAAAGCCCTCGCCGGGCCGCCCCAGCCGTTCCCCCGCGGGGCGCCGGCTGATCCCGCCGGAGGCACGAGGGGCAGCAGAGGTGGGAGGGCGCGGGAGCTGCCAGGAGTTAAGATGGCGTCGAGGGGGGTGGGGAGATGGGACGGGCGGCGGCAGGCGCGGAGGGGAGGAGAAGGGTGGGCCGCATTGTGAGAAAAACGATGTTTGAGCAGAAATGCGGTATTTGGCGACTGGCGGCGCAAAACTCCCGCAGCGTCGAGCGGTGCCAGCTGCGGCCCCCGCGGCTGCTGCGGAGCCGCTGCCTCGGCGCAGCCGGGAAACGGGCCTGGGCTCTGCTCCCCAGCCCTCTGCCCTCGGAGCAGGAATTATTTGCAGTGCTAGAAACGTAATTTTAAACACGGGGCTTTGGTTAGCATGTGCGGCATGCGCTTGTTGAGGAAATGGGGTAGGGGAGTCATCTTAAAAAAAAAAAAAAAAAAAAAAAAAAAAAAGCCTGGCGTGCATTTTGACTTCTGTGCGTTTTATATTCGTTTGTGTTGATGAGGGAATGGTGGTGGTTTGTGCTGTGGCTGAATGACTGTTTAACCTCACCCCGAGCTGGGTTGCGGGAGCCGGGCAGCTCCTCCCGGGAGCACCGGAGAGCCGTAGGGAACCAGGCACAACATACTGTCGGTGTGGCTGCAGCTGGGTGACGGTTGTGCTGCGTTTACTGGCGTTGCAGCTTCCTTAAGCACAGTCATATCTGTTACGAGCAATTACTTACAGGTTTTTTTTCTAATTGTAACTCCATTGGAATAACTTCATGATGAACGCACAAGCTAAATTTAGCGCTGGCATCAGCAGGCACAGATGCATGAACTTCAGCGGAGTTATTCTTGCTGCTGCTGGGAAGGAGTTTGGGCTGCATGTAAAAATCAAAATTAGAGCACACAGAGTAGGCGCTGTGAGAATGGCCGTAGCGCCGCTTCAGCACATGCGAATCCGTTTATGTCAGAGCCGGGTGCAGCGATTCTTCTAAGGGATTTAAAGGACTTCACAAATAGTAGTGAAATAAGATTCTCTAGAACTCACGATAAGGAACTGTTACAGCCATGTCACACATAGCGAAACTGGAGCCGAAAGAGGTTCAGTGGCACCCCCTTCACAAGCAGGGAAAACAAGTCCCGATGGAGCTGAAGCCTCTGGATTTCAAATCCTGCACTGTGTATCTGCTGTGGTTCTTCCCCTGGTTTGTGCGGACCTTCGTGATACTCTATAGTACAGCTAAGAACGTAAATGCATTCTTGGGTTGGACTGATGGTGCTCTAGTCTGATTAGCACAGGAGTTAATTTGAATATCCAGAGTTCAAGTTTGGCATCTCCTGCAGTGGGAGGTAGCTGGTAGCTGTGGAAGCTCTAACAGTGGCAAGAGACTGCTTTTTAGCGACAGGGTGTGTGTCTGACCCCTTTCATAGTCCACTTGCTTGTAGACAGACCCCTGGCACCTCTTTTCTCTCCACTGACAGTGAGTAACGGACTAGATGGACCACTGGCTTGACCAAGAAGGGTATTTTTTTATGTCCTTTTTTATGGTATGGCTTATTTTTTATCAGGTCAAATGTCAGGATGTGAACTACAATACTTAATGACAAAGTATACCCTGCTGTCCTTTTCTACCATTTTTAACACAAGTGAAACATCTCAAAAGCCACAGCTGTAGAACTCTTTAGATTTTTTCAACCAGGTGTCTGTAGCCATGGGTTTCAGGCGACTTTATTTCTCATCTAGTTTGGTTTCCACCTTCGTTTTAAACATCCATTTACAAAGCAGCTTTAAAAGACATAAGAGTATTGGAAACAATGTACTGGTTCTGTCCCAGCAGGATTACAGTCCCTTCTCTGGAGGGAGTATTTGGTGTTCTGCCTCAGTGCATTCATTCGAGAACTCGGCTGATATATCATGAAACAGCGCTCTGCTGCTATTATCGGTAAAATCCTAGTACAGCATTTACTGAGAAATGCTTATTTTTTTAACAGATCAGCAGATTGTCCCGCTTGAAGATGCAAAACAGTGACATGATAATCTGTCCCTTAATAAGGGAAACAAATATATTCTATTCAAATTCAGCAACCTGAGCATTGTTGTATGAGTGCTTCTACTGCAAATAGTTAAATGCAGGAAGTAGGGGGATTTTTTATCTCAATTTACTTTATGTTGAATAACTGTTACTAAATATTTGAACCCAATAGCAGAGTGTTTTTAATACGTTCTTAATGTTTAATATTTATCATCTATAAATAGATGACCTTAAGTCATCACTAAATTATCTTTAATTGGTATGATTAGAACTGACAAGGAATATTACTGTTTGGAAGTAGAGTAAATATTGCAAGTGTGAATTTATATACAGTCCGCATCATAAAAAAAAGCAAAGTGCAAACTGCAATTTAAAAATTTTAAATAACTTGTCAGAGGGAATTTATGGAGAAAAGTTTGTGTTTTATGAGATGGCGAAGTAAGATAAGAAAACTGGAATTTGAATATGTGAAACAGACCAAAAATAAATCAACATGTTTTTCAGCAAGTAATATGCGAAGTTACTGCAAATGTAGTACATGTTCCCTGTAACGTGGTGCATGTCTGGACTTCTTCCCTGAGGATAAGAAAGGAACAAACAGCTACAGAAGATGACTCTTCTAAAAAATTGTAGTTTAATCCTTCTTTATTCCAATAGCTCTGATTTGCTGAGGTTTCAATATATCAACAGTATTTCAATAAATCATATCTTGCTTTTTCTTTCTGGCATGGCAGTATCAGATACATAGATATTTTTGGTTTGACATAGTAACACTGCGTAGAAATAAGGTAAAATCAGGGATAATTGGGGGAGGGTTGTTAGTAGCCTGTGGCTACTAAGTCTCTCTAAAGTAACTATTATCACAGTGCCGATCTGTGCTTTTTCTTTCTTGTGCTTTATGGGACAAAATGTTAATAAGTTTTCACTTTCACATAGTAGAGCAAATCAGCATCAGAAAACAAGAACAAGAGAATACTGAGGTAAAGAGAGAGCAGTGTGAGACAAAGCACTGATGGGGAAATCATCAAGAAAAAAAGAATGAGATATAACAAGAAGTGTGCACACTGGGGGTATGATTTCTCTGACCTGGAGCAAAACAAATGCTCTAAGCTGAATCTCAGTAAAAGTTCACCCACTAGTGGGTGCAGTAGCTGCCCTCTATTTGTGATAAATGAAACAATTGAGTTCTGCTGACGCTCCAGAGAACCGAAACAGCAGTCTCTACCCAAAAATAGAGAGACGTAACTGAGCCTTCCTCTTTTACGCCTCCTCATTCCCTCTACCCCAAACAGATGGAAATAAGGATGAAGAAAACGACATACATGGTTCAAACAAAAACGCAGTGTCTGACCATGGGAAAGAGCTCTTGGAGCTTAGATTGGCAGCAAGAGGGGAGCAAAGGCATTGCCTATTACTGACTGATGGTTCTGTTCAGAGGAACAGAACTTGCTACATAGTCTCATTTATTAAAAACAAACAAACAAACCCATAGACAAACAACAAAACTCTTCAAATAATAAAAGGGATTTGTATCAACCAGAACCTACTTGTCTCCCCAACGAGTATAACCAGGCAAGACCAAATTCTGTTTCCCTGATTGTTCATTTCAAACCTGTGCGCTGCTCTCTTGCCTAGCATGACAAATCAGGTTTGGATGAGGCCTGGGTACTTAAATGCATTGCCTTTGAATTAACCTGAGAATGTAACACAGAGTTTGAAGTGGCTTTATGCTGACATTTTGTGCTTGTTACTTGGGTACAGACAATACCTGATCAGTTACTCCTATACTGTTTAGCTTTGAACTAGGTCTTAAGTGTCATTTGCTTTAGAGTGATGTTCTTGGCTCTACTGATCTGGAAGTTGGTCTCACTGAGGCTCAGAGTTTTAGGTTAAATGGAAACATCCCTAGAGAAAAATAATCGAGATGCTACCCAAAAGGAAAATTATTGGAAAGGCCCCTACATCTGCAACATTACTTAAAAGGACACCTCCAGTGCCATTCGTAAAGGGCTCACGCATTTTCTCTAATTTCTGACCTCCTTTTCCCTGTCTCCCCTCCCAAATGTCCCTGCAAATGCTCTGTCCTTTTTGCTTTGAAAACCATACTTTCAATTCAGGCAGAAAACATGTTGCCTCATTTCTGAAGTTCTGTTACACATAGAGACGTGACGTGTTATACAAATAATCCATCTCCATTAAAATCATAGATCTATTATGCTTCGTAGAATGAAGAGTTACTGAAGAGAATGAAGTCCTTAAATATTACGGGTATGAGCTCTTGCACTGTACAGGTACTGCTTATCGTGTATTCATTCCTACATTGATAATAAGACAAAGATTTTAGTCCGTTGTAACTAGAATGGGAAGGAGCATGGGGAAAGCTTGCTTTGTTGTAGGTGTCTGCAAGCTGCCACCGCAGGGGCGCAAAGACATGGTGCTGGCGGGTTCTGAATGGCAAGCAAGAGCTGGCACAGGGCCAAGAGCCATGGACTATCGTAAAAGGCATCTGTGATGGGCTCAGGATCCCGATTCCTGGCTGTCACAGTGCTCCGAACTTGGTGGCAGCTGGGAGCCTCTGCCTTGGACAGAGGCTTGATGCTGTCAGCAAGGTGACTGGCAGTGTCTCTCTCCGTTTAGACTCAGCAGCCCCCAGTTCCTGCTGAGTTGATACCAGCATGCCCACCAGCTAATCTCAGAAATAAAAGTACAATCTGGCACGCCACTCTTAAAAGGTAGCTGGCCCTTTGGAGTGCAGATAACATGGAATAAAACGCTGAGATCCTTGAAATTAATCCCATATTCAATAACAGCGCATGACTAAAAATTAGTTACCTGTTCTGTGTATCACTTCATCAACTCATACTGTGTCTACAGTACCTCAGACAGTTGCTGGAATTTTAATTGATATGTGTAAAGCAGCTGGCTACCTCAAAAAGCATTGTGGACAGGTATTATTCATCTGAATAGAATTGGCTATTCTTTGCAAAAGCGTTGTTTCAAAAAAGGACATTTAGAAATAAGTCGTTACATTCCACTCAGTACCATCAGATTTGTACTTATGTAAAGCAAGCAAGCAGAATTTGCATGATAGTTCTTGATCGCTCTTCAGAAATATATATATTTAATTTCAAGCATGCTACTTCATTTCTTATACGTGATTTCTACGAACACTGAATGATCAATAAATGCATCATAGCTTTACTGGGGTATGGATATGTAATTTAAGAGTGGAGAATAAAATAATGTTCCTTCCATGTCAGCTAATACAGTAAGAAACACAGATTTGCAAGGACTTCTTTTAGAGATATAACTTTCACCTCAATTTAGAGAGTTTGCATAGTGTCTGTTTAGCTAGACCTGCAAAATGATTTTACATTTAGTGTGAGAGCCACTTCTGAAATGGCAAATAAAAATATCCCATTTTGATTGGTCTGTTATCCCACGTACAACAAGGATCCCAAAGGATCCTGGAACGTATTATACAAATACACACAGAGGTAACTTTTCAAAATTATGCACTGCAGAAAAATTATTGTCTTCTCAAAAGCACATGGAAGATTAAGGGAAGCAGAGTATCTTGTATAGACAAATTGGATCTGTCAGTGTGAGTGCTTCCACTGCTGCAGAAAATGCCAAGTGATTTGTAATGATCACTTTCTTCTTATCACCTTTAAAAGACGGCACTTTTATCTTTATCTTGTAGGCGAATGACAGGATAGTAGTCTGGTACTCAGAAAAAACAGAATGAACCACCAATATGGCCAGTTTGTGTAACTTTTTTCTTTAGTGTTTATGTAGGGTTCCCAATACAAGTATCGACGTTGGTCTAACTTAAAAAAAAAGAAGAGTGGGAACATGACAAAACAGGGCTTGAGAAGGCATGAATGTGGTGCTCTGTGGCAAAGCGTAAAAGACAATTGCACCAATTACATGCTGGTTTTGGAACTCCATGTAGCCTGAGTCTATTGAAATATATATTTGTAAGCGGGAGTGGTGGGGAGGGAGGCTGCCCTGGAATGACGCCTGGAGCTGAAAAGCTGTCGTAAAGGCACTAGGAGGAGGGAGAGCTATAAACCGGCTGCGATCCTCAGATTTAAAAAAAGGTCCAGAAACATTTTAATGCCAAATTATGAGGCACCTTTCATTCTCATCTTTCTTTTGTGCTTAGTTTTCCATGTAATTGATTTAAACTTTTCCTATTTATGCTACCAATTGGGGAAGCTGTGTTGACTAAAGGCATTTTTATTTTGCTCTATTCTAGACTGAAAAACTCCTGCTTATGCAACAACTTATATCTTTAATAACACCCATATAACTGCATCGGTACTAAAAAAAAAAAAACCCACCCAGATTTCTTAGCATCAACAAGGCCTGAGAGAACTTGCTGCAGTTCTGGGATGTGACAGGAGGCAATTTATAAGGAATTAACTCTGACAGTCACTTTATACAGCTGATTTTCAAAGATCTAGGCACTAAAGATGTGTTAATGAGGGTACTGAGGCTTCATAATTAATTATATTAGCATCTCTTTGTTACTCTCTACAACAGTAGTGCCTGGTTGACATTTCAATAGGAGTCTGGTAGTATTCTTTGTTATTATTATCCAGGAGTACAGTTATACCTTAGCTCCCAGAGGGCAACGTTGCATGTAAATGCCTCTGTGAATTGCAAGGGCCTTTGGATCTCAGTAAAAGCCCTTGAAGGAGACCCTGCTGGATACTGAATGGATGTCAGTAAAATTTCTCTAGTCTGGAATCTCTCTTCAGATATGGACTCTCCTCCCCTTTCATTTCTCCCTTCCCTCCCCCCTTCCTTTCCACTGTGCTGGTCCTTCTCACAAGGCTTAAGAACAGCAATATCCAGCACTTTCTGAATGTTGAGTTCCAAACCTCTAAAGGAAGGAATACTGACCTGAACGAAACAGTGAACAAAGCAACCTGAAAATAGGGAATATTTTCACATACTTGAATTTTCAGTGCAATAAAACCAGTGCTGCCAGAAGGAATCCCAGAAGTGGTGAGTCAGATAATAGATGTACGACTGTGGTGGGAGGGAAATCGTCTCTACTTTGTTTTATGTCCGTCCCCCCCCCCCCCAGCCTTTGTAAAGGCAGATTAAATTATTTTCCAGTCATACCACTGCAAAAACAAACACGGAGTTTAAAGGTTATTTCCTTTGTGTGTTTCTGAGAGACATTTTGGAATCCGAAAGGGGAAGGATGACTTTTTGTCAATGATCTCGAATTCTATTCTGAAATCTTTTACTGTATCACGTCAGGTGGCAGAGCTGCCATTTTTTTATTGATGTTTTCCACCTGCTTGTGTTAATTTAAACAAAATTTACATAAAAATATTTCTGTTTTTTTCACAGCAGTTACAGTTGCAACCTTGTCATGGTTAGGCTAAGTTAAGGGCGCAGTTCGACAAACACCTCTTGCAAGTAAGCAAGATTTATGCAACCTGTTCCTTACCCTTTCCTTGTTCATTCCTGCCCTGACGGGACCCTCTTTCTTGTAACGTTGTTCATGCATCTGCACCAGGGAACCAGATCAGAGTACTAATCTGAATTAAAAATAAATGTTTTTATGGGGACTACTTCTAATTGAAATCAGTTTCCTGATTCAATTTAACATGGGGCTACACAAAAAAACCCAGCACTGGCACAATTCAGGGACAGTGTGAAGGGGAAGAGGGGAGGAATGTGTGGTGGGGAATGCATAAATAGGAACTTCTACTAAAAAATACTTTGTCAAACTATGTCCTGAAAGACTTTACATTCTTCCAGGCCAGAACCACCTCTTTGCTTTGTGTTCAGACAGCACCTTGCGCAAAGGGATCACAGTCGCAGAACTCTCAGGACTCTCAGAGCTATTGTAATACCAAAAAATAATAAGCGTTCCTACAGACTGACACAATTAACCAAATTCCACTTGCAGATCTTCATTGTTGGCAACTCGTGCAGCATTTTATGTAGCCGAAGTTGGAGACTAGTTCTATTCCTGAGTTCTGTCTCCAGCTCTAATGAGGAATAACTCTGAATAACTCTGTCATTCAGTTAACCTACCAATAAAATAATTACTTTTCTCACAGAACTTTTTATATTTAACCAGATTTTTTTAATGAGCTTTGACATTCTCAGATGAAAGGAATAATACGTGCAATGTATTATTATAGCAAAAACTGTATATGACAGATCCCTACATATTTTACTCTTTTTTGTTTCACCTTTCCTGTCACTATACTCCTACATGAGACTCAAGACACCGCAAGTATTTGAATAATGCCAACTTGAAACTACATAATTGTAAATAACATACTTGCTCTTTGCTGAGCAATGTTGCATGTGTTTATTCTAATCTGATATTTTCTGGATAGAAACAGAGGTTACTCCCCCTGAGAGTTCAAATATCGATAGCGCTCCACATAACAAGGGAAGTTTTTAATGATTCCCACAAAAACAGCTGCTACTTGGTAACAAGACAATGGATGGAATACACAAAATGTAAAATTTGAGTCTCTACTGCTATTCCTGAGGGACCAAATCTTGAAGCGTTACTCAACTTTGTTTAGGATTCAGCAAGCATTTTCCTGCTGTAGGACTGAGGAGATGATAAAGAAAAGTTTCAGGAACTGGCCAGAGGTAAAATCCTGGAAAGCAAATGTTTATAAATTGTCTTTGTAAAAATATTGGGTCCCTCTTAATTTTTCCATGAGTGGAGAGGAGGATCATCTGAAAGTCTCCTTGCAGGAGAACCCACAGAAGCACGAAGTATAGTTTTTCCTAGTCCTTAAGAGTGCTCTACCCCCGCTGCTTAGTTATCCTAAAACTTCCATTCAGCATTCATTTGAATTTATAATACTGTAACTTCCAGGGATTTTTATCTATATCTATTGTGTCTCATTAGAAAGACTCTATCTAGCACTAGAGCTTCTGCCCTAGCTGTAAGGAAGCTGTAGGTTTTCTTCAGACAGAGCACCACTGAAGGAAATCGAAGACTAGTAGCTACTTTCCCTGTGAATTATTTCAGGGCCTTCTACCTAAAAATTTGGTTGGCACAGCTATTCCAGAATAACACTCAGTATTAATACTGCAGTATTCCAATTCAAAAGTGGCTTTATTTGTGTTTGATTCTACCTAGGAATACTTCTTGTAAGTTCCAACAACTTCTGTTTAGAGCTTTCATTATGCAGGAGTCTACATAGTGAAATAAAGCCTCAAACGTAAACACAAAGCCAACCACAACATGTATCATTTAATCACCAGATTTCAAACAAACATCTGTTTTTTCAGACATTTTCTGTGAAACTGTAGCTGTATTAAGCTTGGTTGAAGGCTTCCATTGCCTCAGTGCAGGATGCAGTGGCTCTAATACTGTCCTGCAAAACTAATAATTTTGTATTGCTACAGATAGCTTTTGAATATCGACTGGTGTAAATGCATCAATGAAATCTAAATATCTGCCTTTGTAACACCCTGCAGGTGTTGCAGATAGTGAAGAGACACGTTTGCATATGCCACTACATGTTTTCAAACAAAACTTTTGTACATTTCAGATCCTATCTTGGGCTGTGAACTCCTCAGGCAAGAGTAGATGGATATTCACATCTGGAAGCAGTAGCAGCATATCTGGACAAGTTGATATTTAAACATTTTTTGGTTTTAGAAACTGCAATCCAGTAGTTCTGGATTTATAACATCATCTATATACATGTCTGTTGGCACAGCTGATCAGTAGTTAACAGCCACAGGGCTCCATCTAAGCCAATGAACAGGACAACATCAGTGTCTGAGATATAAAATCTGAATGAAAGTAAAGAAGGGCAAGAAACTCCTCCAATCAAATGTGTCTCTCGCAGGGACTCTTAGTTTCACAATGCGGAATGTAACTTAAAAAGAATTTTCCAATAAACAACTTCCCTTAATATTCTGGAAGGCACAGGTCAGTTCAGTTCCCTACAAAATTCCCAACTGTGCACCTTATGTGAAAAATATGAGCAAAACATTCTTAACCACCTACATGTCTGAAAAGCTTATGTCTCATGTTCAGAAGTGTCTTAGGTTTTATTGACTTTGAATTTCATTTAAGATTTTTAAGAATATTTTGACTGTCTCTTTGTCTCTAGTATCTGGGAACAAGCACAAACATAAATGACCATCCATCTCTTCATAGATTACAAGCAAGTGCTCTGGTGAGTTAAAAACGTTGGTATAGGGAAAAAAGATCAGGTTTAGTAACTATGCCTAATGGGAACAATACCAAAAATAAGGAAAAATATCTCCAAATAGAATCACTGGGTTTATTCAACTACATATTATTAGTCACTCCCTGTCGTCTGTGTTACTGAACACCATCCTGCTTCAAAGGCAGTTATCAGCCTAGAAATATTTTCATCCAAGGGTTTAAACTGCAACAACTGTGAGGACACGTGGAAGATTCTTCCGTCATTATCTAACCATTGAGTTCTAATGTGAGTGCTCGACTGGGAAGGTCTGCGACTAGTGGAAATGGATAAACACTTGGGGGGGAGGCATTTGACTGTTTAATATATGTGCCAAACTGTCTTTCTAGGGTCATGGAGACTCGGCAGTTCCTGGGGGCTGTCAAACTGATTACACGCAGCAAACCAGCCGGTGTTTCTCTGCCTGCTGCTTAGAATAAGCACTGATATGCTAGTCAGACTTTACTATCAAGTACAAGCTTATGTGTACTTGAGATGTTGTGCAGCCTTCAGCTCGCTGGTGTACTCAGTAATTTAAAAGCTTTCACATACTCAAAAAAATTTTGTCTTGCGCTCCAAGGGGGATCTTTGTTCCTGATACAGAGCCCAAATCTGCAAGTTCTTTGTGGAAGACAAGGCTCCCAGCATAGATGTACAATTGTTAAGCAGTTGGTTGCATTTCAGCAGTGGTAAAATGATCCTTGTTTTATATTTCTCTACAATAATTTCTGTAAAGGCTGTGAGATTCTTTGGGATGGAAGGCTATAAAAACATAAGTTGCTATTAATTATATTGACTTGCATGATTTTATGTATGCCCATTTTACACTGCAGAAATACTTAGAAGGAAATGTACTCTTCTTACTTTTTCACACATCATTACATTGTATTTGAGAGGATTTAGCACATTTTCTGATTTCACTTGCCAAATCGGGCGTTCATGTCTAAAATTTACAGCTGACTTGACATTCCAGAAACTAAGCATGATTACCAATTATGTTTCTGTCTTATAGTAGCATACCTAACTAAGGAAAGAAATATTAGGAGATCTGAACTTTTACATCAAGGAGCAAATATGATTTTATCCTTATGAAGAAGCTCTGTTTGTACAATTCTTGAGAAAAACGTGCAGTTACTGCTACCCTCTATGTAAATTGTAAAGCCATTAATCATTATCAGCTGCTGACAAACCCCCCATATATCCAAATATACATAAAGGAAAACTAACACAAATTTTCTTCAGTTGTCTGACAAAGTCATTGCCATCTGGAAAGCTGCAAAGATCTAACTCCTTTATTTGTCAACACCAGAGTACTCACACACTGAGTTTGAAAGATGCCACATAAAGTATATTTTTGCAACTTGAACTGCGCAACCTGAAGTTCAAACAAAAGCAGGAATACTAACTCTGTTCTACAGAGGGAAAAGAGCTATTTGTAACATAGGCAGCATAGCTAATTGGACAGTATAGTTCGGGAAAAAATGTTACTGTTCTATTATATTTGATGGAATCAGAGCTGAGAAAGGTCTTACAAGAAGATGAGAGAGGGACATCATTTACTCTAAATACATTCACCGCCCCCCATATCATAGGATTATAACGGTATATTTTAACCCCTCAACAGTTATTCAGGGACTAAAACTGCCTTAGAGGTTACTTACAGATAATGAAAAACATTAGGAAGAAATTACGGCAATTAACTGACTACTTATCAATTAAACCTCTAAGTATTTATTATTTTTTGTTATAGTATCAGGGATAGTAAACAGTTGCTTATTAGGTCTGAGCATCAGATGTCATTTCTGAAAATCTTGTGTAACAGCAGGTAACTCACGTACCGACAAGGCTTTATACCACCTAGATGCCTTTTTTTTTCTCTTTGTAATGAAACTACACAGGATTTGGGGTAGCTGCACAGAGGAAGAGTTTCAAACGGAGTTGAGAGTTGTGCTGCCGCTACTTGCTTCTTCACAAATATTTGAGTCATGTTCCTCCTGAGCGTACACGTTAACAGTGCAGCAAGAACAAACAGTAAATCAATTCAGCTGCAAATGCTACTGGGTGCTCTCCTCTCACCCTTCCTAGGGCTCAAAGCTACTCTAACTCAGGGGCTTAGTTTTACCTCTTCATTTCTCTATAAAGCAAGGAGTGCAGAGAGAGCATCATCCTGTGAATTGTTGTCAAATTCTTTGAGCTAAGCCGCAGAAGCACATAAGCACCTATTGTTTTGTGACCTTTTATGAAACGTATCCAGAAGTTAGACCACTGTCGAACTGTATAAGAGAGGCTCTCTTTCGAAAAGCAGAAACTAAAGGCTGCTAAAACAATTGTACCTGGTCCGTTGGAGTGAAAGGATGTATAATTGGAGAAGTATTGTGTTAATGTAACTTTTCTAACAGGAAGAGAACTGAGGAAGAGTTAAGACAAAAGGTTTATTAGGAAGCTGGGAACAGCACATCAACAGCACTAAATCGAAGAAAGCAAACAAAGAAAGGAAAGTAACTATGTGAAAGAACACTACTTCCTCCAAAAAAAAATTAACGATTTGCTTTCTCTTTTCACATGAAAACATAGATTTGTATTTTGTGTCTCAAAATTAAATATATTTAAAAAGTGGGGAGTTTAATATTAATATATCTAGTTAATATATACTCTCTTTTTTGTATATTAGCTAGTTTTAGGGTAGGATAAACAGATCGTGGAAATGTTTTTAACAGTACAGTTGTTAAAATTTACAATGACTTGACTTTAGATACATCAGCGGAACACCTTAATCATGTACTTCGGGAATACCTAGTAATTTGTGGACTAAACAAGGGATTCTAGTAGGGAGCAGGCAGATGCTGTTTGGATCATCATGTTCCTGCTTCGAACTGGCTTTCACACATATGTCCCATATTTCAAATTGTGGATCTTCAAAGGCTAATCTAGAGAAAGACAATATAATAGTAAATTACAGGTGAGAAAAAGAGGGGGAAAACAATCAAGCAGATACAACTGTGTAGTAAAGAGACTTAAGGGCTACAGAAGGAAGAAAATCAAGCCAGACACATGAGCTTACCTTGTCTGAATATGAAGATATCCATTATTAATTGATCTTGGGATATGCAGACAGAATATAAGGGAAGTTATCCTCACTGTGATGGGCTTCAGAAAGGCCTTGAAACATCCCTCTTGGGAAGGATCTGATAATCTTGCATTTATAAATTTGCAATGCTTTCCTTACCTTTTATGCCCAGCAGTTGAGAAAGCTCATTGCTGTACGTGAAAGCAGAGGACTAATGGATGGCAGCTCCTCTCTCCTGCTGTTTGCAGAGGGAAGCACAATAGATTGTGGACATGCAGCAGCAGTTGTGGGTGGCAATGGAAGCAAGGACATAGCTGGTGGGAAGTGACAGCTGGGAATACAAAAGAAAAAGCAATTGGGATTTGAAAGCAACAGGTGGGAACAGGAATCAGAAAACTATAGTTAAGACCTCTGCGGAGACAGGAACTAATCCAGGCCTTGTTGAATAAATCCATTGGAAGGGCAATTTAAAGAGACAAAAATGGAAACAAGCAGGGAGAATGTGATAATAGCGTCTGACTGGAAAGCAAATGCAAAAGGCAAGTTCCTACTTCATCATAGCGGTACATGTTTCTTAGCCTGATGTATATCGTAATATTAATCTGTGAATAATATGCTGTGTGTTTTGATAGAAAAGAGTGGCTCGGCTGTTACTTTAAGAGGGAAACAGAGCTAGCTGTAGCTGTGAAGCTGCAATGAGCTCTTCCATGACAGGTGGACAGGAAGGGGACAAAAAGGGTTATTTAAAGTCTGCTCGCTCTTGGTGCAGTGGCAGGTGTGCTGGCAGACGGCTGGGCTCAATGACCTTCTAGAGTTGTGCTCCCACATTAACAGTGTGGGCTGGATGTGACTGACAGGGCCTCTGTGCCCTTAAAATGTAATGTCTGAAGTTAGTGCATTGGGTCATGTTCCAGCCAACGGAGGCAGTACAGTGACATGAGGTTCGCCACGTCCCCTGAGCGAGCCATGGTGGAAATGCGACCTCACCTCACGCAGCCTCTCATGGACAGGAGGCGCTGGGGCTGGTCCGCAGAGGCCACCTCAGGCAGCCATTTCGGGGCCATTTGGTGATCGGTGGTCCCAAATGCCACCACTGCCCCCTCACCCCCTTCCCGTAGAGGACCCTGCCCACCCCCACGCCAGGCGAGGGACCGACCCTGTCACCGATCGCGGCTCCTCCCGGGGTGGGGGCGGCCCTGAGGGGACGCGCGAGCCTCGAGCGCGGCGCCCGCCCTGAGCGCGCGCGCGGCCACGTGCACCAGGCAACAGCCCCGGCGCGCGCGGCCACGCATGCGCGCTCCCCCCCACATGCACACCTGCGCGCGCCGCCGCCCTACTCTCCCCACTCCCCCGCCCTTCTCCCGCCTCTCGCGCCGTCCTCTGTGTCTCCGCGCCGAGTCCCGCCCCCCGCTCCCCCCCGAGGGCCAATGGGCTCCCGGCGTGGGGTGCCCGGCGGGGGCGGGGCCGCCCGGCCGCCTCTCTGCGCCTGCGCGTCGGCCGCCCGCGGCGAGGAGGCGGTGCCGGCGCCTGCGCAGAGCGGCGCGCTCCCCCTCTCCGGGGGAGGGGAGCGAAGCGCGCCTGCGCGTCGCGCCGCCCGCTGCCCAGCGCCCAGGAGGGGGGCCCGGCGCGCCTGCGCGCTGCGGCCGCCGTCCCCCCCGTGCCCCGGAGGGGGGGGTTGCTGCGCATGCGCGCCGCGCTGCCCGCCCCTCGCCAGCAGCAGGAGGAGGAGGCGGCGGCGGTGGTGATTCTGGCTGTGGAGAGCGTGAGGCAGTGCGAGCGCCACTGCCGCCCCCTGTTATCCGGCAGCTCCAGGTCCGGGCGGAGGAGGCGGCAGCGCCCCGGCGGCGGCGGGAGCCAGAGCGGCGGCGGTGGCAACAGCAGCGGCAGGAGGAGTCTGTGCCCGGCCCCCCCTCCCCCCCCCCCCCGCTCAGTCCCGTTACAGCCCCCCTCCCTCCGCGCTCCGCTCCGCAGCCACCAACATGTCGGCGCCGGCGGCCAAAGTCAGTAAGAAGGAGCTGAACTCCAACCACGATGGGGCCGACGAGACCTCAGGTGAGGCGACGCCGGGGGCGGGAAGGGAATGGCGGCAGCCGCCGCGGCCTCCGCCTCGCACCGCGCCGCACCGACCGCCATTTTCCCCAGCCACACGGGCCGCGGCCGGGCCGGAGGCGGGAAGAGCGCGGGGTCGGCCGGGCGGATGTGCAGGCCCCAGCAGCAGCAGGAGGAGGCCATGTTAGCGCCCTTTTGTCTCCGCTCCCCGGCCCGGCCTCCTTCCCCACGGGCGCAGGCGGGGCCGGGGCGGGGGGCGCTGCGGCCTTGGCGGAGCAGCGGGACCCCCCCTCGCCCCCCCCCTCCCGGAGCAGCATCCGCGGAGCCTCATTGTGCTCCGCCGCCGCCGCCATGATGCTTCGCCGCCTCCCGCTCTCGGCGCCGCCGCCGCGTGGTGCTGCCCCGCCGGGCGGGGATGGGGCGGCCGCCGGGGCCTGTCGGCCCGGGCGGGGAAGCCACGCGGTGCTCGGGCGGCGCCGGCGATGGCACCCGCCCGCCCCGTCCCCACGTGCGATCGCGGTAGCTCCGGGATTTTTTAAAGGTCGCCGAGCCGCGGGGGTTTCTCCGGCCGCCGCGGGAAGGGCGCAGCACTCTCCTTCCTCCTGCCGCCGGGTCGCGCCGGTTTCGGTCACACACGTGCTTCTCCCCGTTACCCCGCGGCGGGGAGCGGGGCGGCCCATCCACCCGCCGCACCGGGCAGAGCTGTCTCCGAGGGCGGGCTGGGCCTTACCGGGCAGGCGGGAGCGTCCCGCCACCGCTCATTCATCGCCCGGCGCGGGGGACAGACAGTGCTCCGGTAACCCGGGCTTCACCGAGAAAATACCTGCAAAACGGCGACTTCGAAGGTGGTTTTTTTTCGCTCGTAACCGTCCTTTCAAACGTTTTTGGGGTTTTCTTTTTTTTTTTTTCGGTGGCGCGTTCCCGGTTATGCTATTTCTGTCGATATTCTGTCCTCTGTAAATTATTTAGCGTTCCTTCAAGTGTGTTGCTCTTGGCAGATACGGCTTGCGACTTTTCAATTAAATTGTTGTTAATCTCTCGTGATTGACTTATCATTTAAGTTGACTTGTAAAACTGCGTTAGGGGAACGTGAGCTGCGATTTCTGGGGGTGAATGCGCTTTGAGTGCCGTTTCATCAAACTTTTCTGCACTTCAGCCGTAAAACACCCTGGAAGTAGCTGAAGCTTTAAGGCCTCGTAACATTTATGACATTTAATAGAAATATCTGCGTGCTTTTGAAGTAGATGACTAGAAAAGGTCTTAAGGGAAAAGCCCAGGTGATTTGTCAGAATGAAGGGATTTTGATGCATTTTCGTTTGTCTTTCAGAAAAAGAGCAACAGGAAGCAATTGAACACATTGATGAAGTACAGAATGAAATAGACAGGTAAAGAAACTTGAAATGTAGCAGAAATTAAAACGTAACTTTCAAAAATAAAAATACGTACTAAAGTAAGCACTCCATAGTAGTTCTCACTCTCTTTAAACTCCGCCAAGATACACTTGTGTTCTGACTTGATTAGATGTAAGAAGTATTTGTGTATGATAAAAAAAAATGAAGTTGTATGCTGGTTTCCTGTGTAATTGTGTATAATTAAAAAAGTAGAACTTGAATTTAAAATTTTAAATTAATTGTGGTGGCTTTGATAATAGAAATTTGTTTCGTATTGGTTTTTCAAGTTAATGTGTATGCTGTCTTACAAAAGTATTTTTGTGTCTGTAAGCAGAACCAAAAACTTGGTTGAAAAGTTAGCTTTTATTATACTTTTTTTGTTATATATTCATGTGTTTATAGAATAACGTATAGAAAGTGTCACTGAAACATTAGTTTCATATGCCAAAACTCTGTGGGCGCTGTTGGTATTTGCCTGGATCTTACTTCCATGCACCCTGTCCTCCAAAGCCTACAGGTGACTGTTGAGGCTCTGGCCGGTGAAGTTGTTGCAGTATCAGGGCTCTGCCTGTTTACAAAACCAATTAAATGTGACGTCTTCAGATTTTACTTGTGTCGGCTGCAAAATTGCTTTGCTGTAGCTTGCTTGCCTGCCCAAAAGTTACAAAGAGCGGGTGACAGTGTTCTGTGCTACCTGTCTTCTGGTCTTTTGCAAACAAGATATTTAGGAAGTAAAATAGTACTTTGCTTTCTATAAATGAGGGACCGTCCCTCATGTAATGCTGCAAAACATACAATCTGTTAAGAACGTTTCATTAAGATCAGTGAGATTGCTTCTGGTAGTGTGTTTCTCAATAGTGGTTACAGGTTTGGGCCTCAGTTTTGTTGGTGGTACCTCATTTGTTGAATATGGCAGACTAATCACACCCATTCAGTTTTTCGCTAACTACTGATGATGCGTCTTTAAATTTCAGTTCTCTCTCCTGTGGTTAATGTGGCTCTTTCTGTTACAGACTGAATGAACAAGCCAGTGAGGAAATTTTGAAAGTAGAACAGAAATACAACAAACTCCGCCAACCATTCTTCCAGAAGAGGTCAGAATTGATCGCCAAAATCCCAAACTTCTGGGTAACAACATTTGTCAACCACCCACAAGGTATATTCTTAATAGCCCTCTTTTCTTCTTTTTTTTCTGTAAATTCAGCATTTGCGTGCTTGTTATGTGCTTTGCAGCTCTGAGGGTTTTCTAGAATTTTTGCTGTGCATACGTTTAACAGAAGCCTGCTTCATATGCAAACGCTTCCATTTTGTCCTAGAGTATATTTTGTAAGCTTTTTATTTCTTGCACTTGTTGACCAAAGGAGCATCTCATTCACTAAAATCCAATGGTAGTTTTATTTCTGCATTTTAAATGACAAGTTTCTCACTTTTTTCACTTAATTGCGCTCTTTAAAGAGGAGAAAAAAAAGGATTCTAGTTGCTTTGGTTTTTTTTTTTTAATTGGAGGTGAGCTCCTTAGGACTTCACAATAAACTGTTTCTAGTAGACTCCTTAGATTGGGCAAACTACATGCGTGATAATCTGCTTCAGGGAGAAGGGCAGATGTATCAGTACAGCTTTTGCTACTTTTTAACGTGGAACTATAACAAGCAAATGTAATGTTTTCTCCTCAGCAAATGCAAATCACACAAATGCTAATAGTCTGTTGGCTGGTAACTTGAAAAAAATGGGCTGTGAGAAGTTGGCTTGGACAGATGTGTTGCTTTTCAAATCTTTCTTACTGTCAATTTGCTGTATTTCACCTGCACGATAACATGTTTCATAGCTTTGTTAATGTGGGATTCCTAATTCTGTCTTAGTATCTGCACTGCTGGGAGAAGAAGATGAGGAAGCACTGCATTATTTGACCAGAGTTGAGGTGACAGAATTTGAAGACATCAAATCAGGTTACAGAATAGATTTTGTAAGTACTTGAAATAATTCCTTCGCTTGTGGTTTTTCTGTTTGTTTGGGTTTTTTTTAATGCAATTGCATATCGGGTTGTAGTTTGTAACTTAAATCTCTTCAGTTATCCATTTAGTACCAGGTTTGACTTGGTATGTGTGTTTACATTATGTGGGTTCTAACTCTTTGCTTCTGACTCTGCAGTATTTTGATGAGAATCCATACTTTGAAAATAAAGTTCTCTCCAAAGAGTTTCACCTCAATGAAAGTGGAGACCCATCTTCAAAATCAACTGAGATCAAATGGAAATCTGGGAAGGTATGTACCTCTGCATCTGGGAAAGATAATTGCTGCCCTATGTGATACTGTCACTTGAATTATGTTCCTTCTACTTTTTTCTTCTGTATCGAAGCTGTCTTGTCTTCCCTTTTCTTCCCCTCCCAACCCCCTTGCTGCTTCTCTGCATAGTTCATGCCCGTCTTGCAGGGTTTGGAATACCCTGTTTACATGGAGATCTGTAGTGAATTCTTTTGCCCAGTTGAGCACCACCATGAAAACTGTGAAAGTACAAGTATGACCACGTGGAGAGATTAACAAGTGCATTGGCTTGTCTCTCTTTGGCGTGGTCTAGACTCTGTGTTTTGGTTTTTTTCTTAAGATAACTTTCAAATAAGGAATTACAAGGACAGATGGGGATCATATAGAGGGGGGGTGATTATTTTTTTTTTTTTCTCCTCTTTATTTCCTCAGCTTCATTTCCAGACACGCTACATCTTTGTAGAAGTTACAGCCACACAGTAATGTGGGCACATCTTTCCTCCAGACAGTATTGAAACATAATTAATGTGCTGTAGTTTCTGTAAAAGTTGGGAGCGCTTTCATGTTATCCTGGAGATTTTGAAACGAGTATTTAAAAGTAGAACTGAGGGTTGCAGTTAAGTTGCTGCTTGTTTCGTCATCCTCGGGTTGAGAAGAAAACTTAATCTTTTTTCATTGAGAACTAGAACTTTTCCTCTTGTACAAGAAGTTACAGTCCAGTACAAACTAACTGAATTTGATCTTTACAACATACCACAAAATCAGTGTGAATTCTGGTGGTGTTCCTCATTAAACAGTCCAAACCTTTAAATGTTGTGATTCTATCAAGAAAGTAAATACTAAAGTTTGGAATTACCTTCTGATCAGAGAAAGAATGCATTTAAATAGCAGATAGTAACTTTCTTTTTAGATTTAGCAAACAGATCGTTGAAAACTTACTAAACTTGTAGGGTAAGGTGGTAGATACAGGCATATGTATGTTCTTGTGACCACATGTTTTAGGAGTTTGTGTAGTTTTTTTTTCACTTTACTACAAAGAATGGCCTGGAGACTTCAAAGTGGGAAATCTCAGGATAAGAAGGCTAGGCAGTTCTTTATCTCAAGTTAAAGACAGAGCTTAGAGGTGTGGAGACGGACTGTTTCTTAAATTGTGTGTATATAGCAGCCATAGCATTTAACTACAATAACAGCTATTCTCAGAGTAGCATTTAGCCATTGTGAGATCTTCTAGGTTCAGTATGTCGTTAAGCACTTGTCATGCTTGTGCTTCCCCATGATATGGAAGCATAAATTAAATACAAGATCCTGTGAATTTTCAGTATTTCAGTGGAGGTCATTAAAAGAAACAGGTGGTTTTACTGTTTTTTTCATGTTTAGGAGAAATGGAAGTGGCTGAGTGGTATCTCTTTCTGCAAGTCATTTGGGTTCCAAGTGTTTCTTAAAGACCTCTCCCTGAAAGAGAGAGTAGTAAGTGACTTGTAGCTGTTTAGACAAGTATGTTTCTAAATGGTGCTTAGTAAAAAAATAGAAGTCATATAAAGATCACTTATTTAAGGAACTTCTTAACTTTCTTTTCAGGATCTGACAAAACGTTCAAGCCAGACACAGAACAAAGCCAGTAGGAAGAGGCAGCATGAAGAGCCAGAAAGTTTCTTTACTTGGTTTACTGACCACTCCGATGCAGGGGCTGATGAACTAGGAGAAGTCATCAAGGATGACATCTGGCCAAATCCATTACAGTACTACTTGGTAAGTATAGCACTGAGCTGTTGATCCATACCCATAATGGCACTGTGCAAGCAGAAGTGAATTCAATCGCTGTTGTTAATGTTGCATATGTGTCTTTAAGGTTCCTGATATGGATGATGAAGAAGGGGAGGGAGAGGAGGATGATGATGATGATGAAGAGGAAGAAGGATTGGAGGATATTGATGAAGAAGGAGATGAAGATGAGGGGGAGGAAGATGAAGATGACGATGAGGGAGAGGAAGGAGAGGTGAGTAATCTTACTTACCCCTTCCATCTCTGGTGTAGGAGAATCAAAAGAAATTTCTAAGAGGGATCTTGTAAGAATACTGAGCCATTGTTACAAAGGTAAAATAATTCTTTTCTGACAAAGTATTTGGAGGGGAGAAGCAGAACTGTTACTACCTTAACTTGTAGAGTGGTTTCAGTGTAGGAATAAGTATGTTTGTGTATATGAGAAACAGTACAAATAAGTAGTTTTAGTAAATTTGTAAGAATTGCTCTAGAAGAACTCGGAGATATATATAGTATAACAAAATTCTGATTTAATTAGTGAACATTCTAGCAAGGCTTTACTTCTGTTGATGCATCCAGTTCTGTTATCCTCGCACCTGTTGGTTTACTTCTGCTTATGGCCAGCTTAGCTAAGGCTCAGGAATTATAAATTTCCTTTAGTAGGAAGTGGGATTCCAAGGACAGCATGCAGGGTGTTGGTAACTTAAAGTTTCGGCTGTCTTTGTTTCTGGTAATTGGGCGTGGTGTGTCTGAATTTCAGCAGCAAAAAATTATTTGTATTGAGGTAGGGCTGTTGTGGGCACCAGAGTACTGGGATCTATTATGTAATCTAGAAATTACTATGTTGCTCTTCAGAGTTTAAAATGAGGGAAAAGAAAGAAAAGAAAGATGACCCCTTCACTTTCTAAATGTTAAAGTTATGTCAATGTTTGTAGGTGATTCTGAGTCACGGTAGTTTTTCAAACCTGAAGCTTTTTCACTGGGACATCTGATTATTAAATGATTTCTATGTAGATAGGTACTCATGGGGAGTGTTACTACTCCTTAGCGAAGAGGGAGAGAGAGGCCGTCACAGAGCGTGCTACAAGTAACACTGTATGGCTGTAGTCTGCAGCTATCTGAAGTTTAGTGATTAGATTTTTTTTAATTGTTGCTTATCTTTCAACAGGAGGATGAAGGAGAAGATGACTAATTGAACACTGATGGATTCCAAACCCCCTTTTTACCTTTTTAATTTTTCTCCAGTCCCTGGGAGCAAGTTGCCGTCTTTTTTTTCTTGTGCTCAGTCGCCTTGGTCTCTTGAGGTCTCTTTTTCTCTCCTCTACACCATGGTTCACAATTTATTTTGGGGGAAATACCTTGAGCAGAATACAGTGGAAAAGAATCTACCAGTTTCTGTTTCAAGTTCATTTTTATCCCTTTCTGTCTCAAAACAAAAACTGTTTATGGAATCAACACACCATGTTCTGTGGGAAAAAAGAAAACCTTCTGCTCCCTTCACTCTGCTGGAAGCTGAAGAGTGCTAGGCCCCTGTGTAGTAGTGCATAGAATCTAGCTTTTTTCCTTCTTTCTCTGTATATTGGGCTCAGAGATTACACTGTGTCTCTATGTGAATATGGACAGTTAGCATTTACCAACATGTATCTGTCTACTTTCTCTTGTTTAAAAAAAAGAAAAAAACTAAAAAAAAAAAAATAATAAATGGGGTTATAGAAGGTCAGCCGGGGTGGGTTTCAGATGTTTGGGTGGGTTAAGTGGGCATTTTGACAACATGGCTTCTTCTCCTTTGGCATGTTTAATTGTGATGTTTAACAAACATCCTTGCAGTTTAAGATGACACTTTTAAAATAAAATCTTCTCCTAATGATGACTTTGAGCCCTGCCACTTGATGGGGAATCAGCAGAGCCTGTAGGATCTTATTTGGAATTGACATTCTCTATTGTAATTTTGTTCTTGTTTATTTTTAAATTCTTTTTTTTTTTGTTTCACTGGAAAGGAAAGAAAGATGCTCAGTTTTAAACGTTAAAGTGTACAAGTTGCTTTGTTACAATAAAACTAAATGTGTACACAAAGGGACTGGTTGGTCTTCACTGAAAGAAACAGCTTTAATATCCTCTTTTGAACTTGACTGCAGCTTCTTGGCATTTTTGTGGGCAATTGGTCAGTATTTATGTAGTGCAATGCAACCTTGTAGTTGCGTGGACTGATAATCAGTTCATTTACTTTCCACGTTTCATTTGGTAGTTCCTACTGCACACTCCATTTATTGAATTACCTAACTCTGTAAGACAGGGCTGTAGGGTGCATATGCCTTGTGTGAAGACAGAGGTTTATATTCATGTTTTGCAAAAAGAAAAATCACTTGATTCTTAAATTATTTTTTTTAAGTAATAACGTGCAGTACTGTATCTCCAATAAATCAGTTTGCATGACAATATCATGCAAGCTCAAAATAAAAAGACCAAGGGGTCTTATAATAAGATTTGGGTGTTTTTGTAAGTCTTTTCAGTTGAAAATAAATCTTAGTGCAAGCTAATTTTTGGGCTATTTCAGAGAGCAAGATTCTTAGCAAAGCTCGTGTATAAAAAGTTGCTACTTCACTGCTTTCTTTCCTCAGTAGCAGCATGTATATATGCTTTAGATATACTGTACTCTTTAAGAGACTGAGTAGCTTGTAACAATTTCACATAGAGGTTGTTGGTACTGGTATTCCACAAAGTGTAATGAAAGTTGTTTTAACATGCTGTGCTTTTGAAATATTTAAGAAAATGTTGTATCAGCTAATCTAAAATTCAAACAGCTAGTTCTCTTTGGATGTGTAGAAAAGACTGTCTTCTGGGAAGACTTGCTGTTATATTCGCTGATTCCTTTTCCTCACAGAATTTGCTATAGTCAAATTCAGCTTTTTTTGATGCTTAAGAATACACTTAGCAGAACAAGATTAATCTCTATTTGAGACATGCCCAAATAACGTGTGGGGTGAACATTCTCTTTAGTGTCTGGTCCAGCTTGGATTCAATCCAGTTATCAGAGACAATACAATGTCCAGTCTGCATGTGATCAATGCAAAAATAAGACAACCATTTACTTTATTCCATCTCAACAAAAGCTTCTACCCTGATCCTGCTTGCAGGGCAAAGTAAAATGTTAATTGGTAATGGTTTCTTACCATCTAGAGAGAGAAGGAACAAAACCTATGAAGTCTACAAATTTTAGATTCTTTTTCATTTGATTCCATTTTGTTCTAAGATTGAAAACCGCTTCCTGTTGTGGTAGAGGGTCGATGTGCTATTACTTGCCATGATGCCTCATTACTTAATTTTTATGTAGTCCTAATTGATTGTAGTTCTTCAAGGAAAATAGTATTTTCCTAGGCTTTAATGCTTTAGGAAAAATATTGTGCCATTGTTACACTCTTGTTGGCTACTAGCAGAAAACCTATAAAAACTGTTTTGAAAGTAATCAAAGCTTCACATTCTGTAAAGTAAAATACCATGAACAAGAAATGAGAAGTTGGATAATGAAATGCTACTTCTGAGATTTTTGCACATTCTTTAGGATTTTACAGGGTGCCAAAACACTCTTGCTACTGTACTGATAATACTGAATTTCCTGTGAAACTTAAGGGCTTACTCCTGGCAACAGCTAAAGAGTAAATTAATGTGCTAAAAGAATAAACCATATTTGTTAAGTGTAATCCTATTTTTTTTTTCCTAGCAGTGGAAATGAGTAGGGAGTAACACATCTCTCTGCAACACTGAAGAAATACTGCAGATGGCCATCATGTGCTCTGACTGTTCACTTAATGTCTCTAATTTGGCTGATATATTTAATGGGTGTCCATTTTTACTTGATTTAATTTGTATATGCACATAAAGAGCATTTAAAGGTAGACATCCACCTTGGATAAGAATGGGAGATTCATTCTTATTAAATATCTATCTGTATCCTGTATCTCTCATTAATTCCCCACAGCTGCTTGATCTCCTTGCATCCAGTTAATCCTGCCAAGTGAAATTTGTCGAGGTGGAAGCTGAATTCAGGCTTTGCAGCCTGAATTTCCAGGGTTAGAGTGTAGACTTGGCAGCAGTTTAATAAAGGTGAAGCTACTGTGCTGGGGCTGTATCACTTAAATGACTCAAAGGCTTTTTTTCTTTTGTTTGAAATTTAATTGCTATAAAATGGAATCTTTTGTCTGTAATTTCTGGTGCAGAAGGAGAGCAAGTACATGTGTGTGTAAATACAGTTAGACAGGTTTGGTTTTTTAAAACAGATTATCTGTGTGCTTATTCATATTTGTCAACATAGTTTTTGTCCCTGTAAACAAGCATTCTCTGAATCGATTTCTCAGTCATTTAATGCCATTCATTTGAATCTGTAAGCTTCTCTTTGTACCACACTAAAACAGGTGCATAACGATACTACTTTTGTTTATTGGATACTGTTCCTCAATTTTGAAGCCATGAGTTTTGTTTTTTTTTTTTAAGAGACTGAACTCAATGAAATAATTTCTCTGATGTACCTTCACAATATCCTTCTGTTTGAAGGAATTAAAGTACATTTAACTGTTACTTGATGTTACCATTTCTAAGAGTCTTTGTCAAAAGAATCAGTTATTAGTCCCAAACTCAGCATCGTCTTTGATGGGTGAGGTTGATAGTGCTCACTTCTCTTATGGATATCAGGTGCCCAGTGCGATAAGAATGACAGGAGGTCACAAGTGACTCTGAAACAAGACGCTTGCTTCCTCCGGGGAACAGATTTATGGTTAATCTCTTGCCCTCCCTCTCCTAGATTAAAAATGGAAACTTCTAAGACTTTTTCTCTTGATCATCACCTTCTCTGAGTGAAGGTACTCTAGTGAAGGGAGTCCTGTAAGACACATAACTCCCGGTGCCTGCTAAGTAGCCTTAGCTTTGCTTAGCGCAGCCGGGGGGGCTTCGCTCTCCCCTGGGGCAGAGCCGTGCCCGCTGGGGCCGGCTCCCCGCGGCACCGTGCCGCCCGGGAGCTACCGGCAGGGTTCCTGCAGCCCCCGACACGGGCTGTGGCAGCGCTTCCCCCCAGGTGTTCCTGCCTGCTGACCCGGGAGGGTTGTAAGGAGCGTAAAACGTGAGAGCTGGCCACGGTGAAAGGCGGAGGGCCCTGGGAAGCGAGGGGCGTCCTTACCCTGCTCTTTTTTCTCCCTCCCATTTCAAGCGCTCGCATACCCGCAGGCAAAACGGCGAAGAGGCTTTCCTGGAACTGTAATTCGTTCACAAGTCACTTCTCCTTGGGTTTCGCGGAGGGCGGAGGCTGACGGTTCACCGGCAGGGCATGTCTCACCCCCGGCACCCCCTCCGGGAGGCGCCCGAAAGAGACCGCACGGCTCGATCCCGGGGGGCTGGGAAACCGCGTCCTGCCCGCCCCCGAGGCCGCTCACACCCTCCCCCTTCCCGGCGACAGCACCGCCGCACCTGGGGGGCTGGCCCAGGCCCCGCAGTGTCCCCGGCACCCGGAGGAGTCGTGCCCTGTGGGATCTGGGAAGAGCTAGACAGGCACGTCGTGTGCTCCCAGCTGTGACGCCCATTTTCCCGTGGGACAGAGGTTGCCGGGTGGGCAAGAACTGCTGATCCCACGCTCTGGCCCCCCCTCTATCCGCAGGGGACAGCTGAACCATGCCCGTGGGATGGGCTGAGGCCCTAGCTGGGATGCTGGAGGCCAGGGACATCTCTGACCAGGGGACAGGGGGCTGCCAATCCAGAGGACGCATCCTCCTCGCCTTCGGGATCACTCTGATCCCCTCCCCAGGCTGAGAGAGCTCCTTCAGCGAGAAGGTCCTCAGCCAACCACTCTGGCTCCCCAAACTGTCCCCCCAACCCTCCCTCTGCCTCACCTGGAAGGTACCAGACCTGGAGGAAAGAGGCAGACCCGCTGTGTGAACCCCGCAGGGACAAACCCAGCTCTGCCAAGGTCTCCCACCAAACCCCTCTCCAGCTGACGGAGCCCTGATCCCCATCTGCTGGACCGGGCTGTGCCCGCTGCAGGTTCCATGGTGTCCCTGCTCCTCCGAAACTCAATCCACACCTACTGCTTTGACTTTCCCCCCTTCCAGTATTTCCACTGAACAATCAGGCTAATTAAAATAATTCCTTAAACACTAAACAGGGCCTGGACCATGTTACAAACAGCAACAGCTTTATATTAAGAGTTTGTATAAATCTAATGCGCTTACTTTATTAACAACAAAAGCATGTTCAAAGGTTTTAGAGAAGTTTAAGGTTTTATTACTTCAACTCAGTGAAGCTAGATTTAAATTTTACATTTTCTGGTGATTTCCTTTTACTAATTATTCAGTTGCAGATCGTTTACAAAATGCTTATGCTAGAAAAAAACCCAACTGTTCTAATTAAATAAAAGGAAAACATTTCCGTTTATTAGTATAGTTCTAAATTTGTATGCGGGAAGACTATTATTACCTCTGCATGCCTTCTGACTCAAAGCTGTATATTGCTCCAGGACTGAAAAAGCATATTAGTGCGATAATAATATTATGTAATATTTCTGAGAGAGATCTTACAAGCAGCGGTCTTCACCAAGAAATAAGCAACAGGATCTTTTTCACTTGTTTTAAACACTGGGCCTATGGCACACTGCATATCAGTTTTGCATGACACGACGGCAGTACAGCAGCATCGTGTTTTTTCACTCATGATAGCTGGGGGATTACTGCCAGCCTTGCCAATGCATTTGGGTTATTTTTTCACTCAAATATTCATCTGAAACCCCAGATCCTACATGTAGAGGGGCAGTTCTGCAGAGAAGAAGTTAGTCAGAAACCAGCACTGGAGACGGGCATGGCCCCCATTCCAGGGAAGCATACTGCCTAAATGGAAGTTGCAGCTTGCTCGTTCCCTTTCGAAAAAACGCCAGTTAGGAGTCAATCTGGAGAACTAAAATTGGAAACCACCTGATCGACCCACCGCAGCAAACTGAGCCCAGGCCGGGGCCAGCTGCAGGGATTTCTCCTCACAGCGCTCAGCTCCCTCAGGAGGTGTCAGGAACCGAGTGGGGCCCGACTTACAGAGATCTGCCACTGTGTTTGTCCCCGCACCATCCCTTTGGCACGAACCCACAATTTTTATGCCCACAGCGGACAATCACCCCCTAAAGCCCAAGGCGGAGGGCGATGTCCACGCTGGGAAGCGGGAGGTACCTCAGTCTCCTCAGCGTCCGGCCTGTCGCGCCTCTCTCCTTCCCGCCGCCATCCCGGGCGGGCTGCGAGACCTCGCCGCCAGCTCTCGGCTGCGCATTTCCCCTCAGGGCGGGCGAAGGCAGCGGGACGACCTCCCAGGAGGGGGCGGGAGCCGCGGCTGGCCCAGGACCCCGCGGGGCAGGGCCGGGCGGCGTGTGGGGAAGGGAGGCTGCCCGCTCCCTCAGGGCCGCCCGCCGGCAGCTCTCGCGGCCCCGCACCCCGCGAGAGGGCGCTGGCGGTGGCGGGCCGCTTCCCGGGAAGGCTGAAGTTTGAAAAAAGTGCCGGTTGCTGGCAGTGCCGTACGGAGCAATGGCGGCGGGGACCCCGCAGGTGAGCGCCGCGCCAAGGGCTCGGAGGGTCCGCCAGCATGGCGGGCGGGGACGAGCCTCTCCTCAGGCGAGTGGGCTCCTGGGTGGCCCTCTTGGGTGGCCCCCTCCGCCCTTTTGGGGGCCCCCTCCGTTCTCCCGCCGGGAAAGCACAGCTCCCTGCTCCGCCGGTAGCCCCCGGCCCCGGGGAGGGAGAGGAGGGCGGCGGGGGGAGAGGGGCTTCCCGTTGTCTCCTCCGCCTCCCGCCGTGGCCGCGCCCCGGGGAGGTGGGAGAGGCTGTGCGAAGCAGGTGGGATCCCCTCAGAATGTCCCTCCTCGCCTCCGGGGAAATGGGGTTCGGGCCGAGTTGGTGCCCGCTGAGGAAATCCCCTCTCGGTACCGAGGGGGTGTGGGAGGCGAGGCGGCTGGCGGGGCTGGCAGACGGGAGCCGGGGGAGGGCAGCCAGCCTCCGTGCTGGGAAAAACATTCATTTCTGGAATAAGCTCCCCGGAGTGGAGGAGATGCCCTGCCCTCTTTCCTTGAGGCGTTTCAAGCCTAATCTGGGAAAGAAGGGATGGAGAGACCAGCACAAAGAGCACTCGCTGCCAGCCCTGTGGCTCTCCTGGGCTCGCTGCTATCCGCCCTTACCAGCCCTTATGCCAGTTGGAAACGGGATCTGGCTCCAGACAGGATTGCAATTGCCTTTTTCCAAACCTTGCAGTGGCTTTTTCTCGTAAAGAGTGAATGTGGCTAGTGTGAGTCTGTCCGACGCAGGCCTCGTCCCTACAGCACAAAGTTGCTGTGAAATACGTGATTTAAAACGCCCTGGTGAACATGTGTGGGCTGTGGGGGGATGGCCTTCTCATGGCTAGCTCATTAAATTAAATTGTAAATCAATTTCTGTGTCAGTGGTGAAACCATAAGGGTCAGCTCTGCTCTGGGCTTTGTGCAGGTGAAGCTCGTTGCCAGGCTGGGTATAATGAGGGGATGGGACGGGACCTCCCTGGGCTGCAATCCAAAAGACTAAGCACAACTTTGATACTACTGAAACTTTTGCTAGTTAGGAAGCAGTCTAGACACTTTGGTACAACATGAGTCTGGCGGAAGCCCTGGGTGAGTTCTGGCAGCCCCACTATAAGTACCAAAAGCAAGCTAATTTAAGATCTCTTGGGTATTTGTCTGCAAGCTGTAAGCATGTTTTGAGGTTGTGTTGGAGGTATACCCTGAAGGAATGACCTTCCTTGGGAACCCAAGAACAGCTGCAGCATGGACTGTGGCAGTATCCCCACACCCTATTGAAATTCCTGGGTCAGAATGCAAAATGCAAAAACCCAAATGCAAATTCAGCTTTCCCATCCTCCTCAGTAATAGAATGTTTTATGTTCCTGGTACTGCAAAAATGTTAATCTTATGGCATGCTCTCATCCACAGAGGAGAAGGATCTGATAAAGCACACCATGCTCACATTCTAAATATATTTAGAAAATTAGCATGGTGCATTAACTAGCATTCAGACTAGCTTTTAGCAGAGGGTAATGTGTAGAACAATTGACCTGACAACTGCTCAGACTGTACCTGTTCTCCGAATCAAAACCCAGGCCTCCATATTCAGCATTTTTTATTGGTATTACTGTTGCATCACTACTCATTCCATTGCTCTGGGTGGATCCAGGGGGTGGATTGCTTGCATCCATTTGCATAGTTTGGATATGTATCTGTATGCTTTTTTTCTAATTATTTAAGTGAGAATTGCAAGAGCAAACTGCTTTTAGTCACTTGTTGCAGACTGGATAAAGAGCTTTCTGATTTTCCAATTTACAGCTAGTAAAGGTTGCCTGTGACTCAGGAACTCCATGATTCAAGTTCTTCCTCAGAAAACTTGGGATGTTTTTCAAAGCTCTGGCTTAGTTCCTGGCTTTACTAATTGGGCGAGAACTTCCTGGAACCAGGATGTTAATCTGAACCTCTTTGTTTTGTTACCGATCTGAACAGCTCCTATTTTGGTTATTGCGTATCTGTTGCAGACCCAACTTGGTTTTAGGCCAACTTTAACATATTTTTTTTCTTCTTCTTTACTTATTTTGCTATTAGACTAAAATCATAGCAAAAACTGATCGAGGATGTTTGGTTGGGTCTTTCAGATGTTTGAGGTGTGTAACAAAATATACTAATATGATTAAATAATTGTTTCTGTGTGAGTGACATAGGCTTTGGATGCACAGCACACTCTTAAAGTGCGATAACGTACGCAAGTAACACAAAACCAGTGTGGTTTATTGTTGGAAATGTGGTCAACTGATGAAAGAGTGTGAAAACAAGTTGGGATTCCTGAGTTCTGTCTTTAGTCACTGACGTGCTGTATGACATTAAGTTGGTTAGCGTAGTGGAGTTTGACTGTGAACCGTTTCTTTTGCATTTAAGGAGGGAGTATGATGAGTTGTTAATGTTAGATTATTAATATATTAATTGCTCTGAATGCCTTAAAGCCACTCTGCCTGTTGAAGAGAAAAGCATAACCTCTTGCTTGGGTCTGTTAGTTACGGTGTTAGGTAGCATCCTCATGGATAAAGCTTTCCCAGCTCCTGTCTGAGTTCAGTGCTTGTTTGATCAGTGAGATATACCTCTGCTGCTACTGTCTATACTGTGTATGTCCAGAGTCTATAAACAGATCATCTCTGTCCAGAGCTACTGATGAGGCGTATATCACTAGAGCAAGTAATATTGCAAATGTGTAAAACAAAGTGTAAAACAAAGCCCAGAACAAGCTTGAATGCTACTAATGCAACTCAAAATAATCAGTGCTTTAAAACAGCCTTATATCCTGTAAATCACAAGCGGAATAGAGATTGAGTCAACAGCTTGGTTCCCTTTTCAGATACAGCAGAAAGTTAAGCTTCCTCTTTTGCTTGTTCATTTGTAGAAACAGCTGTAGGTTTTACATTTTTCTTCTTCAGGGGTAACAGCTGAGAGTTAATGCATGCTTGTGACGTTCCTAAAAAGCTCTGACGGTTAGTTGAGATGCGTAAGCCCTAACAGTTAGTTGTGTCTTTGAACAGTCAGCATCAAGACATATGCAGATAAAAATCTATATCTACTACATCATACTAGTAAAAGTTAGTGTTGATCAGAACAAGGGCAAATACTGGCTGGGCTTTGATACTTGGAGAACAAAGATGTGTGTAGACATTAAATATCAAGGAGACAAGTAGGATGAAGGTTTTTCTCCATTATGGTTTGAAACCAAATTAAGGCATGTTAAGATCAAAGTTGTATTCTGTATTCTGCAATTTAAGTGTGTCTCATCTTCTTGAAAATTTGGTGAAAAGGTTGGCTTCAGAATTTGTGTGAAGCAGTTTCTAAATGAAATGAAGGAGTGGAATCTTACGGCTATATAATACAAATGGTTGAACTGCGTTATCTCTGAAATCCTCTTGACCAACACTGCTTGATTGCAGGGCAGCTGTCTCTTGCAGCTGGGCAATGGTGTGAACTTAATGGATCCAAGCTTCCAGCAAAAGCTGGAGGGTGAGAAGGAACTACTTCGCCGTGCAATACAGAAAGAACTGAAGATTAAAGAGGGAGCAGAAAACCTGCGCAAAGCGACAACAGACAGAAAGAATCTTGTTCATATAGAGCATGTGCTGAAATCTTCCAACCGAAAACTGGAGCAACTGCATTGGGAACTTCAGGAGCTTAATGCAAGGATTGTAATAACAGACAAAGAGGAAAGTAAGACAGGTAGGTCTTAGGTCATGATTGACAGGAGAATTGTGTTATAGTGCTTCAATGTGTTTATATATATTGAGTTGATATGAGTGTATTTTTCCGTTGAGGGCTTACAAGTAGTGGGAGTTTCTTCTGTTGGTATTTAGCTGATGAAATGATCTGTGCAGCAAACAGTTGAGAATGGGACAATAAAGGTGAAAAGAGGCAAGAGGAGAGATCAGTGGAGGGAGAAGACCAGCTGAGAGTGCTGGGTGTGGACAGTATTCAGGAGCAGGCTGTAGGTGAATTTAAGAGATTTGAATAGAGTTTCTGGGCAGTTGAACATCCAGGTATTTTACAGGATGAATGAGTGTAAAATTGGCAGAGTGCTTGTTAGGATGTTTCACTGATAAACTAAGAAATATTCATGGCTATGAGCTTGAGCTTCATTTGAAAGTCTTTTGCAGTCAGTTTCGTAGACAAGACCTTTTTGTACCTTATTTTATAGCCTAACCTTCTTTTATAGAGTCACCCATCTATGACCCAGTGAAATGACACAAGAAAAGATGACTGATGGTTTTGATTGTATTGTTTGTGCAGATGGATCTGTATCTCCAGATCCTTGTCTCTGGGAAAGAGACCCAAACCCCATGGCAAGGAAGATTGAAGCTCTGAAAAAGCAGCTGCATGTTGAAATGAAAGTGAAACAAGGAGCTGAGAACATGATCCAAATGTATTCAACATCCAAGGTAACCAAGAATAAGCAACCATTTGGAAACATGTATTCGTGGATCAAAATTTGTATTTAAAGTCCATACACAAAAAATCTCTCTGGTAATCGGTGTGTGAAAGAAATTCATTTGCAAAGCTTACTTGAATGAATCCTAGCTGTGCATTTTCGTGCTCAGCGTAGTGACAGCATGTCTTGCTACTGCACAGGACAAGTAATATTGTGATTGTGCGTTTTACTTACTGCAACTTGTTACAGATTCCAGGAATTTATCAGGAATCAAAAAGGAATGGATGGCGCACGTTTCATTTGCCAAGAGCGTAAGCCAATCTATAATTACTGGATGTTAGGAAAAGGCTTTTCTGAAAGTGTAGTTTATTCCACTTTGGCCCATGATGTGGTTGCCTATGTCCTTTTCTGAAGCATCTGGTGGTGATTGCTGTTAGAGGGGAGTTATTAGACCAGACAGATGGGCATAGTCTGGCAGTTTTGATCCTTTTGGCAGTTCTTACTTGGCAGATGCTGATTGTGCTTCTTCTCTTGATTGTTGCTTAGTGGTATTAGTGAGAGAGTTGGGAATCAAGTTGTTTTAACTTAACCATGTAAATCCTTTTGTAGTCTCAGTGGAAAGTGCTAGGTATGTACAGAGTAGCTTGTGTTATCGTTCTTGAACAGATGAATGGGCCTTTGGAAGGACGAACCTCTCCCTACCAGCTACAGACTCTACATCACTTCTTTGGTCTAGATGCTTAACTTAGCTGGCTGAATGACAACATAGAGGCGTTAATGCATCTAACCTCAATGCTCATAGTGACTCTAGAGACAGATTCGAGCCAGAGAAAAGTATCTATTAGGAAGTGGCATGATAGAAGTGCTATCTCTAGAAGAACTGTTGCAAGCCTGGGAAGGTAGTGAGGGTGGTAGAAGAGGTACATTCAATCACTGACTTGAGGAAAGAAAGTTAAAAAAGCATTGGTATTGTACACTGAGTTGGTGTGATGTTCTGATATCACTATGTTTTTTAGGATAGAGCACAGCATGTGGTATCTTCATGTGAAAAAAAGTTTCAGAGGTTTACTGGTTTCATAGTCATCCCACTTTTTGAGTTTGGCATAATCAAATTTAAAAGTCAAAGGATAATTAAAAAAAAATCCAAGCTTATTATGAAGCTTAATTCAGTAAGACCAGCAGTGTAGAGGGTTGTGATATTTTTATTTGTTCAAAACCTCTCCTCACAAACACTGTGAGTACGGTTGACCAGCGCACCACAAGTTTCAGTGACTGTAAGGTTTGGTATTAACTGGACATGTCCTTGACCTGCCCTTTCCCTCTACAGATGGAGATTGTGATCTCAAAGTCCTTGAGCCTCAGCCGTGTCTCCTTTACAGAACTGCTTATTTATGCCACTTCAGAATCATTTATGACCCTTTTTGCAGATACCACCTCATCTTCATATGTGAACACATCATTGTAATCCATTTTTAATGAGCACAGTTCTCTCTCTGCACATGCTTTCTTTTTGGCAGGAGCGGAAACTGCTGGCTACAGCTCAGCAGATGCTTCAGGACAGCAAGACAAAGATTGAAATAATCCGCATGCACATTGTTAAAGTATCTCAGTCAGCAGGAGGGATGGAAGATACAGTAGATCCAGCAGGTAAGGTGTTTTAAGTAACTGATACAGCCTGGAACAGATGTGGCCAAAGCGCCAAGATCCAGAATACTCAGCCAATTTTTATCCTTGCCATATTTTTTCTCCAAAATGGCCAGTGAGGATGGGGACCACCATTAGTGCTTTGGAGCTGCATATTGAGGAGCTGAGACATCACCTGCGCATTGAAGCTGCTGTTGCTGAGGGGGCAAAAAATGTGCTGAAGATCCTAGGAGGGAGTCGGGTACAGGATCGCAAGGTTTTGGCTGAGGTAAGCACTTACTCAGGCCTTTTTGAGAGGGTCGTTTCATGCCTCAACATTAGTGATTTAGCATGAATGAGTAAAGTTAACCGAGAGTTATTAATTTGTGAAGGTCCTGTCTCTTTGTGAGGACAGACTGATTGGAATTACTGTCCCTTCTAGGGATAACGTTCCTTGCTTTGGTGAAATTTCTCGGGAATGTCAGAAGTGGTCGGAATCTATGGGAAAGTATTTTGTCTTGTTCCTTTATTAGTAAGATGTTATCTGGTCTATTTTTTTTTTTTTTTTTTTGAAGCTCACTGTAGTAGTTCATAAAGGATTAGTAGTGCCTGGCTGGGGCTGTACGCTGAAAATTTCTGCCTGCTTTCTGTTTTGCTTCTTATTGCTAGGCTCAGGGTCGTTTACAAGAGTCCTCTCAGAAGATTGACCTGTTGCGCTTGTCCTTGGAATGTCAACTTCGTGAGCTTTCTCCTGATCACCCAAAAAGAGCACTCATCAAGCAGGAACTAGTAAATACTTCCTCCCTGGGAGCTCAGCATGGCAGCATCCATCCCACTTCAGTCATCAAACCTACAGCCCTTACAGGTACGTAAATCCTGCATGGCATGTTGTTGTGAGGAGTACAAAGGGGAAAAAATGAGTTGCATTTCTTCTCATTGTTGTAACGCCCCTTGTTATATGGACATTTGATTTTCTATGAATTGGACTTACGTCTTCTAGGCCAGTCAGAGCTTTCTGATCATATGGATTTGTAGTCTATTAATCTAGGGTAGATTTGACCTATTAACCAAGAAATCACGAATCTGAGAAATTCTTGGACACCTGTGAGGACAAGCGGACTGGAATCACTTTATCTTTCACATAAGAATATTCTTTACTCTCCTCAAATTCCTCAGGAACATTGGAAGTGAGACTGATGGGGTGTCAGGACCTATTGGAAAATGTTCCAGGACGTTCCCGAATGACTAGTTCTTCTCCTGTCTGTGGCAGCCCAAGTGATTTGAAGTCTCTTTCCCGAACACGAGTTGGCCTGAGCATCCATGGCCGTAGTGTTGCAGGAAAGTACCTGCGGAATGAAGAGCCATGTAGTGAGTATGGGGTTTGTGAGTGGCGTATGGGAGCACGGTGGTTTTTCATCAAGGTACTAGGTTAGCTTGGTATGAGTGTAATTATAAGAAACCTAGTTTCTGCAGAATGAAGAGAGAGAATGGATTGCATTACACCTCATCCTCCTAATACTGTCCTGGAAATTACATTTGATTGGGGTATTCACCTTCAGCGTGAGAGATTTTCTTTGGTAAAAGATTATAATCCGTGTTTTCTCCTTTGTCCAGATGAGGTCCTTGCTGTGCTCAAAGTGGACAATAAAGTGGTTGGCCAAACAAACTGGGGACCAGTTAATAACCAGGCATGGGACCAGAGCTTTGTCATTGAGCTGGACCGGGTAAGTCTGCCCCAGATTCCCTGTGTTGTTTTTGGTTTTTCATTTCATCTTACCTGATTTGCTCACTTAGCTGCCATTCCACTTGATTCAACTGTGTATTGCTGCTGTCCTTGTGTCCTTTTATGTGCCAGTTATCTTAGTCTTCCCCTGAAGGCAGTGCATCTCTGGCAAAGATTCAGCCTGAACAGCATCTGTTGTCCTTCTCTCCTTATCTGAGCAGTTTTATTTCATCTTACCAGCAAAGTGGCTCTCTCAGGGATTTCTGAAATGAGGAGCCAAGACAGCCATCTCCAAGAGGGTCAGTAACTAAGAAAATCAGAAAACACCAGAGAAAGCAGGGAACAGAAGGATTAAAGAAGTTTCTTATGCATACTGTTTAGTTTACTGATTTATTTTTTTACAATGTGTGCGCCATTTCCAGAGCATGGGGGCAGTATGTAACTCTTCTGTTTTCTTTTTTCCTCCCCCGCCACTCATGCATCCCACCAGTCTCGTGAGCTAGAAATTGCAATTTATTGGAGAGACTGGAGAGAACTATGTGCAGTGAAGTTTTTACGTTTGGATGATTTCCTTGATAACGAACGTCACGGGATGTGCCTCTCTCTCGAACCCCAAGGAATGCTTTTTGCAGAGGTATAAATGTCAGCTTTGTTTCTTTTTCAGAGAACTCTGTCTGTTTAGGGTGCCTGCCCTGAAAGCAGTTGTTCAACCCAGGATACAAGGACTGGAAGGAACGATAATCTAGAAGGGTAGAATGACACCTGAAATCCTTTTGCATCAAAATCACATATAAGAATAAGGAACAACATGATACAGTAGATGTGCACATGCCATAGCCCAGAGTGACTCTTCAGCTCCTCCTCTGTAATTATATGTGTGTGTGCTGTGAAATCCGTTGGTTTTTATTTGCTTTCATTATGACTCATCGATGATACTTTAATTAAGCATATGGCTTAATGGTCAGATTTGAATCACAGAGAATGTAGAATCAGAGATCCAAATTCCCTTTGGGTATGCTTATTTTATCATCTTTCTGAGGCTAATAAAAAAGAATTTGAAGTACCATCAATGAAGAGATCATCCAGATAATCCCTTAAAAGCCTCAGCACTTTCTTCTTTGTGTTGTGATGAAAGTTCCTGTGGTTATCTTTCCAGAAGTAGGATCTTGACCTCATGTACCCAAAGTTGCCTCCTCTCCCTGCCTTCTTGGGTTTTTTGTGGTTTGGTTTTGTTGGGAATGGTGTGGGTTGCTTTTTGGTTTTGGGTTTTTTTTGTGAGGTTGGTGTTTGTTTTGTTTTGTTGTTTTTTTTTTTTTTACTTCTGTGCCATGGACTACTACTTTTTTTTACTCTGTAAATGGCTATGTTCACTACTTTTTTTTACCCTATAAATGGCTATGTTCTTTATGTATGGTTTTACAAATTAGATTAATTTTGTTTGGGATATGAATTGGTCATAATTTGGGGGTTTTCTGCATTTCAGGTAGCAGAAAATTCCAACATCTAAAACCACAGTTGAAGTAACAGGTGTTTAGAGGTTGAAGCTAGAATAACGCAGTCTGGAGTCTGTCTGTGGCAGTGACTCCTAACTTACCAAACAGATATGAATGGAGAATTTGATGAGAGAACAGGCACGTGTGAAAGTTTTTGTGTTCACGGTGTAAACAAAGTATCCTGACAAATCCTCTTTGCTTCTCTGACAGGTGATGTTCTGTAATCCTGTCATTGAGAGAAAGCCAAGACTGCAGCGACAGAAACGCATTTTCCCCAAACAGAAAGGTAATCTGCTAGAGAACTGACGCTCGCTATCTAGCATGTGTAGGTGAGGGCACTCCTATCCCATTAAATTTGTGAGACAAATGCTTGCTAATTACTGGAAGTAGGTGGGCTTTATTAGAACGTTGAGTGTTTGTTCAGTCACAAAGAGTGCAGGCAGCCTTTCCGCAGCATGGTGTGTAATGTGATATTGTTGCGGTGTTTCTATTCACAATAAACATTGTTAGGAAGATATAATTACTAGTTATTTAACAGACTTCTCAGCAAGATCCAGGACTCAAGCTGTACTAATTTAACCAGCAATTGGTTTAACCAGCTATTGGAAGGTTTTCTGGAAAACTCTGAATTACAGAAGACTGTAGCATGAACAGGCTTCAGATTGTCTGTCAAGTCTTTAGAGTTGGCATCTCAGATTAATAGTTTAGGGACTGGAATAACTTGCATACTTTCTTTTTTTTGTCTGCAAATTCTTTCTTGTGAAGCTGAATAAGGTAGGACTTTACACACTGAGGGGTCTGTAAATGAGGAGGAATAAATGAGATTTTTGTATTTATATTCTTCAGGAAGTAGTAAAAATAATGAAAACATCCCAAATGTTTTACTCTTTTTAAAGATATTTTCAGAAACTTTCTGTTAAACAGAAACTTTTCTGTTAACAGGCTGCATGATTAAAATGCAGTGTTGAAATAGAGGAAAACCTGACTTAGAATAAAATAAATTTTTAATGTTTTATGCAATTTCTGTTTGAGGATTGTTATTATACAGAGCTGAATGTAGGCAAAGTAGTAGGTCTGTTTCATCATCATCATCATTATTAAACTTTCTTCCCTGAAAAAAAAACCATTCTCCCTAGGGTGGCCTACCTTTTTGAGTAACCCATGGGTGTTTGGGTGAAAATGATAATTTTACAGTATATTAGATTGTAATTTATGCATTGTAATCTCACTGGTGTTTTGACTCCAACTCCTCCAGGGAAGGAATTTCTCCGAGCTCCTCAAATGAACATAAATGTTGCTGCTTGGGGTCGCCTGATGATGAGTTTCCTCCCTCCGTGTAGTTCCATGAGCACTCTGAGTCCCCCACTTCATGATCCCATTCACACAGACTTCTCTCCAGTTCCCCCACAAAGTCATGTTGATTCCATGTCCAAACTGAGTCGGTAAGTCATGTTCTGAGCGTTGCTGGATGGCACTGTGGAACGAGCGTAGGATAGATCTTAAAATTAAGTTGCACCTTACTAAAGTGGAGGAAGATGTTGATGTGAAAATTGTATCTGTGGAACTTAATTCAGGATTTTAAGAAAAGCCAATGCTGCCTGAAACGATGTGGTTGTAGTGGGGTGTTCAATATGCTGTGCTAGCTCTGATTTATCGTTAGCAGTTGGACTGATTTCTGGAATTGCTGGCCTAACGAGCAATGTGTTCCAGAGTCAGGGGAACTTCAGCAGCTTTCTTTTCCTCTGCGGTGAGAACTATGGGCATAAAAGTGGTGATAAGTAAACACCATGATATAGAAAAAAAAACAAAAGCAGATTTTCAAATGTTATTTTATATACACAAAAAGATGTACTGGTCCTACACTATAAAGGAAAGAAAATTCCACTCATTAAATGTCTTCACTAACCGAGCTCTATGCAAGGTCACAATGTGATTGTTGTAAAAATGACTCTTCTTTTCTGAGGTTACGTGTACCCCCAACCACTAGCATAATGTAGTGTTCAGAAGGTACGTAGCTAAGCTTTTAAATCTGCTGTAGAAGAAAATTCTCTAGATAATGATTTTCTAAAGTTGTCAGAATTAATTTTTAGAGAATTAGTCATTCTCTAAAAGAGAGTATTCCCACTGATTTACAAGCCCTAGGGAAAAAAAATCAAGTCAACTACTGTGTTGCTATTAAAATCAAGACTTCCTTTAAATTCTTGATCATAGTGACTTATTTCTACAAACCTACGTTTCAGAGCTAGTGTTGAAGCATGACTCTAACCATCAACAACTTAATAGCACATTTTCTTTTCATTCATTTTGGAGAGCATATGTCATGTTGATACTTCAGACTTGTGGTGTGAATCAGGGAGTTCTGTTGTCCAGTGGACTGGACTTTGCTTATATAGGAAAGGTGATCCAAAGGTGTCTGTGTACAATGTTCTGCCCTAAGGCAATCTCTTTCAATTTTGTCTTACAAATGCAGCGACTTTCCCGTGGCTAAGCTTACATTTGCTGATGAAGCACCACCCAAGCCTCCACGACTTTTTTTGATGGCCAACTCCAAGGAATCAACACCGTCTCCTGCAGATTCTCCGGTAACAGGGAAACTAATGGGCTAATAGGGAGACTTTTCTTTGTTGATATTCTTTCAAGCCCTGTTCTTCTTATTTGTTTATTACTGGATAAATTAACTATACTATAGGCAGGTGCCTCCTCGTTAGCTAGCTGATCTCCAGGGATTCAGAATCCAGTGAGCTAGTTTGGCATGGAGTCTTTATGACAGTGTTGCACCTCTTTTTTTTCACTTTTCTTTTCTTTTCTTTTTTTTTTCTTTTCCCCCTCTTTTTTTTTTTTCCCTTTTTTCCCCCTTCCTTTTTTAAATTATAAGTTCCTTTTCTTGGAGAAGCAAAATGGGAGGTAGGTCAGCATTGGGAGTTCAGGCCAAGAGTACAGAACAGATGATTGCATAGAGAAAGCAGGGAAGGAGGGTCGGCTCGCTTTTAGGACCAGATGAAGTTCTCTGTTATTAAAGAAACTGGGCAAAGCGAAGAAGAGCTCTACTTTTCTGACAGGAAGGAGCAGGAAAATTGTTTTCAGTGGTATAATGGTTAATGGCCTGTGTTCTACCACATCTTACCCGTTCTCATTTGGCTTTGGTGATAGAGGAAACTGCATTCTTTGATCATTGTGACTCTTTTTGGGACATGAGATGCCTTTTTTCTAGAAAAGAAATGTTTTATCCTAGATTTTTAAAAGCCTTTATTTTAAAGGATTTGACTGTGTCAAAAAAATATTGTACATGGGAATAGTTCTGTGTGACCATAGAGAATCTGTTTTCAGGCTGTTTCCCTCCAAGCAGAGGCAATGACCAACTGCAAGAAGTTGTCTGTGGTTATGCTGGATCATGACATAGGAGAAAATTTGGATGCCAGTCAGTTCAGATCTGACTTGGTGATTCCAGAGGATAACACACTGTAATTTTCTTTCTGTTCCTAGTGTCTGAAGAGGCTGCATGTTGAGGAGAAGTCTTGCGGCTCTGTGCTAACAGAATTACCAATCCCAGCATCTCCAAGGTAACTATGGATGGCATGGGCTGTCTTGGGTCACAGATTGAAGAGGCACTGGGCTGAAATTTTTGAGCATGCAGTCTAAAATTCTGCTCAAGTTTCTCAGCAGCAGACTTTTAGTGCTGCGTGTAGACAATACCATGAAAAGTCTGCTCTGAACTTCGCTTGTCCAAATGTCTGCTGTGCCTTATCTGCTTATTAACCCCAATACTTAGCCTGTTGATAGGCTGTACACTACAATGTAATAGATGACTTTAGTAAAAGGTAAAGTCATTTAACTGTCTTCAAGTGCTTCCTTGTGTTTGAAGTTTTATGGTGTAGTATATTTAGACGTGCCTGCATTCTAAGTAACACTTTTGGCATCCCTCATACTCTTCTATTTCTATTGATATGCAAGATACACTGTCTTTCATTACGTAGGGAGGCATAAAACAGTAGGCTGTTTATAGTCTATGACAGTTGTATATACACAATTTGTATGTAGCAAGGATATACAGTAGTAAGTATACAAAAACAGGACAAGTTTAAAAAAAAATAATAATACTGTTGAACTAATACTGACCAAAAAAGCATGAATAGCAAAATCTATCTAAGCTGATCTTGCAGCCAGATCATAGAATTACGTTCGTAACTTCATCATCGTTTTTGAGGGGTTCCATGTTCAAACCCCTGTAGTCAGGCACCTTCCCACCTTCTCTCTGAGAAGGCCAAGGAGGGAGTTGAGTCCTTCATGAGTAGGTACTTAGCCCTTCATTTCACTCAGTGGAGGAGTACAGAGTGTCTGCTCTCTTTTAAAGCATTTAGGGTGTGGGTTGTTGGGTTGTTTTTTTTTAAATTCTTTCCAAGCAATTCTGCAGCCTTAGTTTCCTTGGTAACACCTTGTGGCTGACACAATGTTCTATAGCATCTCTTTATTCAGCTACTTATTTTCGAGCAACATGTTATGTCTGTTGTCTCCCCATGTTTCATTTCCAATTCCTGTTTAAGAACTTCTCCTTATGCCCTTGTCCTACTAGCACTATACACGTTCATGCTGGATTAACACAATTGCTGTTGAGCCTGCTGAGTGTAGGCAAAAATGAATTTTACTACCCCAAGGATAGGGTTGGAGGGGAACTAATCCTATTATAGGAAGCAACAGAGAGAGCAAGCAAGCCTTGGAGAGTCAGAATTGTTACTCCTGTTGCCAGTACAGGTGGAAGTCAGACTGCTGCCACTGGAAGCAGTTTCCTCACCTTATTGTTACCTGCTGCTTTCTTCAGTGGCAGAACAGCAGCAGCAAGTGTAAGTTTTCAGGATCTTTTGGGTATTGTCTCAGCAATTCTTCTTTGTTTGCTTGCAGGAAAAGGACAGTTCAGCTTGAGGATTTTCACTGCATAGCCATGCTGGGACGTGGCCACTTTGGGAAGGTAGTGTATAAGTGTACACTTTGTGGAGGAGGGCAGTAGGACTGTGGTTGTGAAGATGGGCCTCTGCCTCAGAGTCTGAATAAAACCATTGCAGTATGGAAGAGATTTGTTGTAGTGCAGATACACAAACCCAATGACATAAGCAGCTGCTAACTCCTGTTAACAGTCAAAACTCCTGAAGATTTGTGGCATCAAAGCCTGGAAAAAACTATGCAGGGAGTGCTAAGTCATTTCATAAAGCACATCATTACCATTCCTTCCATTGTCATTGTGATCACTAGTGGAATAGTTCCATTCTCAAAAACTGTGTGCATAGCTGCCTGCTGTGAGAGCTCCGAGGTGCTCATAAAGCACTCAGCCAGCTGCGATACTACTGTTCGTGAAAAGAATATAACTTACACTGACATCCTTCAGGACTGCTGCAGTACAAGGAGCAGAAAAAATGTTCTCCATTTCTGGAGTTACTTGAGCTTAGTTTTGAGAATGACTGTCTGGAGTGGATGGAAATAGTTTGTCAATGGGAGTCAAAGTAATCCAATAAGAAAATAACAGATCTGTTTGAAGTACAGCTTTTCTGTTGTCTTTCAGGTACTGCTGGCCCAATACAAGGCAACTGGGAAGCTGTATGCTATCAAAGCCTTGAAGAAAAAAGATATTATTAGGAGAGATGAAATTGATAGGTGAGCTTTGTTTAGAGATGGTACCATCTATTGCCAGAGGCTACATTAACCCACCTGTAATCAAATATTAGTAGGTATGACGTGTACTGGTTATGGTACTACTAAGGTAAAATGTGACCTTAAGGCTTGGGTAACTAAAATCAGGAATAAGGAAACTTGTAACAGCACTGCTTTCTAGCTTCTGGTGGAATAACACCTGAAGAGCACTCTAAAACTCAAGGTTTGGAAGCGTGTAAGATAAGCATGTATTAGCCCTCACTTTTTATTTCTCTAACTTAAGATGTAAAGATTTTCTTTTCCATCCTGTCTTTCTCAAAAAGAGGCTTTTCTGCCAAATTTTAACATTGACGTTTTCTTTCTTTGAATCCTGGCAGCTTGAACTGTGAGAAGAGAATATTTGAAGTGGTCAATTCTTCTGATCATCCGTTCCTTGTGAACATGTTTGCATGTTTCCAGACACCTCATCATGCTTGTTTTGTGATGGAATATACTCCGGGTGGTGATCTTATGATGCGCATACATGAAGATGTCTTTCCGGAGCACACGGCACGGTGAGTTAGAATTAGTCTAGTTTCCAGGCATTATAAATTTTTAACTTGATTATCATAGATATTTCCTGATAACTATTTCTCTCTTTTAGATTTTATGCAGCCTGTGTAGTCTTGGGGCTCCAGTTCTTGCACGAGAAGAAAATTGTTTATAGGTAATGCAGCAAAGAATCAAGTATAAGATAGTTCAGCAACTTGAAAGTTTATTTTTCCTGTAGCTATATGTCTGTAGCTCACTATCTTGTTGGGGTTTCTAATCTTTCTGTCTGTTTTCCTCATCGCCTGTTGCTATCATCATGTTCATCATGCTTATAGTAAAGAAAGTCATCTAGAAGCCATTCTTCTGACATGTTGCAGGTGATTAATCCTCTGTGACATGTCAATACATTCGGGGGGGGACACCTGTAAGTCACTGTTCTATTTATTATTTTTTTTACAGTGATAGTCAAGTAATTAGCCATGCTGTTGTGGGATGCTCTTTTCCAGAGGAATAAGCTCCACCCAGCTCAAAGCTGCTTTGTGAGCCTTACATTAAGAGAAAAATATCAATAAATTAAGGGGAATCTTCCAAATAATACATTATTTAAACCAAGTGTAAACTTTACTCAATTTAGATTTTGTTTCTGCCTCTTGCAAAAAAAGATGTTGGATGGCAGTCCTCAGGCTTCATCCACCATTTTCTTCACTCTCCTTTGCCTGCAGAGACTTGAAATTGGATAATCTACTTTTAGATGCTGAAGGATTTGTGAAGATTGCAGATTTTGGGTTGTGTAAGGAAGGTGAGTGACTTTGTTGAAGCCAAAATTGAACCATCAGAACCGGTTTAGGATCTGGGCTTTAGTAATGTATTCACAAATACCGTTACTGAGTTGACCATGTGTAACTTGTATTTGTCCCCATCTTAAAAATAAAACAAAACACCCCCCCAACAAACAAAACAACAAAGAAACCTCACCTGTCTGGCCACGGTGAACTTGGAAACTTTGTCCTTTAATCTTCAGGAAATTTACAAAAGCATTTATAACGTGCTTGTTTGCTCAAAGAAGCCGGAATACAGGATACTGCAAAACACATACTTGAGTAAATGAGCAGTGGAATCTCCAGGAAGTTTCCATGGTTTTGCTGGTTATTTAAGTATTGTCTGTATATTTCTTACTTGGAGTTTTTTAGAGGCCTCAGGTTTCACACTTCCTTGTTGGCATTTACAAGCATTGATGAGGGCCCTTGCCCAGTTGAAAACATTAACTATCAAATGATAATCTATGGCTTTCAGAAGGTGAGATTTCATGTGATCCATTTAGTAATGTGTGCTGGATTTTGCAAGTGTTCTTTTCCTACAGGAATAGGTTTTGGAGACCGCACAAACACCTTCTGTGGCACTCCTGAATTTCTGGCTCCAGAAGTCCTGACGGACATCTCGTACACCCGGGCAGTGGACTGGTGGGGACTGGGTGTACTCATTTACGAGATGCTTGTTGGTGAGGTAAGACCACTTTCCTCTCAGAGGATCTGACTAAGCAGTCTTGGGGAGAGTAGTACCTGACCACCAGAGATAAAATTTTGCTGAATGTAGCCAAGTGTTTTTTAGCACTTAAATTACATTTTTCGTATTGATAGTGCTTGCCAAACACTAATTAATCCATACAACTCCCTGCTATTCTCATCCCTATTTAATAGTGAGGAATGGGCACTATGTGGATTAAATAATAAAATGTTATAATTGCAGTCACCATTCCCTGGAGATGATGAGGAAGAAGTCTTTGACAGTATTGTCAATGATGAAGTCCGGTATCCACGATTCCTTTCATCGGAGGCACTTTCTATAATCCGTAAGGTAATGGGCTTGATGGGTCTCTGGGAGCCTGAGGAATTTGCATTTACTGTGTAAGTGCATCCAGAGGGACTCTATTAGGACAGGATAGCATTTGTGTGTGTAATCTGGAGCTGCCTACACAGACTAAGGAAACATTTACAATTTACACATATTTTTCCTTTCTCTCTCTTTACACGAATGCTGTTCTTCTGTCTAAGGATGACTAAGCAGGCTTCTTACTGAGGCTTGTTGCTGGTAACTCTGAAATGAAGAAGTGTTTATTTGAAGGCAAGAATTTCAGAGTCATTCAGCAGAGATGGTTTGATCCAGTTTTTGAATGTGACCCAGTAGTCACAGGTGCACAATTCAGATGAGATGCTTCATGCAGTTTATAGCAGGTATCGTATTGATGTTGGCAAGTTTTTTACAAGGAACTGTAGGTCTGAGCTGTTACTATCAGATTGCGACCTTGCTGCAAAGTGAGAATGAGAAGATACTGAGGGGTCAGTCCATCTCCTTCCTTTTATTTTTCTCTCTGGAACATTATTTCTGTCCTTCCTTGTTTCAGTTGTTTAATTTTGAGCTGATATTTCCTGCAGCTTCTTCGGAAATGTCCAGAGCGTAGACTGGGAGCAGGGGAAAAAGATGCAGAAGAGATAAAAATTCAGGCCTTTTTTAAGGTAGGAACTCGCCTTATCCCTCCCCCTCATCTCTTGTGCTTGAGCTGAGAGTGATTTGCTTTCTGTTGGTATTGAGGCATATTTCCACTAGTTATCAGTGAGATCTTAGTGGTAGCTTCTGTTGCACCTCATTGCTGTATCCAGGAATATGGATTTCAATTCATGTTTGAAATGACATCCCCCAAGTGTGTTTTCCTGGGATCTGTAAGCTTCCAAAGCCAGTTTGCTATTTCTGATTGTGCTGCTTCTATGTACAAATATACCTACCTTCTGAGCCATCAACAGACATCCCTTTTAAATCAAACTGCAGCAGTGAAAGAGGCTGTCTAGTGGTGACAGTGATTGCCAGTCAGTCTATTTGATGGCACCTGCACTTGCAGGATATACATGAATCCTAAGAGAAACTGAGGTTAAAGACATAGTTGCTTCATGTCAAAGGTTCCAGACAAAGGTGTTACCATTCCTCCTTGTCCTTACCCATCTGACAGAAGTTATTAGCCTTAGAGCCCCTGGCTGCCTTTGCACTGGAGTAAGAAAAGAACTTGGATGTCAGCAGAAATTGCGGGCAAGTCCACAGAAGCACCTGGCCACAGCTGCGCTTTAGTTTTGTCCCTCCTAAATATAGTTTGAGCTGTAACTTTGTTTCTTGGTGTTCTTGGCCTTAGGCTCTATGGAATCTCTGTACTACCTGGCCTGTACCCACTATGCTGGCCTTTTTTCAGTTCTCTCTCAGTAGAAATAAGGCATGTTGCAAGGGAGGCTGCAATCTTTCCTCTTCCTTTCACATTTCATAAATAATCTTAATGTCAATCTGTTCATGTCCTTCTCTTATAGGAAATTGATTGGGGTGCCTTGTTTGCCAGGACTCTGAAGCCCCCTTTTGTGCCCACTTTAAGAGATCCCACCGACATTAGCAACTTTGATGAAGAGTTTACATCACAAAAGCCAATCCTTACTCCTCCAGAAGAGGTTGCTCTCCTAACCCGTAAGGAGCAGACTGTCTTCAAGGACTTTGACTTTGTCTCCAGACACCTTTTAAATGTTTGATTCCTGTGCTATAAGAAACATGAACAGATTGTTACCACCTTGAGAGAGTGTAGAGAGGACTTGGCACAGGCAATGGAAAAGTCAACAGAATTCATAGCACTGGTAGTGCCGATGACCCCAGGAAGAGAGTGCCCTGCAAGCTGAGTTAAACTACTGTGGTTTTATTCAGCCTCATTTGTTGGAGGGATACTGGATGTCAGTTATTTTTATGGAGTAATTAATGTTTGACTGGATGTATCTTCTGCTGCCATTGAATACAGATGGAAATTTGGAATTTAAGCTGGACCTAATTTAATGAAATCAAATGATCTCTGCAACCCAGGCCACTCTTTGCAAAAAGCCTAAGTAAGTAGCACAGCTTTTGAAAGTTGAATAGTAGCAGGGGGAATGGCTGCTTTTCACCTAGTCTCTAGAAAAGATATGCAGCATTCCCTCTTTGTAATGATTTTGTGCCCATTCCCACTCATAATTATGTATGCCAGAGAAGAAATGTATTTTAACACAACCAAGATAATGATGTCTGGGTTTGATAATGACCCAAGTGATATATCTTAAGGAAAAGGAGTCTCTTTCTAATTGTTCGAGGATGCTAAATCTTAGCTATTGTTTTTAATGATATGAAGAAGTCACAGCTTTGCACATGCTCGGTTTTTGAAAATAAAGATACCTTTTCATATAATTAAATTTCAGCTTTTCATCTCCTTGGTGTTGGCTGAATGTTTTAGATCAGGAATGACCATGTTCTGCTCAACAGGCAGGATTTTCTTTTTTCTTTGTAAATGTCAATAGAAATATTTTTTTCTTCATTCCTTCTCATTGACGTTGTCTGCGTACATATTGCGTGGTGTCATCAGCTGTCATGTACAAATGATTCCAGTCAAGTTGCCTCTCCACAGACTTTATCGTGTATCTTTTGGCATAGCTAAATAATGACAGTGTTAAGACTGGAAAATCAGTAAGTTAAAGGTGATTTCATTTGCCTGGTAACATACTTTGTAATTATACTTGATAAGATACATTTTCTTCTCTTAAATTCATGTTAGCTTGTTGGGCAAAAAAAGGAAGGGTATGTAGAAATGAAGCATCACACCGATGACAAATAGGGACACACAGCTATTACTCTTTCAGTTTGTCTTTAACAGAGGTAGACAGAAGTTGAACTAATACAGTTGTGCCGTATCAGGAGATAAGGTTTGAGTGCAGCTAGTGAGTCATCATTATTAAATCAAGGCTGGTCTAAGTGCTTCAGAATTCAGAGAGGTAAGAACTTTTTTTGTGTGCGTGCAAAACAGAAATAATTCACACTAAACCTAGATTTCCTATTTTTAGAGCCAAGTAGAAATGCTTATGAAAACTTCCACATACAAATATCCTTTCAACCTCCTGTTCTGCCTTGCCGTGTAATGCCCCATTTAAAGCAGGATACACGTTTTCCTCACCCTTGTTTGAACAGTAACGGTTGGCTCGCTGTTGGCCCCTAGTGCGTTTTGTGACTTTTCTTAAGGTCAAGGCCTCTGTAAAGTGGTAAGTAGCACAGTGGATTGTTAGCACAGGTGAAACCTAGAACTTGGGTTCAAAGAGAGAAGCATAAAGAACTAAAAATGCATGTTTAATCTTTTAATTTAAGGTTTATAGTAAAGTAAAAAGACTGTAAATTACCATCCTCATGCCTCTAAAAAAGAATTACCAAACAGAGCAAAACTGTGTTTTGAGCTGTAGTACCTGCTGACAAATTTTTATTTGACTGATACATGAAGAATCAGAAATTGCTAAGTGGCAGATGAGCCATACTTTAGCAGGCACCATGCTGACACAAACTGCAGAATCCTTTCTGGATGGTATAACATTTATGAAAACCATTCTTAGTGTTCTTATATCCCTCTGATAGGAGTTTCTGCCCTGAACAAACCAGACTGGACACAGATTACAAGCTCTGGCGTTGTTCAAAAAAGGGATCCTTCTGATGTTTTTTAAACTGTTTTTGGACTATGGTGCTGTATTAGTGTCTACACTGTCCTTTCATAAGTGCCCATCAACTTTAATCCCTGAGTGCATCCTACCAGCCAGATGTGCTCTTGAGCTGGTGTTAATTCCCGAGCCAAGGCAATTAAGGCACAAAATAATTTTAACTAAGATTTTGTTGTGGTGCTGATCTATGTGTTTGTTTTTTTTTTTTTTAAAGTGTCAGAACTAAAATTCACACCACAGCCTTTTCTGTTTTTAAAGCTAGAATTGGTCATCCCAAATTTCCTTTTAGTTCCTCATGGAAACTTGGAAGTATGACCTTTTATTAGAATGGTAAACAAGCTTGCTGCTATCCTGAAAGCTATCGGCACCCCCTGATCACAATGAAACAGGACCTAGACTCTTTCCTCTTGCACTGAAACTTTGTATTCTTCTATTAAACTTTTACTAGTCTGTTGAGGTAGCAGTATGACCAACAGTGTTACTTGAGCTAGGCCAAAAGGACCAACCTCTGCTACTGGTTCTATCACCACAAGCTACCGGAAAGGACTGAGCATGAAGCTATCTGCAGAAGTAATTCGGCAGGCAAGTATTACTTTTCTGTCCAAAGAAAAGTGGGTGGTATCATTCTTTGCTGAGTTTGTTCAAAATAGTCTGTGAACTGTTAACAGCACCGTCAACTTAAAGAAAAAACTGTTAGAAAGCTGGTCAGGGCATCACAAAGTACAGGCTAATTATCTCATAAGCTGAATTTGGTGCCTTAGAGCTGTTTCTCATGCATGTTAATGCTATTAACACTCAAATATTTGTGAAAAGCATTGAGGCATGGGGTCAAAATGAAATTTGCTTTTGACTGTCCAAATATTTACTCAAATATTTCTGTTACGTGCCCAACACTACTGACAAAAGGCACTGCGGTTCTCACAGTAAGAACTATGTTGAAGAAAGGCCACAGGAATTATATTGATTCTGACTGGTTTTGTCTGTAATACCTGCTGTTCTCTAGCAGCAAACGGAGGGGGAAACTTTGTGGAAGAGAAGTGAACATGGATGTTCACACTACTCTTGCATCTCTTCTGGAGAAATGTGAATGCAGTTAGCAAAAGGAAGTAAATTTAGAGATACCTTTGCTCAGTCCAGAAATCAGCCCCGCTGGCCTTCCCAGAACCAGTGTCTCCCCTTTAATAGTGTTATTCATATATAAAAAATAACCCTGACTGTCCTTAATATGTAATTTGCAGGACTGCGGAACAGGTTGCATAGTTCGTGAGGTACTAAAGTTCCATGCAAGGCAACTGCAGCAGTTGCATTAGCAAAGCTTTACCCAGCAACCTGCAGCTGTGTTGGCACTCTACCAGGTAGAGACTACTGGGACTAGACAGGCTCATTGTTCCTCTGGAAGTAGATGTTCTCCCATGCAGTGAGGTGGCTTGAACAGAAGAATCTCCAGAGATTGAGGATTACCCCTTGGTCAAAGGGATTCTCCAACTCAGAGTGTCGCAGGTAGGAGATACGATGGTGTGACATGAATTCCCAGGTGGTGGTGTTGTATGAGATCAGATAGAGGTGTGAAATAAGCAGCAGCAGGACAACAATGGTGAATATGACTATCAGGAGGAAGGACATGAGGAGGAAAATGTTGTGCCGCAGCCAGTCCCAGGACTGTTCAAAGTAGAGGCCTGACCTTTCAATTCAAAGAGAAATAAATTCATGGTTTAACATGTAGAACTAGTTATGTAAGCCAAGCAAACTTTATGGCATATTTAAGTTTGATTCATCACTAGTGATCTTCTGATTGATAGTCATTTACTAGGGTTAATATACTATAAACTCTTGAAAGACTGCACCAGTAGTGACTTAAAATCTAAGATGTTTAAAAGATGCTGGTTCCCCTGGCAGCTGAGAGAGACAATCGTCTTCAGTTAACTTCTCTCCTGCACAGGCATACAGCTGAAACCCCATGGGAGCTTCCAGTACTTAAATTTGTAAACAAAGATCGTATTACACTAACTGAAGCAAAATTAGTTAGCTTTTTTACTATTGCTAATTCTGTTAATTTAAGCTTAATACAAAGATGAACAATGAAACCTAAATTATGGGATTCTGCTCAACTACTGATCAGCTATGTTGTCCCTCAGCAGGTCAGGGCGCTCAGAAGAGCTGATCTCCAGGGTGCAAAAGAGGGTGAAGATGCAAAGCCAGTCCACTCACTGCTATAAACCCTAGGAGCACCAAACTTTTAGCAATCTCAGAGGTCAAAGTGCTGACTCCAGGCCTTACCAAGCAGCGTGACCTCCCCACAGCAGAACCACAAGCTGCACGCTCAAGTAGGCAATGAAGAGGGGGTGATTCTTCTCTCCTACACAGTTCTCAATCCAGGGACAGTGATGGTCGTAACGCCGTACGCAGTGTTGGCACAGCTGGCAGTGCCTGGCTCGCATTGGTTGCTGCAAAACAGAAAAAGCAAACAAACACTAGCAAAGTGCACTGCTGTTCGACTCCCTTTTTGGTAGGAAAGAGCACCATGCAATACTGTCTTCCTCCACAGCAGTACTGTCCCAAAAGCACTCTATATTCATAGAATGGTTTGGGTTGGAAGGGACCTTAAAGATCACCTTGTTCCAACCCCCCTGCCGTGGGCAGGGACACCTCCCAGTACACCAGGTTGCTCAACCCAGTCTCTATTGTTATGTTAGTCTATCTTACATTGAGATAACAGCACAACATAAACACTCTGAAGACAACTAAAAGGGGATCATGATTCCCCTGGTAGAGACCCAAATGAGTGAGATTCAAATTAAATGAGTCTCCCACTCGACTTCCATCTATACACTTTCTTTATTATCTATCTATTTATAAGAAGCCCAGTGTGCAAAGAAGGGAGATAGAGCCAATCAGTCTAGCAAGTAAACCACGAGTGGAGTGCTGAGGTGAAAAACTAGAACCACAGCTATTGAAGAAAGTGGGCAGGGATGGGATGGGATGTCTTCAGGGGACTGCACGGAGGAGGGAAGTATCTCTACTTCTGTGGGAATACAAGACACTTGCACAGGAAAGCAGCTCAGGTACCAGGAGCAGAGAAGATGAAAGACCTGGCTGAGCAAAGTAGTATGAGTGTGCCTCCTAGGATTTGTTCCCTGAAGCATCTATGTTTTGCCAGCTTTTCCTCTTGCAATAAGCTCACTTCTCCTCATAGGTATTCTTTGGGAATTTATGGAAGCCGGGATAATGCTGGATTTTATTAAACTGATAAGGATTGCTCTGAAAACAGGCGCTTCTAGGCTTTAGGCAAACTGTTTCAAGAGCTAAATTAATTGCTTTAATTTTTCTTTCATGCTATCTTTTACAATTCAGGCTAATGTTTTGTTGTTTTCAGGTCTCTGAACAAGCTCACAGCTACCAGCAGTTCTTATTTGTCATGCTCAACTGATTTTCTAACTCTCTATCAAGATATCTTCAAAATAAGCTTTTTGACAATACCGTAAGGTCTGACTGACGTGGCAGTAAGAATGTAGAATACCATTTTCCCATGGCAAAGATGATTACTTTTTCTATGAATCAGCAAGGACTTGTTTCAACCTTGGAAAACTAAGGTACATGCCAATGTCCATCACTACCACATCTCTAGCTACACAATTTGTTTGGATCACGTTTCAATTCAGGACTGTATCTGAATTCAATTTGCTAGTTGTGTTTACTTTTTCTGTGAGTTTTTCAGCGGGAGGGTGACCTTTTGACAGAATTAATCAGATTTGCCATGCCTCCGAACCACTGAGCAGTGAGCAGCAGTGACAGAGCAGAAAAACAAAGCCAACAGCAGCTGAACAAAGATGTTGCCAAAAAACGTAAGCTTGCAAATCGCACATCCCATTCCCTTCTAGTGTGTTATGAATGCCCACCTTCACCATGCAGTAACCACAACGACGCATCTTAATATTACTTGGAACTTGGGGTATCACCATGCTTTGTTCTTCACTATTGCCTGCCTGTAAAATAGAGAAAGGAAGTGACTAAGAAGGTTTTGTGTCCTGCCATCTGAAGTACGGTAGCTTTTAGCCCACTTGGCATGGCTGCACTGTCTGGATCCTTTTACAGTTACACAGTGCTGTCTATTTCTATCATTAGGAAAGTTAAAATAATTCCTTAGAATTCCTACAGAACCCGCTATATAAATACTGTGGCATGAAATGCCACTGCAGACAGTTACGGTACAGTGAGAGAGAACAGGCTACTGTAACCATTGAAAGAACGTTTACACAGGGGCAGAAATAAGTGTGGACAAGATACCACACTGATCCCAGTGCTATGCTTTAGGACAAAAATAAACAAGGTTAGACTTCACTTCCAAACACAACAATGTCTTTTCAGTATAAGCAGTGCTACTTATTCAGAACACAGCCAACATTTACATTAATGGTGGATGATTAACATTGATAATGTGCTGTTTCTTTTGTCCTATGCAATCTGTAAGGCCTGAAGTAGCTTACCTCTCGGTTACTGTAACTCCCCATCTCCATTTACCTCACTCTGTTGTTTGCGTATCTGTCCTCTGAGAGGGCAACTAAATCTATAAACAGTCCGATAAATAGAGTTGCAGAGAGCACTTTCTTCCAAGCTTGCCATTCAATTCAGGTTTTTTGCACTTAGTGGTGGTTAGCATAAAATAGGTCATGTACACGTTCCATAGGGTACTGCAGCCTCTGATGCCAGAGAGGATTTATGCTCAAAGGGCACAGTGCACTTCCAACAGGAGCATGGTATAAAATACACAGTTAAAGTCTGTGAACCCTACTGCAGTTACAGAATATGAATCAGAGACTGTCTGGCCTAACCCCCAAGGGTCTGTGTGCGCTTCCTTTACGCCAAGTGCAACAAAAACTGTTTCACATTGTTTGTTTATCTAGCAGAGCAGGGAAAAAGAAAAAAGCCTATAGATTTTACAGCCTCACCACTTTCTCCCGTTCATGAAGTGAAATACCTCCACTTCCTCTTCAGACTTAACAAAACCCGGATCCATGAGAGACACCTTAAAGTACAGCAGGACAGAGCACAGCACCAGTAAGACGAAGATCAGCGGCTGCAACAGCTCTCCACGCTCCTCTTGCTTTTGCAGATCTGAAAGGTACCCCAAAAAAAGAGCGCAGCAGTTCCCGGTGAAGCCTTTGGGATTTTTCTCTCTGGCCTTAACCAAGGGGTTAAGGGGAAGGGGAGAAAATGGGGAGAAACCGGGCGGCGAGACGGAGTGGGGTGAGAAGGGGAGACGCAGGCCATGGAAGGGGCTCCCGAGCGCCCCACCGCCGGGGCAGGGAGACCACCCGCGTTTCCCCCCTGCTGCCCGGGCACAGGCGGCCGGCACAGCCCGAGCCTGGGTCGTTGCCGCCTCTCCTCAGGGACGGGCCGCCTCCCCCGGCGGGGGCTCACCTGTGCGGTGCAGGAAGAGTCCCAGCGCCAGGGCCCCGCTGAGGGCGGTGTGCGCCGTCCGCACCCACAGCCCGCCGGCCCCCATGGCGCCCGGAAGGGCGGGCGGCGCCCGGAGGCGGGGCCGGGCGCGGCGGGTGGCGGCTCGGCGGGGCGACAGGGCCCGTTGCACTCCTCAGCGCGGCCCCGGGTGGCCCGGCCCGCCCAGGGGTGCCGGGGCGGGTGCTGACCCCTCAGAGTCGGCTTCCCCGAGTGGGAACCGGGTTTTCTTCCCTCCCTGCCTGGCTGCGGCCCGCGGGCCCCTTCCTTCCCTCATGCCGCCAGCCGTGTTTTGCCCTGCACGCTGGCCTTCCCCAGGAGAGAGGCCTTTCCTGCAGCCTCCCATCACGGCTTGTCCCCTCACCCTGAGTGCCCCGGGCCGTCAGCCATTTCTCATTTTGGTGGGTATTGTGAGGAGCGCAGGGCTGAGGTAAAACTCCTCTACACCCGAGGCAAATGGCACTAAGTCTCCGTGTGAGGAACGGAAGGGGTCTCGCCGTTGGAAAGCGAGGGTTCACGGTGGTGGCTGGGTGAGGCCGCCGTGCGTTAATGCTGATCTCGCCAATTTGGTTGTTTCACCTGTTGATTTACACCCCCCACCCAGGGAGAAACGCAGAGGTTGTGCCTGGCTGAGTGCATGCAGACAGCCTTATTAGTGCAAATGGAGCTTGTAAAACGTCTGACATAACTTCAGTAGGAGCCGCCGCCAGTGTGGGATTTGATCGAACTTGGGATGTGGCAGCGAAGGCATTGGTGTCGGAGCCAGGCCATTAGACTCCTCAGCAGCAGCAGAGGGGAAACCGGCATGTCTGGAGAATGGGCCTGCTCATCTGAAAGCAGACATCTAAAAGGAGTTGAATTGCACCCTAGATGTGTTTTTGTCTCTTGCTAACAATAAAAAAAGCCAAGAAGTCTAGCTTAGATGTACGCGTTTACGCTTTGAGTGTCTGTCTATTTAGGGGAGATGAATCTCACTGTAGGCCTGTAAAAGTTATTAAATCAGTGTTTTCTCTTTAATCCCTTTTCAGTTTTAACATAGATATATCTTGCTGCTTTTGTTACCTTCCTTCCCAGTAAAAACTTGAAAGAAAAAACACATTCTTTGCAAATTTATCCTCCAGCACCTGAAAAGTAGCAGATTCCTTGGTATTGTTTGACCACAAATGGGGTGTTCTTGTTTATTTTAGTCTCTGTTAAGTGTTAGTGGCCACCTGCTGATTCCAGGAAAGCACCTGGCTGCACATGTCACTGAAATTGTTTACCTGAGACAGCTGTGTTGAAATGTTAATAAAAATTGTAGTCTAAATTTCCAACAGTCGTTCAAATCCTTTTGTTTTCTTTTTTTTTTTTGTTACAGGTAAATGCAAAACCTACAGAAATCCTCCCTCAGATACCTCATAGACTGCGTCAGTGCTTGTCAAAGCTCACATATGCAAGATGGGCCAGCTACTCTCTGCCTGCTTTAAATATCCTGAAAATTGTTCTGTTCCTTGACTTATAAAGGAAGCCTTTCATAACAGTAGGAACCTCAGAACAGTAACATCAGGCTCTGTCTACAAACAGAAAAAAAAAAAAGGTGGGTAGTGTCTTTCCATTCTGGGTGTAGATTTTAATGCTTAATTAAGGCAATTTGAGTAGTAACAATATTACCCACTTCAAAGTAGAAACATTTTGGTATTCTAGAATAATCTGTCCTAAGGAATGTATTCTCACTCTCTCTGTGATTAGAATAATTTGGTGCATGTTACGGTTTTTATCTTTTCTTACAGCTTTGAAACTTGTTTTACAGAGATCAGAGTTCATCTTTGTCTCAAGGGTTTCAACCTAAATGACTGGTTGAAATTAGGATTAGTTCCAGAAAGTCTCTACTAGCAAGTTTCTGAGCGGAGAATCTAGATTCTTATGGCATTCCAGCTAGGAATTTCATGCTGCTGGAAGCCTGAGGTATCCCTCTGTACTCTTACAATGTGGTACATCTTCAGCTCCCTAGAGGCAGTTCAGTTTCACGATTCCTCCTCCTACATCAGCCACCTAGAGTCTGATCCTTTAGAGAATTTACAATGACCACTGAATTAACTGGCAGTTGAACCCTCGCAGGGTCTTAAGAAGAAAGTCACGCTGGCCTTAAAGCAGATTGACTGTTTTAAGCTAGAGTCTTTTCTTGAGTACTCAGCTTCTGACCACTTACAAAGCTTAGGCTGTGGAATGCAAGCCGCAGATCCGTTACAGAGTTCAGAGACAAGCTGTACAGTCAAATATTGTTCTGGGATTTTTTTTCTCCTCTCACATAATTTCATAACAATACTCTCTTCCTCCACGCCTCTTTTCTATTGACAAACAGTATTGTATCCCTTGGAGTGATGAAAGGAAAAGCCACTGAACTGCATCGTCAACACATGGCAGTTCCTTTCATTTTTAATGAAATATATGACAGCAAATGGACCAGTAATGTATCTAAATAAACCACATTCATAGACCAAAGGAAGAAGACATTGTTAAGCACTAGGTTTAATACACAGCGGGTATCCAATGGATACAACAGAAAAGTTAATTCATTCAGAATTGTAAGGAAGCAACAGTTGTGCATTATTATTTTTTGCTTGGTTTCACCATGTACTAACATTTGAACCAGGCCTCTCAACATTAGGCAGGTCAATGAACAGAGTAAAAGCAGACGCTTGCTCATTATAACTGAGGTTATTTTCTTTAAGCAAAACAAGGAAATACATATTTAGTTAGCTTAAAAACTTTTTTTAAACAAGAAAAGAATTACAGAGAGAATCAGTGACAATTATATGAAATCAAAATATAGTCTGCTAAAGCAGAAGTGCTTCAGTTCAGCAGGAAGTCTCCCTCATTCCTTTTTTTTTTTTTTTAAGTGCTGTCTTCTCATCCAGCCCCCATGTTGCTTTTCATCCATTCCTGATGACCATTACCCTCTGTGCTTCATACACATGGTTGTCATGGAGACCAGCTGTTTCCCTACTTTTAATTCTCTTTTTTCCCAGCACAAGCTACCCTCCAACACCTGAGCTGTGGCAGGCTCCTCCCTAAACAGTCTCAAGAAAATGTATTTTCTATGGAGTAGTGCCTGAATGCAGTGCCCCTATAGCTCTTGTCCTACTGGTAATTAATTGCCATTTTCAAGTGATGAGAGGGAAATAGGCTCACAGCTCCAAGACTTTTCTTCCCACTCATCTTTTGCAGAGACCAGAGTGACTGCAGCAGAAGCCCAACCAAGCTGACAAGCTGGGTAGGATTCAGCACTGAACAGATATCATTTCAGCCAGTACGTAGGTGCAGGATAATAGCAGCCATCATGCAGATGGGGCAGACGAATTATCTGCAGTGTTACTAATTGACACAAATATCAGCGCTAAACTTTCTTGGCTTGGTCTAGATGAGAAAGTCTGGTGCTGCTGGGTGTTAAACATCACACAAGTAAATGCCAATTATTATAAGCAATTCCTCCCACAGATCTTGTCAAATGGAAGCACTTGTGGAAAGTTGCCCACCAATTTGCTCTCTTATCTATTCCAGAGAAAACGGCAGACACCTGACAGCCTGCATGCTGAGGACTGCTGTATCATTGACGGGCCACCGAACCAGGACACATCCTCCAGCCAGGAAGGAAACTACATACAATCAAGGTAGAGGGTTCCTTTGGTGTCCCAGTCTCTGCAGAGAACTACTGACTTGTGCTCGTGCTCTGCTTGCCGAGCTTGTGAATGTTAAAGGAAATGTAGTAGTGAAAACACAAATAAGAATCTGAATGGGGCAACAGCTAGGGAGCACAAGAAGCCCCTCTGTCATATCTTTACATACTATGAACTTCTCCCCATGTGGGTTTTCATTTGGCAGATAGAACCCTGTTCTAGTTTTCTGGGCAGAATTGGTCGTTAGCTCTACAGTTCTGAGTTGAGGTCTCCCAGTTCATTCCTTTGCTCCAGCAAAGCTGGAAGGCCTGAGAAGCTTCTCTGTAAGAGTCAAGCATTTCAGGATATCCAACTTCCCCTTTTACATTAGACCTTCATAGAAAATCAGCTACTTCCCTCTCCCCTCCTTTGCAGAATATTGGTATGATGGCTGCAGTCAGCTATCCTGTTCTGTCCTGAGCATTGGATCTACAGCAGCAATTCATTAACTCCCCTTTGCCTCCAGAAGGTGCTTTCAGGTCATGGTACATGCGTTTTGCGTGGGGTGCAACAATGCCTGTTGTTTCAGTTAGGGAAACCGAGGTACAAACTAGTTTCAAACTCTCGATTACAGGAATTCCTGGATTACACTCAGGTGCTCAGAGGGTAACTTTCTCTTTTTTTGCCCCTTACTGAAAGGGAAATGCTATTTTTCAGCTCACAAAGTTTGCTGGCTTGAAGACATTGAAGCTTGTAGCCAAAGCTCATGTTACTCTAGCAGGGATGCTATTTCTTTTAAAATGCTGTCTCAGGAATTTACCTTTCTGGTGGCCTGACTCAAAATCTTCTGTGTAGCTAGCTGTAACAGGGCAGTTATAGCTCCCCCTCCCCCTGGGATCAGTCACAGATTTCAGAAAGTTAAGCTTTTGTGGCCGGCTGGCCTGTCTCCAGTAATCTACATGTTGCTGGGAATTTGAAATCTTTTTATTCTGGTTCAGGCTCAGGTACAGCTTGATGAGGGTATGTGAGCGATGAGGACAGGGCTTATTTTTACAGTGTGAAACAAAGGTTTGATGCAGCTTGGATCTTGTTTGTTTGGGATACCATGGTCCAGCTTGCAGCGGGTGAGACCTCAGTAACAGCTGAACTTACAGGGTTTGAAAAACCCAAACCTTTGGTGTCTTGAGGCAGATGGAACCAAGCCATCAGTTGTCCGTTAACTTTGATGTAGTTGTGCCAAAATCTCAGCATAAAGCCTGATTGTTTGGCTCTGATTACAGTGCAAGCCTGAGGTCTGCTGTAGCTGAGACGGGAGATCCTGAGCTCCAGCTGTCTCCCCAACACGGATTTCTGATACCTCTCACATCTGTGATGTGTCCCCTTCTGCTTCACCCCCACCTTGCCACCATAATCAGAATCTTGAGTGGCCTTTGTCATGTGATTCAAGATTTTAGCGGTAGGAGCTTTCACTATACGGGCAGTAGAAAGGAAGAAAGCCTAGTGTGTGGCACTGTCGCGTGAAACAACCTCAAAGGGATAGCAGCACTAAATGGAGAACTAAACAAGCAAAGCCTGACTCCCCTAATGCTCCGAGGCTGGTTGGCAGTATTTGCAGCCTCTCTTAGTTTTGCATCTAGAAGGAAGAGTAGCAAATGTTATACAGAAAACAGATCTTGAAATAAGCTTCCCCGTCTCAAAGCTCATAGGGACGCAAATTCTTGGGGAACAGGAGTAAGGGAGAGAAAAATACATTTCAATCAAACAACTGGAAAAAAGTATAATTCGTCAAGTTTTGCAAACTGTATGAAAACAATTCAAAAGTGACACAAAAATATATATAAGTTTGAAAAATACTTAAAGAAAAAAGTACAGATCTCACAATATCAAAACAGATGACGTATGGTTAAAAAGAAAAAAAAAAAGACATTGAGTAACACCATATTGGCAGAAAAAGTAAACCTCTCCAGGGCAGCTGTGTTCTGTCATTTAAAGTGTCAGTTTGTGTATCTAGGATCTGTCTATAATGTGCTCAGCAATGACAACATTAGCTCTGAGCATTAGAAGAACCTCATAGCAGCGAGTCAAATCTGAGAGCAATGTATACAAGGGGAGAGCAGCGAGAGTTACTGTGCTCAGAGGCCTGAAATGTCGCAGCTCACACAGCCATGGTCTCCTCTTACTGCTACCAGACATAAAATCTTTTCTAAATCCCTTCTAAGGGAAGATTTGTGAATTGTGAAAGAACCGTGGCAAGCAGAGGGCTCAGGATGGACCGCGCGCCATATTGTTGAGTGCCTGGCTGTGAGGCAAACCTTGGCCTTTGGCTTCTTGAGCCTTTAGAGGTTTGGAGTCTTATAGGGGAAGACCGCCTCAGTGGGACTCTCACTCCATCATGCAAAGTGGAGCAATGCTGCTGATGTGAGCAGGACTGCACTGTAAGTGCCAGTGGGAGTCAGATAAAACCAGGGTCTTTTGCTTCCCAGAAGAGGGGGAAGATGTTGCGGTGGAATAAGAGGTGCTATTTTATGTGATCGCCCTCCAAACGGTTCCTGGAGACTCCCCAGTCTCAGAAGAGGACTTTAGCACTTCCAATTACAGCATTTGTGCTGCAGTGAGCTTCCTATAAAGGGAGACTACTTTGCCACCAAGCGTGGTTTGCACTGATACAGAATAAAAAAGAGCAGAACAGCTCCAGTCCATTACTGGGACTTGCACAAGGGGTAGAAGCTGCTCTGGACTGGGGCCTGGTAGAGCTTATTACGCAGAGGGGAAATATGCACTCTGGCATTTGTAGTCCTTCCGCATAAATAGAACACAACTAAAAAGGTGGTGAAGGACTGGAATGAAGATGTGTAGCCCTTTGTAAACAAACCTTGTTCCTTTTTGCACAGACTCCCTTAGAGAGACAAGCTCTGTGTTAGCAAGTATGTGTAACTGGTTTTACTGGTCATCCCTGACCTTACGAGGCTGGGTGGGACGGCAGATCCTACCTTACCGCCAAAGGGGACAAAACAGACCTCTTGACCTTATTGGGAACGTCTTACTTCCAAATGACCCACATACAGTTAGCAATGCTTCCATTAATGTGAGTCTTCCATAAAAAAACCTTACGGGAGTGAATTGACTTGAAGGATCTTTCTTTCCCGTTTCCTCCATTTAAAAATATCACTAAAAAGGTCAGTCTAACTTTCTGGTATCGTGTCCCGCAGCCTCTCTAACCAAATAAATAACTTGTTGCTGCCTGTAACCCCATTGAGCAGCCAATACCAATTCAGGACTGGTGTTCTTGCAGACATTACAGGACCTCATGCAATACAGCAAAAGGGAATTTTCTAAAAAGTGGGAAATAAAAATGTCACACTAGCGATCACACAACTAGGTCTTCAAGCTCATGATCATTTGAGGCTCTCTGTGTGGTCTAAAATAAAAAGGTTAAAAGATACATAATGTAGTTGTCTTTGTTTTTTGTTTTCTTTTTATACAGAAATCATACACACAGAACTTCAACCTGAAACTTCATAACAAAAAAGTCCACTAATTTAAGGAAAGCATTTTGTTGTGCAAAAAGTCCCTCCCCCCTCCCCTGTTCACCTTCATCTACTGAGGGTCTCACACACACACATAAAGTTTCCTTCCAACAGGCGAGTTGGTAAGAAAGAGTCCTCCCTATATACAGTGAATTAGAGAGAAGCTGGATACAGTGCTGGCAAGAGGCATTAGATGATTGCCTCTATCTGGAAGTGTCCATGTTCTCCTCCTTAAAGTTACTGCAGTGCTCTATAACTTTCCTATGGATAAAACAAGGACAAGGAGAGAGGGTTTAGTTTAAAGCTTTTTGCATGACAGTTGTGGGACAGTAGCGTAAGAACTGTCCAACAGCTTGAGCTCTATGTAAACGTACACTATTTGCAGCAGGCAGTCTCTTCTGAGATACGCATCAACCGATATTTGTGTCAAAACCAGTATTCTCCCCAAAAGCAGCTTAGAGCTCACAGTTCATCCCCTCGCAATTTCATGTTAGCATACAACCAGATCCATATGTGACTGTTCATTCGTCACCGCCATATCCAAATCATCCCGTAACTTTGGACACATCAGCAAACACCTGCATACAGATGTTTGTCCTTCGCTCTGCTGTCATCTCTCCCTGCTTTTCCTATTCTCTCCGTTTACCATTCTTGTGCCGTCCCATTATCATACGCAACCTGTCTAACTGTGAGAGTCTTCCGCAGGCTTGTCACCTCCAGCATTTAGCCACCTTCAGCTGTGGGGAATGCCTGCTGCCCACCCACAAGGGACCTATTCCCAGCCAGTCTCTACCTCTCTTTTATATTCATCCTGCAGGTATGAAATCACAGCTCTCAGCTTGCCAATGATTAGAAACTGCAGCTGGCTTTTAAAACTCTGAAAGAATGACTCCAAAGAAAGGCCACAGAGTAAGTTGGGGAAGCTCACAAAGGCGATGCAGTCTCTCCACCTTTTGAAAAATCCTCTCATTGTAACCGTGCGGTCCGGAATTTTAGGGACAGGCCAGTATGATTCTGGACAGGGAGCCCACACAAGTATGGAGAATAGTGATGACTGGCAACTGTCGGCATGAGATGCAATGAGCAACATGGCTCCCCTGTCCAACCACCCACTTCTATAATCAACTTGTGCCCAGCATCCATCATCCCTGAATGATCTGTGTGTATTGCCCAGCTGTAAACACCTCTCTAGTCTTCTGTTTTCATCCTCTTTTTCCTGCTCTTCTCTGGTGTTTGCTTCTCACCCATCATACACATCAGTACAGGCCTTTCTTTGGTAGCCTTACTTGATGTAGTAGAATAAAAACTAAACTGAAGCTAAATAGAATGTTTGATGATAGTGCATTGGTTTCCTACCGGGCCATTTCCTTGGTCTCTTGCCGTGCTGAGGCCATTTTAATCATGTCCTTCAGAAGGGGAATCCCACCTTCTTTGATCAGCAGTGGGCAGTATTTGTCAGCTGCAGAGAAAAGAAAAAAGCAGGTCCTTGTGAACCTTCACAGGAATGGTATAAAGGTGGGGGCAGGAGGGGAAGGAGAAGCCTGTGGCTCGAGAAGCCACAAAACTTTCCTTTTTTATGGAGCCAGCGTGCTAGGGGTGCCCTGGCTGTGAAAACAACAGACACGAAATGGCTGAGAACATAAGAACAAGGCCAGAAGGATCAAAACATCGAAGGGATTTCCTACACGCTAAGCCTCATTGGTTTTTGTTTGGCTGTGCCGCCTGGACGTTTCCTGCATCAGTCAAAGAAGGTTCTCTCTACCTACACAGCTAAGCTGAGAAGACTTTTTCTGCTAACATGCTCAGATCCATGCCCTCAGCTTTTACAGTTTTCACGGGTGTGATTTCAAAAAGGAAACTTACGGTAGACAGAGACCAGGTTATACAGTGCCCAGGTAGCCCAGTGCTGGCTGACTGGGGAGATCCCTTGTGGAAGAAGTCGAAGGATTGGTTCAAATGACCTGCAAAGAAATATTGCAGAAAAAATTTTTTGTTAAAAATCCAAGAGCTGCTTCTTTCAGCACATTTGCCACTCAAAGCAATACAAACTCTGTGCTCACAGATACCGTAGCAGTAAATCCATTGGCATGTCAAAGATCGGCACATCAAAGACTACGTCTGTGTCACATGGCAGTACTGGCAGGCTTACCGGCCCTGCCACTTTAGCATAAACATGCTGCCCAGATGAATAGCTGCAACGAATGCAACCGAGTCCAGGAATCAACTTCCATCCTCTGCCAGTCACTTCCTCACAACAGCTGAAACCCGGCAGCACCAATCCTTCTGTAGAGGGGCCAAAGCAAAATTATACTCAGCCAAAGTTGGCTGCTCATGTGCAACGATCGCAGTGTTTCCTCTGACAACAATAATGTGTCAGGCATTGGAATGCCATTCTTTCTGGATCCCTGCCAGGCACTATGGGAATACAGAGTACCAGATACCCTCTTACAGGAAGGGCTTTGGAGGATTCCACCAGTTACATTAACCCTTGAAGGGATTTCTGGGAACTGTGTGTAAATATCCCCCAGAGGAGAGTGAAAGCTACAGCAATCCATGTGACTTTCAGAAGCAAACAGTCTTAAGGAGATGCAAAGGACAGCAGCCTCAGAGGAAAATGCTTAGGCATGTCCTACATAGTCAGATTGTGGGTTTCCTGAACTATGCAATTTCACCAGAAACACGTAGGAGAAATTCTGTTGGGCTCCCACACCTCTCCCATAGGAATTGCCAGGCAACTTCAGCAGCCTACGTAACATGTTTCAAAGGAAGATGTAAAACCCTCACTAAAGGGTACGTCCCTGAGGGTGCTTCTCCTTCACTCTGAACAGAGCCTCCGCGCTCAGCTATACCTCTTCCGTTCTCTCTCTTGGTGCTTTCTTCCTGTGACAATCCTGGATCCTAGGTGGGCAGACCAAACTCTTCTATTCCTCACCTGTAATTGATATTTCTCCTGGAGTTGATATCCCAGCTCTGGATGGCCGCCCACATCCTCTTTACAACTTCCTCTCGGTGGGGCTCACATATACCCCAAGCCTCTGGACCATCGAACATGATATGGGAGAGCACACCACAGGCATTATAGGATACCTCAATCCCATCTGCTTTGCTCTCCAGCAGGTTGCTGCCAAGAAAGAAGAGGTCATTTAGAGATGCTGATGCACTAAAGGTTTGAAAGTCTCCAGGTGACTCAGGAGCAGAGCTCCAGAGCACTCACCCTGCTCCAGCCCAGCTGTTCGTTAGCCAGGTGCTCACCTGAACACACTGATGAACTGGGAGGTCATGAGCTGTGGGCGGAGCTCCTTCACCTCTGCTACATTGCCCAAGAGGCCCAGCATATTGCGATGCAGCTCCTGTTTCTCGGGGAACTCCTAAGCAAGCAAAGAACAGGATTATAGAAGAGCAGGGCTGTGGTGACGCTGAGAACAAGCAACCCTGGACGAAGATCATACCGCACATCTAGAAAGGCTGGGTATTTTTGAGTAGTCATTAATGGTTCTTGAGCAGATACCAAATGGGATCTCTAGTGCTCAAGATGCGCGTGAAATGAGAGACTCGGGGCCAGGGTGCACTGTTCAGTGCTGCTTTACTTAAGGGGGACTGCATGCAAAACGTGGAAAGAGGAGTTGAGTGTAAGTTTCTCTGTTCTTCTACTGGTTGGGTGGGTGGATGATAAAAAGGAGAAAAAGTGCAAGCTTTTTTTGTTTCTGTTTGTGCAACACAGGAAGTACTGCTTATGGATTAGCATAGCCAGGGATCCTGCACCTCCATTGCTAATATCAGCACTTCTCTAGTGGAAACCAGGCGTACTCACTTTCAAGCACTCCAAGAACAATTTCATGCCACTGTAGTTAAGGAACATCTCGCAGTTATCGGGGGTCTCATCAGTGATGTTCCAGAGGGCACTCCAGGAGAACTCCATCACCTGATCACACTACAGAGCCAAAGAGACAAACAGAGCTTTGCTAATGTGGGAGCCCAGTGCAAACCAACTGCTTGTGTTTCCTCTCTGATATCACCCTAAATGGCCCCAGAGGTAAGAAAAACTTGTTACTTGCTTTCAACTTGTCAGCAAGTGGGTTTTCTTGTTTAATATTTTTGCCTCCCTGTCACGTTCCCCTGCCCTCACTCTGGGGTGGGAAATTCTGCAGCATCTGCTGAGATGTCTTGTGTTTGTTAGAGAAGCTGAACTGGCACTCTGTACTGATGTCCATGCCTAAGACAGACTGAAGAGAAAATGCTCTATGCGTATGTTTTTGGGGGAAACACTCACCGTTTTATCAGCCAACTTCTTCTGAATCAACTTTAGCATTGTCTGTGGGCAGAGGAAGGGGAAGAGTGAGAAACAGTTCAAGAACCACAGAGCTAAAACTAACTGCTGTAGTACTGCAGGGCTGCTACAGCCAATTTGCAGGCGTATGCAGTTTTGAGCCTTTGTAAAGAACCTATTTGGTATCTCTTTCTCTAAACCAGTGGGACTGGGTTATGCTTAATGCTGTATTCACAGAGCTGAACTATGTCACAGTCCCCAAGCTGGTGATTTTGCAGTCAAGTCAGTTCTTATCTGTATGACAAAGTCTGGAATGTGGTACAACTACACCAAAGCGGTGCTCTCTGTAGCCCTTTAAAAAGGTGAGGGGTATGGGTTGATGTGAGTTGGGAAGCTGATGCAAACTCGGGGAGATCAGAAGGAGCTAGTCACAAGGTGGTACCAGTTCTGGAAATGATATAGTGTGGTGAAGGGGTAAGGTATAAGGTTACGCTGCTTCCCTGCTCTCGCAGACAGCCTGTCTCTCTGAGATCATGACTTCCAGTGCTGGCAAGCCAGTAAAAGATGTCACATGGAGGGGCAGGTTCCAGGAAAGGCTGACATTGCTAGGACACTAGTTCCCTCCTGTGATACTGCAAGGTTGGATCACTGGCTGGATGCATTTGGTGCACTGCTGCAACGGAATTGTGCTAGCCTGGGTTAAGGATAAGTAGACACCCTGGGACCATACCAACCATGACAAACCCCATCTTGCCCACAGCTTCTTTATGATCGTTGTCCACCTGGCAGACCAGAGCATTACAGAGGTGCACAGCAATGCGCTGGATAGACTCATCCTGCCGGCTCTGGTTGAGGATGTTCAGCAGCAGCTCGTTGACTCGGCGGTACTGGAACTCCAGCTCCTCAGGAATGCTGAAGTTACACAGTGTCAGGCAGCAGTTTCGCTGTACCTGGGTCAAAAGGAAGTAAACGCTGGATCACGTGGCTACAAAAATCATGGACGCCCATCACCTCGTGTTCCCTTGCTGCTCTGTACTGAAACCATCTTCTTGCTTGACTACAACCACTAAAATTCCTGTTACCCTCCTCCTATCTAGCACTGCACATTAGCCATGCTCTATCAGTACCCTCTTCTCTCTCCCTGTCACTCTAGTCTCACAGGGCTACGCAATTACCCAGTGCCCATCGCTTTCCAAGCCAGTGGGAAAGCTAAGTTCTCTATGCAGCAGTTGCTGTTCTGCAGCCCAGAGGCATCACTGTGTCAGCTAGCTTCCAGTGCAGTGCATTGGGATAATGTTTCTTTCTGTTGACTCAACACCCTCAATGCCCGCACCCTTTTCACACCACAGTTGGTGCTGGACATCCATGTTGTGTGTCATATACACCCTTTGACCGCTAGCATCAGATAAAAAGGAGCCTTACTACATCACTTTCTTCCCCTTGTTCTGGAGAACGTCTGGAGAACATGTAATCCCCATCACTGAGTGAAGACAAGGAGCAAATCTGGTCAATAGCTCCTCTGGTGTCTCCCTTGGCTCACATGCTGGAGGCTTAGAAGGCCCAGATGCTACCACCAGGCTAAAAACTTAATATGGGGAAGGAGGACTATGGGAACCGAAGGAAACTGGGCTGCTCTTACTGTGACTTCCTGGTAGGACTCCATGCCATTCAGCACCACCTGGATGACCTGGCGCCGCAGCTTTACACTCTGCTCCATGCGGTACTCGGAGTTGGTCAAGTAGAACAGCGCGGCGCTGCCTGTCACCTGGATGTTTTTGTCATCCTTGTGGCACTTGAGGGCTGTGATCACCAGCTGCAGAGAAGCAACATGAAGCTTCAGTGCCACTGACTTGCTGTTGAGTCTTGGAGTGACTGTTATGGCTGTGTGGGGCAAAGACTGTTACAGGCCTGCAAGGAACGCGTGGCCCTGGCGTTGCAGGAACGTGCTTGTGGAATGAAGGTACCCACTACTGGAACTTTCTCCAGAATCGCCCGATATGGTGTCCCAGGGTGAAGAAAAGACTGGGACTGCAAAATTTCCCTGGTAAGGGTGAGGTAAATGCTAACATGGGTCTTACCTGAAGGGCTCGCAGCAGCTGGCTGCAACGTTCGATACGGGCAATGTCAAAAAGGAGGTTGATGGCCCGGGAAGTGATTTCTGGCCGGTGTTCAGTGTAAGCCTCAATAGCGTTCAGGACTTGCTCTTCATTCTTGTCTCCACTCACCTGGCATGGGGGAACAAAAAGAGTCAGGGAATAAATTACGAAGGAGAAAAAACAACATGAGAAGGGAACTCAGAAGGGTACAACTTCCCTCTGCTCTCATCCTGGGCCTAATCCTACTAGCAGGGCAAAGGGTCACTTCTCAGCCCACAGGGACAAGAAATGGCATCTTTGGGGCAGGAGGATGTTATTAACAAGTAAGACTCCTTTTCTCTCCTTAAATCCTTTACATCCTGATCCTTCAGCCAGGATGTTTTTTCTGGATCCTTCTCTAAGAGGCATGTTTTTTAACGCTTGTAAAAACTATGTGAGGCACAGGTCTTGCCTTCTGGTAGTTTTCCTGCATTATCAAACAGCTATTGAAAGTTCAGAGCTCAGTTGTCACACCCAAGACCCTAAGAACCTACTCTACTGGCAGACAGTAATTTTCATGGTCTTTTAACTTCTACCAAGTGCCTACTGCCAATGTTCTTCGGCTTCATTACCTTGTAGGCTGGAATATGCATCAGGCGGCAGAGAGATGTTTCAAAAAGGCCCAAGAACTGGAGTGGTCGTTTCAGACCCCGGAAGGGAGCAATACTGCTCTTTGCTGGCTCAATACTGAGTGGGGAAAAAAAAGAAAGAGATCACTCATGTTGGTACCGTGTTTCTTCGGGTGTCTTCTGCCACAGAGACATCTAACAGCTCTCCATTCACTATGACTGTACCACTCCATAACCAGAGTAACAGCTACACTTCAGTCCTACACCAGTTAGCTTCTAAACGTAACACTAGATGTTCATCCCAGGCGATCCGGAGTGAAGGACTAAATGCGTTCCACTGAAACAGCAGGAAGAACTCACACAGGCAGAGCGCAGCTTTCCCTGGTAGCATTTGCCCTGGAAATTCGCTAGCTGGAGTGAACACTTCCTTTTAGAAAAGGGCTGTGGATTTCACTGATCCAAAGTATTTGCAAACTTGACTGTATGTCATCTGATGGATGTGCCAGTCCACTTCTGTGATCATGCAAGAACACTAGTTTTATTGCCAAAACCTCAGTAATTGCTGTTTCCTTACCTTGTCTGGCCCATCTTCTCCTCCATGCTTGGGATAGTGCAGTTCTCCAGCATGGTGTGCCCTGAGATATCGAGCGAAGTGAGGTTTACCAAGTTTTCCACAAACAGGTTTAGAACCCGCCGGGTCAGCTTGAATTTGTAATAACTGGACAGATGGTCTCGGGAGATATCCAAGTGCCTGCAAATGACAGAGGGCAGCTCAGAGCCTGGAAAACATTAGCTGGGGCTTCTGCCTTCCTACCAGAGAAAGATGATGAGCTAAGTGTGATTATTTTTTTATTTTTATTATTGTTATTATTTCCTTCACAAGACACAGGAATGTGGTTCTGTAGGATCTGGCAGCAGAATCTGGCCCTGTGTCTAACCGAAGCACAGATATCTGGTAGAGGTCTATTTAGAATGGAGCACAATGACTCATTTGGCCACACATCACAAAGGAAATTGCTCCAGGCTCAGGAACTGCCTTTCCCAAGCTCCATCACAGCAGCCACCTGGGCATTTCTGCCTGGTGATTAAGATGCACCAGAGGATCTTTGCATCTCCAGAAACAAATGTTACCTCATCCCACAAATTAACTCACACAAGTTTTTGTCTGCTTACATCTTACCTTTTTTTTTTCCACCCCAGGCTATCATGCTGCCCTGATTTCATTCAGGTATTTAAATGCTTAAGCTTTGGGGAAACCCTGATACTACAGGAGTGGTGGGACACGCTGACCAGCCATCGTGTGCAGGTGGGGTCCCTTACAGGACAGGGGCTGCTCTTGCCTGCCGAGCAGCAGCTAAGACCCTTGAGAGAGACTTTTCTAAACTGCCTAAGACAGGAGCCAGCATCCCGCTCACAAAAGTGTCTTCCACCTGTTGTAGACCAAGTTTCACTGCAAGTCCCTGGGAGTTAAAGTACTTGGGTTTAGAAAATGTTATCCAGGACATTCCCTGAGACTCCCAGCTCATATGTTAACATGGTACCCCCTAGTGTCCGCAGCCAGTAGAGATTATACTAAAGCCATTGCAAAGCAGCCTTCGTGTGAATGGTAAGGCTCTTTGGTTTGGAAAGTCCTGGATCCCTTTCCTGATACCACTGTGCAGTTTGAATAGCAATTGTCTCAACTCTGTTTCAGGAAGTCATTTCACTGTCAACGCTGTTAGGTCAGGAGTGCCTATTTATTTACGCTGCTCGTTCCCTTGGTTGCACCATCCATGCACAGTGTGCTGCCACAGAGCACAGCGAGCAGACGGTCTCAGCTCAGTGTTTTTCCTAGTTTTATCTCAGAGCCAGGCTTAAACTTTGGACATTCCTGTTCGATAAGTGGTTTGGAGGACTGAGTTTCACAGTGTGATTATTGCTACATTAGTATATGTACACATCTGTAGTATTTTTTTTTTTGCCATCTCCCGGGTATTCAGCTATTCTTTTTTGTTTGGCTGCAGAGGGGTGGTTGGTTTGTTGTTTTTTTTTTTTTCTTTCTTTGCTGTGTGCAGTTGTGGTGTGTGGGTTTTGGTTTTTGTTTTTTCAAGAAGGAGTTTCTGCTAAGCAGTGTCCTTTTGCAAGCAAAATGCAGGCTGGCTTTAGGCATGTCAGATATATATCATCAGTCAATGAGTGAGCCTGTTCATGAGAAGGTTTGTAACTTGAAACTAACAGTGGGTGGCTCTCTATTAGCAGGCAAGTAGAGCACTCTTAAAAGATCTTTCCCTATCAGTGGGAAAAGGATAAACGAGGAAGAACAGATCTGCTGACCTGAGCTTGCGAAGCTGTGCGATCACTTGGATATGCTCCTCTGAAAGGTCCATGTTGTAAAGCACTAAGGAAACCAGACTGTCCTTCCACTGGGTCAGAAATCCCACATCGTTCAGCTGGATCCCAGAGAGATCTAGAGCTGCAAGGGAGGCCAAAGGCCGAAGCAACGTCTCCACATTTACCCCTTCGATCAAGCGGCCCAGGTTCAGGAAGCGCAAGCGGCTAAAGCCTTCAAAAGTAAAGTCCTTGACCAAGACCTGGCGAGTGGGGTTCACCAAACAGTCATCTTCACAGCCTCCAGGGTTCTCCTCCTCATAGAAGATATTACAACAGCCAAAGAGGCTAAGGGAGATAAGTGTGTGACTGAAGCTCACCAATGTTTGCAGACTCTTGGCTGTCAGCTTCTCACAGTTAGTCAAGTAGAGCTCAACAAGATCCTGGAAGATGGGAAATCAAAGTTAGAAATATTTCACAGGTAGTTCCCACCCTGTTTGCTTCACCACCTCCCACTGGGACAGCTTGAGACCACATATCACCCAACTTGACCAATGTCCCCATTATGTTCTCTACTGTGGCTTTATGAGCTGAGAAGGGAGAAGCTGAGGTTCTCCCAAAGAAAATTTGGCTGGTGAAGGATGGAGTCTTGGGAATATCTGGGTGCCTGGGATTCTACCTGGTGCCCGTGCAGCAGTGCTGCTATGTGAAGTGGCAGTCAGTGCAATACCACCTGCTTCCTGATGGCTTCCAGGTCCTGGTCCTGCACAATCTGTTCCCGCAAGTGGATCCGAGCCAGCCTGGTGCTCCGGGGGTCTGAGAACAGGGTGAAGAAGCTTTCATGGGGTTCAAAGACACTGTCCGTCTTCACCAACTCCACATACCTGTATTGGAGCAATGGCATTAGCACAGCATGGTACAAAGGCTCAACTACAGCTCTAGCGCCCTCACTGGTTATGAGAAAACATGACCAAGCGCGTAAGCACATGCAGACTCCCTCCGGATCATCCAGAATAGCCTTTGGGGTAATAGGAACTGCCCTACTATCTCTTATTGTGCAGAACTAACAATCCTCAGGAAAATCTCAGGCAAAGATTTGTGCAAGGTTGTGTGTGTGTAAGCAAACTGGATTCTGGCAAGCACAGACTCCGGGATTTTTCCCCCCCCTAGCTGTTTAAAGCTAGTAATTTGATTTTTCATTTTCAGAAAATTAGCTGGCCAAGGTTCTCCGCCAGACTTTGCGGGCAGGAGTTCAGCCAAGAGAGACTGTGATAGCCGAATTACAAATCCCTGGAAACAGGTTGCTTTGTAAAGCTATGGGAGCAGCAGTCTTAAAATTTAACATTTGTTAGCACTTTGCGCTCTTAGTTCTACGGTTTGAGAGTTGTAATGCTTCAATGGCGGGAAATGGGAAGGTTCCTTTGTTGCTTATTGATGTTCTTGGAAGACGCAGTGACTGACTGTTTCAGTTCGGGTTTACCTATGTGGAAATGGTGATTTCCGCAGAAACTAGAATGATTCATAGCAGTACAATACCTCCTGGGGACACTTCCTTCTGAAGGCAATGCAAATCCTTATTTCAAATACGAAGATCAATTGGAAAAAACCAACAACACAGCCCTACGAATTCTTCCCCATTTTTCCCCCTTTTCCCATCACTCTATTTTAGAGAACTACACTCTCCCTTCCCTGAGCTCCCAGCTCCTTCCCAAACCACACAACAGCTTCTCCACAGGCCTGAAACGTACTCATTGACAAGTTTGTCACAAATCTCGCTTGGCAAGAAGATGTCGGGATGGAGCCGGAGTGTTTCATTGTCCAGTAGGTAGCAGAGAGTCCCCTCCAAATTGCGAAGACAATAATCTGTGCACAAGGTCATTAGCGACTCGGGGCTGTCAGATGCCATCTTGAGGGAAGTTATGGGAAGGGGAAGAGCAGAAGGAAGCTTTTGGTTCAGTAGATTCTTTCCTCAAATGGAGTTCCAGGATGAATTTACAGTGACATCAGGACACCTATAAGCAGTGGGGGGAAAAAAGATGCATTGAGAAAGGTCCGTTGGCAAGTGTCCTGCAAAGCTGCTGCACCAGCAGGATGCTGATAGTTGTATTTACAGCCCATCACTTGTTGACCTCAAAAGACCCTGCAGCATTTTGGCCTCTCTGGCAGTATGCCCTTAATTCCCCGGTATCCCCACCCCCAGGGGACACTGTGGGAATGAGTTAACACGAAATGTGTTTGGAAGTGAGGCTACACAGCAAGAAAATGCTTCCTCATTCAGGACTTATCTGGCTGACAAAGGCCCTTGGAAAGGGAAGTGGCAGAAACCACACTGCTTGGTTTCCTTCAGGGCGGGTTGGATAAGCCACCAGAAAATTTACTGTTGGGATGATCCTTTGGATAGCCCCAGTGGGATCTGGTGGCCCCGTATCTCGTGCCTGTAATTCTGCTTGCCATCGTTCCAAGTGAAATTTCATCTTCAAGCTAAATGTTTTTCTGTAGCGCCAACGCAGAAGCTTCACACAAGTCCTTGAACTAGACCGTGAAGTGGATCAGAAGCTAGAGGGAAACACACAGACTGGTTTGGCTTCCCTCTGAGCGCAGTGTAAAGCACATGCTGGACATCTGTACCTGCAGCTCCCTGGGACACGCTCACCCAAACCATTTCAAATCTATCACAAAAAAGTATGAGTGACTGACCTGGAAAAAGGCAAGATGCTTTGTCCTTCTTAATTTTTAGTACAGGGTAAAGAAGGATGGGCCAGGCAGATAATTAGGGGATGCTATTCCTGTCTATTTTCTTATTTGAAAAATCTCATGGCTCTAGCATTGAGACTCGCTGGAGTCTCGGAAGCATTTAGCAGAAATAACTGAAGACCAACAGTGCCATTTCACTTTCAAAAGATGATATCACATTAGAAGCAACCCTAATGTGAACCCTTCTATATATTTCCATGGGCACAAAAAAATTGCGTGGAAACGTGGTTTTTTTTTTAACGTAAAACCTGTGTCTTATCAATAAGTATGTCTCTGCTGGAGTGAGAACACTGGTGCTGTGGAGTCAGTTATTCTCCCCTGCAACACAGCTGAGCAGCCATTGCTGGGGAAGTTGTTGCAAAATGTCCTTAACTATATTCCGTTTCTGATCTTTATCCTGCAGCTGTGAAGATCAGGACACTTGTCTGTGTCTCCAGTGATCTCTCTTTCCTTCCTTGCTGCAGCATCAGTACAAGATGGAAGAGTTTTACCTCCATTTCCACATCTTAATCAATGTCCACAACGGCACCAGGGTGGATCAGGCACCTTTCACATGTTCTGTTCAGCCACTGCCTGGGCGATGACACCCCTATGAAGGATCAGTTAAGGCTGTGGACGAGGTAACCTTTCAAATTCAGGCACCAAATGGTCTGTGTGGGAGACAGAAGCACAGCTGTGACTGAGCCTGCCCGGCAGCCTGGGCTCCTGGCCTTCTGATGCCAGATGCCTGTGCTGCAGAATGGATTTCAACGCAAACACAAAGGCAGCGCAAGTTGGAAATCAAAACTCTTTTCTTCCCTCCTTCCTTCTGTGTTTTGTTAATTCTTCTTCTGAGGGTGTGCTTCAGTGCCAGGGACAAAGAGTTGGCCAAGGAATCAACCCAAGGCGGAAAGAAGCCTCTCAAAAACCTCAGATAAGCAGAATTGCTCTTGCTCAGCAATGGAGGAACGGCCGTGTTGGATCGCTCCTGCAGTACACCCACCCCAGGTCTCATCTCCCTGGCCCAAATCTCATTCTAGTGTCAGTGGACAAAACCTTACTGGCAGAGGTAGGCACAGATAACAAACTTGATTTGTCTCTTGGCTTTGGTTGAATTTGGTCAATAGTTTCTCCTTCCTATAAGCATCTTTGGGAACTATACCTGCAGGATCATGCCCCAGCCCCAAACTCCTTCTGACCCACTGTGTTCTGATCTACAGCTTTCAACAGCCTTTCTAGTGGGGATCTCAGACAGGTTCTCTGCTGGTTTTGGCTCAAGAGGCAAAAGGTCTTCAAGCAAAAGCAGATGCTGAGGTAAAAAACAAACCCAAAAACTCAGCAATCACAAAAATTGTACTTAACATCCTGATCAGAAACAGTTCAAAGGGTGTAACTTGCTCTTCTGGGTCACTGAGTCCTGAGCTGGGGTCATAATAACACGAAACTACAACTCCTCAAGGGTGCCACGATATCTCAGAGACCTTTGAGATGCATGTGCTACAAACAACGAAAATAAGTAAGATGGCAGGTATTCAATTTTGAAAAAGAAGGAAATCCATAATCCCCAGCCCTCTCCTTTGCAGTTAAATCAAGAGCGAAGTCAAGGATGAAATGAGCCACTGAGCAGAGTGTCGTCTCACTGGCTGTGAGGTCCCAGCTAAGGGAATGCAGGTGGGAGGAAGCTGTCCTGCGCTCTGCACTGTGTCTGCTTTGGAGACTAATCTGCTTCACCTCCAGAACGAGTCCCTCTCGCAGATTTTGCCTGAAGCTTGCTTGAGAAAATCTTTCCAGAAAGGCAAGATCAACAGGAAGATCTGAACCAGTTGGGAAACATGTTCTGCTATCCCTACCAGTTCCCCTGTGCCATCAGACAGGAGGTCCCCGCAGCCAGTGTTCTTCCACTGTTTACTACTGATGGCAAGAGAACTCGAAAACAAATTCCCATTGACAATCTATTATCACGTGCAGCTGGAAACGGCCAGTGCTTGGGACTTGTCCAAGCAGCTTAGAGCACTAAAGGGCAAGGACTGCCTTCCTGTGGCTCTGACAATCCTCTGTTCCCCCTCTGCTGAGACCAGCACAATGTAGCTAGTTGATGCCAGCCCTGGAGAAATCAGCTGCCCTCTAACTTCTGAGCTCCCCGTGATCCACCAACAAAATCCCATGCAGAAGGCTATTACAGAGGAAAGTGGTTAAACCGTCACAGTAAAACAGCACCAAAGCAAAGCATTCAACCTCCTGATTTATTAGGGATATCTGAGTGGCACCCAGAGCTGCTGGTGTGACCTTTTGTACAGGATACGATCCAGGCCAGCCTCTCCCTCCTCCGTCAGACTCAAGATATGACGTGTGGGCAGAGGGGGATGGAAGCAGGAGTGTCAATAGCTGCATCGATCAATATTGTCTCCAGTTATAAGCTCAGTGTGTTGATAAAAGTAAATGAAGGAGAGATGCTGACAAATCATTAACATATGCCTAATCATTATCCTCAGGCAGCTTTCCACAGGCAATAGATCAGCAAGTTGCCTGCCTGGCAGACTGTCACCAGCGCTTCCCAACGATGGGCAATGAGCTGTCTAGTGCATGTGTGCTTTTTGAAAGGTCAAAGACAGATATGTGAAACATGCCGAAAATTCAAGTGCAGGAATTGAGAAGTGACTAGAATTACAGCTCCCAATATTTTTTCCAGTTTATTTCCTCTAATAGATTTGCTTCCATCTTAATGCACGAAGGAATCGAGTCCCTTGGAGAGACAGGAGCGGGCATATAAAAGCCTGTATACCCAACTACCCCTAGAAGTAGCCCTCACCGTGAACTAACAGCACCCTCCCACCATCCGCGGACCCGAGGGAAGCCCCAGTATGCAGCTTCGCTCTCTCCCATCAACAGCCTTCCAGGTCCGACCTCTTTGGCAAATACTGCTCATGTGTAGGCTACGTGCGTATTGTTACGGCATTTCATGCTGCATTGGCATGCAAAGCCTGGGACTGCTCTTGGCACTCCTGGGGCTGCCCGTGCCAATACGCTCTACCTTGGACTTCAGATCGATCTTCTCTCCCAGTCTCTCCAGGCAGCTGCCCCAAGCCAAGCCTGACTCACCGTGGCTCCACGCCAACGACATAACGTTGATGCTGTTGCTACAAAAATGATTGGCAAAGCTGACTTTTCCAGCATCAGGGGCTTGTCCAAGGAGAGGGCAAACAATATACGCTGGCATGACCTGATTACAACAACTTCAGAATAACAAATGTAATGTAAATGCACAGTTTGGCACAGGTTACATTCTGAAGAAAAACTGCACTGTCATTTTAGCTGGCATCTTGCAGCTGCACAACACTGTTTTTATTAATTGATGGGTCATCGCTGCTTGTGCAGGGAAACACCATCCCTGCCTTACAGCAGGGAAACTGAAGTAGTGTGAGATTGTGGCCTGGCAAAGCTTGCAATTGCCAAACTTGTCAGCCTGCCGAGACCGACATCGTAAATGAGACGACTTGTGCTCGCTGGGGAACACACTGATCTTTGTACCTGCCCGCAGTAAAGATGCTCCTTTGGATGACTGAATTATATCACAGATTTTCTTTCCAAAAGGTCACCTGCCCAAGAGGACACCCTCAGCAGCCCCAGGGTTCCTATTCCCCAGGCACTGGGGATCCGCCACCACCAGACCGCGATGGTCTCCCAGTCTCTGACAGCCCCGTTAGCCGCTCCACCGCCCTGCGGGCAAGTCTGCCACAAACCCCAACCCGCCATCGCTCCCCCGACACGGGGCGACTTTCCCTTCCCGGTCCCGGAGGTCACCTCGCCCGGCAACGCTGGGTCTCCTCCCGGCCCGGCTGCTGCGGCCCGGCTGCTCCCGGTAGTCCCGAGGAGGGGATGGGGGCTCCGCCGGGGGGCACCGGTTCCTCCCCCGGCCTCGGCGTCCAGGCCCGGTGCCCCCGAGGAGGGCGATCCCCGCGGGTGGGACTGGGGAGGGGGACGCCGGCACTCACCTGGCGCCAGGCCCCCGCCCGGCGAGGCGGATGGGGGGCGGCGGGAGTCCCGGCTGGTCCCGGCGCCGCTCCCCGGGGGCGGGCAGGGGCTCGGCGTCCTCCTCGGGCCCGCTCCCCCCGCCGCGGCCTCCGCTGTCAACAAACCCCGCCGTCACTTCCGCCAGCCGGGCCGCCCGCACCGGAAGCGCCGCCGCTTCCCTCCCGGAAACACCGGCCGGCCCGGAACGCTGGGGCTCGCGGCCGTGACGTCGTTGTGCTGCTGCGTGATGTCACGGCGCGAGGCACGCAGCGCGCGAGGGCGGCAGCGGCCTCCCTGCGGCCTCTCGCCTCGCCCGGTCCCCGCGTCTCCACACGGCCATGGCTGCTGCCATCTCTGCGGGCACCAGAGCTCGCCCGGGCGAGTGTGACCACATCTGGGCTTCCCTCCGTGCTGTGAGGGCTGGTGCCGAGCGGGCAGGGGAGCCCCGGCGGGGGCGGCTGTGGAGTCTCTTCTGAGGTGGGACGACACAGCTGGCGCTGGGTGCCCGGAGAGAGGAGTGTCCCAGCCCCGGCCGGGATGGCGGTGCCGTGACAGGGCACGCCGTGGTGTGCAGCAGAACCCCCGGGCAGCTCAGCGCACCGGGAGGGCGCTCCGAGGCCGGTCCAGAGGAGGCCCCGGAGATGCTGGGAGGGCTGGAGCCCCTCTGCTATAAGGACAGGCTGAGAGAGCTGGGGGGGTTCAGCCTGGAGAAGAGAAGGCTCCGGGGAGACCTTCCAGCCCCTTCCAGTCCCTAAAGGGGTTCCAGGAAAACTGGGGAGGGACTATTTACAAGGGCATGCAGCGATAGGATGAGGGGTGATGCCTTAAAACTGGAAGAGGGAAGATTTAGATTGGATATTGGGAAGAAGTCCTTGCCTGTGAGGGTGGTGAGCCCCTGGCCCAGGTTGCCCAGAGAAGCTGTGGCTGCCCCATCCCTGGAGGGGTTCAAGGCCAGGTTGGACGGGCCTTGGAGCAACCTGGGCTGGTGGGGGGTGTCCCTGCCCAGGGCAGGGGTGGGACTGGATGGGCTTTAAGGTCCCTTCCAACCCGAACCACTCTATGGCTCCATGAAGGCGGCCGGAGGGGCGGGGCAATGCCCGACGAGTGGGCAAGGCCTCGTGAGGGGCGTGGCCTCCAGCCCCGCCCACCCCCGCGGGCAGGGTTTCCAGCCGGAGCGGTTCGGCGGCGCGCGGGGTAGGGGCGCGCGGGGGCCGCCATGTCGCGGCTGCACCAGAGCAGGTGGGTGTCGGGGCCCGTCCCCCGCCGCGGCGGGCTCTGCTCGGCGGGGTTTGTGCGTGCGTGCGGGGGATTGCCGGTAACAAACGTTATAACGCCCGCGGCTCCGCTCCCCCTCAGGATCGCGGACTTCCAGGAGGTGCTCGGCGAACCCACGGTGGCTCTGGCCAAGCTCCGCGACCTCTGCTTCAGCGGTGAGCGGCCCGGGGAGGCGTGGGGGGCGGAGGAGGGCGCTGGGCACGGTCCCGGCGGTGGCCCGGGGTTCCAGGCCGCAGGCTGTCCGGCGGCTGAAGGCCACCTCGGCCGCTGCGAAGCGATCCCCTGCCGGAGCCGCTGTGAGGCGGCGGGGAAGCCGAGGCGGGCGGGGGTGTTTGGAAGCCCAGGCTCTGCCAGGCCGCAGCGGTCCCCACCCGGCCTTTGAGCACAGCCACAAAGCCTTCCCTCCCCTTCCCCGAGAGCCTTGCGGGTCCCATTGCTTCTGCCGTGTCCTGTCCCTCACCTGCGCCGTCCCCAGCTCTCCGCTGCCCAGACCCGGCCGCAGGCACCATCCCCGTGGGAGGCACCGTCTGTAACCCCCGGAGCGTCCCTGTGAACACTCCCTGCCCCCGGGGGAGGAAAAGCGCTGCCTGTCGGTGTGGTGAGCAAAGCGCGGTGCGGAGGCTGGGGCTAACGGAGTTATCTCTCTGCCTGATATTCCACAGGAATTCCCTTTGATGGTGGGCTGCGCTGCCTGTGCTGGAAGGTGGGTTTTGCTTGGGGCGCTTTTGTTTCTTGTGTTGATGCTTTGCTAAAGTGCATGCTATTTTGGGGCACTTAAAACTGTAAACAAACAAACAAAATATCCAGAGCTTAAAAGCTGCTCAAACTTGACAGTAATTTGTGGAGATCAGCTCTGGCATAGATGCAATAGCATTTACCGGCACAGGATGGCCATCATTTTGGATGATAGAAAGTGGCTGTTTGCTCTTTGCATGAGAACAGCCCTCAGTATTAAGCTACCAGTGCGTTTCAGTCAGGTGTGCTATTGAGCAATCCTACAAATAGGTCTGTGTTAAAAACCAGTCCCTGAAATATTCCTGACTGTCACTTGGCAAAGTAGTAGGCTTTCTGGAGAAAGGTCCCAGTATTTTCAGAGAGCCACTGTATTTGGTTTGCTCCTCTTACAGGTATAACAGATCGTTCTCCCAATCCTAATTTATGCGCATCTGTCTTCTGTACAGATACTCCTGAACTACCTCCCTTTAGAGAAAGCCTTATGGAGCCCTTTGCTGAAGAAACAGAGGTGAGGACACGGGTGCTTTCTCCTTTATTTCTAATGATATCTGCAGAGAAGGAGAATAGTTCCTTAAATAATTAAGTACCTTCATAAAATGAATTGCTCTTGTGTGGAATGCAGTGTTCTGTAGGCTGTCTCCTGGGTCTGGTGAACTGACCTTTTCAGCTGAACTCAAGAGGAAATCAAATGCTTTCTGGCTGAGCAGGGTGGTACAGAGAGATCTATTTGAACTCAGTCTGGGTGCTTGTGTTGACTTAATCTTCTGCTTCAATGTTAATTCCTCTTTTCTTCCTTAAGGGATCTGTATTCCCAGTTCCTAAAGGAAATGATTATCCAGCCTGGGATCGCCAAAGCCAACCTGGGTGTTTCAAGGGAAGATGTGACCTTAGAAGATCATGTAAGTGTTGTTAAACCTTTGGGCTCCAGAAAATTCCCCAGAGCTATAAACCGTTGTTCTGGAGTCTGGACCCCTGGCCTGCTCTTGGCTCTGTTCTCAACTCTTTTTCCCTGCTAGCAGGAGGGACGGTTCCTAGGTACCAGCCTGGCACTTGGGTCTTAATAGCTTTCAGTGTGAATTATTGGCAAAGCACCAATGGTTCTGAAGAGAGCTTATTTTCAGCTATGCATATCCCTTTTCCCCTCCTTTGGAGCCAGCTGCCCAGGCTATGGGTCGCCTAGGGAAAGGGAGAGGCTCACGAGAGGTACCTCTAGCAAAGAGATGCTCTCCTGAGACGTGAGGTCTGTGGTGGACTCAGAGCTGGCTAATATGAACAGAGGATATAAAAAAGGCAGGAGAGTCAAGTTAGACTATGGCATGGAAGGCAGAAAATTTGCTCATTTCTAGTTCTGATGCTGGCTTTTTTTTTTTGTTTAGTTGACTATTTCCTGCATCCCTTGGCTTTTTTCTTCTCTGAAAGCACTGTTAAGAGTATATGTGTTAGGGGAGGGAGTGAAGTAACTGATCAGAAGAGACTGTAAAATGATACAACTGCGTCCATGACTGGTCCCGAACGTTAACTTCTCTACTAGTGTGCAGTCACCTGTGCCGCCGTGATCTCTGGAGGCTTTGGTGCTGTAAAACTTGCGTGCTTGTAAAACTGCACAAGTTGTCAGGTTACAGTGATCTTTGAATCTCTTGGAACATTGTGGGTTCCCCCCCCTTTTTTTTTTCCTTGGTTAGTTGTTAACTTTGCATGGATCTTGATGTGGAGAGAGGAAAGCGTGTGTGTGGAGGGGGTGTTAAGTTTATCATATTGGAAAACTGGTCAGATACAGGATAGGTTGTTCATAGTAATACGTATTTCCTTTTTCCTGGGCACAATGGTGGTGCTTAATCAGCCTTCTCGGAGCTGAGATAGAGGGGGATACTTGTAACTAATAACCACAGCGCCTAAGTACTGTGTGGGTGGGTAACTCTTACCCTAAGTGCAAAGACCGTCTCTGTTGTACAGGTTGGAGCTGCAATCAGGAATCTTGTTGACACGGGATAGGATACCTGATCTGGGAACAAAGTCATTAAGAGGCAGGTGAAAAGAGATTGGAAATGTTGCCTTCTGCCTCTCTAAGTGAACCTGCATGCTCGCTTGTTTTCATGAGCTCTGATACACTTCCTGCACACTGTGAAGGAGCAGCACTAAACGTGTTAAATCAGTCTTTATTTACTGAGAATTTTGATACATGTGAAACACGCTTGTTCTGTTTCTGTTGTTTATTTCTTTAGCCCCTCAATCCAAATCCAGACAGTCGATGGAATACTTACTTCAAGGATAACGAAGTGCTTCTCCAGATAGACAAAGATGTCAGGTGTGTGAGGCGTAATGACTCGGGTTTCTGAACCCAAGTGGTTTGGTTAACACTTTGTACTTTGGAAACTAAGTTTAATATTAAACTGAATCTCCCATTCAACATGGGCCGTGTACTTCCTTCTTCTTATACCTGATTTCCTTCTGTATCCATTCTAGGAGGCTGTACCCTGACATGGCATTCTTCCAGCGCCCAACAGACTACCCCTGCCTTTTAATCCTGGACCCCCAAAATGAGTTTGAGACGCTGCGCAAGCGGGTGGAGCAGACCACACTCAAGTCACAGACGGTGGCACGAAACCGCAGTGGGGTTACAAATGTGAGACCTAGATGGGGGCTGCCCATGGGGCAAGGCATCTTAGCTGATAAAGGGAAGGGTATTTCTCGGGCTTTTTGCTATTTCTCTCTGCTTGTATGGTGAAATTGGACACATACTCCAGCAGGTACTGTGCATTCTGGTGGCTGGACAGCTTTGTAGAACTAGTTGATGTGCCTGATGGTTGGTAGGGAATTATAGGTGTATTTAATTCTAAGGGTTATTTTTTACTGACTTTTGGCAGAAGTTGGAGGAAGATTCAGTTATTTTGTGCTTGACATGTGCCTTTCTGTATGGGAACAAAACACTGAAGGGTTAATTTATTCAAGTTGAATTTACATAATCTTCCAGAACTGGGATCTCATAAACCTGCAATTAGGAAAGGAGCTGAGCATCTGCTGAAATGTGTGTTGTCTCTTTCCTCTTTCACGAGTGTTACAGTACAAGTGCCATGTGCTGTTGGGGAAGGTGGCTTGCTACCACAACAGATCTATACTTTTCCTCATACTACTAATAAAGAAGTGGAACTGCTGTGGTTTCTTACTGCACGGGATCAGGTCTCATGTAATGATTCAGGGGATCTCTGTTGCTGCACAGACTGCTTTGTTCTTCAGGGATAGCCAGCACTAGGACTTCACTGCCTTTGGGCCTCCCGAATTACTTTTTTACGTGAAAACCTACCTGCTTGGTATAAGCTGCCCAAATCTTTTGGAAGTCTATGTGTATTAAAAGCCAAGCTTGTCACACGTACAAAATAATCCGTGCCAGTTGGTTATCCTGAATCAGCCCTAATCTTTCCTTGCGTTTCAGGTGAGCTCCCCTCTTAAAACGACACCGAATGCTCTAAACGAGTACGAAGTTCTGCCCAATGGCTGTGAAGCTCACTGGGAAGTGGTGGAGCGAATCTTGTTCATCTACGCCAAGCTGAACCCTGGGATAGCGTATGTTCAGGGGATGAACGAAATCGTAGGGCCGCTTTATTACACCTTTGCTACAGATCCTAACAGCGAATGGAAAGGTGAGAGACTCTTTTGGCAGCTCAGTAATGGCTGTCGTACTGCATGTTCTCTGCGTAAAGCTGTTTAAGGAGTGAGATTCTCTTTAAATAACTCTGTTCTGACTGATCGGGGCCAAAAAGCAAATACAGCAAGAGATGAGGAGTTTTGGGGACCGCAGCAGATTGATAGAAACTGAATGGGCTGTGAGTGGTGAGAACATATGGGAAGTGAGGGTTTTCAAGGGGTTTCCTGTTTGCTTTGCATGGATCTAAGCTGCACTTTATGAAACTTAAAATCTGTTTAGAAGCTCTTGTTTACTTGTACTATATATACCTGGTAAGAAAAGAATGGAATGGGAGTACTTTGCCTGTTGCTTCTACTTCATGGGAGCTCTGAGGGCGCGTGCTGATGGCGGGAAGAGCAGATGGTGTTCTTGGGCATCGATAGCTGGTGTGTGACCCAGTGTCACAAAGACCTTGTGTTGCACACAGGGTCTGTATTTGCAGTGACTCAGTAGACATTTTTAGCTTTAAAAAAAGAGGCTAGTCTTGTCCCACAACAAGCAAGCCAAGATCTTGTGTGATCCACTACTTGCATCTAGTACAGCAACCAGATTATGGAGCAAGAACAGTTCTAAGTCTCTGTGCTTCTGTCAGTGATGCTTCCTCTATTCCCATACCATTTATTTTTTCCCCCCCCCCCAGAACACGCTGAAGCAGACACGTTTTTCTGCTTTACCAATCTAATGGCTGAAATTCGGGACAACTTCATTAAGAGCCTGGATGATTCTCAGTGTGGCATTACCTACAAAATGGAGAAGGTCTACTCTACCCTGAAGGAAAAAGATGTGGAGCTGTATTTGAAACTGGTGAGGAGCTATGTGTTTCTTTGAGTCTCAGTTGGAATGCGAGGAGTGGAGCTTAATAGTGTATTTAAACGTCAGCCAATTTTGTTAAATTGTTAACTATGCTTGAATAGAAAGGTTGAGAGAGCGAATAAAGGGCTTTGCCTGTACGGCATAGAGGCTTTCTTATCTGTGAACTGAAACAACTGCTCCTTGGCGTAAACCTGGAGCGAGCTGACACAGCAAGGCTTTCCTCCCCTGCCTGACCGTGAAAGTAAACAATATTTGTTGCAAAGCTGCCAACTGTGAGTCCGAAGTGACTTGGCCACGATCCCATGTCAGCTGGGCTGAGGCTTAGTTGGAGCTGAAGTCTTCACTCTCTTTTAGTCATCAGGCAAAACATGAGTTTTGGTATAGAGTTCCTTTGAATTTGAGATTACAGGAATTTTGTCTCTGTCTTTAAGAACAAAACAAAAAAACAGCCCCCCCTCCACGCACACACGCTTCAGTTGCCACTGGCTGCCCTGACAACAGGAACTTAAACTGCATGGAGATCACTCCACAAGTAAAGTGAAATCCAGCAGGCTGGACCATCCCACCCACCTAATTCTACCATTCTCCTTCATCCAAGGGTCTCTGAGTGCCTTGGGTCGGTGTGGGTTTTGTAGAACACGTAGAAGGCAGCTTTTGTTGAAAACATCTTCAGGTCTTATAGTCTATTTGGTGTGAAAGTCCAAGGAGAATTTGGAAGGGAAAGCTGTTCTTGTTACTCCAACATTCATCAAATCACACTGAGATTTTTTTTTTTTTTTGTGTTTAGAAAAATGAGGATATATTTCTTTTATGATCCAAAAGATGGTTTGTCTGCACAGTGACATGACCCACAGTATTGGCTGGTGGCTGATTCAGTAGGGAGAAAATAAAACTGCTTACTGTTTGGCTGGCAGGAAATGGTCATGGCCATGCAGCAGCTGGTCCTTAAGAATATCAGCAGGATCCTGAACTCGTTTGACCTTGATTAAACTTATGGTCCCTTGGATTTAACAGCAGAAAACAAGAAAGCTTCAGGCTAGAAGTGCTTTTTTGGTGTGTTTTACTGACCATCAGTGTGAACTCTGTTCCATCTTTGTTTCTTTTTGTGAACAGTAAACTTTTTGATAAATACAGGGCTTCTGGAAAGGAGAGGAAATCCTGACAAAACAGTGCCTCTGCTAGAGGGGGAGGGCTGCGGCTTTGGAGATAAAATGTTGTTCAAATGGGAACATTAAAATTACTTGGCAAGTTTAACGGAACTAACACAAATAGTGCCTTTAGGAAGAAAAGCTTCCTTTGGTCCGTGTTGTGGACAGAGGAGTATTTTCTGGCTTGTCTGTAGATGTGGTGCATGGCTGCACTGGAAACCTCTGTCTAGCTTGAATGTGAGAGTCTTCAAAGGAGGCGATGGGTTTGCTGATGTTCCAGCATGAGTTGGCAGCTTAGAGCAATGTCGGGGTGGAGATGGGGATGGAAACATGGGGTGCATCTCTTACTTGTAGGGAACTGGCTGAGAGCATGTATTCATTCTTTGCCTGGTGCATGTCTGACAGCAAGAACAGAACATCAAACCCCAGTTCTTTGCCTTCCGCTGGCTGACGCTGCTCTTGTCCCAAGAGTTTCTGCTGCCAGACGTCATCCGCATCTGGGACTCCCTCTTTGCTGATGATAAGCGCTTTGATTTTCTTCTGCTCGTCTGTTGTGCCATGTTGACGTAAGTACATAGGTAGCCTTCTTGCTCTTCTCTTTCCATCCTTTACCTAAATACGTGGATCCAGGAGTCTTCTGTAGGCATGTGTTAAGGCATCTGGTGAATAGGTTATAGTCACTGTTCACAGAAGTCTCTACAAGGCCACAGTGTAGCCTGCTTTTAAAGTTCTTCTTTAAAGAGTAAAAAGTAGCTGGAATCACTTCTATCTTTCAGACTAATCCGGGATCAGTTGCTGGAAGGAGACTTCACTCTGAACATGAGGCTGCTACAGGTAAGGATTAAATTTGGTCGGCATAGGGAGCAATTTGGAGAGTCTTAAAATAGTACTGTGAGAGCAAATGAGAGAGGTTATGCCCGGCTGAAAAGAAGTACCAGATATCTGATGTTTGCGTGCAGAAAAGTCTTAAGGGCTATTACAGTATGCTCATTACTGGAAGTGTGCATCTTCTGCTTGTGCACCCATTCTAGCCTACAGAGAAATTGTCATAGACTAGAAGCTTCTAATGTTCATTTGGTTTGCAAAAAATTAGAATAATTTTGAGCAAAGATGTGAAACCCTATGTAACAATGTTAAATTTGTTGGCCAGAGGCTTTTGTTTAGTTCTGAGATCTGTGAGAGACCAAGGTTGGAAACACCTGCGCTGCACAGTAGGATGTCTCTGATTCTGCCAGTTCCTGCTTTGGGCTGTGCAAGATACTGGCTTTGATAAGGCTTTCTGGCACGAAGACAGCCCTTATAGCAGGCCAGCTTACTGTACCCTTAGAGGACAAATTAAAAAAAAACAACAACCAAACAACAAAAACCTTCTTGAAGGGTATTGAGGCTTGATCAGTTACAAAACAGGAAACTGTTGAGGGAGTAACTGAACACAGCAGTATGTTATAATAGGCAAGGAATGCTGCTGTCAAGGTTTGCCTTGCTTAAGTGAAACAGTGTGTACAAGAAACGCTAGGCAGTCACTTATATCACTTTGTTTCATTGACACAGGATTATCCTATCTCTGATGTTCATCTGATTTTGAAGAAGGCAAAGGAACTTCAAGATTCCAAATAGTGCACGAACCTAACAAAAGGAGCCAGAGAAACTGTATGGCAGCGGATCCCAGGAGATGCCCCCATGCAGTGTGGTGCATTAAAGTTCCTAGTGGTCTCTGCAGGACTTCAGGTTTCATGTTTGGGCTACTGGCCACTTCAAAGACTTCCTTCTACTCTATTTATTAGGTCAAGGACTGACTACTTCCCCATCCACTTGGGTCCTGCACTCCAGATTTTTCAAATCTCAAATGCCTCTCTGCTGCTAAAAGCAGTTCTTTGTATCTTTTTTAATGACTTTAAGTTTGGGGAGAAAGAAACCATCTGTCTGCATATCCCTGAAGGGATGTACTGCTGCATCATGGATGTAACACATGGAGTAACTTCTGCTGAGGAAGGGACAGGCTGAGTCCAGTGGATTTTGGTGTGTGAGTATAGAAGGATCTTTTTCCTGTGAATAGAATGTATTCCAATGAAGTCACACATCCTGCTGTTCAAGTAGCTTCTGGATTATTCTTCCTCGTGTCTGCACTTGGCCATCCCTGGGGTGTGCAAAGAAGACAGCATCAGCTTCTTGTGATTCCCATCTGACATCCGGCAGTTTGGACCCCTTTGCCTGGGAAAGAGATCTTGAGAAGCTGAGATGGGAGGACACTATTGCAGCTGGTGGCTCTGTGCACTGAAACTGCCTGAATCCAGATTTGCCTTATCAGCAAGGTCTCCCTGAAAGCAAGACTGTGGTGGTTTTAAATCAATGAGTGAAGTGTAGCTTGAAGTCAAGCCTTACTACGCACAGCCTTAGAGCAGGAGCTTGTTTCTGCTGGGAGGCCTCGAGCTGCTTTCCTGGCTCTGGACTGGAGCACATCCAGCTACAATCAGGATTCTGAAATACAAGAAATGGGCATCTAGTTGTGTGCAATGAAGACAGCCGTATTTAGGGGCTTGTACAGGCATGGCACCGGGGTTTTCTGCCTCAGTAGCTTGCATAATATCGCCCTGCGTAAGCTCTGGTCACAGTAACCTTGAAGAAGACATAGTACAGGTCCAACCTACAATTAAGAGTCCTTTTCTGGTCTATACCAGTGGGCATACAAGCATTTCAGTCATTAGGTGACTGCTGGGGCTGATCCACTTTTCTGTGTACCGGTCCTGTTGGAGTCACAATCCTGAGTTGGACACTCGTCCCTCCTGAGAGGGGAACTGCTGCATTTCAAATACGGTGGAGCAGGCTCAGGTGAACGTCAACTAAGACAAACTACGGAGAGAACTGCTAACCTGCTGTCAGTGTCGGGCTGAGCAGAAACCGTAATCCTCAGAGGGAGAAACCGCCAGCACCCAGGTGCTTGGGTGGTGCAGAAGCTCTTGAGTGAACACTAATCCAGCGTGCTTTTCCCTTTCTTTCTGTGCTGTGCTGGCTCACCTCTGCATAGCTGTTTGACACTGCAGTTTTTGGTATTTATGGGTATTGATTTGTTAAAGGTCAGTGTTCTTTGTAAGATCCGCTTAAGCTGCTGATGGCCTAGAATCACCCTAGCAGGAGGGATGTTGTCAGCCTTCAGCGTTTTTACTAGTGTTAGTTCCTTCACTGAAGGCCAGTTCTTCACAGGCTACTGTAATTCTCACAAAGGTAGGCGGGGACATCAGAGGACAGGTTGATGCATGTACCTACCTTCTTTTTGGCAATCCCAAGCAATCTCTGTCTCTTCAGAAGATGCTCGAGTACCACTGGTGCAGCCGGGTGTTGCTGCTGTGGTGGAGCAAGAGCAACTGAAGACTTAAAACAATCTGTAATTAATACCTGTGGCTAACAGTATCCCTCTCTGCTGCAATCCTTTCTAGAGGGTAGTGTTTTCCTCCAAGAAATATGGAATCAATAGACCAGGACAGCTGTGTGATGAAACATCCTGTCTGCTATAACCACTGGATGGGTGTTCTTCCTGCCTTGTATCGCTGACCTATTCCAGGTGGTCTCACGGTCTCAGCTCTTGGATACCCTGCACTAGAGAAGCCAGTAGTCAGACCTTGTATGGCCAAACGGCTAGCTGGTAGCACAAATGTAGAACCAGATGGTCTGCCAAACACTTCTGCCTCAGAACTGCTCTAAATATTGCTGTAGCTCTCTTACATTCCATGCACAAGCTCTGCTCGCACCTCCCCGAATACCTGGGCTGTCCATTTTGGGTCTCCCTGGCAAGTGTAGGGTTCTGTTGACGCTTTTCTCACTGGTAACAGGGGCATCCATGAGGGTTCCTGCTCTGAACAGCTAGAAGTCTCCTTAAAATAACCTGAGAGAGCAGTAAAGCATTAACTGTAGATGAACAACTGCTTGTTTTCAGAGTAGCGTTTGGGCCCTGAGGTTGACCTCCTGCAGTGGCGTTGCCCAGCTCGGAGCCAGGCACTGATCTGCAGCATTGCAGACACTCGAGGAAGACACAGGAGGTGGCTACTCAGGTAGCAGTGCAGGTTGCCGTCTGGGTACGGGTGTCATGCTGTCTTCTCCCTTCACAGGGAGAAGGGCTTACGTTATGCCATCTTACTTCTCTTTAGGGGTGACGGTAAATGCGTTTTAAAAAGGAGTCTGCAGTGGTTTAGTGGAATGCAATGAGAGCTTTTGCTGGAAGGATTCGCTGGGATATATTCTCTAAAATGATTGAGGAGTTCTTTGGGGAGAACTTGTAACAACTTTGATACACCCAGACAGTATGGTTCTTACATGAAAAGCTGTTTTATATTCCTCTTTATCCCCTGCCATGTGGTAGGACTTCTGTCCTGCCGTTGAAAAGGGCTGTTGAAAGAAGTTGTACTTTTCAATGACTTGGGATATCCAGTTCTTTATTCCAAGACTTTCTCTTTTCTTTAAGAGCAAAACCAGATTTTCTGAGGGGAGAAAAGAAAGTCTTAACTTGTAACCAGCTTTTGAAATCTCCTCGTGAGTTTCCTTGGCTTCATTCCTCAAAGGCTTTTGGTGGTGGTTTTGTTGTTGTGGAGGTCAGATGGTATTTAACTAGTGGTTCCTTGCTTGTGTGGCCAAGTAACAACTGCTCCACCCTTGAGACGTTTCCACCTCTGATTTCTTTCAATCCTAATCTGATGCAGGAGCAGCGAGGTTGGCTGAAGTGGCACTTTGTTGGGTTGGGAGGTGTTATTCTGGGGTGCCTTGGGGGACCCCTAGTTTTCACAGGGGCCTAAAAGGGGATGTTTAAATGGCTCTTACAGTGGATTCCTTGCACACAGAATTACTGCCAGGCAGGGGAAGGGGGACCCATCTTCATCTGGGAGGAAAAGCAGGACACTGTGGAGGATGCTGGGAGAGACGAGCTTTCCCTGGGAGGACGAGGTCTGCTCTGCCTGCGCCTTGCTGTAATTCAGCCTTTGGGAAACTTTGTGGCTTTGCCAATGAGATAGAAGCAGCAGGATACTAAGGATGAAGTTGATGGTGGCTACTCAGAACACTGATTTTGAGTTTGAATTTTGTGACCTAACCTAGAATTATTCGCACTTTGGCAGTGAGCAGAATGATGGAGAAAAGTTGCTTTGGGGGAGTCTGGGGTGTTTGGGAAAGCAGAGGTTGTTTTCCCTTAATGAGTGTCAGTGACTTTGTTTTAACCGTTTGGAGCACTCTTCTAAAAATGCCATTTCCCCCAAAAGAGGAACAAATAACACTTTTTTCTTTTTTTTTTTATTTTTTTACCTTGTCTAGAAAGAATTGCCAGAACAGGGTATAGAGAACACTTAATCACTCTCAAACTCCTTTTATGCTTCTTTTTAAACACTATTTTTATAACGTTTCCTTTAACTAAACGGGTGGCTTTGTGCAAACATCTGTTGGTGATGAGTTAGTGCTGCTGCTGACCACGGTCTTCTCAATGTCCTCTGCGGCAGCGGCTGGGGGGAGCCCGGGGAGCCGGGGCAAGCAGAGCCCTGGAGCGGGCTCGCCCGTCTCCATCGCCGCCGCCTCCTCCTCTCCGAGGTGGTTTTGCTTTGCCTTGGCCGGGATGGGGGGAGCCGGGGGCGCTTTCCTGGAGGAAAACGCCGCGGAGGTGCCGCTGCGGCCGCCCTCGGGTGGAGGGGGGCAGCCGGGGCCGGGGGCAGCCGCGGGTCCCCGCCGCCTCGCTGACCGCTCCCGCTCTGTATTTTCGTACGTTCCGGATCCCCGGGTTCACGCTGTTCTCTCATTTCTCCGAATAAAATGGTTTCTTCGCACGAGGTCGCTTCGCTCTCCGCCGGGGGACGGCGGCGTCCCCTCCGCCTGTCCGGGGAGCGCCCTCTGGCCCTTAAAGGGGCGATGCTCCCGCTGCAGTGGAGCGGCCCCGCTGCGGGAAGGCCGCGGCCCTTTTAAGCGGCGGCCGCCGGCGCGGCGCAGCGCACGGCCATGCTGCGGGGCCGCTGGCTGCTGCCCGGCGCCTCGCTGGCCCTGGGCGCGGGGCTGGGGGCGGCCCTCACCGCCCGCCGCCGGCCCCGGGGCGATGCGGCGGAGGGGCTGCTGGCCCGCCTGCCCGTGGTGCCCGCCGTGGCGGCCGCCGGTCCGCCGGCGCTGCCGGGCTCCAGCGAGCTGACCAAGTACGGGCTGCCCGGGCTGGCGCAGCTGCGGAGCCGCGAGTCCTACGTGCTGTGCTACGACCCGCGGAGCCGCAGCGCCCTGTGGGTCATCGAGCAGCTCAACCGGGAGACCCTCAGCGGCACCTCCGACCGCGCCGCCTGCGACTTCCTGGAGGACGATTCGGTTCACGAGTACCACCGAGCCACCAACGCCGACTACCGCGGCAGCGGCTTCGACCGCGGGCACCTGGCCGCCGCCGCCAACCACAAGTGGAGCCAGAAGGCCATGAGGGACACCTTCTACCTCAGCAACGTGGCCCCGCAGGTAGGACCCGCCGCGGGGGGGCCGGCCCCGGGCCGAGGGGGGAAGGCGGAGCTGCCCCTGTTCAAGGGCAGACGCCGCTCCCCGCTGGAAACCACCTCGGGGCTCTTCCGTGTGTTTATCACGGAATCATAGAATGGTTAGAGCTGGAAAGGACCTTAAAGTTCCACTCCCCTGCCCTGGGCAGGGACACCTCCCACCAGCCCAGGTTGCTCAAAGCCCCGTCCAACCTGGCCTTGAACGCCCCCAGGGATGGGGCAGCCACAGCTTCTCTGTTCCAGTGCCCCACCACTCTCAGAGTGAAAAATTTCTTCCTGATAGCTAATCTAAGTCTACCCTTTTCCAGTTTGAAGCCATTACTCTTCATCCTATCACTATATGCCTTTGTAAAAAATTTGTCCCTATAGTGGTTCGGGCAGAGAGGGTCCAAAGTGGCCAAAGTCCCTCAGGGGTGCTGTATTTCCTGCTAAACAACAGCAATGCTGTAAATGCGCCTGCCTGTGTGCTCCTCTGAAGCTGTGAGAGACACCGTTCAGTGCAGCCTGTTGCAGGAGCGAAGATAAACAGGCCAACAGACACCTGCAAAAACCGCAGGCCGAAGCGAGTGGGTTCTGTTCCTGGGTGTGCAAACCAGGACCTCACTGTAGGCAGCGTCCAGAGCGGAGGTGATAGTGCAGATCTCTTCTGGAAGGTGCCCGGAAGGCTGTGAGACGTGTTACAGAAAAAGCGTGTGTTATTACTCTGAACAGCGAAGAAATTCCCTACTGACTTTGCTGCCTGCATCACCCTGGTTGTGTTTCTAGGTTCCTCATTTAAACCAGAATGCCTGGAATAACCTTGAGAAGTACAGCAGAAGCCTGGCAAGGAACAACAAGAACGTCTATGTCTGCACAGGACCCCTTTACCTGCCCAGGTAAACATGAGGGCCAAGCTGGGACTGTGCTCGAAAGAGGTGTCGTACTGGGCAAGGAAAGCAGGCTGAGGGCGTGCAGCCACCTGGCTGCTCCCAAATGGGAGGGATCTGCTTAAGGCAGGTGAGACCAGCTGTGCGCAGAGGTTCTGTGGAAAGGTACGTTCTTAGGATCAGGATTCGTTTGTGCATTTCCCATTCAGTTGATTATTTCGTGAGTAAAGGCGGCTTTCTTGAGCTACAGCATAACGAAGTCACTTTTGTTTGTAGTCCTTAACAGTCTAGTGGTAGTAAATTACTAGACTGCAGACCCCTTCCCTGCAGAGTATCGCTGCTAGGTTTTATTTCATGGACTATTTCTCCTCTTAAGACCATGACTTTATTTGCAAAGATGTTCATGTAGTGCCAAAGAGCAGCTGTCTCATGTTGAGATCTCTTCAGCAGCAGGAAATAGCTTGGAAAGGCTGTTAAAGAGAGACAGCGGGGAAGGGATTTGCGGGGGGAGCAGACCCAATACACAGCTCAGCCTCACCATGTCCCGTAGCCCCCGTGTCAGCACCATTTTTACAGCCCTAGCACAGAAGTAGGGCTGCTCCCTGCCATGCTGTGGGGTGGGGGCTCACTCCGGGGTGGTGGTGGAAGGCTGAGGGGATGGATATGGCACCAGATTAGGAGGTAACGTGGGATGTTGCTGTTGGTGCAGGATGGAGGCCGATGGGAAGATGTACGTCAAGTACCAGGTGATTGGGAAGAACAACGTGGCCGTCCCCACCCATTTCTTCAAGGTGCTCATCCTGGAAAAAGAGAGCGGGGAGATCGAGTTGCGCTCTTATGTGATGCCCAACAGCCCTGTGGATGAGAAAATCCCGCTGGAGCGGTTCCTGGTTCCCATCGAGAGCATTGAGCGAGCCTCGGGGCTCCTCTTTGTCCCAAACATCTTGAAGAGAACAAGTAACTTGAAAGCCATCACAGCTGGAAGCAAGCGTTGAACTCTGACGAGACAAATCCAGGTATCCTCTGGATTCAGGGACTGTCAGCAGTCGCCTGCTGAATTGGGCAATTTTAATGTGGGAAATAAGAATCAAACCAATGCTCTTTACCCTTCCCCTCACTTCACGACAGTGAAACACGCACACGCAAGTCCCAAGGGCAGGCCCTGCAGAAGGCTCCCAGGTACTTAACATTGTAGCAGGTGTCTAGAATTTGCCCTGATCTGCAGTAGAGGTGCTCATGTAATTGCCCCCTTGGAGTTGTGTGTGGCTCATTAAAACACAAAAGGAAGTTACTTAATTGCTGCCTTTTAGCAGGAAAGGACAGGAGCAAGATGGGTGCAGCGGGGAGGAGAGGAGAGGTTCCTGCCTTTGTGTGGCCAAAGGATTGTATGATTGTTTTCTTTCAAAAGATGATTTTAGCAGTAAAGCTTTGAACACCCACAGTATTGGTTGTTTCTTATCTGCTCATACCAAAGCCCTGAATATCTCAGCAGGAGGGGAGAGGACAGAGCCAACTTTTCCAGCTGCTTTCCTGTTTGAGCTCACTGTAGGCAGAGCTTAAGGCATCACAGATGAAGCCAAACTGTAACGAGCTATGCTGATTTGCTTTAGTGATGAGGCTCAACTGAAACTCCAGCTCTTCCTGCTGTTGGGAAGGATGAAGCCTTGGAGTTGAAGGGGGGGCTGGGGGAAGTCAGGAACAGCTTCTTGGCATAAAGATTAAGTTTCAACTTCCTTTGCGTCTGAAGACCACATTGCTCCTTTATGTCTGAAGACCACAAGGCACCAAGCATGCCTGGTCTCTGGACACAGAGTGCCCATCCTCTACACCAAGACACTTGCATATGGACTTCAAGGCAGCTGAGGTTCCATACTGCTTTATTCCCCACCCAGGGGGGAATTCCTGGGACACAGTCTGCTGTGAGGCTTGTCCCAGCTGCTGAGGCAGCAACCAGCCCTTGGCTGCACCACGCAGGCAGGAGGGTGCAGACTTGCTGGTCCCAGCAGCAGCCAGACACTTGCTCAAGCAGCGATGCCAGCTTTAGTCACGCTGTGTCGTGGCCCCGCCAGGCTCTTGGAGTGATTTGCCCAGCAGCCTGCGTTTGAACAGCCGCTTGCCTGAGGCAGTCCTCAGCTGATGGCAAGGTCAGTGGCTTTCCTTCCCTCAGCTGTCGCTGGGTGTCTTCACGGCCTCATCAATGTGGGGTCTCAGCGCAGACAGAGAGATCAGCAGCGCCTCCTGGAACAGACCCAGGTGGCAGTCAGAACCGCTGCTCTCTGAGGAGCACCAGGCAACCCAGCCACCCTTTGCTGAGGTGACACCATGGGGAACAACACGTGGGCTGTATGTGTCACTGCCACAGGCAGAAACACAGCGCTGCTCTGTGCACACAGGCATCGCGCCCCACCACACCATTAGCCACCTGCCCTACCTCTGTCCGGATAGTTCTGCTGCCTTGGCTGGGACAAGTGTTCAGGTAGAAGTCAAACAAGACGCTTGGGTCGGTGACCTCCAGCTTTGGGTCCACATCAACTCCAGCTTCCAAGCCCTCAAGACCTCCAAACACAACAAGGGCATGCCTAGGGGAGAGCACAGGGACAGGCTGAGGGGGAGACCGGGTCTTACAAACTTTAGACAGGAGAGCTGCTCATGTGCCCTGAGCCTTCACGTGGATTAAGAATTGGCTTCACATAAACAATTCTCTTAACTTGATCTGCAAGAAGCTGACTAATTTCTGTTGTTCAGGTATCTGGGTCTGTGTTCCAAGCTCCTCTGTGCCACTGAAGAGGGGAGCTGTGTCCCCTGCTGACAATGCCCAATGCAGCTGCCTCCCTAATAAAGCCCCACAGCACTTGGCCAAAGTGACAGTCCCTGCTACCAACTGAATTGGGAGGACCCACTCCAGAGAATCAGGAAAGGAATTGGCCTTGTCCTGGGGTACTTCCCCCAGCGTCTGTCATGCAGAGGAACGTGCCTTGGTGCAAAAGGGAGCAGCAGAGCACAGGAGGGAGCCTGCAGGCCAAGTCTTGCACTTTTATCTAGAATTTCTGCCTGGGAGAACACCAAGACCACAGTGCAGCTCTGCTGCCTGCACCAGGCCTCCCTCGGGGCTCTGAGTGGGACAAAGCAGAGACAACACAAACCTGAAGGAGGGGAGAGTGGCCTGGTCCACGGAGCTGCCCCGCTCTGAGGTCCCAATAGAGAGATCGTAGCCTTCCTTGAATGGGCACTCTGAAAAGACAGCACCTGGGAACAAACACAACGTGGGGTTACTCACGTGGTGCCCTCGCCCGTGCGGTGTGCCTTCTGGACAGGCTGAAACACTCCACAGGTAAGTGTCAGCAGCAGAAGGAATTGCTTTTCGGTGCAGGGGACAAGAATGATTCCTCTTTCCTACATAATTCCCTTGCTGCAGGAGTCTCTGGCACCCATCCGAACTGCAACACCGTCTCCTCAAAGCTCAAACAGGTGCCAGGAGCCACTCCTTGACTAATATCTTAGGATTTTCCTAGGAGGACAAATCAATCGGAAAACAGGAAAAAGATTTTGCAGAGCTTAAGCATAAATATCACTGCTGGCTTTGATGTGAATAAGCGGGAGGTAGTTATGGAAATGGAGATGTACTGGCTGGAGTTGGAGAGCACCAACTCATCTCCTGCTACAACATGGACATTTGGCACAAGGGTGAGTGGCAGTACAGGGCAGAGTACTGGTGGGTGACTGAGGTGATTCACACCCCTAGCTTTAATCCTTCAATTTGACTGCTGCATGGCTGCTAGCTGCACGTGTAAGCTGCCTTTGAGACAGAAGAGATTTCTAAGACAGAGAAGTTAATGTACACTGCAGATGTGCAGTCAGTAGGCCTGAAATTGGTGTGGAAGCCCAGGCAGAGCCATGGCAAAATGCAGAGAACCCCTGCAAATACTTACTGAGGCAGGAGGCGAGGCGGACGCTGTAACCCCAGTACAAGCCTGAGACTGTCCGAGGGTGGTGTGAGGACACCACAACACCTTTCCGCACTTTAGCTTCTGAAAGGGAAGCAAAGAGATTAATAACCCCTGGGATCTCCCAGGGAGAGCTGGATTTGACCAGCCACATACAGCAGTTTCTCCTGGGTCAGGGCACTGACTTGGTCTACAACCAAGAACCTCCCTTTTGAACGCATTCTGGAAAGCACGCAAGTATGTTTGGGCTGTTTATTGTTGGTCAAAGAGCTGGTAGTTCTTTCCAGTTAACTAGGGAGGTATGGTAAGGCTGTTATTAAAATTGTGTGCGGAGTGAAGGGTTGGGTATGAGATGTTGGGTACTTTCAAACCTTAGCAATCTGAAGGCCTGTTATATGGAAGGACCAGCTCCTGCAGGACTGGTTTCCTGATGCTAACAGAGCAGTGCATTACCTGGCTTCTGGGGTTCCTCCAGGCGCACAGTGACTCGCAGACCGGCGTTCAGCTGTTTGTCAATCTGCACCTCCTGCAGTGAAAGTCACCATCAGCATCAGACGTTCTGGAAGTACTGGGGAAGGAGGGGAACCCTCTGAGGAAGCGGGGGTCTGTTCTGGCCTGGAGCTGGAATGAGGAGCTCTGTGCTCCCGTGTGGTGCGTACAGTGCAGAGCAGGCTCAGGGTGGCTCAGGTCAGCAGTCTGAGACTTATTTTGCTGCTCAAAGGTTCAACTCCCGCAGCAAAGCAGTGATGTGCTGCAATGGGCAGGCCCACTAGGACTCAGGAAGCTACAACCATTAACGAGCCAAAAGGGACAAGGTATCAACAGCAGTAAACCCCATGCCAGCCCGTTATGGCCTTCAGAAACCCTGCAGTACCCACCCTGCCTGCTTCAAATCCACCAGAGGAAACCGTTTTGGGATCTGTGGATAACAGACATACCTTCCTCATCCCGCAGTTAACAAAAGAGCCTCTGCCTGGCTTAGTTGGCCGGTCCAACACTACGCCTTCTCGGTACTCTGAATCCTCATCCACCCGCATGTGGTGAGGGCTGTCCAGGGGGTTGAGGAGCCCTAGAAGAGCATAGAGGAAAGCAACCGCTAAGGAGAGGACGCAAACTGTGGGAACATGGGTGTAAGTACAACTGCTCTGCTGCCCTCCCTATCTGGTCCAGTACACCATAGCACAGCACCTCACCTGCACTTTGAAGTGGAGAAAAGTTACTCCATTCCATGCACATTCCATGCAAAACAAGAGCCAGAGCTCAGGAAGGGCGGGGTGGGGCGTGGGGAGCCAACAGCTTGGGACAGAGACAACTGAATTATTACCTGCAAACTGCAGATCCTCATGTTTTGGAAAAAAGGATTTCCTCAAGTACCTGTTATTAGAGAAGGTTGAAATGTGAAAACAGTTGTTCCTATAGAATCCAAGTCTCAATTCTATCCCCATATTGAATCAAAGGCGCTCCTCCAAGTCCCTGATCTACCTCTAATGTAGCATGCCGGTTGTATCCTGCATTCACTGTTGTTCTTTCAGTTAAACTGCTGAACCAGACATGAAACATAATCTACATAATCGTGCAACATAAACAGAGTTTGGCTCCTGTTCCTGTAGCCTCTGGCATGTGATACCCATGGTGGTCAGTTCTGATGCATGGTCTGACCACGGTGGACTTACTGAGGGCACTCCAAGTACTGCAGGATCCGAGCCAGCTGCACGCAAGCCTTGCCTTTCCTCCCAATTCCTTCGAAGTCCCCCTCCACAGTCCTGAAAGAGAAAGAAAGCAGTTTGTGAACTCAGCGTGAGACTGCGCACCCCCAAACGGCCAAGTCTCCAGCAGACCAAGCCTTGCTCCTTTATCTGAAAACAGCAGCAGCCCTCTGCTTACACCGCCAAGCAATAAATGGGCCACATTATAGAAGGGCTACTCCAGACATAGAGACTGTTAACAAATCATACTTGGAACTCTCTCTGTAAGGCAAGTATCTTTTTTTAGTTTTGTTTTTGATCTTTGTGTATTGACACAACCAATGCTACAGCATTGCACGGCCTGGACAATTAACACAGATGCAGGTCCAGGCTGAAAAGCTGAAGGATGGGAATTCCTCTTCTGTAAAGATATAGGGATGCCCTGTCCCTTCACGGCAAGATTTAAGAGTACAGGAGAACCTGACCTCCTGCTGCTTTGTCACCCCCATGCTGGGATAAATGATCCTAGTTACCAGGGCAGTTAAGTCAACATCTTTGCCCAGTGGTATAGGGGTCCCTGTAATCCTGGCATTTGAGCGAGGTTCTAATATTTGCTCAATGTACGCAGTTCTTTGCTAGCCTTAGCATAATAAAAGACGGAAGAAACAGAAACTAGAGAGGAAACACTTTCTGCAGAGCAAGATGTCTCCTCCTTACTTTACATCTTCTCCATGCTCGTCAAACACTATGATCTCATCCACGCAGAAGATGGCACAGGCCCGAGCAATCTGTCCAGCGAGGTACGTCCGCAGCTCCAGTGACTGAGCGTTGTTCAAGATGGAGCCTGGCAGGGCCACACTCAGCGTGTAGTGACGCCCTGGGGAAGGGAGTGCGATCAGAAGAGGGCCACAGTGACAGCTGCACGTACAGCGGTTTATTTACTACGTCAACTGCAGCTGTGGCGGGGGAAAAAAGCAACCTGTATTTCTTAGATTTTTAACCACAGGTTTTGTCTTAAATAAAGGTCTCATGGAGTGCTCGCTGCATTGTTTTCACGCCTGTTATTCATGTGGATTGATCTATAGCAGATCGATGAAGCTGAGCGTCACCTTTCCTATCGATACATAAAACTGCCTGACTGTTAATGACCAAGTTGTTCCGGCTCTTTCAGCCCAGGCCTCCCCATCCAGCCACAGCGGCATCACCTTTGTCTTCCTTCTGCTCCTCCTGCTTCTCAGCTTGTTTTTCTGCCAGCTCCCGCATCCGCTGTTTTTCCAGTTTCTTCAGTAGCTTCATTTCCTTCCATTTTTTCTTCTCCGCTTTCCCTGGAACGCACAACAGCATCTGGCTTGAAACAACGAGCCGTGACGGCTCAGAGCAGGGCGGGGGGGCAGTACCAGGGCCCGGAGACCGCGGTGCGGAGCACGGAGCGCTCGGGGACGGCTCCTCCCGGTCCGAGGGCCCCGCCGGGCGCCCCCGCGGCTGCGGCCCGGTCCGCCTGCCCGCCCCCAGCCCCCGCGGCGGGCCCGGCCTTACTCTCCTGCTTCCAGCGCCGCCAGTCCACCTTCCTCTCCTCAACCTGCGGGAGACAGCGACCGTTACCGCCGGGATTCCTTCAGGGGCCGCCCCCGGTAACGGCCGAGCGACAACCCCCCCCACACACACACCTGCACCCCCTTGAGCCGCTTGGCCGCGCCGCCGTCCGCCATCTTCCGCGTGCGCTCCCCGGCCCGCCCCTCCGCGGTGGGGATTGGCGGAGGCCGGCGTCACGTGAGCCAATGGCCAGGCAGGGGGGCGGGGGCTAGTGTTTAAGTCACCAGTGCGGGATGTCAAGCTAAGCAGGGGTTGCTTCGTTCTGCAGGGGAATGGGTGACCTAGGGGGAGCCGTGTGGGAGCCGTGTGGGAGCCGTGTGGGAGCCGTGTGGGAGCCGTGTGGGAGCCGTGTGGGAGCCGTGTGGGAGCCGTGTGGGAGCCGTGTGGGAGCCGTGTGGGAGCCGTGTGGGAGCCGTGTGGGAGCCGTGGCGCAGCTCGGCCTCTCCACAAGTGCTGGGTGAACGGTGGAGGATGGGGAGATGCACCCTGCCCCTTGCAGGGTGTGTCGTGGCTTAGAGCAAGAGCCCACACACGTGGAGATGTTGCAAGTAATCTTTATTCCTATAATCTAATCTCACAGTCGTTTATCTGTTTCGGTGATCGCAGCTCTCCTAGCACTTGGCACGTATGTGGGTGCAAAATGGCCTTCAGCAGCACCCTCGCCCACCCAGGCTGTGCAGGCAGGTGAGATGGGACGCATCTCGCCTCACGGGCGAAGGCAGGAGGTGGGTGTCTGCCTCCCCCCTCGCTCCGGGGGTCGGCGCAGCTCTGGCTCCGCAGGGATCGGTACCACACGCTGCAGCCCCACACAGAAAACCTACAGAGCTGCTACCCACCGGCCTGGGTGGGGTGAGCAGCCACCGCTGCGGGACTGTGCAGGTGCTGCATGCGTGAGGGCAGCTCTCCAGGAGAGCTACATCAGCCCTGTAATCATTAGACATTTATTCTTCAATAATTGCAGTAATTCGTCTTTAATAATTTAACCGCCACAAATACTTATCGTACAGTCTGTTGTGCGTAACCCCTGTGTGATTGATGATGCTGGTTTACATTCTTATCCAGGTGGAAATCGAAAATGGTGCAAGAATTACCTTTCAAAACGCTGCTTGTGTTACCCCACCACCCATCAGCGCAGCAGGTGGGAGGCTGCGGGGGCCACCAATGGCAGGAGCAGCCTGAAGCTGCCATGCCCTTCCTCCCCATCCACTGCGAGCGCTTGTCAAGGGCCTTAAGGTTTTGCTTTGCAGCCTGGGCGACGCTGCCAGGCCCTGACAAAGTGCCAGGGCTGATCTGGGGGAAGGTTCGGCAATAACTGGGCTATTTATCAAAGCCCATTTCCTTGGGGGAGCCAGTAACCGATTCTGCGGTTGCTTTCCCCAGAGATGCACAGGAAAAAAAAACCCAGCAGAAAAACTGTTAATTATGGGAAACAGCATTTCACTGCGTTTAAAAATTTCAGGACTATAGGAATCAACCTACTGACGGGTGGTGATGCTGCGCAGTCCCGTGAGAACATGAGTGCTGGTGGAAACGCTATCCTATGCATTGGGGTACACAAGTGGGTATGTGGAGCAAGCGAAGCCACACTAAACCCCCATCGTGGCCTTAAAGGTAGGTCCTGAAACACCTTTTCAGAATTTGGTGGTGGAAAAGACCCCAGGAGCCATCCTTACCTTGTGTCTTGCTGGATGCACCTCAGAACTGATTATCAAAGTCTTTAAACATAATAAGAAGAAACACTGAATACTGTCAGTGCATGGGAAGACTCCCTTTTTGCAATGAGCAGTGCAACGACTTCACAGTGACAGACGGTGTCTCCCAGACCCTGAGCCTGGCAAACCTCTTACCCATTTATCCGACAGAAAATGTGGTTGAAAGCACAAAAATAAGGACTTATCAAAGTTTGTAGCCAAACAAAGGAAGAGGAGGAAGAGCAGTCATGGCAGGTGAGGACCAAGAAGAGTGGTTTTGTCTCCAGTGTGCTCAGGGACTGGTTTTCTCCTGTTTCCATTTTTGCAAAATGTCATTTGCTGCCTTCAGTGTAGCTTCCTCCTAAACAAATATTGCAGGTTCAGTCAGTGGCTTCCAGCCAAATCCCCTTTCCCTTCACTGCAGTCATCGTTTATATAAAATCCTGTTCTCATTCTGGAACATGGCGAATGCCCTGTGTTCAGGCAGGCATAGCCACTGGGCGGTTCAGCACGTACCCAGAGGACTCCCTGCCTTGACCAAGAATGTGGGATGCTGATGGGACAAAGCTGGGAATGGCACCAGCACACCTCCTGCCCCCAGCTCGGCTTGCATGTCTGGAGGAAGGGGTTGAATCATCTGTGATGCCATGCTCAGGCTCTAATGCCCGAGGCGCTCTGCATTTCTTCTTAGCATTTGTCTCATTAGACCATCCCTGATGACTGCCCTCAACCTCCCCGTCCTTCGTGCTGCCACACATCTCACCTTTGCGAAGCAGAACCGGATGAAATGGTTGTAGTTGTTCTTGTGGGCCCCAGAGTAGAAAGCGGAGAGCGGGATGGCAGCAAGTCCCTAGGAAGGGGAAACAGGTGGAGCTGAGGTTACTCTTTCGGGGCTGGCATGAAGCCATCCACTTATTGCTCACGAGTCTCACGGATGGGCTTGTAGATGCCCTTGGTGCCCTGTCTGCTCACTCTGCTTGAGTTCAGGCTACCAGGGTTGGGGCCAACTGCTGACAGACACCCCGGGCGCTCCCCAGAGGAGCTGCCAGACCCGGTGGTGGTGGTGTGCTGCCAGCTCCCGTGAGCGCAGCCAGCAGGGAGGACACAAAACCACTCAGGGCAGACTCAGCAGAAAGAGCCAGGTGCGTTTACCTTATTCTTGACCATCCACTTTGCAAATCTGGAGTCGTACGGCTCATCAGAGTCGGGGACATCAGGGACGTCGGATTCTGCAGGAGAAGCACAGCAGCGCGGAGGTGGGGGCCGCTGCCGGGTGCCTCAGCCAAGCCCCAAACCCACGGGGTTCTCTGGGAGCTTGGATGGGGAACACACTATTGTCCGTCCCTGCTTTGGTGGTGGTTTATGCAGGTTCCTGTCCCTGCTAGTGGTACCACTCTGAGCTGGTCTCCCACACTCAGCCCTGCCTGCGCAAAACCGCAGCTGCGTGACTCACTGAACTTGGAGATGTCTGCCACCAAGAAGTAGGTGCCCTCGGGGATGATGGGTTTCATCCCCACAGCATCCAGGCTCTGGACCAGCCAGTCTCGCTTCTGCTGCAGCTCCTTGGGCAGTTGGACAAAGTAGCTGTCTGGTTTCCCATAGAGCTCGAGCTCCCTCTGGAAACCCTGAGCCACGGCTTCCTGCAAGGAGAGAGGTGCCCGGTGGGGAGATGGTAAAGGCTTGCTTAAGAACCAGAGTGTTCGCTCTGATGCAGTTCACAGGTGAGTAGGGAGCAGGGGTGATTTCTCGCTGCACCAAGCTGAGCTCTCTGCCTCCAGCCCCTCCAAATGGCCAAATAGATTTGTCTGTGCAAAATAAGGAGCACAGCTCAGGCAGGCTGGACTCTCCCTTCCTCCCAGGCATGGGGTGACCGCAGGGAGAGGGGAAGGAGCCTCTCCAGGGCACTATGCCTCACCCTGTCTGTGCCTTTCGGGGCAGCCGTGGGCAGAAGGACCTTCTCTCGCCCCTGCTTCAGGGGTTTGTTTGGGAATTGTGGGGACAGTTGCAGGGAGCTGCCTTACCTGGGCAATGGTGGCACAGTGGTACACTGAGTTTTGGTGCACGGTACGGAGGTGCTGCAGCAGCCGGTTGGGTCCCACGGTCCAGCCCACCTGTGTTCAGGAGAGGAGGAGGAAGGTGGTAAATTTCTGTGTGCCTGCTTGGGCTCCCCTTTGTTTGTCTGTGCTGGCTTCATTGTATTTCCAGACAGAGCTATTGTAAAGCAGCTTTGGTACTTTCAGACCCTGAGGTTCAAAGCTGAGTGTGCGGCAGCAGTGTCCCCAGCGCCATGGGACCCGTGCCCTGGAGCAAAGGGACGGGGACGGGGAGAACATGAGATGCCACACAGGAGAATTCACCTTCCATCCAGTGGCACTGAAAGTTTTTCCAGCACTCCCAATGATCACCGTGCGGTCCCACATCCCTCGCAAGCTGGCTGGCAACGAAACAAGAGAGAAACGCTGATGGCAGAGCTCAGTGTGCTTGCTCCTGGGCTGCATTAATAACATGTTGGGAGCTCTTTGCCCAGCATAACCCATGGTGGCCTCTTGTGTTCACAGCACATCTTTCACCTGGATGAGCCTCAAGGCACATCCCAAGCAGGCAGCCAGGTTTCTCAAGAACATCTCTTTGTAATTAAGCGTTTTCATACGAATGTATCCAGCCCGGAGGGTCCCAGAGGTGCCAAGCGCCATCACCTTGCAACAAGGTGATTGCATGTTACTGCAACAGGAAGAGCAGACCTCTAAAATCATGTTGAAATGGATGTCCTAAAACTAGAGACACCAGAAAACTCTGGTTTTATAAAGCGTGGGGAAAAAATACAGTTCCTCTGGAGCCAAGGGCTCTTTGCTCTGGATCTCTCACTGTGAAGCCAACTCTCTGTTTCCTCTGACTGGCTCTGGAAGTCAGGGCTCCAGTTTAAGACCTGATTTGGAGGCTGAGGCTGAAGTGCAGCAAAATACCTCTAATGGGGATATGTGCTTGGTAGAGCTGCGCGTGCGAGCAGCCCATGTAATTTCCAGGGGACCCCAGTTAAAACACCATTTCCTTCCCTGAAGATGCTGTACCCAGAGAAGACACCCAAGCTCAGCCAAGCCATTCTCTGTACCGATGCGGATGTGCTCCTTCCCATCGTAGACCAGCCACTCGTACACTTCATCGCTGAGGCACAGGACGTCATGCTTCACACACAGGTCTGCAATGAGCTCCAGCTCCTCTCGGCTGAATACCTGCAGCAGGCAGGGAATGGAGCAGAGATGCTGCACCAGCATTTCTGACCCCCTGCCTGTCCCTGTCTCTCTGCAAAGGCTCCACGTCCTGCCATCACCACCTCCCAAGCCAGGGTGGGCAGGAGCTGCCTGCAATGGTCTAGCAGGGCAAAGCCACTGCTGGCACCAAAGACCAGGCTTAAAAACGCCAGATGAGTGAGCGCAGCATGTGGTGCTGCCACAACACCCATTTCCCTTGTGTGCAAGGAAGATGGAGTCACTGCTACGCTGCAAATGTGGCTGGGTGAGCGGTAGCACCCCAGCTGCTTTCAGGGCCAGCCAAAGCAAGGCCAGAGGTGTTACCTTGCCCAGAGGGTTGTTGGGTGAATTCAGGACGATGGCTTTTGTCCGTTCACTGAATTTAGAAGCCAGTTCAGCTGGGTCCAGCTGCCAGTCTGCACTAGACATCAATTTGCCATCTTTTGGAGCTTTCTAGAGAGAACAGAGGGGAATCTCAGCTTGCTCTGCTACCTCTGCACTTCGCTTATCACTCACCTCTTGGCTATGACTCTCCCCTCCTCAATGGCTTTGCTCCAACCCACTCACCGGTCTCAGCGGGACAAACACGGGCATCCCACCAGCCATTTTCACCATCGGCTCATAGCAGTCAAAGAAGGGCTCAATGATTATCACCTGGAAGAAAGGGACATGTCAGCACACTCCTGGCCCAGCTCAGACCTTCCCTGATGGGTGCAGAGAGCAATGGGAAGGACAGGAAATTTTAATCCTTGGATTACTGTCATGGAGAACACGCGCTGCCAGTGAGCAGTGTCAGGGAAAAACATCACTCAGGGCACAAAGGTTATTTTGCCTTATGCAGAAATAAGTCAGTACCTTGTAGCAGAGAATTTTTTTCCTTTGGAAGCTCAAATACTGGAGAATGGGGATAAAAACTTTTCTGCTTTACAAAAGGACTATGAAAACCTGCTCCTGGCAGACCCACAGCCAAGAAGGGCTCTGCCGGAGGAAGGCTGCCTGTGCAACAAGTCCAAATCTTGGGTTACCTCATCGCCTTCATCAACGAGAGCCTGGAAGCAGCAGAAGAGAGCCTGGTATGCGCCCACAGTCACCATCACATTGGTCATAGGATCCAAGTCTCGTCCAAGCAGCTTCCCAAAAAACTGGGCTAGGATCTTCACCAGAGGTGGGTGGCCCTGTGGGGTGAGAGGAGAGGTGGGTGGGTTGCAGAAGCCTCCAAAAGCACAGATGAGCCCTCGGAAGGGGCCTGGGCAGCCAAGTGTCCTGTGACTGAGCGTGTGGGGCATCTTCCAGCCCAGCTGCTTCAAATGCCCTGGTAAAGCAGGGTGTTACAGCCCTGAGCATGGGGGGCCTGCATTGAGCCTGGACGTGTATTTTTCCCTGTTATTGCTGCCTGGTGGGCCCTGAAGCGGCCAAGGCTAACAGGGAATGAGGGGAGTATTGCTGAGGAGCAGGGCGTCTGTCCACGCACAAAGGCACGGGTGTACTGGTGCAGCATGTGGTTCTCCCCGCTGAGGGCTCTCACGAATGACTCCTTCAGAAAGTCTGGTGGGGGGAAGTCAGGAAAGCCCTGGCCCAGGTTCACCTTGGAGTAGGTGGCAGCCAGTTTTACAAATTCCACCCTGGAGAGAAGAAAGGGAGAGAAAGAGAAGCATTTACAGAGGGTCTGGGCAGCGTGCTGGCACTGTCTCTGCTTGCCAGCATCCCTTTGGAAGTGAGTGAGGTTGGTGTCCCTCCTGCAGAGCCATCCTGCTGCTCGCAGGTGGACAGGACCAAGCATGGGTCATTTCAGACCTGTTTCAATCAAACCAAGGATGAGGCACTGGCGAGTGATTTTAATTTGTTTTTGAAAGAAACAGCCATTGTGCTGTCTGGTTGTGTGGTCACAGGTGAAGCCACACATCACTTCTGATCAGACCAAACCAGGCAGGAGAGGACTCACAGGTTTTCAAGCTCAAGTTCAAGCTCAAACCAGGGAACGGTATTTGCAGCATCCCTTCACCTGTCTCTCTGCTTGCAATGCCCTAGGTTGGGCTCGAAGCAGACACAGGGCTGAAGCCAGTGTGCTGTGACGACATGGCTCAGATTTGGGTGCCGCTGGGATCATTCAGGTGGGTGGATCTGATGGAGTGCAATGCTCTACAAGGTGCCGCCACCTGCCTTCCCGCAGGATGGTGCAGGACACCTGGTAGGGCACAAAGTGTGAGCAGCAGGCACAGAGCTCAGCCAGGGTTAAGTCTCCTGGGACAAACCTGCCTTGATGTGCTTCTTGAGCAAATGCAAAGCAGCTGAGGGAGACTGCTGTGTGGCTGCAATGGTTTCTATCTGGCGTTAGTCTGCTTAAAACCACATCTACCACCAGGGTAAACAAGATATTTTCTTAACTCACCAGATATTCTTATCTGTTCCCTCCAGCCTCCGAGCTTGCACTGGCCTTGACATCTTTGCCTGCAAAGAGAGAGAAACAAAGTGAGTTTGAAGATTTCACTAATGGCAATGGGGCCACATGTGATGGGGACGTGGCCTCCCCAGGTATGTGTTTCCCAATAGAAGGTGTGCCCTTCTGTATTGCTTCACGGGTTGTTGCTGACCAACCTTAGAGCAGTAATGCTGATGCAGTGACTTCTGGAAGAGGTTTCACACACTTTTTATGAAAGATCAAACAGATGAGAGATGGCACAGGAGGATGTTTCATTTACAAGTTTCAACAAGAACTGAGAAAACAGATGAACAAAAGAAGTGTGCATACACTCACTGGGGAGTTGGCAATGCCTTAAACCTCATTTTCTGTTGGAATAAATCATGGGGTCAAATGAGCTCAGCCAAGCTGTAACAGCCAGGCCAATGATCCCAGATCTCAGGCTTCTGCCTTCATAGCCTCTCTTGTCCTCCATCAGAAGAATCTCCTTGCTGTCTACAGGCCAGAATATATCCCCTTTTCCTAGAAGAACAAACTTTTTCATTCCACGCTGCTCTAAGGAGTAGCAGAAGCACTATTTGCTCCTTTCTCCTACTGGAGCCCTTGGCGAAGGGAGTTGCTCTAGATCCTAAACAAAATGCTGTTTTTTACACGTAAAGTTCACGGCAAAACCAGGCAGCAGCTGGGTACAGGCAAGGGGGGGGCCGTAGCACAGAGGTCAGTCTGATGTACAGAGACACCAAGGTACCACTTGCCTGACTGATATCTAATTTCCACATGCATCATGGCTGGGGGGGTAGGAAGAAGGACAGTAGGAAACATTCAGAGCAAAATCCTCCTTCCAGTTGGATAAGCACAGGGAGAAAGTCAGTTGTGCTTGACGGGAAACTTAGCATTGAGGATGATGAAAAGCAGCAGAGACAGAATTTAATAACTCGACAGCACAGGGAAAAGGTAACCAGTCAGTGAAGGGACTGGAAACTGGAGACAAATGATGCCCAGTGCACCAAGAAAAGCCAGTGTGGGAATGTGAGGAGGTTGTTTCAGAAGGAATGAGACAAGCAAATGATAATCCCCATGGCAAATGAAATACTTTTGAAGAGGGATGAAGAGGGCACGTGAAAGCAGCTGAGATATGAGATGCAGATCTGCGATGCAAGGAGACAGGGTCTGTGCTCTTCCAGGCCGGGATGGTGTGGGGGGGATACCAGATCAGCCCCCCCTCCCCAGGCTCAGCTGCAGCAGTAACCCCCTACTCACCTCCTCACCTCTGCTGTTCCCTGAGGGCTGCACCACAAGTTGAAAAGTGCCCCAATGATATTTTGCATTGAGGTCTCCGGATTTTTATACAGCTTCAGCCCTCACTCAGGATCTTTGTGAATCACTTGCTGAGGAGCCCAGTGTTTCAGAGGGCACCCGGTGGACTCTGTGCTCCCCCGTGGTACCGGGCAGGTAGCCAAGGGCGAGCAGAAGTTGCTGCTCCCTGGGTGTAGAGGGGAGCCCCACTCCTCTCCTTCAGCCTCCTGCTTTGCTCTTTCTGCACAAGCTTGTGAATATTATGGTCAGCAAAACCTGGTGCCTGTGCTGATTTTGGTGGGAGTAGAAGGGTTCATGGCTTGGGAAGTAAAAGATAGCTGGAGGTGAAGTATTAACAGCTCCAGTGCTGCTCTCTTGCAATGGGGCTGCTGCTGGCCACAGTTCAGGGAATTTAAGAGCAAATGTGATGGGGGTCAGTGGGAATGAGGTGCTTTAAGCCTAGATATTCTGGGTTCTGAGGAAAGGCCTTGTCTGCTCCAGCCCTTTCAGGAAGGGAAATGACAAATATTTTCTTCTTTTGATGTCCCCCCCGCATCCTATCCCCAGCCTGCATGATGCTGCTATGGGCGGCTGCCCACCAGGCTGGAGAGCAACACAGAGCCACACAGCCCCCAAATCTGATTCAGCCTGTTCTGCTCCCCAAATGGAATGATGTGTTTCTCCAGTTGCAATTTGCCTGTCAGTCAGACAGCGTAGTTGACTGCAAATGTAGAAGACTTAGCGGCCACAGCCTTCCACCACTGACTCCCTGACACATGTGATTTCCTTGCTCTGCGTGTTTGTATCTCCAAGAGGGATGCTGATATTTCCCAAGTACTTTGCAACCCAAAAGGCTCTAGTAGAAGAGACCAGACAAGGCAACCCCACATACAATGATCTTTCTTCCTGTATGAAAGGTATAATCTCACTTATGAGAAGTTCACTTTAAACAGGCTACCTGGAAATAAGTGGGTACAGAGGAGATTGGACCAGTGTGGCTTTTCCTGATGTGCCCTATCTGCCATCGCTGCCAAGGCTGGGTCCTGGGCAGTGAGCTCCCCTGGGCTCCGCACCGCTGCAGCCTGAGCCAGGGACCAGGCTGCCGGCCAGAAACAGTCATGCTGGGCATTCAATACCTCACAGGAGTACGAGCTATATCCAGCGCTGCTCTTCCTCTCCAGCAAGAACTGACGCAGAGACGGTCCGGCTCTCCTGAGCATGCCACGGCTCCTGCTGTCTCACTCCTGTGGGCACGGACCTGCATTTCCCCCAGACACAAAGCAGAGGGGTGAGTTAATCGCTCCATGGCTGCAGGGGGAAAGCAAACGCTCCGTGTACCTGGGGACGCAGCGCAGGTCCAGACCCGAAGCTGTGGTTATTCTGCCACAGAAAGGAAAAGAAGGAGCGAGCCACTTTGTGTGTTGTCACTGCAATGTCAAACAGTGCCAGGATTGTACTTTGTGCCCATGACACACACAAAGTCAGGATCACAAGGGCAACCATGGCTTCTGCCTCCTCTATCCCCAATTTCAGGCTCCCCCCGCCTTCCTCTGCACTGAGGGGAGCAGTGCAGACACCAGCAAGAGGACATTCTCTGGGAATTCAGTATCAACATCAGCTTCCCATGCAGTTTCATTGATCCTGGGTATCTCTTGCCTCTGCCCTTCCTCCCCTGCAGCACCTTCGCCTTCCTCGCCGATGGGGCTGTGGCTTGGCAGGGCTGTTTGGCCACCCCGCCTCTTGGGGCTGGCCAGTGAAACTAGGGGCCTTACTGATGTTCATGGGGCAAACCTACTCCACACAAACCCACCCCTTCCTCTTCCTTCATGTTCTTAAGGTTACAAAAAAAAATCAAAGCAAGAGTGCTGCTATTTTTGAGAATTTCTGTCCTCTCGGATGCTGTAGCTCCAAGCTCTTTTTATTTTGATTAATAGAATAAAGTCGCAAGTTTTATTCTGATTAACAAGATGTCAGCTTCCATCTCCAAAGTGACTTTGGTGTTTACTTTTCCTTCAAGGCCCCAAACAAATTAATTTCTGTGCCTGATTTAGCCTGCTCCTTCATCTTGGATCCCCTTAACTATTCTACAGCACTGATTAAACATATGGTATTTAAGCTAAAATAAATTAATGTTTTGTCAGGTACTTGAGATAAAAGCTGTGAGTCTGGAGGATGCACGCACCTTTATTTTGACCAGCCATGGACTAATTTACCCAGCTGCCAAAAAATAAATTAAAACAGGTTTGAAGCTGGCCAGCCCACAGGTGAGTTCTCAGTACTGCTCGGTGCACTTTCCATCCTTACATGCAGGATGTGAGTCCCCACTGTTTGCCTTTTGTGTTATTTCTAACACAAGTGCAAAGCGGCTGCCAGGTGAGACCAGTGGGATTTTACATCACTTGCCCAGGTGGGAAAAACCAGCACAATTTATGGAAAAACAGGAAACCACAGCATAATATTGCTCGGGACTGCAAAATACCCACTTTGTCCCTGACACACAGGACAGCTGTGTGTCAGGAACAGGCGCTGAGATGTGGGGGACAGTGCTTTGGGATGTGAAGGAAATGAGCGCCGGAAGGAGGGGGAGTAATGCTGCAGGTGACAAAACGAAAGTGTGGCAGTAAAAAGGGCTTCACTGGATTACAGAAAACTACAGAGCTGGTGGAAGAGCTGCGCACAAGGTGCCTGCAAAGAGCTAAAGGCAATATTGGGGTCGGGGTGCTGCTCCCAGTGGGCGCAGCTGACCAGGGCTAGAGAGAGGGCTCTGCCTCACCTCCCAGCGCTGGACAACGTTTTGGAGCGGGGGCAGCCACCAGAGAGTCAAGAAGCCTGCGGAGGGCTCGGTCTCACATTTTTGGGTGCTGCAGGCTGTGCTGTAGGCATGGTCCCAGCTGGGAGCTGGGGCACCTCTCGCTCTGGCGGGGTGCATGGTTTTGAACACACTGAGGATTTTGGAGGTGACAGCTGAAAGGTCACCACGGGGACCGGTCACTCACCACCTCCAGCCTGCAGGCACCAGCCTTTCTCCTCCGTCCCGGTGCTCCCCAAGCACCTCCACGGTGCTGGCTAGCCTGTCTGCTCGCAGGTCCCCCAAAGGGCTTTGGGGACAAGGGTGTTCCTGATCCCGTCACACTGTGGGGGTCCAACACGACAGTGGGAGCACGGGCGAATGCAGCAGTAACAGCGAGCAAGCACACACACATAGGCGCAAGGCAGCTGCTGGAAGGGATGATGGGGGGTAAAACCAACTTACATCAAGCTGGGCCACACTGCCTTACGCTGCGAAAGTCTGGCACAACCGCCCAGGCTGCGTTTGCAAACATGCCGCCCTCTCCCTGCCTCTGAAATGCTTCATCTGCAGCTGGGACTTCCTGGGAGGAGTCGGAGAGGCTGCAGGGAGGCAGGAGTCGAGCTACAACACTCAGATGGGGAAAATCGTACCGGGGAACAGGAGAGCTCGGTTCCTTCTCTAAAGCACCAGGGTGAGGGAGCAGAGAGCTTTTGGGGAGCAGGTCCCTTCCTCCCCGCGGCTTGGAGCCAGAGCTGCTGGAGGATTTTGGCTGCCTGGGAAAAATTTGTCAGCGTATTGTTCAGATGGAGGCTCATACCGGCATAATTATTGCGGGATAATTTTTGTGGTATGGCTATAATTGCTTTGGCATGGCAATGTCTGGGAATTTTCCTTTGCGTGAAGCCTTCAGTCATTTTGAAAAAATGAATTTTTAAGTCAGTCAGACACTCTCAAAAATTCCACTCTGCAGGCTTAATATTATTAGAGAACGGGTCGCAGGTACAGAAGGTGAAGGCATCACCGTTATGCTTATCAGAGGTTAATGACCTGCTGTCACAATACAACCTAAAGCAGGATCCTGCAGCACCGTCTGACCCCTGGGCTGTGGATGGGCAGCTTCAGAGGGGGATTTCAGTTCACTCAGTTCACGGATGCAGGAGCTGAACTCTCCATCAGTCATTTGAGAGGTGACAATTGCTCAAGTGAGGTGTAGAGAGCAAATTGTCCTCTCTCAGCTTCCCTCTTCCTTTTGTGACAAGGCTTTACGTACACCGATGAATCAGGTTGTGTAGCTCTCCTGAGTGAGTAATTACTGTCTCCCTTTCACAGGAGGAAAAAGTGAGCCACGGGGAAAGGAAGCGGCTGACGTCCACTGTGCCAAAGGTTCCTGAATCCTCACCCGGTGTCCATCCATCCGCTGGGCTCACAGCATCCCTGCCATGACTAAGTGGGAGGGAATGTCAGTGCAGGCAGATGCAAACTCTTTGTTTTCTAAACATCGGTTCAACTCAAACACTGAAACAAACAAATGGAAGGAAAACTTGTGTTTGCTTCAGTAAGAATGTACACAGCACGTCCCGAGCCACCTAATAGCTCAAAGCCATTTTCTCCTGCTGCCCTTGCTATGCTTTCTTTGCCCCCTCCTCTGCCAGTCTTGCACGTTCCCTGGTTGTTGTTTGCCCCTGAGCTGAGCTCACTTGACTCGCTAAATTAGCAAAAACTCCAGCTGGCAGAAAAGCGGACAGTTTTCTATAAGGTCTGTGAGTTGAACTGTCTCAGGGCAGGGTGGGTGTGAGTGCAACAGGCACTGCAAGGAAACGCCGATGTGGGTAGGGACTAGAGCAGAGAGGAGTGGGGAGAAGAAGGGATGGACAGGAGCACAAGCCCCCAGCTTCTTTGGCAGGATTTGGCCTTTATATTTGTTCAACAGTAACATGTAACTCCACCTTAATGTCCTCTTGCAATTCAGCAGAAATTGCTGGATAATATGCATGCAGCCAGCGAGGAAAAGGACACTCTCTGACCTTCTTGGAGTTTGTACTGTAAAGCTCAAGGAAAATCAGGACCTTCTTGGAGTTTGTACTGTAAAGCTCAAGGAAAATCAGGACCCTATCCTTCCTCAGGTAATTTTAATTTAACAAGTGCATCTAGATATGAACAAGTCTTCTTAATGATGTTTTTTTTCCTGAAAAACTAGCTATTGCACTGGGCTGGTGAGTCTGTCCCCTGACACGTGGGATCATATCTCCTCTGGTACAAGTCCTGTGCCTATGGCTACAGGAGGATGCTAAGACCTATAATGTTCCTAGAAAGCCACAGATATGCTTATTTTACAATAGCAGTGATCACTGGTGTATACAAGTTAAAATTGGCTGCACTTAACCACTCAGAACTGCCTCTTGTACGCTAATGAAATTATAATGAATGCCTTTGAACCATCCTTTATGAATTTTTAAAAAAAGTTATGCTGCCCAGTGTCCTCCGATGAGTCAGCCAAATGAAAATAACCATTAGTGAATCAGCCTGCTTTTTTCAGGTACCACAAAATTACTGTTGGATATATCCTTCTAACACATCAGTGTTACTATTCCTGCTGCAAGGAAACAAACGCTGTATTTTTCAGTGGCCTTAGTTCGGTAAGCTGTTGTTACAGAAATGGAATGGGGTTTTCAAAATATTCCGCTTTATAAATGTCACATTGGTTGTTTTTTACGGAAGAAGTGGTAAAAGCTGCAATTGAAACGGTTTTCATTCTCTTATTGTTAACTAGCCTTAAATGTTGATACTGGTTGTATCCGCTATTTTTTATTTGAGGAGTGCAGCGAGATGTTCACTAGACTTTCTCCCCCGGTCCCTAAATAAGGATGATGTCCACGGCCTTGGTTATTGCTCGGTGGTTTGAAGGACAGGAACCGGCTGTGCCTCAGCCGTCTGTGCTGTCCTGGGTGTGTGAGAGAAGGGCTCGGCCATGGGGCCTGGGCTCCCTGGGCTCCGCACCTTCCCTCCTCCTGCACAGGGCACAGCCACAGAGTGAGGCAGATCCAGCTGATTTTAACCATTTAGGCGCTAAGGAAAGGGTTTAATGTCACCTGAGAGGAGGTAGGGCCCCAACAAGGGAAGACACGGCCTCCTTTTTGCCTGTGAGCCCAGGGGTGACACGCACCAGCCCAGGCAGCTGAGCGGATGCTCTTCTCTGAGCTCCACACGGCTTGAACCACGCTGAGGGGCTAAAACTGAAACAATGTGATGTCAGGGCACGGCAACTATAATTTTTTACCCTTCTGTGTTTCCACAGCAGTGACACCAGCCTGAACCGGGGCCTGAGGCTGTCCTCAGCAGACAGGGCTTTCCTCCCTGTTTGTCCTGAGGGACAGAGGCTGCCGTCCCTCAGCGCCACAGGCTGCAAGACCCAGTTGCTGTACATAGAACTACATTAAGTGAAAGAATGACAGAAGGCTTCATCATGGTTGGGTCATAAACCTAATAAAGAGGTAATTTTTTTTTTTGACAAAAAGAATAAATTCTAGACTCCAAAGTCCTTCCGTCCTGCTACAGCAGATGAAGGCACTCAGCTCCACACCTTCCCCTTCTGCCCATCCCTGAGGCTGGAATTCTGGCGGCCCCTTTAAGACGCTGCCCATTTTGCGCGCTGCCCTACACCAAGATGGCGCCCCCGCCCTCACTCCCCCTCCCCATATCCCCCCCCGCCACCATAAATTCCGCCCACCCACCCCCGCGTGACCGCGCCCTGCACAAAGATGGCGGCGTGCCCTTCACGTCACGCCCGCTCTCAAGATGGCGGCGCTCTCCTTTGCTCCTGTGTAGCAGCGGCAGCAGCAGCGGTGGGACGGGACGGGCTGATGGCCGCCATGCCGGGCGGGTGAGGTCAGTTCCGGGGTGGGGCCGCCGCGGTGCGGTGAGGGGCGAACAAAAGGAGCCGGAGCCGGTGTGAGGGAGGGTGGGGGTTGAGGCGGCAAGGTGGGTTCTGGCGGCGGGGCGCTGTGGCCCGGCTTATGTCGCGCTCCCTTCAGCGGCCCGGGGTGCCGGACGGGCGGGGTCTGTGGGGGACTCGTCCTCCGGGTGGGGTGGCGGTGAGGGCAGCGGGACCGGACTCCGCGGTAGGCAGGGCTGGGGCGGGGGGTCTGGGGCCGGCGGCGGGGGTGAGGGGAGCGCAGCCCTGAGGGGAAGGCAGAGGGCCGGACTGCTCCCCTCGCACCGCCCGGGAGGATTTGCTGACTAATTCGTCAGTAATTCGTTTCCTCCGTGTCCCCGCCGTCCCTGCCCTGTCATGCGGCTGGCGGGGAACTGGGGCTGGGGGCAGGTGGGTTCCCCCACGTCTGTGGGGTGAGGCGGGGCCGTCCCGTGTGTGTAGGGGGGGTGTCCCCCCCGGGGGACCGCGCTTCCCCGGCGAGGGGGAGAGGTCCTGTATTTGTGACCTGGCGACGGTGTTGCGGGCGGAAGCTGGTTGGTATTTTTTTTTTTTTTAAATTTATTTCTATCATATAGAGGATGCCTTTTTCTGGAAGCCTGAGGTGGTGTGACAGGCTTGTGGGAGGAGGGGGCAGATGCGGAGCCGGCCCCCGGGTGCCCTGGCTTCGGGCCGTCGCCTCAGAAGAGTTGGGGTGGGAGAAGGTCAGAGAGTGCTCTCCTTTAAACCTTTCCTTCGTAGCAGTCTGTCACAGATAAAACAGAATAGCTTTGATTATGAAGGAGTTGCTTCAAAATCTGTCAGCCCTGCTGGTAACTTTGGGATCAGGAGGAACATATTCTTGAACACCTTCACCACTAGGGGTGACTTTTTTTTTCCCCAGTGATGTCTGTTCCTTTTCATTTTTTCCCTGTTTTTGACAAAATGCTTTCTGAAGTTCTGCAGTCGTCTCCTACGTAGCTAGGAGGCTGGACACTTGAGATCTCTCCCAAAGCCTAGGTCTGCTCCCTTCTCTGTTTTCCCATGCCCCATGCTGACATGCAGGAAGCAAGAAAAAAAAAAAGCTGTTGTAATTCTTGTTGATGGTGCTAAACTGCTGCCACTTTAAAACGATTCATGTTGGTACATATGTGTTGAGAGGAGAGGGGTCAGTTGCTTGTATCCAGAATGGTTAGGAAGATGATCTAGGAAGCTTTTCAGATATTCCTGAGGGTAACATTTAAAAAAAAAAAAAGAATTTTTTCAGACTAGAAAGTAGGTAGTAAAGCCATTGATCGTTTTTCCCATCTGAAAAAACCCTTATTCTTTCTTCCAGGAGGTTAATCTGTCCCTACCAGTTTAGGCTAAGTTATAATATTAATATTTAGCATTTCCTTTGGCTGGGTCTGCAACACCTACTTTTTGGTAATTTCTGTTCAAATAACAGATGTGGGAGATTCCTTCCTCTGAAGAGTTTTACTTAGCTCTTAGAGCTTTTACCATCTTTCTAGGTATCTGGGTGTCTCTTTCCGGTTCCCGGTAACCCTCTGAGTTGTTCCTTGCTTCTTAGATGTCCTTTACCGAGTTTTTATATAACATGGTCCCCCTGTGAACTTGCTCTCCTCTTCTTTGCTGATAATCTCTGTTTCATTTCAGGGAAGCTGTTCCCATGGCGTTTGGGGAATGCAACGCTTCGACACCCACTCAGGATCCAGCACACAAGAACATCATCTACTTCCAGCACAGAGAACTGAAGTGCAGATAGCAGAACCCAGCTGCAGGGTAAGGGCTACATGTCAGCTCTGAAGTGGTAAAGTAAAGCCCAAAAAAATGACCAGGATATTACTTAAACATAGTTGCAAAGCACAGGGCAGTGACGAGATGACTGATAAGAAGAAAGGGGGAAAGGTGGTTGATCAGAGGGTGATATGGGGAGAGTGGTGGTATGCTAATTAAATTCTGTGAGTCCTTAGTCAGCTTGAAGATGAAAAAAAGAGTAAAGGAACTGAGTGTTGTCCAAAGTAAAATATAACAGTTATATTTATTCACCCATACATCTAACTCCTGGCCACATAAACCCCAACTTCTCATTGCACTAAACAGGAAATACTTGAAGGCTGTCCAGTAAAAGGTTTGGTGACTGCTGCCTAAAAGGAATGCAGCTGAGAAGTAGCAAGAACTGTTTGGTTTGGTAGGTGCTCTTCCTTTTCCTGCAGGGTGATGTTTGTATTGCTGTGTAGCCATCTCCTAGGCAATCGTTTGCAGTGAACTCTTAGGAGTGCACTGGCTAGTCACCCACGTGGGCGTCAATTAGGCAATGACAGAAACTAGTTGCAAGAAACTCCATGCTTCCTTGGTTCTTCACTAGGATAATGATGAAAGGTATTGCAGAATTCTGTGCTTATCTTCAAGATGAGAAATCTGGACAGATTGGCTGTGTTCTGAGCAGTGAGATCTGCAACGTGTTGCTTCCAGAATACAAGTATCCCTAAGACTTGTCTGACGTTCTGTTTAGTGTTCCAACAGTTCATGGATTTGTTTTTCATACTGATCCTCTCATGGTATTTGGAAACCCTGACTTTATTCATGTAGGTCAAAGACAAAGTGCATAAATATTTCCTTAAAATATGCCAGAAGCCATGTGTTAAAAGCTAATGTTTCCATGTTTGAAATGTGGAGTGACTGAAGCCTTCCAGTGATGACTTACTGAATGCTTAGAGTTGATTACATTCTAGTAAATGCTGCAGGCATTCAGAAAGGTGGTCTGTGGTTTGGGGCACTCGGTTACTTTTTTTTTTTTTTAAATAAGTGGTGGAGGTCAAATGTATAAATTATTGTGTTGTGTATTGAGCAGGCTTATTTAGAGGCCTTCATGTAATTCTTTCACATTCTAAAGGATTTTGTTCAGCATGCCGCTTAATAAGGAAGTGAAGCTCACTTCTGGTGTTAAATTGAGCCTAACTGGTATCTAGGAAAATGGAGGTGCAATGTCAGGTGAGTGCTGGTGGAGCACAGAGGAGAAGGGCTTAGGAGCTTGAGGGGGGGCATTATGCATAGCTATTGTTTTGGTAATGATTAAAAATTAACGTATTCAGCTGCAGTGTGGTGAGCTGCCTTTGTGCATTATTTTTTTTTTTCTAAGAATAGCCTCAGTTCAGGATATACACACTAATGCTGAACAGGCGTTTAACAGTCTATATGCTTTGAAGAGCATGTCTTGAATGCCTCCAAGCAGCTTTTTCCTTAAACTGTTGATGTGGTACATGTATTTTGTATTGCAAGTTGAAATCCAGTTCATATAGCTGGATTATATGTGCCCCTCCTGCTGCTATAAAACTGCATTTGAAACTGAAAGCTATTCAGTCATGACCTCCCTGCTGAAATAATAGCGCTTGCTTCTCCTTGTGTACTAATCATTGGCTATAGAATTACCTTGGCAATTCACAAAGCTCCTATTTTGTGACAAATTTGCAAGCTGCTTCTCTATCTACAGCCTACCTTTGTAAAGCTGTGTACTGGACTAGTTAATAGGCTCTCCTTGCTTAAAAGTTTTTACTTACTTTGAATCTACTCTCTTGATTTCTTAATCTGTTGTTAGATAGGTCAAAGCTCTGCTCTGTCCACCATTTCTGTATTTGGCTCAAAACAGTCGTTTACCTTTTCTTGTATGGAAATGCCGGAATTAGGACTCTTCAGCATTTCTCCTGCACCTGATGGGGTGCTTGAAGCTGTACTTGTTGTTAGAAGTTAATACTGTTGCTGTCTGTCTGTCTTAAGTAGTTACTAACAGAATTAATTAAATCACTTGCATTAGTCAGTACAAGGGAGTGTTTCGTAGTGTACTGTTGGAATAAGGTAGTTGTGCTTTTCCAAGACAAGCTCTAATGCCCTGTCCTTGAAGCATCTTTTTTATGGCAAAGACAAAATTAATTTTGGTTAGGAGGCCTGTGACCATGTACAGTCATAATTTATAAGCTGACACAGACATTTTTCTCTGCTTTGCATCACTGTTGCAACTCATCTGATAGCGCTTAAATTTACATAGCTGTATGACAGCAACATACAGTCCCTGCTCCAAGCAGCTATCAGTTCAGTTCTGTGCAGCTGGGGCAGAATACTGTCAGAAAAGGTGGCAGGCCAAGCCAGGTCTCTGGTATGGATTGTTCTGATAGTGCAGATGTTCTTCCCTGTGCCTGTTAGGACAGGCTTGCTTGTGTGACGGTAAACAGGAGTTCTTGCACTATACTGTTAAGAAAAGAATGTCAGTCCTGCATCTGACAGGAAGAGTCGGCTAAGGGGTAGCTGTAAAGATGGCAAAGTGCTATCCGTTGTGTAGGTGAATTTTTTTTTTTTCAGTAAAGGTATTGTGACACAATAGGTTCATTTCATCCTGCTGTGGCTTGGGTGTGGCTGAATGTTGCCTACCACTGCTGGATGGTTGTGTGAAAACCAACTTACCTTGCTCTCAGCATTGAGTTCACTGGCTGTTCCACTAAGTGAAGAGTGTAAGTTCTGGCAGCTGCTGCTTTCACTACTCTGTTGGCTAGTCTGAATTATAAATGACCCTTAAACTTCACATGTTCACTTCTCTATCTCAGAAGGCATTTTTGTCCCACAGGAGGGATTTATTTTTTTAATGCAGAAAGGGCCTGATGTAGGGATAACAGTTTGTTGGCCAGGGTTTTGGCATCTGGCTTCACTGCTGTTTATTTCTAAACAGCAAAGGACAAAATCACTTGAGTTGTTCCATCTCATGTCTTGGACTTTTCCAGTGGATCACATGGCTGTCCTTGTGCTTAGAAGGTTTTCTGAGGGATGCCTGAAATCAGCTCTGTTTCAGCCTCCTTTTTTACTTTTAATTCTGGGCCTAATAAATGTGGGGGAGGAGACATGTAAATTCCCAGTCCCATTTCTGACCAGCAAAGCTCTTACATTTCCTGGTTTTTGAACAAAGAGCTCTGTGTTATGCCCTTCTTTAGGATTTCAGGTGGCAGCATGCTGGGGAGGGAAGCTCTGCTCTATTGAAAACTTATTGTAACATGTTGTAGCTTGTCAATAATCAGAGCTATAGTCTAAACAGCATCAAGGTTTTTCTTTCCCTTATCTGCCTCTGATGCTGTTGACACATGAACTCTCTGGGCTTCTGAGCAGTAAGAAATTCTGTCAGCAGTGCTTGAATTCTGCTTTGCAGTCCACAATCTACAAGGAAATCCACTGAGAATTAAGAATATGTACAGTAGAAACTAAAGAGTTGCAAGATCCATCATACAATGCATCTATATCTACTTATCTAAAACTGTATTAATAGAGACTGTGTCACTTGGAAGCTGCATGCCACTAAAGGTGAGGAGGACCTCCTTGGTTTTGGGGAGGTCCTGGAAGCGAGGGGTGAAAACTTAAATTCTTGTGGATGTCATGAGATCTTGTGTGTAATCCTATTTTGCCAGTAGCTCCATTAGTAACAGAATGGCCAACAGAAAGGAGGAGGAAAGAGGAGGCTGGAAAGAGTATTCAGCAAATGATGAGTCAAGCTGACAAACTAGCCAGTGAAACAGAACAGCGACGTTGTTTCTGTTCACTTTGTCCCTAGCTGGATATGCTGGCCAGCAGTTGCAGGCAGGAATTTCAAGCGCTGCTCAGCCAGGTGTCTGTCAACAATAAGTCAATATTCACTTTTTTAGGTCGGATGATTTTTGGATAGAGGAATTGTCCAAATCAGAGGATGTTCGCTTCTGCAGCGATTGCTCTGTTAGTACTTTGAACTTGTTAAATATCACAGTGGTCCTGGGGTTGTGGAAAGCATTCATGCTGTCAGCTCTGTCAGCCTTTATCTAGTAAGGTACATGCTGCCTTATGATGCCTCTGTCAGCCAGATACGTTTAATCTTGTTTCTGGCTGGTTTTACTATTTAGGTGTGGTGTGCTCAGAATGTCCCTGTTCTTCTAACATGAGTGATTATCTTTCTCCTCCAGGTGTGTCTAGTAAAACATAGGATTAGTACTTGGTGATGCTTATGGTTGGATGAAGTCTGGGTAGGTTTGGCAGGCTGGTTATGTAAGTCTGAAACTGCTGTTTCTTTTGTTGTATCAGCCTGTTCAGCGTTTATGGCGAGGCCGTGCTGTACATAGGAGGTGGGTGCCCAGCCAGCTGAGGCAGGGATGGTTGTCTGGTAAAAGGAGTCTACAGTGGGATGCAAACTTGAATCCAGGTGAATCTGCAGGCACTGAAGAGGTATGTAGTATCTAAATGTGGACAGTGCAAAGATTTCGGGAGCGTATTTATTTTTATTTAGGCTGGATTGACCCTACTGTATGATAATGAAACTTTAGCATCCATGCTGCTGTAAAGTGTCCTGGGGTTGTTCTATATTGGATATAAATTGTAGTGCTGAAATAGTGCTGCTTTGGTGTAGCTGAAACCCTCAAAGTTAAAGGAATTTCTTGAGGGATGAGGGACTGCTCAGGGACTATGTGGTAGCTAGGAAGACATTGTGGAATGCAAAAGCTGAAACACCTGAGACACACTTGTAAGATTTTTTTTTTTTTCTCCTTGGGGTGCAATACCTAAAGCCTGCCTATTTAATTATACCCTTGGAAAACTTACTTCCTTATGTTTCTGATAAGTTGACAGGAGTTTAGGCAGAGGTGTTCCTACCTATTAGCTTATGCAAGTTTAGTGAAATCAACTTGCCTTTAAATTTGAATAAAGCACTCTTTCAAAATCTCAGTATCGATGCCTTCCATGTGGCGGAGTTAACTATACTGTAAGCAAATCACCTGTTTCTGAGCTCCAAGTGGGAAGTTCTGCAACTTGAGGTATATATGAAGGAGCTTGGATCCTTCTTCACCAAGCCTGTTCTGACGCAGTACTGCTTTTCCAGTTATGACCGTTCCTGTCTATAACTCCTTCACTCACTTCATATGTTCTGTGCTCAGCCTTCAGTGAGGCTACATGACAGAAGTGACCCAGCAAATGCAGCTTCTTCACAGTAAACACTTTTCCTGCTGACAAAGCACACTGGAATTCAACTTCTGAAAAGAGCAGAGGCTTGAAATCTCTGCAGTCTGCCTGCTGGGCCTGTGGAGCTTGGTCTGGTCTTGGTCGCAGTGAGGTAACTTTGTTTTTGCCCAGCTGTCTTTGTGTTCCTAGTCTTATGCCAGAATAATATCCTCCATCTAAATCATTTGCTTCTGCTGCCTATGTACTTGTTGGGAGAGTCTATGTTCCAGCTACCTGCTTGGTTTCTAGATAGTGGTTGGAATTGCAGTCCCTATGGGAAGAACCCTAATGTGCAGGGGAGTGTTAAGTGATGGAGATGGCCCCTGAGAATCTGACTTCTCAGAGTTAGTCTGCTGTTGTCATCAACCCCAGAAGTGAAACTGCTTGCTCTAATCAAGAAGAGGGAGTGTTGCAACAAGAATCACATTCTGAAATGACTGCAAAATGGAGCCCACAAAATAAAGATGACATTTGCATCTTGATGCAGAGCTGTCTTTCAGGAACTAGAAATGGATTGCATGCATAGGAAATCTAGGTGAGGAGGGATGCAACTTTTCCACCTACTTTCTCAAGTTTTTGGTGGGCAACTTTCCCTTTTACTGCAGATGCTGGGAGTAAGATGAGATAAGATATGGCAAATTCCACCTTCTGTAAAGGTGGCCCCTGGTTTTATTGTTCTTCTGGGACTTGAACAGGGTCTCTACTGCTGCTAGGAGGGGGGACTTGCTATGAATGTCCTTCTCTTCCTCCAGTGACCCTGTCATTGTTACTGGAAGGTAGGAGATTTCCTGCTCCGCCCTACCGGGGTTTAGTTGCTGACAGTGAGCTGTAATAGACTATTGTGGGACACTGATGTTTTTTTTTTTTTTTTTTAATCTGTCTTGTAGGTGCAGAATGTAAAGGGAGATCTCCTACCCTAGGTAACTGGTAAACAGAATTAGGGAGCCTGCTGTGCTAATTTCTGGTTGGTTTCCTTCCTAACTTTCTTGAGATACAAATCAAAGTGATGGCAAGGTTAATTTCTTGTGAGAAGAAATTAAGCATTTCCTGGATAGGGCAAAACTAGCAAACCAGCACTACAGCTCAAGTCTGAAAAGGCCTTAGCCATGAGACCCCAGATCCTGAAAAAAGATCTTCACTGTTTCATAACCCTACTAGGGGTAACTATGAAGGGCCTGACAATTCCTGCAGAAGTTTTCCTACCGAGAGGGGAGGGAGGAGGAAGGATCTTTGGGGAGAAGTGGTATCTAGGCAAGAGAAGAAAAGAGATAAATATATATTTATTTGTTTTTCCTTGGTGTGCGGTAGGGAGGAGTAAAGAGTTCTTTAAATAAGAAGCTGTTCCTTTATGAACAATACTAGTGTTTTCACTGCAAGTTCCTGAAAAGAAAAGAGGAATACGATCTTCTACAATATTTACGGAGAGCAAGGAATGGTATGGCAGTGTTTGTTACCTCTTAGATGTAGTTTAGGAGGAGTCACTACAGAAGCTTTCCATTGCATCTGGTCAGAGTGTTTAAGAAAGGTACTGGCTGGGAGGCTGCCATTAGACTCTCATAGAGCCTTAGTGTAGGTGCGTAGAGACACCTCTGGCTCTCGAAGACCCTGCTGCATTATGAGTCTGGTAGAAATGAAGCTGTGCTCACCTGCAAGCATAGTTGGATTTCAGAAGTCATGTCAAAGTTAACTGTTCCAGCAGATAACTGTAGTAGCTTTTGGTGTTCCCCTTTTGCAAAGCTTTCCAGGCATTCTCTTACTTGAACTGTCGAAGTGCAGGACTCTGCTCCCTCAGTCTGATTACGGCAGAGAGTGGCAGTGAGGGCGTATGTGTTCTTGTCTTGTTTGTTTTTCCTTGTGGGTAGGGCAGTGTGTCAGCAGTCCTGCCCTGGCTCTCAGACTTCTCAGTAGCTGAACTTTCTGGTTTCTCTATGAATTGTCTTGCTTTCCTAGCTTACTTGTACTCTACCCCTAGGGGTAGTAGGGGTTCTAACAAAAAAAACTAACCAAACAAAAGCATGAGGAAAAAAAATAATCTGGTATATATCCTGCTTTGGTGCTTCTGAGGAAGGAGGGAACGGATGGATAAGGGTCCTGGGAGAGTATAAGGCTTCTGTCAGTAGTGATTAAAGGCCTCTGTCAGAGGTATAGATTCTCTGGCAGAAAATACAGATATAAAATGGGGTTTTGACTCTGAATTTTCTTGTCTGTGGAGACAAGCTATTGAGACACACATCACCAGGAACTGATTCAGTGATCTGTTTAACTACTGGCTTTGAGGTGTTATGGAGTTCGGGGGACAGAAAGAAAACTTCTGTACCCTGTTTTATCCTGGAATTGGTATTTCTGTAGTATGCACAGACAGCTCTTCTCAAATGTATCTTGCAAATGGACTCTCTTCTCCCTGCGGTGGATGTATTCAGAGGAGGAAGGTGAAGCATGGCTGAAGTGCCTTGCCTAGGGCCTTGCAGCAAGCTAGCAACAGGACTCTGAGTGGGGCTCTGAACACCTTGTCATTCCTTTTATTCTAGCTGCTCAGGTGCTATTCAGAAGATGTTCAGTTTTGCCTGTTCTTCCCTCTCCCTGTGAATGTGTAATCCTCTTGCCCTAATCTGCTCGATGCAGTCCATCCTGCAGAGGCATGCCAGCCACTCTGCTAGTGCTCTGCATCCTTACAGGACAGTAGTTTCTTCTAACAGTGCTGATTATGGCTATTTTCATGCCTTGTTTCTGCATCCTTTGCCAGGATTGCGTGAGTTTACTGGTTGATAAATTAACAGATTTGCTGTTCTGCCTTGTTCTACTGAACTTCTGAAACAGGTATTGCCATTTTGTCCCAAAATTCCCCACTAAAAAAAAAAATAAAAATTGCATCTAGTTATCCCAATCTATCTTTTGTGATGGACTAATGTAGTATTGGAACTGAATGGGCAGAAGGGCAAACACTTCTTCAGGGATGGCTGCCGTCTTTCAGTCTACCACCTCTAGTTGCTTGCAGCCTTCCCAAGCAACACTAAGTCAAAGCTGGCATTTTAGCATTTATTGTTGTAAGCAGCAAACCAGGGAAGAGTTCTGTATTTAGTGTCTCTAGGGAATGTGGTGCTTTTTGCATTCATATTAGGAAGGGCTTCCTTTGCAGTTCTGTGCTGGAAATTAATTTTTAAATACAAACTTGAATTGTACCAAAGCAGGTGATAAGGGCACTCCGCTTCTCAAAGAAAGCTTTCTCCCAGCCAGTGGTATATAGAAATCTGCTATTGACCCTGCAGTCCCCCCGAACTTGTTGGGACTGTCTGTACAAGTGATGGCTTGGGGAAATGTGACTGAATTTTTTTCTTTTCCTCCTTTGCAATGGAATTCATGAGAGTTTCAAAATGACTGAAACTTTGCTAGTAAGTATGATGTGATACTACTGCTTTTTCACCATTGTTAGAACGAATTACAGTGACTTCATGGTTTTATTTGTGTTGCCTGTCAGAGAGGGGGGGAGCTTTGTGAGCTCAGTTATCCATGGATCAGTCAGGCTTCCGGACTTTCTGTGGCTTTTTGAAGAATGTGCTTGAAGTTTCACTGCCATAAGGCCTCTGCTTCCCAGAACCTTTTGATTTCCTTTGTGACACTTAAATCCCAACTGAGATGAACTCTAGGTGGAAGTGGTAGGTCAGGGAAGTGAATTCTTCTCTTAAATATGTTTCCCCCTTCCTCTATTTCTGAAGTAAATAAGACAAAGAGCAGCTGTTACGTGATTTCAGTACTGAGTCTATCAGAGCGCAACTAACTAATCTTTCCTTGGAGAATTAATGCAAAGAGAGGAAGCCAAAACTACTTACATGAAGGAGAAGTCATGATATTGGACAACTTTGTTCTCTTTTCCAGTTTGCTTTATTGATGCAGTGTTGAGTTGCATCAATGAAGTGATTCTAGAAATATAACTGTATTGTATGTAAATCCTCTTCCTTGCCCCTGCCGTTTGAGAACCACACAAATGCTGAATTATTAATTTTTAGCTCTGTAAAAGCAGTAACAAACTCATGACAACTGTGCTCTCTGCATGGATTTTATCACTTGTAACAGTGCTGGCAAACTCCTTCATCCCTGGAATAAAATCCCTAGATAAAATAGTAAACTTCCAAATACTGGTCTGGCTGGGGTAGTTCAAGTCTGTCCTGCAAGGTTTCTTTAAGTGTGAATGTCTTGCCTCACAGACTGCTAATGATAAGAACCAGTTATGGTGTTTTGTAACAATTTGTCTATTAGGGAAGATGGCAACAAACTAACTTTACAGTCTCAGCTGTACCAAATTGCTCACAGGAAGCCTCATTCATTTGTCTCAAAGTGACTTGAAGTTGGGCCTCGGCTAACTCCAGTCTTGCTGTGCTAGTGCTTAAAACATGAGTTTCCTGATGCCTTCTTGAAAAGCAGAACAAAACAGTTTAAGCTAGTAATGCCTGCTTCTGGTTTCCTTTCAGGTGAATCATGATTCCAGTCACTGAATTGCGCTACTTTGCTGACACTCAGCCAGCATACCGCATCTTGAAGCCATGGTGGGACGTCTTCACGGACTACATTTCCATAGTGATGCTGATGATTGCAGTGTTCGGAGGAACGCTTCAGGTCACCCAGGACAAAATGATTTGTTTGCCCTGTAAATGGGTTACCAAAGACTCTTGCAATGACTCAGTCAGAGGTTGGACAGCTGCAACCCCAGAGCGTACCTACTATAATTCTAGTCTTGTTCCCTCTACTGATACAGGACCTACGGGGATCCGATACGATTTGGATCGGCACCAGTATAATTATGTGGATGCGGTATGTTATGAAAACCGTCTTCACTGGTTTGCCAAGTATTTTCCTTATCTGGTGCTGCTACATACTCTCATCTTCCTGGCTTGTAGCAACTTCTGGTTCAAATTCCCAAGGACCAGCTCGAAGCTGGAGCATTTTGTGTCTATTTTGCTTAAGTGTTTTGACTCTCCGTGGACAACGAGGGCATTATCTGAGACAGTGGTGGAAGAGAGTGATACTAAGCCAGCATTTGGGAAAATGAACGGCTCCATGGACAAGAAATCCTCCACAGTCAGTGAGGATGTGGAAGCCACTGTTCCCATGCTGCAGAGAACAAAGTCTCGAATTGAGCAAGGGATTGTGGACCGGTCTGAGACTGGTGTCTTGGACAAAAAGGAAGGTGAACAGGCCAAAGCACTCTTTGAGAAAGTGAAAAAGTTCCGCACTCATGTGGAAGAGGGAGATATAGTTTATCGCCTGTACATGAGGCAGACCATCATCAAAGTGATCAAGTTCATTCTGATCATTTGCTATACTGTTTACTATGTCAATAACATAACGTTTGATGTTGACTGTAAAGTGGACATTGAGAGCTTGACTGGCTACAGGATGTACCGCTGTGCTCATCCTTTGGCCACTCTCTTCAAAATCTTGGCATCTTTCTACATCAGTTTGGTGATATTCTATGGCTTGATTTGTATGTACACACTCTGGTGGATGCTGAGGCGATCACTCAAGAAATACTCCTTTGAGTCCATCCGGGAGGAGAGCAGTTACAGTGACATTCCTGATGTGAAAAATGACTTTGCTTTTATGCTCCATCTGATCGATCAGTATGACCCCCTGTACTCAAAGCGCTTTGCTGTCTTTCTGTCGGAGGTGAGTGAGAACAAACTGCGGCAGCTGAACCTCAACAATGAGTGGACTTTGGAGAAGCTGCGCCAGAGGATCACCAAAAACTCTCAAGAGAAGCTGGAACTGCATCTCTTCATGTTGAGTGGCATTCCTGACACTGTCTTTGACCTCATTGAGTTGGAGGTCTTGAAGTTGGAGCTTATCCCTGATGTCACTATTCCCCCAAGCATCGCTCAGCTCACCAGCCTTAAGGAACTGTGGCTCTACCACACGGCTGCCAAAATTGAGGCTCCAGCCCTTGCCTTCTTAAGGGAGAATTTGAAATCTCTCCACATCAAGTTCACAGACATAAAGGAGATCCCTCTTTGGATTTATAGCCTGAAGACACTAGAGGAGCTTCATCTGACAGGGAATTTGAGTGCTGAAAACAACAGGTACATTGTGATAGATGGATTGAGGGAGCTGAAGAGGCTGAAGGTGTTAAGGTTGAAGAGTAACCTCACCAAACTGCCACAGGTGGTGACAGATGTTGGTGTGCATCTTCAGAAGCTTTCCATCAACAATGAGGGCACCAAACTCATTGTTCTCAACAGCCTTAAGAAAATGGTTAACTTAACAGAGCTTGAGCTGATCCGTTGTGACTTGGAACGCATTCCTCACTCTATCTTTAGCCTCCACAATCTGCAGGAGATAGACTTGAAGGACAATAACCTAAAGACCATTGAGGAAATCATCAGCTTCCAGCACTTACATCGTCTCACTTGCCTTAAATTGTGGTACAATCACATTGCCTACATCCCCATGCAAATAGGTAACCTAACCAATTTAGAACGCCTTTACCTGAATCGTAACAAGATAGAAAAGATCCCTACCCAGCTCTTCTATTGCCGAAAACTTCGGTATTTGGATCTCAGCCACAACAACCTGACTTCCATACCACCAGATGTTGGACTTCTTCAAAACCTGCAGAACCTAGCTGTGACAGCCAACAGGGTAAGTGGGCAAGGAGCTGAGTGTTTCTGCATAAGTAAAAGTAACTCTGGCACTTCTGTTATCTGTGTGATTAAACACGCTACAATGGTGTGTCAAATACTCCTGGCACTGGCATTCTATTTAAATTCTCAAGCTTTTGTTTCTGTCTGAGGGGTTTATCTAAGGCGAAACATTGCAAATAACTCCAGGGCAAGCCTTTCTTAGAACAGCCCTTGTTCTGTAGCATTTCTTCTCTTAACAGTGAAACTGCTTCTAAGTGTCAGTTGGAGGCTGTTTAGAAATCCTGGCTGTCAGTCGTTTCTCTGCAGTTGGAAGCTTGTAGTCTCTAGCTTGGTATCAGTTTGGGGCTTAAAATGGAAGTCTGAGAAACTGTAGTCTTAATCTACAAGTATGCAATTAAGCCTATGCACTTCAGCCATGTACATACACCATGGCAGCAGCCATCTGGGACATGCATGTGTGTGGCTTACAGCTTTGCTTATACTAATTTGCACTTCCAGGGAATACTCCATAGTTTGGTCTTATGAGCATGCACTTTTTGTGAGAAATTGGATATGGACAGACTTACGAAAAATGGTTCTTAAGCTCTCACTTTTAAAATGTGGTGTCTTGTTCCACAAAGGTGACTTTGGAGAGAGCAAAGCAGTCTAGTGCAGTGTCATTACTCAGGGCAGAGTGAACTAAACCAGTTTTATCCATTGACAGTCAGTTAGATGTGAAAGTGTGAACTGTGGGAATTCCTTGACTTTCAGAGGGAAGAAAATAGGATGGCACCTTGCATACTGAGGCATACCTCAGTATGATGGCTGTGGGTTTTCTTGTGTAATCTCAGATAGGTTAAGTTTAAGCCTTAGGTAAGTCTAAGTGCAGGGCAGGTTAGCGGGGATGACCAAGTGTGCTATGCTGCCTGATTTCCCCAAGTTGTTCCTTGGCTTTTGTTGGAGGGCATTTATTTGTTTAAAGCAAACTGTACCCATGTTTTTTCCTGAATCTTTGTTCTTGTGTTTGGGATTAAGGAGACTCCATTTGCTAGGTATCACAAAGATCAATTTGTGACTGCGCAGACTGATGTACTGAGTGGAATGTCTTGTTGAAGCTTTCATTCATTCTATTTGCAAATTCCCAAGAGGCTCTTTTTTCTCTTAGTTTATTACCACCTGAAGCTGCAAAAGGCTCTAACATAACTACAGATTGCAGACAGATCTAATTAGTGGTTTCTGTGTTCTTCTGGGAACATGCAGTGGAATTTTCCTGGAGCAGTCCTAGTTTTCACTGTTGTGTATCAAGATCTTTACTGCTATTGGCAAGATGTATCTGTCACTGAATTCTGTCAAATTACCTGTGAGAAGCAGACAGAGCAGCTCTAGTATGGTTTGGCTTTTCACAGGGGAAACTCTCAAATAAAGTATTTAATTGCTAATGCAGTTCAGTGTTACACAGGGCTCCTAAAACTCCAGTCAGCATTTTGAAGTTAGTGTCTGAAAGTTCAAGTCTGTTTTGTGCCCCTGAGGAGTTAGAGCAAACAAGCAGCAGCCATTCAGCTATCCCAGTTTAATAGCTGCTCACTCAGTTTTCCCAGCACTAACAGACTGGGTGGCTGTGCATCTGTTTGTATGGGTGGCTTGAGCTCTGGTAAACTTCATGGTATGCACACATCACTTCCTATTAAGTTAGAAGCCAAAATATTTTCTTGGGGAAAGCGGGGCCAATATGGGCAGTTTCTGAGGATGGCATTAGGCAAAGATGAGGGAGTTTTCAAGGTTCTTAAGCTACTGTTCAGAATTTGGATAATTCTGTACCATTTGTCTTCTGGCAGTCTTCTTAGCACAGCTTCCCGAGGGTTAATCTGCAGTGTATCCTCTGCAGTCTTGGGGTGGAGCCTCTCTTGGATGAAAAGGAGTTAGAGGCAGCTCCATTTTCTTCAGCACAGTGTGGCACCACCCATTTCTCTCTTCAAAAAACGCTAATGCAACAGGAAGGCTGGAGCAGCCTTCCCTCCACTGTGTTCTGAAGCAAAAGGTGGTGAGGACCCAGTGAAACAGCTGAGCTGTTTGTATCCTCTGCAGGTGCTTGGGCAAGGCCACAGTTGCCCTGGGGCTCTGCCAGCCTGGTTACTTACAGTAAACAGTGGCAGCAAAAAACACAAGGGCTGGTAGGCTGGCATTTCCCAAGGCCAGGAATTATCTCAAATGTCTTAGCATAGCTCTTAGCAAATGCAGACTTCTGGAATTGGCTGGTACCAGTGTGCCATTCTGGGAAGCAGGCTGTATTATAGCACATTGCTTCCTTCCTAAACCAATACTTGTCCCTTAAATAACACTATTATTTTCAAGAGTCTGTGATCATTTGATTGCATGTTGCTTTTTGCAAAACACTCGACAGTACCAGTAACAATGACTGAATTGAACTGTCTTTTAATTGGTCTGATCTTGTCTTGACTTTTCCTTGGACTCCATCTCATTCAGAACTGATTACAGTCTAATTTAGCCATGAATGATATAATGCATAATTTAAGTTTTAAAAAGGATATGGTTGCATTTAAAGGCAAATGACAGCCTCCAAGATGAGACTTTGAATTAAGGAAGAATACTGAATTGCTATATCTAGTTCATAGCCTAGTGTTTGTTAAACCTTAGCCATATTGTTTTCCTAGAAATTCTTTGGGAGGACTGGACTATTAAAAGGCTTTAATAGAAATAAGACTTATTAAATTAGTGACTCATGGATACATGAAACTCATGGATACATGAAACATGGGAAAGCTAACAGCTGGTAGCTTCATTTTTTGTTGTTGCATTTTGGCACGGTCAAACCCAGTGCTTTGGAGCCTAGAAACTCCTTGCAACACTTCAAAACCCTACAGAAATGATGGAATAATAGTCCCAGTTCTCAGGGCTTGGAGACCACACCTACAGAGCCTCTGCTCTTATTACAGCAAAACTAGGAGTCCTGACTAAATCCAGTCTTTATGGTGTTCAGTATCATACCAATTGTTCAATGGCTACCTAAAGCAAAGGAGCTATGATCCAATGGTGGTATAAAGGGTTTGGAATGGAAAGAAGCTAATACTGATGGGAGCATGTGACAGTATAGGCCAGCTGTGAGTAGGTTTCTGGTCCTCTAATCCTGTCATTGGTGATGTCTTCTACTTTAGCGACCATCATTGGTGATCTCTTGTAACTAATAGTGTCTGAAAGGGGAATCCATACAATCATGGTTTAATGACTTTTACTTTGGGAACAGTCCTTATGGTGGAAAGCAGGAGCTCACTCAAGGGAGAAATGGATGATTGAAACCAAGTGCTCTGTAAACCTTGAAGCATTGTGTGGGCTTGTTGGTGTCTTATGGGCAGGTGTCCTGTTTCCTGGTGAGTTTGCCTGTGATTACTTTATTTTTTTTTTCAGATTGAGAGTCTCCCACCAGAGCTGTTCCAGTGCAGGAAGCTGAGAACCTTGAACCTGGGAAACAATGTGCTGCAGTCACTTCCATCCCGGGTTGGAGAGCTGACAAATCTGTCACAGATAGAGCTACGAGGAAACCGCTTGGAGTGCCTGCCTGTGGAGCTGGGAGAATGTCCTCTGCTGAAACGTACTGGGCTTGTGGTAGAGGAGGACTTGTTCAACACACTGCCCTTGGAAGTCAAAGAGCGGCTGTGGAGGGTAGACAAAGAGCAAGCTTGAACCCCTGAAAAAAAAGGAAAAGCCTCTGACCAACTAAAAGGAAACAAAAGGCCATTCCGGTCCCCTTTTCCCCAGATCCTCCCCTTTCTCCACTCCAATCACTACCAGGCTAGCCAAGGAGTCCCTGAACAAACATGGCTCTGAATGAGGCAGCTTCTTGCCTCAGATGCAGGATGGGGGAAGCTTGGGATCAGGATGAGGATCAAGACAGATTAGTCGGCCTCTGAGCAAGGGCCAGTGGGAGTAAAGAGGTGTTGCTGCTGTTCTGGGCAGGAGGTAGGGTGAGGTGAATGGTGCTGGTGAGAAGAAATGACCTTTGAATGGAGGAGAAAATGCAATGTGTGGATTGCTGCATTGCTCCAAATGGGGCTTATATGTTTCAGGGACTGCAAGTGTCCAGTGTCCTGCAGGTAAAGATCAAGAGACTAGGAAACCTCTTGAACCTCCATCTCTTTCCGTGACCCCTGGTACTGTTCTGTTCTGACTCGGAGATTGTCAGTGATGCCCCACAGTGGGGTGGGATAGGATACAGACAGCTGATTTTTTTTTATCTAGATGCTGGCATTAGGATTTGGGGGATAAACTTATCTCAAACATCAGTTTGAATGCAGGATCTTTTTTTTTTTTTTTTTTTACCAATTGTCTTTACCCTTTGCACTCCATACCTTCTCCTCTGCCCTGGAGAAGGAACCAAATCCCCCAAACCCTATCTGCTCATTTAAGATTGCACTATTTTAACAGTTTCAAGTCACTTGTGCTGATGAGTAGATCATATAGTACCTGTCTCCAGCTGATATGCTGGAGGCACTGACAGACATAATTCCAGAGCTTTAGCTTGTTCTGAAATGGGTATGAAATAGCATAAGTGGGAGAAATATCTGTATAAAAAGCAGTCTGATTGTCTTTCCCAGAAGCATCGAGTTGCTTCTGGATCTGGCTTTTAAAGTTTTTAAGCTACTTTTAAATTCCTGTATTTTGTCACGTATCAAGTATGAACATACAACTGACCAGTGTGTTGGGGTGTCTCCTGGGGTTGGTGGTGTTAGTAAAGAGGAACGCTCAGGCTTCCCCTGCACCTCTTGCCCTCCCATTAAGTTGTTAATGCTTTGCCAGTGTTTTTCACAAACGCAGTCTACAGAGCTGCTTGATTGTTCTCTTCTGTTGTCCTCCTCACTTTAACAGCTGTCAGTTCCTGTTACACCCTTGACCTAAATAAAAGGCTGAAGCTGATTGAACTTGGTGCTGGAAAAGAAACCTGTCCTCCTATTTCTTCCCCTTTACCTTCCCTCAGTGTTAAGGAGCAGTATGAGAATCCCTTGTGGACTGAGCTCCTCTAGATCCCTGGAACAGAGCAGTCTTTATTGAAACAAGTCTGACCTGTTCAATATTGTTTGACAAAAAAACCCAAAAACGTGAACTTTCTGCACTGGCACAGGTAGACAACTTCTAATAGCTACTGATAATCATGTCCTTAAGGTGAGATGGTTAAGGTGTACCTACAATACATCTTAAGTCTGCTCTTTTCCATCAGAAGGAAGAGGAGGGTCAAGGACCTGCAGGTTGTGGTTGTAATACTCTGCATCAGACCAACGGGTTAGCTCCAAGGCGGAGTGTGGCAAGCTGAGACGTGAAAAGTTTGGAGGCTTCCCATGTGTACAAAAGGGGGAAGCTGCAGCCATCTCCAGAGTGATTCCTGGCAAGCTGTCAGTGAGTGCCCTCGCTTAGCAAATTGTGGTGATCCCTTGGATGTTGGGGCAATAAAGCTTTCTGTGGCTTTCTTCATCAGATGTAAGATATGAAATATATACACTAAACGTGCTGAAATCATGAACAATGTTAACCGGGCTCTGGATTTGTTGATGTTCAGATGCTTAAATAAAGCTACATTAAAATCAGGAGATCTGTTTATAAAACTGCTTTTAAGAAAGATGTAAATTCTGCCTCCCTTAGTCCATTCGTTATGAAAAGTTTAAACAGTCCAGGGAATAATATAATTAAATCTCTTTATCTGGCAAGCAAGGTACTGTGAGAGCTCTTCTTGTTTCTAACAGGGTTAGTGTCTTGAAATTGTGTTAGAGTTGGGGCTGCTACTGAAAGGATGGGGAAGTATTGATGGTCATGCGTCTTGGATTGTACTTGTTCTATTTGCACAAGCATTTTGGATTGACAGAGGGCAGAAATTGCTAGGTGGGCTTAATGCTTAAGTAAAACAGGAATAGCTTCAGGCTTAGCTACAGTAATACTGTTTTTCAGTCAGTTCCTTGTGGTGTGTGTGTGTGGGAGCTGTGTGGATTGTGTTTGGATTGTGAAGAAAACTTCTTTTTTTTTTTTTTCCCTTTCTCTCTGCCAAAAGATACTTTTTGTGCTGGAGAGTAATGGCAATTGAATAGAGGCTTGAACTCTTGTCTTGTATTTAAGGTCACTGGATGACATTCAAGGTCAGCTTGGACGGGGCTCTGAGCAACCTAATCTAGTTGAAGATGTCCCTGCTCGTTGCAGGGAAGCTTGGACTAGATGACCTTTAAAGGTCCCTTCCAACCCAAAATGTTGTATGATTCTAACTGGTTTACAACACATGTATTTTAGACTAGGCAGGCTGAAAGGGCCAAGCACCTCACAGGATTTTCACCTAGCTTACAGAGCAGAGAGATTTCTTCTGCATGTCTAGATCATTGTAGATGAGTGCTTTGACTCTTGATTCTAGTTGTGGTCTTAGTTATACAAACTAAACTTTACACAGCTACATTAGAAGCTTCTATAAGCAGCTCCTGAAAGTATGCCGCAGTGCTTCTAGAAGCTTGCGAGCCTCCTGAACTGCCATGTATCTTAGTGCTGAGTCCATAGGACAAGTGGCTGATAGACTGTTCTGCTAGAAATCAGAGACTGTCTCTAACTTCTGACCAAATAAGAGTTATACCCCTGCTGCTTGTTGAGTAGAGGCTGCCCTATGCCTGAGGTCTACGAAGCAATTGTAAGGCAGGCCAGTATTGACTGTGCATGAAAACACTAGCTTTTTGCTGCTCTTACGATATTCCAAGCTCAGTTTTTCTCGATTGTGGCTGCTAGGGCTTGAGATAGCTTCCTCTGTGGCAAAATTGGAATGAGCAATCTGATAACTTCTTGTACGAGAAACACGGGTGGCACAAAAATACACTGCCACTCTGGAAGACAGCAATATGTATTATTTACTCCTGATATATGCTTCTTGGTCTTCCCTCAAATAGATACTGATTCCAGTGTATCAGTCTCGTATGATGAGTTGGAAGAAGCTTTAAATCTTCAAGGACAGGGTCTAAATCATGAGGTCCTGAACACGTTTACTGCTTAGGACTCCTGCAAAACCCACAGCAGAGTGAATCATCTTCTTCCTGTATTTGTCTGGATTGTTCAGTCTTTGAGGGATGAGTTTACATCAACAATCCTTCCTTATTTGCAAGTATTCAATCGGTGTATATTGTATTTTTTACTTTTAAGTTTCCATCAAACTGAAGTTTAGGGGTTTTATTTCTGACACTGATCCGTGCGTTCAGAAAAGAGTTCAACTTAAGCAGACAATCAACAGTCTGGTCAGTGTCTTGTTCTCCTGACAGGCTTTTCAAGGCACTCTAATAGTAGCAAACCAGATTATTTATTAGCTGCTAAACCATACAACGACTTGAATTAAAAACAACTGTTTCCTTAATAGCACTTCTGAGCTGAGTGAGTTCTTGGAGCCCCTGTAGATCACAAGCACGCTCATCTCGTGTTAGGACTGAAGGTTAGTAAAGTGTAGTTCTACCTTTCCTGCTAAATACCCCAAAAAGTAATAACTATTTGAACCAACTGAACCAACCAAGGAATACCAAATACTATTAAATCTGTTAAATCTTGCTGTATCTCTGAAACTATGCACTGGAATGTTAGCCGAAGTTATTTGTTTAAGATTGTTTTCTGATTTTATTATTTGGTCCCCACTTAATTCAGCAGCTGGAATTAATTTACTCTGTCAGTCTGAATGGTTAAATAGCTGTTACAGGTATCTTACATGATGTGATGTTCTTTGGTATTAATTGTCACTTCCTGATAATAATCCTACCTCATTTCTTATGACCATTTATACACTCCATTTAGCTCACTTCATTTTAATTAAAGTCAGTCTTTGGTGTTCATTACCATAAATAGTATTAAGTGGCTTTCTGTTGCTGAACCACACTGAGGTCCTCTTCTCTTTTTTCATTGTGGGTTTTTTTTTCTAACAAATGATTCTATGAATTTTTAGAACAATAACATATCCTTTACAGAGGATGAGGTGTATGGAAAAAAAGTTTCAAATACAGATTCAACAGCTGTGACACTGTTTCCTTTCCTTACCTGTTTCCCTGCTTTGGAAAGGGACTTGCATGGTTTGAGTTCTTGGGATTTTTTTTTTTTTCAGTCCTCCTTTGGGGAGGAGTAGTTCTTCTTGTCCTCGTTAATAGCTGTGCCTTCTCTAGAGATTCATTAATGTAACTTCTTCACAGAGGCACTTGCTCCTTCAAGTGTATTTGTAATAGTCTCTGCCTGAAGCCAGCTGTTCCCTCTGATTCTTTTTCTTTCAACCATGGAGAGTTTTCTTAACTTTTGGTGTGACTTCTCACTGACAAACAATATCGTCATACTATAAACAGTAGAGTTATCTACTCTGAAATGTTACCTAAGGTGAGACTGTGTGAATGCTCACTAGTAAAACTATGACTTAAAATTCACTCTGATTTTTATTTTTTTTTCTTGTTACATTTCAAAATTAATTTTTTTCCCCCCACTGACTGGCCACGCGGTGGATCCTGTAGTTCTACTAAGCATGTGCCAAAACAGAGTGAGTTTTCTGCCCTACCTGTATCTGCGTGAAGCAGAATTGGAACTGGACAAGAGTATTGTTTGACTCAAACCTTCCTCCCTCTATCCCTCCAGCTGCAGTGGTAGGTTAACATTCAAGTGCTTTGGCAATATGAAATCCTCTAGAAATCTCATCTCTGAAATACTTTTTTCAAAAGTAGCTGTACTTTAATTACTGGACCCCAATAGCAAAGGTGAACTTTGTGCAAATTTGCACAAAGAAAGGCTTAATTTAGTATTTCTGGAATTACCCTTCCCTTCCTTCCTCTCAGTCTGCTTTAAAGGAAATTTATTGAACAATGGGGGAAATTTTTGAGAAGGGGGGCTAATGAGCCTGAGTCATCTTTTACAGCTGACAAATGTGTCCATTTAAGTAAGAGACTACTCATGGTTTAAACATTGTTGACTCCCATTTTGTAAATGTAGGAGCAGGGTTGTGGTTTGGCATCCGAGACCTGCGACTTGATGTAACATTTCAGAATCATGACATTCACTTTGTACGTGGGATTGTTTGGGCAGCTGATGCACAGCACTTCCACCTTAAGCAGTGAAGGCTGCTATTGTTTTCTCTGAAAGACTTGTAAGACTGGACACTTTAACAGAATAAAAGTTTTAATTTTTAATTTGCATTTTCCTTTTATGTCTGCTTTCTTTTAAGTTTTCTGTAGGCAAAGGCACTTAGCTTTTCACGATCTCCCTTTTCAGAAGGCAGATGTTAACAATTCCAGCTATTGTGTAAGATTATTGGGTTTTCTTACTCATTGCATCAATCCTTGTGGATTATGACATTCCTTTATGAATAAGCAAAAAGTAGATGCACAGTGAAAGTGGTCCTGCTCAGTGACAAGCCTGGACTGCTGTATGTATTTCACCATTGCTTTAACAACGGGCTGATGCAGTTTATGTTGCCAAATAAAAGACTGTTGGAATATTATCTACATACTCCTGCAGAAGCTCAGCTGGGTTTCCAGCATGTTGTGCCTTCCAGCATGAAATGCATGTTGTGCTCCCCTTCCCAGGGAAAGGGGTAGGGACTGAAGTCAGAGGAGAAAACTGTCGCCATAGAAATTGTGTCTTCAGCCAACTACTGGAAACAAATTATTTAAGTGCATTTCCTAGCTGTCTGCTTACCCCATGCACTAGTTTTGCAACTGAAAATGCTGGTTTAGCCTCTTTCCTAATTGATCATGTTCATGATGTGTTACAGAGAATCAGCCTGTAAATTTCCAAGATAAGAGTTCCTGTGCAGCTGGTTTATTGCATAGAAAGGTAGTTCCCTTGTGTTTTGCCTTCCCTTGCTTCCTTTTTCCCCAGACTGCTTGACCACAGTGACATTGGCCCCCACTTCAGTGACAGAAAATGTGAGCAGGCTGTGAAACAGGTGAAAGGTGCTTGTCTGTGGTGCTGCTTATTGGCATTGATGAGTGTTAATGAAACGCTTTGCAGGACCGGACTGAGAAAGGAGAGGACAAAACACCCCTTGTCATCTAAGGTGTACTTGGACTGCAGCTCCTTTTGGCAAGGATTTACCAGCTCTTTGAACAGCTGAGCAAAAGGAAAGAATGAAAGGTACCATCAAAGAAAACTGGTGTTTGCTGGATTCCTGCAGGACTTCAATGATGGGGAAAGAGCCCGAGGGTAAAGAATTGATCTGTCTGTTTTGGAAAAAGGCTTTTAATTCTGATAATTCCAAATTTTCTTTGTAGCTCACTGAAAAGCATAGAGTAAAGATGCAATAGAGGCAGCCGGGAACTATATTGGCTTTATTACCATCAAATCCTCTAGCCTACTGCACCACAAGCTTTTTACCTTGCTCATTTTTGAAGAAAGTAATCATCTTGGTTTTACCTCTTGATGACAATGAGAATTCTCTTGATGGAAAATTACTGCACTTCTGAGGCTTCTGATAACTTGAAAGAAAGGACTGCCAATACAGGGAAAACAAAAGTATTCAAGTATCTATGCCATTTTAAATATACTATTTAATACAATTTAGATACTCATTATGGTTATTGTTGTTCCTGTGCTCCTTGTTTCTCATTAAATATCCTGTCACTTGTTGCCAATCATATTGAGGACTTCAGGAGAGGTGATAAGAGATGTAGTTGAAATTTTTTTGCATACCTAATAACCCTGGCAGCTCCAACAAGAGCAATTTTGGCAAGAGTGCTGAGCCGCTTAAAACTGGCTCTGGAGATCTGGCAAGCTGGCTTGGCTCCACATGGTTTCAATAGGAACTCTTATTGAGAAGGAAATTAGGATAATCGTGCCAGTCAAAAAGGCATTTGACACACTTGTGCTTTGTCTGCTGCAGGGTTGTCCATGTTCCAGATGTCACTCACGCCTGTACCTTTCATGCAGGCTCGGGATGGGCTTTGGCAGCCTCCAATGGAGTTTGCCAGAAGTGCAGTTTTCCTTACGGAGCTGGCAGGAGAAAATGTTGTTTAGTAGTCTGCAAACGATCTCTCGGAGAGGGAGGAAGGGAAGGAAAAGAGGGTCATTTCCCAGTTTTGTATAAGTACTTTCTACCTTCCTTATTTAGACTTACTGGAAGAGAAAGTATTTACAAAGGTGACATCCTTCTCTTTGACTTTTTTTGGGCATTTTGTGGTGGGGGTGGCTTTCCTCTTGCTGAAAAGGTCTTTCTAAGCCTCAAAATAGGTGCACATCTGGAATGGCAGAGAACTGGAGGAGTCCTAAGGAAAGACACAGATGGACGCTCCTGTAACCAAGATGGGTTGCCTCTCCTGGTTTATGCAGTTATCTTCTGGTACTTGCTGTGTCGTGTGCTGCGATCTGCTGTTTATATTGCTCAAAACAATCCATCGAACAGGAAAGCTGTGGTTTACTGTCATGCCTATGAGCTAAAGCAGCTTCTGAAGTCATCGCGTGTGCGTAAGGTGGGGAGTGGAGAAGATGATGTGCTAAATTGCTGGAAAAAAATGTGACTGGGAATGAGATGTATGTGACATTATGAATGACGGAGGTAACACCGAGAGGGACTGAGGAGTGGCATGGGAGTGTGTGCAGAAGGCATGTTTCTCCAGGATTGCTGCCTCCCGGTGGGGTGGATCCTCACGAGATCGACTTACAGGCAATAGCTACAGGAGAGGTTTTTTTCCCCTGGTTACACATCTTCCTTAAAAAACACTTCAGCTCTATCAGTTGGTGAGAGCCTGTTAACAGGAAGGAGGAACTACTTGATGATTATTTTGACTTTTGCAGCATTGGAGGCTGGCTGTTCCACTTTTGTAGCCCAGTGATTAAAGTCTCTGGCCAAATTTAGCCTTTTGAACTACCGAATTCATATCTTCTTGTGTGGAGCGAAAAGCTTGAAAACAAGCTGTTAATGCTCAGAAAGAGGTATTCTTCCAGTGAAAACACTGAATTTTATTTAAAAAAGGAAAAAGACTTGAACAAAATGGGGAGGGATTTTTATCCAGAGCTGATTCCCGTATTTTATTTTCTCAAACAACATCTCTAAGATGGATTCTCAGTTGCTAGCAAATACATTTGGAAGGAAACACCTTCCCATCAGCATTTTCCACTTCTTCATTTTGTCAGGTTTTCTTTTGGCAAGGCGAGTGATGCATAAAACCGTCCCCAGGATGTTATTTCTTTGTGGAGTGCTGCTGAAAGGAGGTTTTCAGTGTTTCCCGTAATTGCCAAACACTTTTTTTTTTTTTTTCCCCTCTGGAGAGCCAAATCGTCCCCAGGGATTCCCGTGCGATAGGAAGGATGTGTTGGCGGGGAGCGCCACCGCTGGGCTGGCATCTGTTCTTCACTCTCCTGCCTTTTACATCTATTTCTGCATTTTTCTCGCTCTGGTTTGAACTGTGGCTTTGGGTTTATCTATTGATGTGCACATTTGGAGCTGCAGGAGAGTGAACCGAGCAAGTGAAGGTGTACGTTGCCAAAGAGCAGCGGTGAATGACAATAACAGAGATGTTCTCTATGACTTTTACAGAACCCTCCGTGAAAGTGCTTTAGCTTTAACACCCTTTAGTCTGGCTGTCATCTCCTGGGTCTCTGGAGTCCCTTTCAGGTGCTGGAGTACCGGCAGGACTCGCTGACTGAGCGAAAAGGGCTCTTTAGGAGCTTGAATCACCACTTTTTAAATTTGTTTTGAAACTTTTGGATCTCTTCATCCCACTTGAATCTTATTTTACCACTGTGTTTGCCAGCTAAACTGCTCTATTTGTTTTTAATCTGGATTAATAATTAAAACAGTGATTTCTTCTTGGAGTTAAGAAGCGAATCAAGTTTGTGATCGCACTTCAGCAGAATGTTTTTGTGCACTTCAAGTAGCACCAAGAACCAAAGCAAAACTCTGCAGCCCCTGGCGGGGACGTTCGGAGCAAATGGCAGGAGGTGGGGACGAAATGCCCTGAGAGGCAGCTCCGCTGGCCGCACAAGAGTCCGGCTGCCCAACGCTCGCTGTTATCACATGCTGGGGAAAGGATCACGTGAAGAGGCGGGGAGTCAGCCCTGCAGAGCCTGGGTGGCATTGTGGTGTTGCTGGTGGGATCCTGGGAGCTTCTGCCTCCGATGGCGTTTGTAACCCAGCATCAGATCCAAAAGGTAAGAAACAGCACCCCGGGAAGGAGCCTGTCTGTAGTGCAGGTGGGTGACGCTACTCGTTAACCCATGGTCAGGTCTAGCAAAGATCTGCTTTACAACACTTTATATTCTTCCCAGCTTCTTGTCTTGTGTTCGTTTTGAGTGTGCGAGGATCCTGTCATGGCAACAAACTCTTCCAGAGGGCAGCTTGTCCCACAGAGCTCTTGGAGGAATTTCTGTCATGCCCTTCTCTCTCTGCTGCTCAGCACTCATCTGTGAAGTCGAAATCTCCCTGTCAGAGGATAATCTCCAGGGTGTTCTATATAAAGAAACAGTAATGCCAACAGAGTTCATTTTGTAAGGGATTGTGTAGCCAACCATGAGAAATCACCCAGGGCTTTTTCCCTCAGAGAAAACAATGCTTTGCAGCTTGTAAAGGAATCTCATTCTTATTTAGCATCCAGATACAACTGCTCTGAACACGTTAGCAGGCTTTGTAATTTAATAGTTGCTGGTCACACATCTTAGATAAGATATCCTTAAGCCACAAAGGCTCTAGTGATGATACCTGCTCTGCTTTGTGGACTGAGGTGTTGAGATATGTTGTTCTTAACTGTATGGTACTATGAGCCTGTTAAGTATCTCTTTTACAATAGAAACCTCTCCTGAAATTAAAATTTAAGAGCAGGTTGTCCAGCTGCAGAGCTGAAGTTGGGATGCTTTTCATGCTGAGCTGGGGCACAGCGAAGGGACAGTGCTGTTTTCTCTTGCTTTGTGCTGCTTCCCCCGAGGACTCGGGAGGAGAGCAGTCACCCCATCTCTTCCAGTTCCGTGAGGATGGCTTCCTTGTCCTAGAGCACTTTTTCACTGCGGAGGAGTGTGACAGCATGAGGAACCAGATTCAGAGAATCATAGCGGAGATGGAAGTGCCACCGCACTGCCGCACCGAGTTCTCTACAAAGGAAGAGGAGCAGCTCCAGGCGCAGGTACTGAGAAGGGCAGGGCTGTCCCCGTCCGAGCTCTGGAAGGAGAAAACGAAAAGGCAAATAGCCGCTCAGGATTCACTCTGGGGGAACATGACTCTTCCTTCTAACTGAACATAACACAGAGAGAGGCATTTGCTCTCCAGTTTTCTACAAAGGTTTGGTGCTGGCCTTACCAGAGGGCGAAGGAGGAGAGGGCGTGTGTGGCTCTGCTCTGCTTTCAGCCCCCACGATTATTGCCCCTGTTTGCCACAGATCACTCTGCACTTGTTCTGCAGAGAGAAAATAGCTTTTTATTTTTTTCAGGCAGCCAGCAAAAGAAAAGCAAGGGTAGCCTCTGTGAGCTGTTCTTTTAGAGTCCTAATCAATGCCAAGAGATTTAGCTTTGTGGGAAGCCTTTGTACGAGTGATTTCTATTGACTGTGTTTTGTTTATGCTGCGGCTTGATGGGGAAAAAGATGCAGGTGAGTATTAATGCTGTGATCAAAGGTTCATTTATGTTTTTGCAAGGATACTATCTTTACTGGGCTCTTATCCCTGGCAGGGTAGCTCGGATTATTTCCTAACCAGTGGAGACAAGATTAGATTCTTCTTTGAGAAAGGTGTTTTGGATGAGAGAGGTAAGCCCTGGCCTGAGCTCGCCACGGGGCGGGGGAGGCAGGAGAAGGCTGAGTGAGCGGTCAGGGGCCAGTTTACAGCTCTGGGGACGATTCCTGCTTTGCAAACAGTGTTAAACTCTAGTTTTGTTTTGTAGGTAACTTTCTAATTGCAAAGGAGAAATCCATCAGCAAGATTGGCCACGGTATGTTTAAAAGATGGGGTTTTGAGAGCGATGTGGTTTTCAGATATGAGGATTTCTCCAGACCTACTCCATATACATAACCTTGGCCCATCTGAGTTGAAATCTTTCTGTGCAGAGAAATGACTTCTTCCCTCTTCTGTTCCTTCTCTGTACTTCCTCAGGACGACCACATTAGATATCACAGTCCTCACCCCCTCTTGCCATCGTGGCCATGCAGCTCCTGACTTTGCAACCCCAGGCTGTTTTACTCTGGGTTTCTACATTAAATACTTCAACTTGATTTCTACACATCAGACTGCTTCTCCCCACGTCGCTCTGTCACTGTCTCTGCAATTTTCTCTGTGCTGCCCCTGACTCTTTGCTGTCAAAGGACTTAAAAATCTTCTGTCACGATTCTTTTCAAAAAACCCTTCTAGGAGGTTTTTCAGCCGTGCGTAGCTCAGAGTCACTGACATGCGAAAGTTTGGACTTCAGCCCTTGTCTCTTTTATGTAAGAAACTGCTTTAACAAATTTACCCCTAAGACTGGTCACATTCAGTACAGATCAAACTGTCTTCTGTGTCTTGTGCAGTGGTGGGTTGCCAACGCCGAAGCTGTCCTCCCTTCTTTGATGTCAGCAGCACCTTTTCTTTACCCTTGTTGGTTCATTTGACCTATTTTCTCTCTCAGCTACTGAACTTGCTTTTTCATCCATTTTGTTTTCAAACAATACATGGAAAACGAGAGCAGGTTTCCCTGCCTCTCCAAACGTGTGAACTTTGTGCAGATTAAACTTCACTAAACTTGGAAATTCAGTACCGAGACTTCTCAGTTCTTTGGTTTTCTCAAAAAAACATTCTCCCCCCACTTTGCATAATCCCTCTGCCATTCTGTTATACTTCAGCTTTTCCCCAGGGGAAGTGAAAACAACTGTAGATTCCTGCTGACTCAGCAACTTAACAATTCAAAAGCCTTCTCTTTACTAAATTTTTTTTTTTTTGGTAATTAGTCCTTTTGGTTGAGTCTGGCTTCATCCCTTGCTCAGGAGCAGCCTCTGCTGGACCCAGTTGTGGGTCCTCCCAGCAAATTTTATCATGGTGAGATGGAGCCATGATTCCAAGCTTTTGCTTTATGGTTTTGCCAGAGTAAAACTTGTAGCAAGTGTCTGTGTGCAAACAGCTTTGATCTGCAGGCTGTGTCCCTCTGTGAAGGGCATCAAAGATAAACCCTAGCAGTTTTGCAGTAATTACTTTTTTGGTAGGTCTTTAGAACAGTGTTTTTAGAGGGTGAACTCACCTGTGTGCCTCAGGGTCATGTACAGTGGTTGTCGTGTTAGTGTTTGCATAATATAATACTTAATCACATAATACTCAATTTTTATTCACTCAGTTATACGCTATTTTTTATATAGCTGCAGTTTCTGGCCGGTGAGTGATTATATTTTGGGTCTCTAAAGAAGATTGTACAAATGTACAAGTGTTGTATCGCCTTAGGTGTGGTAAGGCATGTATATCCACTCTTGGGAGGGATGAAAGTTTCTAGCTGCAATTTATCTTTCTCGAGTGTCATCTCTGCAGCTCGCTACCGAGAGCTGCCAGGTTCCCTTCTGTTAACGAAATCTGCAGTCTGAGCCTTTTCTTTCCCCTTAGCTTTACATGCTCGTGATCCTGTCTTCAAGCAAATCACCCACTCCTCCAAGGTGCAGGTGAGCTGTTACTGATTCCCAGAATGCTCTGGGGAAAAAAAATATAATTCTGGAGTAGTTAATCTTAGTTTTCTAGACTCCCAAGGATAGTCATTTTGTCTGTAAAAGGAAATTTAAATATCTTAAAAGAATAATGGTTTATAGTGTGCAGAAAACAGCAAACATAAATCTTGGAAAGTTTTCTTGCAGGAATTGGGAAGAAAACTAGGCCTTGAGAAACCAGTAGTTGTGCAAAGCATGTATATCTTCAAGGTACGGTAACTCAAGTAGTCTTGTCACTCAAGAAATAAGACCCTGTTAGGTGGGAAGCTGTGAAACTCTTCTCTTCACACATCACCTTTCTTTCCTTGCAGCAACCTGGCATTGGCGGTGAAGGTGAGATTCGTGTTATCTCTGTATCATGCTGCGGATAATAATCCTTTAGGAAAGGGGAATATTACAAGGAAAAATGCTCAGAATTAGACTTAAGCCTGTGAGTTTTGTGGTCCAAACGTTCCTAAAATTATTAAAAAGCATATATGTTTTCCATACATCATATGGAACTCGAACAAAGAGCTATTTTTACATTTGCAGCAGGCTGAAAGGTGGCATTTTTATGTAAGATTTAATGTGTGTGACAGATGGGTGGGCAGGATAGGCCAGGTCAAGAAGTTGGGGAGAACAAGCCTGCCATCTTTCTAGTGGTACTGAATTCCTCGGGCATTAAAAGGTCCTAACGACTGTGTCTCATTGCAGTGACCCCCCACCAGGATGCCACCTTCCTCCACACGGAGCCTCTGGGCAGAGTCCTGGGGTTCTGGATTGCCCTGGAGGACGCCACGAGGGAGAACGGCTGCTTGTGGTTCATTCCTGGCTCTCACACCAGTAAGAGTCACGGGAGTTTGGTGCGTGCTGTGAAACGCGCTCCCTCATCTTGATTAAGGGTGGAGGGTAACACGGGCCATCTTATGTTCTCTGCATCACGCAGTGCCTGCAGAGGCACGCTCTTACTCTTGTTTTTTGAAAGGACGACTTTATTTACTACAAGGATCTCTTCCTGTGCTGTTGTCAAATCTACAGCCACGTTTTTCAGCAGGTTGACAACTGCCTGACTCTGCTCTTGGCCACCAGTCCATCACACGAGTTTAACATATAACAATATTTTTAATAAAAAAATAGGCAGTATACATGACTGACACTGTTTTTTAGTTGATATCTAGCCCAGAAACAAAGAATCACAGTATCAGAGAGGGTACAGGGGCAAGGAAGGACAGTCCTGAATTTTTATTTACTCCAGAACCCGTTAAAACTTTCCTGAATCTTTTCTTTTTACTTCAGTATTATTTCAGAAGCTTCCCCTGCAAGGTTCAGAATCTCCCTTGCTAGGCCACAGAGATTTAAGACTTTAATCTAAAGAAGGTCTTAAACTACTGGGTCCTTTCTTCCTGTAGTGAAGCAGGTCACTGCGCTGTGTTGGTGCTCCTCCCGCAGTTTTGACTGTAGCCTTGAAAATGGTCATCAAGTCTGATCTGGACTGCAAAGAGTAGTAAGCCCTTTTGACTTCCAGAGTAGGAATACACTGAGAAATCACACTTTTTTTTTTCCTTTTTTTTTTTCCTTCCATCCACTCACAAAACTGCTTCTTTTCCAGGTTGCATCCCCTTCACAAAGATCCCCCCCTCCCTTTTTTTTTTTTTTTTTTTTTTTGCCCTTGCCAATAAAATTTTTAGTCCTGACAGCCCTACGTAAGGGGAATAAAAATCCTCTTCCACACACACAACTGTCAAATATTAGTCTGAATTTCGGTAAACAAGGAAAGCCTCCAAGTCTATGCGAGGACCTTTTGGACACCACCCAAGCCATCGAGGAACAGACAGTGTCCCAGGTGCACACAGACAAAACCAGATCAGCACAGACTCATGTAACGGCTGTTGTGACCGACGGTGGTTGAAGCGTGTGTGTGTAACCACGATTGGATTAACAGCGCGGTTTTTCTGTGTTTCACTGCCTCTAGGGCACACTAAGCAGGGTTAAATTGTTGCTCACCTAAGCAATTCCCTCTGTGAGTATAATCATAGTGCTCTTAAGATTTTAACGCGCTCATCCCTCGTAATTCCAGAGTGGTCTGCACTCCGACTGCAACTTATGCTCTTATAGAAAGGAGAAATGGACCAAAGGTTGGCTTTGCATAAGTGTATGACTGTTTGTGTTCCTAAAGGGCTATGTTGCAACGCACAGAGAGAGCCAGAAAGGCAAACGAAAGGCAGTTGTTTTATCAGTTTCTGCCACAGCTGGAAAATCCTAAATCTTTGCTTAATGAAATAAAACCCCACCCAAATTGCTAAGGGAAAAAAATGAAATATACTATAATAATAAAGTTCCTATTGTTGCCAAGAGAAATCAGGTACTCTTCGTCTGCTGTGCAGAATGTAACTAGCTGCTTAATTTTTATGTGTGTCTGCTCATTCTGTGGATCTGCAGGTGGAATTACCCGGAGAATGGTCCGAGCAGCTCCAGGTACCTCAACATGCGTGGAGTTTGTAGGGTCAGAGCCGGCCTACGATGACAGCCAGTTCATACCTCTGCCTATAAGTAAAGGTAAAAACAACCCCCAAACGAGACCGCTTTACAGCTCAAGAGAAACAAGAGCGCTAAAATTGGATTTTAACACTCTCAACTTCCCTTACATTTTAAAGCTAGCACTCACAATTTGACAGAAGCGGTACAGATGTTTCTTTCAAACAGGTGGACTCATTCTCATCCACGGTGAAGTCGTCCATAAGAGTGACTTGAACAGCTCAGACTCTTCTCGCCACGTGTTCACCTTCCATGTGATGGAAGCCAAAGACACCACCTGGAGCAAGGAGAACTGGTAAGGTCACCATCCTAACAAGCAGCTGAGGAAACTAGAGCCTTTCCAATGCAATAGCCGGGATAAACTTTTATTGGTGGCCTTGCATGTCACTCAGTTTCTGTTGGTTGTACCTCAGTTAGAATTGATTTCATACTCGCAGAACTGGAATATCATCTGAAGTTTTGTTTTTCCCTCTTCCTTACTTCCCAGGCTCCAGCCAACTCCGGAACTGCCTTTTCCGTCACTCTACACTTGAAGCTAGTCATTGGCTTCTGGAGTCAATAGCTGATTGATATTCCTTTCCGATCATGTTCCCTTTAAATGCAATTTCCACTAGATCAGCTCTCAAGATTAATTTATCCTTTTCTCAGAACGAGGACCTTTGACACAGCCGAATACACCTGCATTAGGCAGGAGTTTCTACTACGGCATGAGCCCTACTAGTGCGAGAACAGTTGCCCATTCCTTTGGTAAGGCAACTCCTTCAGTCTTGAGAACAGACCATTAAAGGCCATTACACACCATTACACCTTGACCGGAACCAGTTAAGAGGTATTCCTTCTTGCACATACTCAGTATTTTCTTCTGTTTAAGGCAAGAGCTTGTCTAGTGTGTTTCTTGGCTGTGTCGATCCCAGCAATGCAGGTGAACACGTCCTGGGAAGATGGCTGACTTTTACCCTTAGGTCTCTGTCCTATTGTTTGAATAATAGTGATTAAAAATAGCCCTACTGTGGGCAAAATGAAGCAGGAAGTCTATTTTTATAATCAATCTTTTAAGTATTTCTAGCAAACTGTAGCTGTTTGATCTCCGTGTCTTCTTAAAGATTCATATTGAAATTATGAAAACAAAAAAAACCCAATCGAACTCCAAACATTTAAATAAAAAAAATAGAAATTCTCTGTTTCATCTCTCTCATCTTTTCTTTGAGGAAGACAGTGTGACCTTCTCTCAATAGATGGGGCCAGCGCCAGGTTGTCTGATGACCAGTTTGAACCCTCAGTGTGCACAAGAATTTTTATCCCCAAGACCCCAACAAAACCAAAGCAACTTAGAGCAAGATGAAACTTAAGGAATGTACAGAAATGTAAGTTACATCCAAGGCAAGCTCAAGCCTGTATCCTAAGCTGAACAGAAGCTGTGTAGGTGTGATTTCACTGGCACTGGTGCAGCGACAACCCCGAGATATGAGCTCGGTGGCATCAATGCACTAATTAATGGTAGAAACCTTAAGACTGCTTAGAGTCCTGGCAGAGTGAGCCCCAGTTCTGACTGACTCGTCCCTTTTGAAAGTATATTGCCTGTCTCTGGCATTTGTGTGATGTGAAGTAGTCAAATTTGGTTTCTTTATGGGAAGAAATTTCCTTTCAGCCCTTTAGGCTTTGCTGGGCAATGCAGAATAGGTTTGGTACCGCAAAGAATTAATCACAGGAATGATCAGGTGGCTGTAGTAGGAATTGGAAGCTGGGTAATGGCAACAGCAGTAACCTTGAATTCAAAGTTTGTGCAGGGAGAGCTGCTGCCCTGCCCTACCTTTTCTACAGTTGGTTTGAAAGCTGCGAGCTGGGTGGAGGGAAAATGACTTTAACTCTGGTACTATTTTATGATGTTAATGGTTAAGCCTGTGGCTCATGATAGAAGCAGATAAAGCTTTTTCCTTATCTTTCCCTTAGAAGAGTCTGTAATTTAAAATAACACCTTAAAATAGCACCTTTCTGCTGAGGAGTGATAGTTCGTCCTCTGGTTACATACACCACCACCTGCAATGTACAAAACCACCTAGTTCAAGTGCATAAATAAAAGCAAGAAGCTGGACTGGATTTGTAGGATTTCCTGTTAAATGTGAAGGAAACTCAGTCTAGCACAACTGCTGAGTTAGGTTTCCTATGAAGAGTATCTGACAACTTATTGCATAATTAACCAAAACCAACTCTGGACAATTTTGACATCCTCAGGAAAAGCAGTATCAAATCTCAGGAGCCCTGCCCAGGCAGGGGAGTAAATTGGGCAATGCCGCTTCTCAGCCAGTCGAGCCCTGGCTTGTTGCGGGGACAAACACAATATTGGGTTCTGGGGCCAATTTTGCTGGCCTGGAGCACCAGTTTCACTCCACCCCCGGTCTAATTCTCACTCTTAAGACACAGTCTCAGGGCTATGAATGCAGGACAGTATTGTGTGAGGTATCTTGGACTTGCACAAAACTGTTCCTAAAAGTGAATAAAAGTAGTGTCAGAAGTTAACTTCATGCTGCAAACAGGAATCTTGGGATGCAAATGTTCTGCTCAGACACTTCTCGGGGAAGGGGAGAACTTGCGTTAATGCATCTTGTTCTAATGGACGCTTGGCAAACTGCTGAGAGGAGACCGTCAATTAAGAACTGTTTAATACATCAAAAAATTAGGTGGATTTTTTGGCTATAAAAGGGCAGTTATAATTTTAACTAAACGGTCAGAATGAAATCGCTTTACTCAATTGGTTGATAGAAGCATTTTTATAAGTTAGTTAATTAAACATCTAGCTGAAAAAAACGTGAAAAGTAGAAAACTGCAACAGTATTAAAGAACTTTATTGACTTTAACAGATTTTCTGCTTTCATGATTAATGTGTAATTAGGTTTTTCTGTGACTTTGCTTAGGTGAATGTTGTTCCAAATTAATTTAGAGATTAAAATCTTGAAAAAGATAAAACATTCTTCTTGTTGCATAAACCTTCAGGGCTAAAATTGCAACCTTCTCATTAGTGCTGTTTGAAATAAACAGTGTCTTACATTCTCAAACCTCCTGTGCCTGCCCCCGGTGAGCGTCGGTATTATAGCTGCTGAATTTGACATTGCATTCGTACATCGCAGTGCATTAGTATGGCTCTTGTTGACGGTGACGGGATACATTGGGACAGTCGTAGCCACTTTTTGTGTAGATGGTGGTCACCCTCATTATAAAACATGCTTTAAATGGTGCTTATACAGAAATGAGGAGTTTGCTTACACAGTAATATAAGACTGCAGGGCTCAGTACAGCAAAACAAGTTTTGGCTCTGATGCAATACAGAGGTGGCATAAGCCGAGAGGTTTGCCGCCTTTTTTTTTTTTCCTCATTGACTTACCTCTTATTGCTCTACCTCCTTTGCCTCTGAGCACCCAGAAGAGACACAAAAATAACATTTGTGTTTAATAATCCAATTTACAAGTCACAGTTGTGTTCTTGTGAGAACATGAATCAACTCATGCTGTTTTAAACAGGGGAAAAAAAACCAAGACCAAACAAACCCATTATTTTAAATAGGTCTTTTTCATTTCTGTTTTTAACAATTTTATCTCCTGTACCAACAGCAGTGTTTAGATCAGCTTTGAGCTCTCATTACAGTGCATATTCTATTACCACTTCTCTCTAGAAAAGCAGAGACCTCTGCTCCTGGAAGGGCTTCTAAGCCATAAACATTATCTGGAGGTAGAGAGGCAACAGCAGATTATCAATTTGGGTAGTATAAGCTTCCAAAAGAGAAACTAAGCTCACAGATGCCAGAATCCAGGAATAGCTGGAGTTCAGATTCACACTGCTGTCAAAGATCAGAATAAGAGCCACAGCAATGATCTGAGCAAAAATAGCTGTCATTGTCCCTTCAAAGGTCTTCTTTGTTCCCGGCCATTTGATTTCCCCCATTGTACTACCAAAAATGGAGGCAATAGTGTCTCCTACCCCTACTGACAGTACCCCGGAGTAGGGGACCAGTGCTCCTGCCCCAGACAGGGTACCTTTAGGAGCACAAGATCTGGGGAATAACCATACTGGGAGGGACATGCCAAGGAGGAGATAAATATGAGTCAAGATTAGAGGTCCACTGTCTCTTTCATCCAAGAAGAGAGACAGCAAATGCCTAAGGGTTTGCCCAAAGGGTTTGATCCTGAAGTACCGAATATACTCTAAGAAGATAAACACTGCCAGACACAGTACTGCAGCAACGTAGAGAAGCTGGCGGTCATAGATTAGTCCAGGAACATAAGTAGCTACAACAATGAAATGGAAATATTTCCTGGTTATAGTCGAGGCCTGGTGTTTTTTAGATTCAGATGATCTCTTAGCATTCTGGTAGAAAACCACGCCACATGCTGAAGCAGCCAAAAAGGTCCAATATACAAGAAGGTAAACTCTTGTCTGTGTCTGAAACAGAAACTGGAGTAGCCAGAACAAAGGGTTCCTCTGGATCAGTCGGTAAAGCCAAGGCATGATGACCCCTAAGCCTAGCACTGCTGTCATCATGTGGAAAAACATGGAGGAGATCCACGTACCCGAATCCATGAAAATGAAGAGCACAGTGAAAAAAAGCCCAAGAAGAACAACTCCAACAACTGCTACGAGAAGGAAAAAGTCTATGGGATCACCTCTGCCCTCGATTACATTCAGTGAGCGTTTAATGAGCTGATTGAGAACAAAACTCACACCTCCAAGAACTAGCAAAGCTTCTCCAGGAGTAAAACATCGAGGCAACAAGTACAGTAAGATCATACTGAGGTAGACAAAAATTAGCAGCACTTCTAGGACCTCTATCACTTCTGAAACAGTCAAGGAGTGCTTCATGGTATAGATAATTATACTGCCAGCAACACCAGTAAGGATGCAAGTGTTGGTCGGCACAGGTTTTGTGATGCCAACCGCTATTACAGACAGAAAGAGAGCAACCAGCATGCCGGTGGAAGCTACAACTATGCCAAAACGTTCGAAGTACACAATGCCAGCAGACTTGCACCTCTCCTTCATCACTATCCCCAACAAGGGGATGACCATGCTAGCCGGCAGGAGGCCACTGTTCGCTGCCGTACGGAACTGGAATACAGCCCCACCCAGCTGGAGCAGATGGTCCCATTTGAATTGGACATAAAAAGCCTGGACGGCAAGAGCGACGGCGCACCAGGAATACCGGTCCCACACCACTGCGTGCACGAAGAGAACGATGACAAACACGATCAGGGATTCCACCAGTGCTGGCTTGTTTAACATGTTTCCACTCTGATGTGGCTCCAGCTTTCAAAATCTTTCTCAGGAGTCACAGTGTGCTCAATGGTTGTCCATTAGGAAGAATTCCCTTTCATGCTACTGCAACTGCTATTTAAAAAAGAAAAAAAGCAAACAATTAAAGCAACAACTAGAAAAGATAAAGCTTCTGCATAGCTGTTTTTTTCTTAAGCTCAAATTAAACTGACACTTTCCATCCAGTGTTGAATGGTGTCATCAAATTATAACGCTGATGGAGGTCTCAGTAATAAACTATTAAAATTTGTACTGTCAGACTCCCTTACACTGTGGGTCTGGAGCATTTATTTATTGATGACGTTGCACTAAAAAAAAATCTTAATTATTAATAAATTGCTTTTTCGCATCCTTATTCGTATAGCCTGAAATACTTCATTGCCAAACAACTTCATTACTGTTGCTACATCAGGCCAGGTGTAATCTTCCTGCCGTCACAATTAATTTTTAAACAGAACAGGAAAAGAATTAATCACACAGTCAATAAAACAGAACTCACATGGGCAATATCTGCCTGTGACCAGTAATGGTTTTGGGGTCTGGCTCCTTGTTGTTTCCGGGCACAGGGGAGGGGGAAACTTAGGGCTTATCTGAGACGGGGCAGGGTAAATGCCACACGATAGCCAAGGATTGACAAAGACTTTCCACTCAGTCTGGCAACTTTAAGGGCGCAACCCGGCTCTTGCATCGATAGCGACACACGCCAGCCCCGCCCCCAGCAGGCAGCCCGCCAGCCGGGCTGTACAAGGAGGGATTTCACCGTGTGAGACGCGGGTCTCCTGCCCTAACGCAGCCGCTTTGGAACGCGGTTGCCCCGCGGATTTGCAACGCGATGTATTTCGCTGCCGAATTACTTCATTTTCTTGTGCCTGTTGCAATTCCCTTCTCCCACATCTTCTTTCAGTGTGAAGCTCCCCAGCACTCCCCGTGCTCTCGCCCACCGAACGGGATCCACCGCCCCCGGCTCTCTGCCCATTTCGTGACCCCCATCCGGTCCGCTTCCCACCGACGTGCTCCCAAACACCCGGCAGCCCTCGCCTCACTGCGGCACCTATCCCCTTCCTCCCTTCCCGGTGCCCTCCGCAGCACTGCGGGCTCCCCTCGCCCCGTCCTTCCGCGCCGCCATCCTCCTCCTCTCCCCCCTCAGCCGCGGCACCCAGCAGCCCAGCCTTCCCTGCCGGAAAGCTGCGGCGGGGTATGGGCCGCGGAGAGAACAGCGGCCGCAACAGCCCCCAGAAGGTCTCGGGGGCTCTGCCCGCATGAGCCCCAGGTCCCCCCGAGGGGCTGCGGCCTTCCCCGACCACTGCCCGGGAGCCAAGCGCGGACCCACCTCACAGGACGCCGCCATCTTGGCGCTGCCGCCGGTCACATGACCCCCACCCGCCGGAGGAAGGGGGGCCGGAGGCGGAGCGGCCGCCGTGGCCCCGCCGCCACCATGTGACGCCGGCGCCAGGGAGGACTCCGCGCGGCGGGTCACGTGAGAGGGGAGAGAAGATGGCGGCGGGCGGGCTGTGCGCGAGGTGCGGGGACGCGGCGGCGGCGGCTCCGGTGGTGGCTGATGGGGGGGGAAAGCGGGGGCGGCCCCGTCCCTCGCTGCCTCCGTGTCTCCCTCTCCGGGGCCGGGGGGGGCAGAGAGGGGTCCGGCGTCGGGGGGGAGCAGCGTCGGCGGAGGGAGGGTTAACGGCAGCGGGGCCCGCGCCGGCCTGGCCCCGCCCCCGCGCGCGCGGCGGGGCCCCGCCCCCTCCCTCAGTGAGGCGCCCGGCGGGGACCCACTGAGGCGGCCAAATGTCGGTGTTAGTAGGGGCTTTTTAATGTTGTTTTTTGTTTGGTTTGTTTGTTTGTTTGTTTATTCTGCCGCATTGTAAAGGGTGAAATGGCACACGGAACTATTGGAAAGCTTTTGCGAAGCTGAAGTCGCGACTTGGCGCCGACATGTCGGCGGCGTCTGCCAGAGCGCCGCCCGGGGCTGCTCTCCTGAGGAGCGGGGCGTTCGCGGGGGTCTTTTTTTCAGCTTTTGGGCAACTCTTTGCAAGTGTAAAAATCAAAATAGAGGTGTGGGAAATGCGTAAGGGAAGTTGTTCAATGAATTCCAGGTTCAGCGATCACTTCAGATCAGTGCCTTCATTTGTGCTGAGCACGTTTTTTGGCTTTTATTGTTATATTTTTAGACTCTGCGGTGTTCTTAGATGTCTAATTTTTATTAAATTAGTATCTATAAGTCCTAATGAGGACAAGAACACCACTGTTGTGCGTGATCACATAAAGAGAGCTTTCCTTCCTTAGCTGTCTTGGAGTCTAACGAATTGGCAACAAACCCGGTCAGTTTTATTCACAGAAGAAGTTAGGAGGGAATGAAAAGTAGCAGGGTTGGTTCTGTGAGGCTGTTGCTCAGTTCTACAAAGCGATTCTTTTCTTGGTAAAATTTTGTGGCCTTTCAGTGCTCTGTGTGGGCTGGAGAGGTGGCACTCACACCTGGTTGCCAACCAAGTCATGGGTAGGTTTGTTAGCATATACACAGGGAGGTGCACCTAACTATCAAGGAATTAGCAGGTAGAAATTATGTTGGTAGGTGTACTGGAAATAACAGGTCTTATCATTTAAGTGGCACGATGTGTTAGAAGTTACAGATGACTTTCACTGCCATAGAGAGTTATTTTGATGATGCCTTTCTAAAAATAAGTTAATGAGCGTTCTTGCTTTTGCAGACAGTCTTTGCGTGGGGAGCTGTGGTGTTTAACTCCTCATTTGTATTACGCTGCTATCAAATCAGCATTTGTCTAAGTTCCTGAAGTATTTTTTGGCACGTGTGCTTTTTCAGAGCTGTTGTAGAGAGACTAATTTTTCTGGATGCATGTCCCAGGGTCAGGATGTGATTTGTAATACCTTATAGTGCAGATCGGCTTTTCTACAGATTTGTCGGGTAGAAACAAGAAGCCAAGGGTAAATGCTCTGAAGATATGCGGCATATCATTCTACCTTATGTAAAGGTGCTGCAGTTTTTCACTTCGCCCGGTTTTATGTTCCACTTAGAGAGAAGGATGGAACTGTTAGAGAAGAATCTGGAGGAGAGCATTGATTGTAACTGAATAAAATATTGCTTTATACTTCCATTAGGTTTCTGTTTACTAACCTCAAACATCCAATTAGCAAAATCAAATTGAGCTAATAAACTGATATAAATGTGATACTTCTTTGATAGGAATTTGCAAGTCTTGTTATATCAGTTGTCACCCTCTTTGAGTCTTTCCTGGGTTCTTCCAGGACACCTGAAACTGATCAGCTAAAAACTAATGTTCCTTAAATCAGTTTTCTTATATTGCAGTGTGATCTGCTCTGAGTTAATTGCAGGTTTGAAAAGGTGTAAGCTAAATGGAAACCTGAAATAGTGTTCATCATTAAAATACTCTCCACCTTTTCCCTTTGTATACAGGAGCAGCAGAGAATTGTGGACAATTCTTCTGGGCAGATCAGCTTTAAGAGAACCAGTAAGTCTGTGTCTTGCTAAGCGGGTTTGCCCATCACTGAATGGACTCCATGGCCAAATGTGTCGTTTGTACATCTGTTTGAATATTAGTGAAAATATGTTTTGCTGCTTTTCCCTCTTCCTTGGTGCATTTTTTGTTCCTCTGTCTCCACTACTTGTTCATTCTTCCACTCCTTGTTTATAGCTGCTTCGTGAACTGCCTGGAAGGGTGTATGTGAAAAGGTGGTTCCCTTTCTGGAGCGGACACAAGTGCTACTTTCTAGACTGGCTGGCCTGGGGTATTCATGAGTGGTACAGCCTGCTTCCTTATTTTCTGGGATGGAGCCCGTGCTTTCAAGAATTTGCCTTGAGGTTGGAAATCCAAATGTTTCTGAACCTAGTCCATTGCCTCCTATTTCCTCTCCCTTCCCGTGATTAGGCAAGGCAGCGAGCTTTCTCATACAATATGAACCTTGAATCAGTCTGAATCATAGATGCTGGTCTTGAGTTGTTCCTGTCTCTTTGTCGTGGTGGAATTTCTTTGCTTTGCTTAAATTTAACAAATCTGATACTTAGCAATGTACACTGAGGAATCTGTTCAGAAGTACTTGGTTCTTTTTTTAGGCACAGATTGCAGCAGAGTTGAACAAGCACTGGCAGAGATTGTTAGAGGGACTTTCATACTATAAACCGCCAAGGTATAGTAATTGCTTGATTTTAGAGCTTACCTGGGGTCTCCCAGTAAGTAGAGGACCATGTTGAATATTTCTCTCTGGTTACATAAAAAAAAGATTTTTATTCTCTTGCGTGACTTGAGATTTCAGAATAGGAATAGTAAGACAAAGTATTTATTCCATATAACATTTTTGGGCATGAGATATAGACCAGAAACAAGTAACAGCAGTTTCTGCTGTCATTACTTACACTAGGTGGCTCTTAACTCTTGCCTCTGCTGAGCTGCAGCGATCATGTGCGAGGGTGCAGCCTGTGGAGAAGTGACTCCTCTCGACACTCAAGTAATTCCAGAAAGATAATGCAAATTCCCTCACTGGAGAAGGTGGAATGAATATAGCCTGCATTTATTATAGTAATAATTGTGAACAATATTGTGTGAAATATTGAAAAGCCATTGAGGAAAAAGCAAATGTTCAGTTTAAACTGATAAAACTGAAAACTCTGAAATTAAGCCTCTTTAGTTCATTCCTTGGGCTTGCTGCATTTTTCATGACTAAAATTTCTTTTTTCTTTAGTACGACTTCCGCAGAAAAAATAAAAGCGGATAAAGATGTAGCTGCTCCACTAAAAGAGTTGGGTCTGAGGGTCAGCAAGTTTTTGGTGAGTGAAGATGCTATTCTGATTATTTTTTATCCCAGCAATTGGAATGCATTGTTATTCGGATTCTGTTATTTACGTAAGCTTCTTGATGTTGAATGCAAACTTAAATTCCTTTCAGTTCAAAATAGTCTAAAGGATGTTAGAAGTACATGTTGGGGCTGTAGGGGAAAATTTTTAAAAACAGTTAATGACCTTGAGTTGTCTCAGTTTTCCTGCTTAACACACCCTCTTGCTGCAAAGGGCCCTGCTTTTTAGAAAGTCACGGGCTTTTGGTCTTTCTTGGGTTCTTTCCAGACATCTGCAACTGCTCAGCTAAAAATTGACATCCCTTAAATCAGTTGCTGTGTTTGAAAATACTGTCAGTTTACCTGCAAGGTTGTGTTCCTTCAAGCCAGAAGTTGGAATTCAGTGACTGGTGGTGGTATCTTTTTTTTAAAATCACCGTTATACTCCTTTTGCTGAAGTTAAAATGCCTAAATCGAAGTAACGTCAAAGCTTAGGTATTTTGCTTTGAACAGAAGTACCGACTAAAGCAAGCATCTTCCTGATGCAAAAAAAACTATTTTGACAAATTTTGGAAGTATTTGTTTTGAAGAGAAGAGCTGCCTGAATATTTGGAGGGAATCTTCGTCTTTAATGAATTCGGTTGCCTTTTATTCATTTCAAGCGTGTCTCTCTTTTTCAGGGTCTGGATGAAGAGCAGAGCGTGCAGTTGTTACAGTGTTATCTCCAAGAGGATTACAGAGGAACAAGGGACTCCCTCAAGGTCCATAGCTCCCAATTATGTTCTATTTATTCCACATCTTTTCTTAATACCAGTAGTTTGTTGATGCACATGGTCACGTGTGAGTCTGAGTTCTGATTTGAAAATGGCTTTGTAGCTTTTATTCTCTGAACCTACAATGCTCAGGCGCCGCTTTAAGGAAATACGATAGGCCTAACTTTCTAGTACCCCTTCCTGCTTGAATCTCACTGCAGGGACTCAATTCCTTTCTCTATCACAGGAGTGCAGGAAAGCTACAGATTTGTGAAGGAGAATGAGTGGAGATGAAGAACAAATATGTAGTTACAAATGAGTGTTTTGTACTTTTGCAATCTGTCTTTCCAAAAGAAATGGAAAGAAAAATTGTCTTTTGTTTATTTCAGTCTTTTTTTGTGTGAGTACGTATTTTGTCAATAGGTATTTCTGCAGTAGCTAATTCTATATTTTGTTGTGTTTTGCTTACAGACAGTTCTTCAGGATGAAAGGCAGAGTCAGGCTCTGATGCTGAAGGTTAGTAATTTCCATTTGTATTTTCTATTGCAAAGATCTGTTGACAAAGAACCGACTTTATTTCTGTGGATCCAGAAAATCTTGGAATAATTGAAGTATTCCTTCATATAAAGAACAGATTTTAGAAGATGCTTCTGAAATAGAGGGATGCACATAAGGATTTGAACAGTGTTAATAGTAGCTACAGAAAGGAAATTTTAGGATTAATATCAGGGAGTTTAGCTGGGCAGATGTACACTTTTTCAGAGCTGAGAGGTTTATATCTTATTGTCTGAAGTGACAACTCTGAAATGGAGATTGATGATCCTATTTGACAGAAGATAATAGGGATGAGTAAGGAGAGATCATCTCTGTCTTTTTGCCTTCCTTTTCCAAATTTTCTCGCTTAGCTGTGTAATTATAGACATGTCCCTATGGGCATGTTTTATTGAGCTCTGTAAAGTTAGTTAAGGGTGGGTTTTTTCAGATAATTTAAAAACTGCTTAGTTGAAACTCCATCTGTAGTAATGTTTGAGCACTGTATGTTCTCGTGATGCAAGGCCTTGGCAGTGTGTGGGAGAGGACAGTGTGTGAGAGTTGGACACAATAGGACATTGATGCCAATGACACTATATATTCACAGCTTGCTGACTATTACTATGAAGAGAGGATCTGCATTCTGCGCTGCGTCCTCCATCTGCTCACCTATTTTCAGGATGAGAGGCACCCTTACACAGTGAGTACAAGGACCTTTTCCTGGCTGCGATGTCATGAAATAGGCTAAATATGTAAGCTGTGTAGTAATTGTACACTTGTGATTGAAAAAAGCCCATGAGTGTGCATGTGAGAAGTTCATTTATTTATTTGTCTATTTAAGGCACAATACTTCCAATGTGTTGAAAAGTTGGACAAGGAACTAGTTCCTAATTATCGGAAACAGTTTGAAGCGCTGTACAAAGCAGAAGCTCCTACATGGGAAACACATGGGAATCTCATGGTATTTTGTTTCTTGCTATTGTTTATCAAACTTACAAAGTCTTTCCTTATATGCAGTGTATTGGAAAATGTGTATGTGCAGATGCTGTTAAAAAGGATGTTTCTCCTGGTCCAAGAAACCTAAAACTTGTTTTCTTTCTAACAGAAAACGCTTTTGCTCAGAAACAGAGAGAGTTGCATGGAACGTGTTGTTCCTTCTAATGAATCCATTGATAGCCCTAGGCTAACAGATCCATTTAAGTGTAGCTGTTCATAACCTCTCTGCATCAGCACACTCTGTATTTACAGTGGCTTTCCTTGCCATTGATACAAACCACTGGCTATGCAAGTTGTTGAAATGCTTCAACACTTCTTAGTTTCTAACTGCTTTGACTGACCTGTGAGCTTCAACATATGATGGTAGAACTTTTCCTTGTGCAGACAGAACGTCAGGTTTCCCGTTGGTTTGTGCAATGCCTCCGTGAACAGTCCATGCTCCTGGAAGTCATCTTCCTCTACTATGCATACTTTGAAATGGCACCTGATGAGCTTCTGGCATTTGCAAAGATGTTCAAAGAGCAGGGATTTGGCACTAGACAAACCAACAGACATTTGGTAGATGAGAGCATGGATCACTTGGTGGATCGTATTGGGTAAGTATCATGTGTATTTGTGAAATGAGTAGAGAGCAAACTAATGGTTTTCCTCAGGAAAAAAGCATTTATAATTCTTGCTGCTGCCTGTTAAAATCACCAATATTTCAAGGTAAGCTTATTGTGATGAAGGCAAAATAGATTTTCTGGTCACGTTGGAGGTTTGTGGCAAAATAAAGGTGTGGTTGCAAAGTATAGAGGTATCCATATACTAGCTTTAATCTAGTATATAGTCTTGCCTCTGGTGAGAATGGCAATGAAGACACAGTGCCACTCCTTCTTAGATGGTCTAGTGGTAAAGTGAAATTGCGTCTTCACAGTCCTGTCCTGCTACCTGCATGGAGGTTAGCACTCCCTCTCTGACCTGTGGTGTTAGTGGTGTCGCCTCAGTTCAAGCTGTTGTGGGTCTGCTTATCAATGGCAGTGATGTCTTCATTTTGCTGCATGGAACATAACTCGAGCTGCAGGCAGGGGGAATGAAAATCCTGCCAGGTCGCAGAGAGTTATAAAGGTGGAAAAATTTCAGTGACCATTTTTTGTCTGTTCAACCAGACATGGTAGTTACGAAGATTGTAATCTGTCATATACTAGCATTTCAAGACAAAATTTGGATTACCTGCTGTTAATTTCATGTAATTTCTTATTGCTTCAAAGTACAGCTGAACAAAAGCAAACTAAAGGTTGGTTTTTGACCACTTATAATTAAAAAAACCCAAACTGAATTCTTAAGTAAAGTTTCTGACCTACTTGTTTTCATTCTTTTCCTACTTGCAGCTACTTTAGTGCTCTTATTCTGGTGGAAGGCATGGAAATCGACTCCCTCCATGAGCGTGCTTTGGATGACAGGACAGAGGAGCACAAGTTAGCCAATAATGAGCGCATCCACCAGGTAAAGCACTGGCAGAGTAACCCCTTGTCAGGCCTAACAACACAGAAGTTACTGTGATTACACAAGCAGTGTTGTTTAAAGATTATGTCTGCAACTTTCTGATCCTTGGGTTTGTTGACCAGCGTAGAAACTAGAATCCACGTTACATTCCGAGGCAAATAAGAATGAAATTAATTCTCCTTGCCCTTATATTTCCTTGGTTATCCTGGGCCTTTCTCTAAAGAAAGATGTGTGCAAAGAAATAGGCGTTGTGAAGTTTCCAGAAGGGAATGAAAGAAAAGTTATGTGATGTCAGTGCTTTTAGGACAAAAGAACATCTGAGGTTAGACCAACTATAAGTCAGTAAACTATGCAGAAAAGCGGACCAAGGCTGCAAATATATGATTTGTTTAGTTGCATGTTTGAAATAATTATCTGCAAGGGAAAGGCGACTGGTAGCAAAAAGACACAATCAGCTATATCCTTACTGAGTATGAACTTCTCTCAGAAGGTCTCAACTATTTTGCTTTTGTCTTGTCTCTGTGCAGGAGATGGACAATCAGCTGCTGCAGTTAGGGGATGTCTCACATCATGCTCCAGTGCTTTTGGCCTGGGCTCTTCTCCGTCACACTGTAAACCCAGAGGAGTCAGCAAATATTATCAGGAGAATGGGCAGCACCGCTATCCAGCTGAATGTTTTCCAGTATCTGACAAAGCTTCTGCGATCGCTGAGCAGTGGGGGGAAGAATGTGAGTTTCTTATATATTTAAGCTCTTGAAGGTTTTTAACTGCTGCTGATGTAAAAGTATGATGGAAAGCTGATGATTTTCAATGGATGTTCTTTCAAACTAAATCTGATTTTAAGCAGAGTATGCAGTAAAGCATGTTTTAGCATCTTACCTTCTTTCAGTGAAGATCAGAAATCAAATTGAAATGAAACAGATTTTTATACCCAAAGAAAAAAAAAAAAAAGCTTTTGTAAGTTGAGGAACTACATCTCTTTTGAGAAGAATAGACTGCATTTAGTCACATCTGTTGATTTGCCTCCATAAGTGTGCTTGCCATTGTGGATCTTGAGTATTGTACGATTTAACTCTGCACTGTTCTTTGTATATGGTTTCATTAGACAATACTGTGTATGAGAGCATACTATTTTGTAGGCAGAAACCAGTGAAAGCAAATCCTTTTCATTTTTATGAACACTGAGTGCTTCTGTTTTTGATGTTTGGAAGGTGTTTCTAATGATAATAATAGTAGCAAGATTTCTCATTTTGGTGAAATATTTGATGTTAATGTGGAGCTTAACTAATGACTGCTTCCTGTTTTAGTGCCCTTCTGCTGACTGCAGCAAGGGTGTATGAAAAAGGCAGTTACTCAGTTTGTAAAGCAGACTGAGTGCAGTTACAGTGTGTTCTGTAATTCATAGTTTTTCCTATAATGGCCTTGTGTATTCTTTCTTTCCAGTGTACTGCCAGCACAGCTTGTATGTGTATTTATGGGCTTCTTTCCTTTGTCCTGACATCACTGGAACTACATACATTGGGCAATCAGCAGGTACGCATCCAAGGCGTCTGTTACCTAATTTTCTGTTACCTCATCTAAAATAACCTGTCATAACTGGTGCTAATTGCTTTTGTTAAATTGTAATCCTACATTTGAGACTGCAAACTTTATGTTACTTAGGTAGATCTAAAAGAGTGATTTGCTGTTTATCCTATTGCATTTACACAATGCAAACTTAGTAAAAACCTCTGCAGACTGGCTGATTAATAATGAAAAAGCATATCTTGCACTTGAAGTCCTATGGATTTGAAACTAATTGTTGATGTGTTATTTACAAAGCAATGGAAATAATGCATACTTCATTTCCAAGTTTGAGAAGACATCATATAGCCCTTTGCAGATATATTTGTCCTGGCCAGTCCATTTATGATAAGGAGCATGGCTTTAGGCTGGCTGTGTGTTCTGGATTTGGGCGAGTTGGGTGTTTCTTTCTGTGTTTACTAGAGGGAGTAGTTATGTCTTGGCTGGTAAACATGGAAACTTAAATTCCAAAGATGTGGCAGAATGTGGTTGGGGTGAAATCACCCTGTATAAAGTAAGTTTTATTTTCTTTGTCCTCTCTTCCTTTGAAGGATATAATTGATGCTGCGTGTGAAGTTCTGGCAGCTTCCAGCATTCCTCAGCTCTTCTGGAAGACGGTGAGTGTATTGGCAACTTCTTTGACCTACCTTGCTCATAACTAAAACCCGGTAAAACATCCCCATTTAGGAAAGGAACAGACTGATTGTATTTATTTAGTTAGTTTCTAGGAGAATCTGAGGAGTTAGTGTTCATTTGTATCTATCTTTGATTTATTTTTGCCCTTTCCTGCCTTTTAGGTACAGCCTTGGCTTTACTCTTGAAGGATACTGGAACAAGTTTTAATATAGGTGATAGTTTAAACCAGGGCTGGGGTTGCAAGGATTGAACTAACTGCTGGCAAAAGCATCATGCTTATGTTTCTGTTGTCACAGAATTAGGATGATATGTAATGCATTACAGTCTTACTTCCTGCCTTATACTTGCACACTGCCTCATGCTTTAGTCTGTGCAAGGACTGGAGTGATACTTTTGTGCATGATTAATGTTAAATGTACAATGTAAAAAGGAACTGTATCCTTGTGCTATACTGAGATCACTTTAGCATTTCTTTTTAGTAATACGACATTTGTTTTCTGTTTCCACCACCAGGAACCTACTGCAGGTCTGGGTATTATCCTGGATAGTGTGTGTGGGATGTTCCCCCATCTTCTTACTCCTCTCCTTCAGCTGCTCCAAGCCCTTGTGTCTGATAAATCTACTGCAAAAAAGGTAGAGGATCTCTCTTGGTGTTCGGGAGGTGATTTATTTTAAGACAGGAATAAAGTGCTATGTGATAATGCTGCATGATTATTTCTTTCCATTCCATGTGCTTATCCCAATTGCAATCTTTAGATAACAGACATCAAGCTTTTGTCAAAGAACAGTGCACAGGGCTCCTTTTTAGTCCTGTGCTGTTGCAGGACACTGTTTTCTGTCAGCTTTCTTTTAGAAAACTTTTTAACTCTAATGGCTGAATATGAAGGTACTGCCTAATTTTTCAGGTTGTACTTTACTCGTAAGAGGTTCCTCATTCATTAGATGAGACTTTTCTGGGCGTGTGGGCTGTCTAATAATGTTTTGGTAGGGTTGACATATTAGAAGGATATTGTCCACATCAAGAAAACTTGCCTATTCCTGTAAGTGACAGGCTGATTAATTTTTGAGAAGGTCTGGCTTTTTAGCTGTATTGTTGAAGCTCTCTCTTTATGCAGGTGTACAGTTTCCTGGATAAAATGTCATTCTATATCGAATTGTACAAGCATAAACCTCCTGATGTTATCTCTCATGAAGATGGCACGCTTTGGCGAAGACAGGCTCCAAAGCTCCTCTATCCTCTTGGTAAGGAAGCTGCACTTAAGCTTTTCTTTTTGAAATGCTTTGGGGAATTTAATTCTTTATCTGGCTTCTAACTCATTGGTTAAATTTGTGACTTTATTTCACCTGTTCTTCAATGTTTAGGATTAGGTCAAACAAATCTGCGGATACCTCAGGGAACAGTGGGCCAAGTGATGCTGGATGATCGGGCGTATTTGGTACGATGGGAGTATTCCTACAGCAGCTGGACACTGTTTACCTGTGAGATTGAGATGCTGCTCCATGTTGTATCGACAGCAGGTGAGATAGGCTGGGAGTATAAAAGAGAATAAATAGTTGTTAATTGTATCAATTTGAGGTTAATAGTAGGATTGAACAGATCTGGGTACTTTTGAAAGAGCATGGAATACTTTCCCAGAAACCTGTTTTTTTAATTATTATTATAATACTGTGAAATTCACTGCAAAAGGCCAAAAGCGTGTAGTGAGATGGGATAAATGTTAGATGATGGAAAAGTTGAGATAGATAAAATAAATGTTTTTTTGGTAGGGGGAATTATCATGAGGATGTGCAGTAAGATTAATGTGCATTGTTCCAGATTTGATTACTGCTTAAGTATGATTTTGCATTCTAGTGTTATTTTTTCTTTACCCAGATGTGATTCAGCATTGCCAGAGGGTCAAGCCAATAATTGATCTGGTTCATAAAGTCATCAGCACTGATGTATCGATAGCAGATTGCCTTCTGCCAATCACGTCACGAATCTACATGCTCCTGCAGAGGTAAGTCACTGACTGGCATGAAGTCACTAACAGCAGAGGTACCTGAGAAGATTTAATGATCTGGAAGAATGGCTAATGACTAATTTTGCCAAGAGCTTTGCAAGAAGTGTGTCTCAGTGCTTGAACTCCCCAAGACTGGTGTTCAGTTCTGGCTACATGCTGTTTAATGCTTTGATGCATTCTCTTCCACTTCTTTCTTGAACGTTGGGCAATTTCATCCATTTAAGGCATTTTTTTATTTGTAACTGTATTTACATGGAAGGGGAATAAAAGATATCATAAGAGCAGTAACTTCCAGGTGTTAAAGCAGTTGTGCTTATTAACTCTCCTCTCAGTGATAACTGCCTGGGAACTGATGTTCTGCTGCATAATTACTGTTCGCTGTGAGAGTCTGCTGTCTTGCCAGCTTTGCCTCTTACAGTAAATTGATCTGACTCAGGTGTGAGGGGGAGGTGGCAAGTCTAGACTGAAAAGTGCAGACTCTGATGTCTGTATTTACCTGGTTAGGTATACTTGTGTATAATTCATACTTGTGTACTTCAGTGAAAGAGAAGCTTTTGTGATCAAAACAACAGTATATGGGCTAGATGACAGCTGGTGGTGCTTTTTATGCATAATATTCCTTTTTCCTAGGCTGACAACTGTAATCTCTCCCCCTGTGGATGTTATTGCTTCTTGTGTCAATTGTTTGACAGTACTGGCTGCTCGGATGCCAGCCAAGGTGAGGAAATGACCTTCTAGGTTTGAGAAGTAGTAGACATGTATATGTGAATGAGAGAGAATATCTGTACTTCTTCTCTTGCAGGTTTGGACTGACCTTCACCATACAGGGTTCTTGCCATTTGTTGCCAATCCAGTGTCTAGTATGAATCACATGATTAGGTATTCATGATCCTCCAGCCCTTGCTTTTTTTTTTTTTTTTTTTTTTTTTTTTTTTTTGCCTAACCTAATAGTAACCTGTTGTAAGAACTTTTTTGCCAGTGTGAAATCTATGCACCTGACATCTCTCACTTATGTCGGAGTCCTGCTATTCATGTAATAAACCCTCTTCCTCATTTCACAGTGCAGAGGGAATGAATGCTGGGGGCTATGGAAACCTATTGATGAGCATAGAACAGCCCCAAGGCGAGTACAGCGTTACCGTCTCCTTCCTGAACCTCATCACAACACTTGTCCGGGTGAGTGCTTCTGGAATGGTCTGCATGTGAAGGCAGCTGTAGGCTGTTACGATAGGAAAGTGAAATACAGCCGTGTCTGAGATCCCTGTGCAACAAATAGGTCTCTATGAGTAATCATTGCGTGACGCTCCCTTCCATGCTACTGTTTGTGCTTGCTCTGTATTCGTATTTATTCAAAGAACTGTTATGATTTATGTGATCTACAAAAGACTAGAAGTCACTTGTAAACCTATATCCCCATGATCAATAGTTTTCTCACGCTTTAAAGACATATGGCATATCTTCTTGCAAAAGGTTTCTTGTCCTTTTAACTAGAAGGGGAACAATAACATTTCTGTTTCTCCCAGGGACAACTTGGTAGCACCCAGAGCCAAGGACTTGTGCCTTGCATTGTGTTTGTCCTGAAGGAGATGTTACCAAATTACCACAAATGGCGTTACAACTCTCATGGAGTGAGAGAGAAAATTGGTAAGGATGTTAGGGGTGTGAGGAGAAGGAGGAGGAGGGGATAAAAAGGATCACCTGTCTTCTCAGAGAGGATGTGTGAAGCTTTTACTCCTTTTTTTTTTTTTTTTAATCATACCTTTTCTAGCAGCCATTTGGGATTTGATTTGTACATCTGCCAGTATTGCTAGATGCTGTGATTTGTCTGAAAATATTAGGAACTAGTCCTGAAAACTGAGTAATCCATTTCATCTCTGTTTTAGGATGCCTTATTCTGCAGTTGATCCATGCTATACTGAATTTATGCCCTGAAATGGATCCTCGCAGCAGGTAAGGCAGGTGATGGGTTTCAGATCTGCACTAGCCTGTCTTACAGCACAGGAGGGCTCTGTTGCTATCTTTTTGTTTCGGTTTTTGAATGTATATGAGTAGGAATGAACTGGCATGGTTGGGTAGCGCTGGTTTCAGTTCTTCTCAGTGTTCCTGAATATGGGAAGAGTAGAAAAAAATTAGGGACATTGTTTTTAAGAACACCTGGTGAAGAAAGAGAAACCAGTAAGTAGATTTCCTGGGACATACTGCCATCCAGTTTCCTATTTGGTGTATCCGCTCTGAAGAAAGTAGAAGGGAGAAGAAAAAAGGGTTCAGTGGGGTTGTAGAAATTAAGTGGTTACTTTGCGGTAGTTTTCTAAGTGCTAGGTGGGAAAATACTGCAAGTGCTCCTAGTGATGATGTCCTGTGTTCCTGTCTCACAGCAATGCCCCCAGCCTTCAGTCCTTGTGCATCTTCAGCCTGGCCAACACTGAAGCAGGGCAAGCTGTCATTAACATCATGGGAATTGGTGTGGACACTATTGATATGGTAATGGCCTCCCAGTCTAGTAGGTGAGTGGTGTGTTTTGTTTTGGCAGTGTGAGGAAAGAAGCAAATGGTAATATTTGAAATGTAGCTTTAGTTGTTGCACTTAATAGGGAATCGGCGTAGTGGCTAGCCATGGCAGCCTGCCTTGTATGGTCTGGAGGAACAAACCTTGTTTTTTCCGGATCTCTATGAGCCTTTGCTGTACACTATCCATTTCATGCAGTTGTTTCAGTTTTCTATTTCTAAATGATATGTGGAGCATGCCGGGGGGTGTAAATGTATTCAGCTGTTCAATGTTTGCTGGCAGTTACATTTTTTTAAATAAAGAATTCACTTGAACACAATTTATAAGTTTGAATGAGTGAATTGGAAGCGAGATGATGAGAGCCAATGTTGGAAATTCTGTGTCTTTAAGTAACACCAGAGTTCAAGTGAAGCTATGCTCATGAATAATTGTAATAAAGCTTGAACTGTAATTTTGGAAGTGCTAGGGGGATGATCAGTCTTTGCAGGGTGGTTCTGAAAGCAGCTTGGTGTACTCTGGAAGTATTGAAAACGTCTCCAGTGTTGAGTGCCTTAACTTCCTTGTACGGCTTTCACTGAGGCTTGAATCTTTTGCTTTAGCTGTGGTTGAATGTTTATCTCATAAGGAAAACCTTAGGAAAATACCAGACTTAGAACCAGTTTTATCTCTTCATCAGCTTGGCTACACTATAATTTCTGTGATACTGGTTCTGTAAATGTTTCTCCCTTTGTCTTAAAACATTTTAAGTCTCTATATCCCCAAAAGGGGAAAAAAAGTGACAACTGACTGTCAGGCTATTTTTCTTTTTTGCTTGATGTTGAAAACTTGGGGATGGCTAGAGAATATTTTTTGTGGATTTTGGGGGGTGTGTGTTGGATTTCAGCAGCTTCTATGTGGTGACATGTCAGTCTGAGTAAAAATGTCTTATAATCCCCGACTGACAGAGTATAGAATTTCCTCTTTGAATGTTGTGCAAGTAATAAATGTCGGTTGTCAACACAGTTACTTACCTCGGTTTCTTTTTGGAAACACAGTGACGAGTCACAAGGCCAAGGTCAACTGCTAATCCAAACAGTTAAGCTGGCATTCTCGGTTACCAATAATGTCATCCGGTTGAAACCTCCTTCTAGCGTGGTATCTCCATTAGAACAGGCACTTACTCAGCATGGTATGTATTTCTCCGTGGGGGCAGCCTGGGAAGCTATGTTTTTCTGTTATTTGCAAATAGTCAGTGTGCGTCTCATTGCAAACAGTAGTTAAGATTTCAAGGTTCCAAGAAATGGTTTCTAGTGATGGGAGAAGGCTTACTCTCCTTCCTCTAAGGCATTCTTCTCCTCTGGGACATCTTCTGAAGTATTAAGCAAACATGGCGTGTTTGCTGCTTTGTAATGAGATGGGTGTAATTACAGAATATAGTGAATCAGCTGCCATTAATACCTCTGGGTGGGCCCATGCCTTGTTCTTCTGGAAGACTATAACATAGTTTTCACCTTCTGCTGTGGAAATCATTATTTGGTAAATAGTTACATCTTGTTGCAGTTTCTTCTCTTTGATTTTAATTGTGTTCTTTCAGGTGCTCATGGAAACAATCTTATTGCGGTCTTGGCGAAATACATCTACCACAAGCATGACCCTGCACTTCCACGCCTGGCCATCCAATTGCTCAAACGACTGGCTACGGTAAGATGAGACTCAGACAAGTGCTCCTTTGCTTCTCTCCTCGTGACTGATTCCACCACTGAAGTTCTTTCAAAATAATTTAGGCTTTTTTGTATCAGTGAGCTTAATGCAAGTCAGTTGAAGGCAGTGTGGACTGAAAGCTGTAAGTTAGAGCACATTAAAGATCACATAAAGGGCCCTTAGTTTTTAACATAATCTTCTGCTATTTCTGAAGTCGCTTAGCATCTCACTGAGAGGCTTCATATGAGTGGGGTGTTTTCTGCAAAGTGTTTGCACCTCCAGTTGATCTCTTTCCACTTCTTTGAGCAACTTTCTCAAATCACACTCTTAAATACAGTTCCTACACTTTCTTAACTGGAACTTTTACATCTTTCTCAGAAGAGGATCCTGTTTAAGTATTTATTGTGAGCTTTCAACCTTGTGTTTTAGACTTACTCTTTTTGACTACTATACTTCGAGAATGTATTTGCAGTTTTATTAAAGCATATAGGTCCAGCTCTGGGTTTATTTATTTCAAGAAACATTATTCCAAAACTGGTTTTCTCTTTGTCTTTTCCATTTTTGTCATAACCTTGAGAAATAGGTGAGGGATAGAGCAGAATTGCCAGAGAGGAAAATTTGGGTCATCTTCACAGGTTTCTTCCTGCTTAATTACAACAACATACTTTTGAGTTCCCTCACATATGTTCATAGATTCAATATTTTGGGGTTTCAATTTGAAATGCAAATCACCTTTTATGTAGAGAAAAAGCATTCTGTAGAGTTTTGTTATTCTTGCTTCTGATGTTTCTTTCCTGTTGCAGGTTGCTCCCATGTCTGTTTACGCCTGCCTTGGTAGTGATGCTGCTGCCATCCGTGATGCCTTCCTCACCCGCCTGCAGAGCAAGATTGAGGACATGCGTATTAAGGTCATGATACTGGAGTTCCTCACAGTCGCGGTGGAGACACAACCTGGGCTCATCGAGCTGTTCCTGAACTTGGAAGTGAAGGATGGTAGTGATGGATCAAAGGTAGAATAGCAGATATTTGCCCAGTGACTCACTAGTCTTTTATTGTAACATTCATAGCAGTCTTAGGGCACTAGTCTCTAAAATCTGATAGTTCTTACATGTAACCTGATGTGCTTATTGTAAAGATAAGTGCAGCTTGTGCTTGCAGTTAATGGATGTGCTGCTATCCCAGTTGCGCTTTTCCCTATAACCAAAGGGAAACTTTCCCCAGTGTTTCAAGGCAGATACTGAGTTAAAATAAATTCTGCTGCGTCAGACCAAAGATCCCGGTGGCCCACTCGCTTGACTCTGACAGTGGCCAGTCAGTGAAAAAGCTGAAGACTGAGGTACGATGGAGAATATCCATTTTGCAGAATAGCCACTCTGGTGCTTTGCAGTTCAAGGTCATTTTGGGTTGGGACCTTTTGAAGGCACTTGGTTTTACTAAGTCTTAGCTTAGCTCATTTTTTATTCCCCTAAAAATATTTTTTCTCTCCTGTGTTATGACTACATTCCCTGTAGTCTTAATACAAAACGTATGACGGCATCATGTACTCAATATTTATTTGTCTGTGTATTGTTCAAGTGGAATTAAGCACATTCTGCTTTAATAGGTGCCTACATGGTGCTTCTGTGGCAATGTAACCTCTCTCATTTCCTTTTGCTTTAGGAATTCAGCTTAGGGGAGTGGAGTTGCCTCCAAGTAGTCTTAGAGCTGATAGACTCCAAACAACAGGAGAGGTACTGGTGCCCTCCCCTCTTGCATCGTGCTGCCATTGCCTTCCTGCATGCTCTGTGGCAGGACCGTCGAGATAGCGCCATGCTAGTTTTGAGGACAAAGTGAGTTGTTGTTTTTCTACAATGCATTTTCCTTCCTTTTTTCCAAAACACTTTTTCTTTGGTTTGTCAGACTTTTCAGGGACTTCTGTGTCTTAGTCTTTGTGTGCCCTGGTAAGGGTATGTGGTGTATGGGCTTTCAGCTTAGTCTCTCGGGAGAGAAGATGAGAAGCCTGTATGTGCATGTTCAGAAGCAAATAGATTTCAATCTGTTTCTTTTGTACAAAGTTATATAAGCTTCTATTTAGCAAAGTATATTTTCTGTGAAGTTTGGAACAGTCAAAATGCTGCTAGGCATGTGGTGTTGGGGACATATCTGATTTTACTTCTGTATATATCTTTTAGGCCAAAGTTTTGGGAAAATTTAACCAATCCCCTCTTTGGGACCCTTCCTCCGCCTTCAGAATCATCAGAGGTGAGTTACATCCAAACAAAGTGAAGGTAGTTACGTACTTCTCAGAAGAGGTTTCCAACTGATATATGGCTCTTTCCTCTGCTTGCAGTTTTCTAAAAGGAAGTGTGAACAAGTGGTTTAAACACAGGCAGGAGATGAAGTGAATGCTTTCTGGCTTTGCAGAGACTGTGCAGCCATGAACTGTGTTTTGAAATTCTCTGCTCTTTATTCACATATGGAACAAAAATAGATGTTATCTAGTGTCTGGGGTAGCACTCTTTGGAAGGTGTGCTGTCTGTGGTGTATCAGTACTAAACCTCATGTGCTGTTGGTCAGAAGAAACTCCTTTTTTTTTCTTTTATTTTTTTAGGCATAGCTCAGGCTGACTAGTATCAAGGAGGAATAGATTAGGTTCTTGTTATTGTTCCTTTCTGTGTGAGTTTTTCCCTTCATTATGAAAGTCCTGTGCTCTCGCTCAGAGGGACGCTTTGAACACAGAATTCTTTCCTTATTATCACCAGTCCATGGTCAAATGACATAACTATTGCTATCGTGGGAGAAACAAGACTCCTGCAAAACTTAGAGTATCAGTCACTGCAAGTATATGGGTAGGAGTAAATTAGAATTCCATTCACCTTGCAGAGCTAGTTGCTCAGATTTTACTCTTTTTTGTCTTTTTAGCTGAGTGTCTTGGATACCTGTGCCTTAATAATGAAAATAATCTGTTTGGAGATCTACTATGTTGTCAAGTGAGTCTTTTGATAGTCTCTTCTTCATTCCTGTACTTTTTAATTATCTAAACTGTGTGCGTTAAATCTTGATAGACCACGCAGGCTTTGAGTGACAAAGTACATGTAATCCTGTGAAAATGTGGGAGGATCAGTGATTTATAAACAAATCACAAAAGTGCCTTTGAGATTCTTGCAATCACCAATTGCAGAAAGAGATGTTACAGTGTTTCTGTAACCTATAGGTGAAAACGTTAGTATTAGTATTTTCCTTGTACCCTGGAATGAGAATATACAGTATTTATTAAAACTAATTGTAAACTAAGCTAAGTACACCTACTATAGTGATTGTTGAATAACATTTTAGTAGTTTTCTCCTGCTCATTTTGTTTTCCTGGACTTAACTGCCCTTTAATGCCGAAAACTCACTATTATCTAAAATTGCTGCCTAAAAAAAAAGAAAAGAAAATCATAGATTTTCTTCAGGGATCATGCTTTTCCTTCACATTTGATGCAAAAAGCGTGATTCCCTGCACAGGTCTAAAATGCGGAATAACCTTCACTTGCAAGCTGTGTCCGTGGCTTTCCTACTTGAATCTCAGAAGTCGTCTATTTTCTGACCAAAGAATAAATGAAGATAATTTCTCCTCTTGATTTGGTCAGGGGCTCACTGGATCAGTCCCTGAAAGACACGCTGAAGAATTTCTCCACCAAAAAGCGCTTTGCTTATTGGTCAGAATATGTGAAGTTACTGGCATATCACGTGGCAGAGACAGAGGGCAGCAGCTGTGCCTCCGTGACAGAGTATCAAATGCTGATCTCAGCCTGGCGGATGCTGCTGATAATCTCTACTAGCCATGTAAGAGCTACCTCTTATCTTTCATGATAGTCTGAAATTAACATTTTGAATAGTACGATGTCAGCTTCTCGGAGACAGCTAAACCATAATGAAGAATTCGCTGTTTTTTCATTCAATTTTCTTGTATATATGCTTACAACACAAGTTGGCACGAGCATGGTACAAGAGGTTAGAGTAGGTGGTGTTTTGCGATTTGATCAAAATGAACGTGTTGTCTGTCTGAGCAGAGGAGGGAGGTAGTAAATAATTTTTATAGCAATTCTAAGTAATTCTGTAGTCCTGAGGAGATTTTCCTGAGTCAAGTGACGCAGGGATGCACCATTAGGGAAATTAGTTATTGCTGACTTCTTGACAACTGTTAATGAAATACTTCCGTGATTTCTGTAAAACTGTATCACTCAGCAGCTATAAAATTTGGTGAATTCTAAAGTAACAAATTAGAACAGTAGACTGATATTAGACTGCTAAGAAGGTGCATCTTTTGTTGTGCTTGATTGATCTCTGTCTTTGTTGATTGATCTTAGGCGGATATAATGCATCTGACTGATTCTGCAGTTCGTCAGCAATTATTTCTGGATGTACTAGATGGGACCAAGGTTTTGGTAGGTGCTGCTGCGTTCTGTCAGTTCTTTAATTTCCCAATTGCTCATCTCCTCCGTGCTCTGAGGAGTTCCATTTATGCAGCTGCTTGCCATCATAAGTGTTTTTTTGATCCTGTGAAATTGGGTTGTAACAAAATCTCTCTCCCTCAACTGATGAGCTGCTTACAAATCTTTATTTTGTATGTGTTATTCTTGTCATCACTGGGTGACCCTGCAGAGGGTCCTGACTCTGGTTCCCTTGATGCTGCTAGCTGCCGAAGAGCAAACCTGCTCATTTGGTGGTGGTGCTTGGGCTGGGGATTTCTTAAAGTGTTCTTACATGTGACTATTGCAACGGTAACTCTTGCGGTATTTCTTTTTAGCTTCTAGTTCCCATGTCAGTATGCTGTCTGCAGCTGGGGTCTATGCTATGTACCCTTCTTCTGATCCTGCTCAAACAGTGGAAGAGGTAGGTATTTTGCTGAATATAAAATCTTCAGAGATCATATTTCAGTGTTTTGCTGTAGTGATAGATTGCCTTAGTGATTTGGGGAGGAAACTGAAGCCTCACAGAATTCTCTTGGGATGGCAAATGTCATGGCAATGGTTGTTGCTGAAATATCTTGTAGTAACACAGTTATGGTTTGGCTTCCTGCTTGCTGGTGAAAAGTATCAAAAAAGCTTTTGTGGTAGTCAGTCCTGCATTCTCACTGTACTGTGCAATGTCGTTAGTGAGATCCAGGTGGTGACTTAAAGTTTATTCGTAAGAACTGTTTTCATTTGTGTGGATCATATAAGTTATGATCCACGCAGCTCAGTCAAACCAATATATTTGTTGAGGGATCTTGTCTAATCTGAAGAGCTCTCCCTTTTTGTTGTCAGCGAGTTGGGTTCTGTGGATAAAATCATAAACTCCTTGACGCAGATTCTGGAGGGAGTGCTACAGGCAGATCAGCAGATGATGGAGAAAACCAAAGCCAAAGTGTTCTCAGCTCTTATCACTGTGCTGCAAATGAAGGAGATGAAAGGTGAGGTGGTGTATGTGCAAGTGTCAAGAGCAGGGCTGCCATGGCTGAATACACCCTAACACTCTAGTGTTTCCAAGATAAAAATATGTATGATGTTAGTAGCGGTAGAGGATGTTGAATATAGTCACCAACCTGTGGGACTTCTCTACTTTTTTCTCACTTGTTTTAGCTCGTTTTACAAAGAGATGAGGTTTATCATTCACAGTATGCGCACGTCTTCCTTTCTCTTGTCTTTCCCCAACAATAACCTCTGCGTTTGATCAGTTTGATAGAGGCAAAATAGGGTTCCTATGTGTTTTTGAAAATAGCTCAGCAGGTGTGGGAGGGACACCCTAGTAATGCCATCTCATAACGTGATTGTAGAGCTCAGATTCTGACGTGAATTTCTAGTTAGAGATAATGACCCAAGCACAAGAAAGTCTTCTGAGGGTACCTTTTCTATAAACCAGAGAAACGAGTCTGGTCATTACTCCTGTCACTTGTGGGTATCTTAACATTGCAGTAGCACGTGAAGACCCTCAGTGGGATCTGGGCAGTAGTTCTCTGTACAACACGTACAAGGGCATCTGTGGTGTTGAGAATTGTATCACCTTACCTTTCCCTGTAGTCCTTGTGCCACTGCTTGGTCTCTGCAAGCCTGTATATTTTGGAAAATAAATAGAAAGTGGAGGGTTGGGGTGTTTCTAAATGCTTTTCTTTGCTGTTGGATTTGAGTTTACAGTCATGCTGGTAAAAGGTGGTGCAACTTATTATAGTAGTTTTGATGAGAATGTAGTGTTTATATGGACTCACAGAACGTAGACGGCACCCACTGGCCAGTACCAGCAATCTGGCGGAATGGGTAGGAAGTGCTGTAGTGAGCAGTTATGGAATAATCTGTCCATAGCAGTGCTTGATTTGTGCCTTGAAATGTCATGAGTTTGTATGATTTCTTGGGAAAACTACATGTTTTTATTACCCAGATGACTGTCTAATCCCTTATTATGTCCTCCTAGACTTAATAGTCTAACTTAGTCACAGTTCCTCGCATTCTGTTTTTTAGGTTTTGAAATGAAAACAGAATCAATATTAACTCCAAGAAATGTGGCCCAGTGATGTTATCAGTTAAACTGGAAACCTAAGTACTAGGATTGTGTGTTAACTGTTGTCTGTTCCGTGTGTGTCACAGTGAATGAGATCCCACAATACTCCCAGCTGGTGTTGAGCGTGTGTGAAACACTCCAAGATGAGGTCATTGCACTCTTTGATCAAACTCGACACAGCCTGACCTTGGGAGATGCTGCAGATGACAAGGACAGCATGGAAACAGATGATGCCTCTCGAGTTAAACACAAGGACCAGCGAGATGGGGTAAAGGACCTGTTCATCTGCTTTGCAGCCATGTTTCTTTTCTCTAGGCAAAAAGTTCCGTGTATGTTTGGAACAACTTTCCCTTGCAGCCTGCCGCTTTCAAAGGAAGTTTCAGCAGTTTCTATTTCAGAATTACTCCGTGTCTTTTTGGCACACATCAGTCTGGGAAATTGGCTGTTGCCTCTCTTTCAGATCTGTGCTAAAAACATCACGATTGCTAATACAGCCAGGAAGTGTGCAGAATATAGTGTGAGGGATACTGGATGCCTTCATTTATGATTCTGAGAATGATTGAACTTAGGTTGTGTTAGTAAATACGTACAAGATTTTCTTGGTATCCATGTCAAGTCTGTACCTCGTTCTCCTTTCCTTGTCTGCAGGTGTGTGTTCTGGGTTTGCATCTGGCTAAAGAGCTCTGTGAAGTTGATGAAGATGGAGATTACTGGCTACAAATTACTAGGAAAGTCCCTGTGCTTCCTACTATCTTCGCCGCGTTAGAGATCAGCCTCAGAGTTAAACAAAACCTTCACTTCACAGAGGCCTCATTACATTTACTGCTGACCTTAGCAAGGACTCAACAGGTGAGAGATGCAGAGAAATGAGAGCATATAGCTATACATTTTTAATAGGAACCGTATATCTCGTTATTCTGTCTGCGATGAAGCTGAACAATGATCTGTAGATAAAGGGGTTTTTTTAGAGGCTGGCAAGCTGTAGGGCCTGTATGTGTACCTGCTTAGTTTGCCTTGTTCTTCTCGATAACGGGATGTCTCAGATGGAAGAGCTGAGCCAGCCAGAGCAGACCTGTAATTTAGAGCAGGCACTTTCACTGAATCTATTCTTCTGCAATGCAAATCATCCCCCCGTAGTTAAAACAGCATTAAGTGTTGGAATCTACATTCTCATTAGTTGCAATAAAGTGTTATTTATCTGTTTCAAATTCAACTTGTGTGGGGCTTTAGGCGAAAGCAAGGTTGTTCCAAAGCCAGCCCTTTTTAAAGATTGGGTGTCACCAGACCAGGTGATACCAAAATGGAATTCATAGTACAGTTATGCAGGTTAGATTTTACTGGAAGAACAGTGTTGCTTTTCTTGAATTTTTAACAATATAGAACTGTGTGTAGATGAAAGCTCTCTAAAAGGGTGGTGACAGTGCAAAGGACAGAAATATCTAATGCAAAATAAGTCTCTCTAGTTCCAGAGAGGAGAGTGGTGTGCAGATTTTAACAGTAGTTTGTTCTGTGTCTTGTAGGGAGCAGCAGCAGTGGCTGGAGCTGGTGTCACACAGAGTGTCTGCCTGCCCCTCTTGAGCGTGTACCAGCTCAGCAGTAACGGAGCTGTTCAGGTGGGTGCAGCTTCATTTTGGGTGGGAATGTGCCAGGAGCGTGTCCCTGTCCTGTCTTGCCTTGTGGGCTGTTGTTGCAGCGGAGCCCTCCCAGTCTGTGAGGCCAGCAGCCAAGAGACTGGAAACTTCCAAAATGGTGTGAAGGGTTTGTGGCTTGTGCCACACTGGGAAGCAGCGTAAATAACTAATTTATTTTTGTATCTGATTTGTTCAGACATCTGCTTCATCTCGAAAGTCGTTGGATGCCCCATCTTGGCCTGGGGTCTATCGTCTCTCAATGTCACTGATGGAGCGCCTTCTTAAAACACTTAGATACAACTTCCTGACAGAAGCTCTGGATTTTGTTGGTGTCCATCAAGAGAGGATTCTGCAGGTATGTCACATATTTCCTCTGTGATGGCTCACTTGGCTTCTGTGCTGCAATAGTGGAAACATGTCAGAAAGTGCAGAGGCATTGAAAAGAGGCGCCTGCCACAGAAAGATTTACAGTAGAAATAGTTCGGTAGTGGGAAGAAGAGGATAGAATATTCAAGCCCTGCAGTCAGGCCAGGATGATTGTTATGATACTTGTTAAAGCTGGGCAGTCACCAGCTGGTGACTCTAGGGGGTTATAACTTTGCTCCAGGTGTTTAATATGCCTGCTCAACACAGTAACAGAAGTGAGAGTTTGATGAGAACCACTTTGTGGCTGTCTGCTCTTGAAAGAAAAGCATGAGAACTGTTTTTGGTGGTGGCTTCGGCTCAGCCTTGCTCAAATAATGAGAATGCTGTGGCCAGGGTTCAGTCACCATTTGGGTTGTCAAGTTCTCATGTGCTGCGAGACTGAAATACCTGTACTGGCTGGAGTGCATCAGTGCAGACGTGCTGAAGAGTCCTGTTTGTATGTAGGTGCTGAATTACCTGTTTATAAGCATGCTGCCTAGGCAAATAGCAGTCTTCTCGTATGGCAGTGCAGTTCATGAAATGCATTGACCTCTGACTAAGAATATAAAGTTCTCTGAGTCTGACCCATGTGCTGTGCTGCTACATTCATGAATGCATTTTCTGTGCCTAACGGCAGATCCTCTGCATCTTCAGCTTTTTCTTCTAGAGAAAGGAATGGGCTTTTTGTGATTTAACTGTAATCACCCTGATTTACTTCTCTCTCCTTTCCAGTGCCTGAATGCAGTACGGACAGTACAGAGCTTGCCCTGTCTGGAGGAGGCCGATCACACTGTTGGTTTCATTCTTCAGCTCTCAAATTTCACAAAGGAGTGGCATTTCCACCTGCCACAGCTCATGAGAGATATGCAGGTAGGAATTGGGATACTGTTGTGGACAATACATTGCCTTGGAGTGCAGGGATTTGCATGCGTTAAGAGAAAATGGCACTGTATCACCTACTCTTTTAATTGGAACTATTGCTGAGGTCATTTAAATGTCTGTCCTGCCAGTACCTTGTCTGAATTGAGTGAAGAAAAATAACTGTTGGGGACAGATAGACGGTAGCTTGGAAGAATAACCTGGGGAATTGGGTGTCTTACTCTCAGTTCTCTGCTGGGTGACTCATGGAAAATACTAGGAAATCAAGAGGCTGCAGTGATCCCTTATGATCACAGTGTTCTCTTTAACTGAATTTTCTGGCTTCCACCAGTGGCAGTGAATAGATGGGTTTTGAGCTTTTAAGAGATTGCTCCTCACCTTATTTATTTCAGGTGAATCTGTGTTACCTGTGTCAGGCCTGTACCTCCCTCCTGCACAGCCGCAAAATGCTCCAGCACTACCTGCAGGTGAGGATGGGGACCCTAAACCGAACTGTAAGTTAGGAGTGTTGCATGCTCATGCTCCCTGTTAAAAGGCAAATATTATTCAATATCCAGGCTCTTGGATATTGAGTAAGATTGTCAGTAATCCTTGTGGTGATTACTGACAATCATCAATAGTTACGATTTGCATTTCTCCACAGCAAAGAAAAAAGTGCAGAGTGGTCTGCACTCTAAAAACTCTGGACTGTGCAAACAAAGCCAGTCCTAGAGAAACAGGAGCCTGTGTTTGAATGGTGCTGTTACCGTTTTATAGCTGCCTACACTGCAGCAAGAAGGCTGCCTTGCTGTAGTACTCTGTAGTGCTGTTAATTAAGCCATCATTGACCTGTTGTCCTTGATCTGATTTAATTTGTTAAGGAGTGATACCTCTTGTTCTTGGGGAATCCTTAGATTCATGAGGTGGAGATGATGCATTCCTACCGATGTTTTAGTTCAGCATGGCAAAGTCTTGGTGTGTTCATTAGAGATTCTTTTTCTGGAATGTGGAATCTAAATAGCCTCTGCAGCTGCCTCCCTGCAATGCAGTGCTTCCCCTGATGCACACCAAGTGTTAGATTCTCGTGCTTCTAGCGGGTGACAGACTTTGGTACTTAATTTCCTCATTCCTTTTTTTGTTCACAGCATTTTTTTTCTTGAAAGTAGTGCAAAATAATCGTACCTGTATTCAAGAATCTCTTTTTTTTCTTTCTCTGCAGACAAAAAATGGTGATTCCCTTCCATCAAGTGTGACTCCCCGAGTGCAGCGTAATCCCCAAGCCTCCTCCAAACATCCCAGCCCTGAGTCAGAGGCAGCGGAAGAGAAAGCGCTGCTTACAGTCCAGTACAGCCTCTTGAAAATCCTCAGCAAAACTCTTGCTGCCCTGCGCCATTTCACCCCTGATGTCTGTCAGATCCTCCTTGATCAGGTAGAGAAAGAGGAGAGAAGCTGCTCCCTGACGGGGGCGGTTTCCAGCATGCCAAGTGATGTTCTGGGTCTGTGTGGACCCCACCATACATCTCTCAGTTGCTCAGCTGCACAAAGCAGGAAGGTAGGACACAAGGAGCTCCCCTGAGGGATCAGTCACGGTCAGAGTGAAAGGAAGGCTTGGCTGAGGGTTTGCGTGATCTGCGCAAGGGTGTGTACGTGTAACCTTACTGGAGCAGACTGATAACCCAGATCGGTTTGTATCCTCAGTATGTCACTCTTCAGAAAAGACATCCTCTTGTTATCCTCCTGTGTCAGTGTGACCTCGTGGCCCCAAGTTCAGAAAAGGAAGGTTTAATCCTTGATTCTGTCAGTGTCCTGCTGCTAATTTTTGGATAGTTAACTTTTTTCCTGCGCGTCTGGGTAGACAAGCCTGGGCATTTAAAAACAATCTGGAAAGAGTCATTACTTTAGCTTGCCACTTGGGGGCAAGCTGTACGGCTTGGGAGTTGGAGAAGGTTCATTCATGTGAGGAGAGCCAGATAGTCTGATCGTGCAGTACTGTGCAGCATGCTCTCTACTGCTCCATCTGTATACTTCAGATGTGGGAAATTATCTCAGAGCTTCTAGTTCTCCATACGAAAAAGAGACTAGGTATTGCACTTAGAATGACAATAGCATACTCATGGCCACAGGGTTCACTCACTCCTCTTTTCGATTCTGTGCAGTCGCTGGACCTTGCCGAGTACAACGTGCTCTTCATTTTGAGTTTTGCCACACCAGCCTTTGATTCGGATGTCGCACCTTGCTTTGGGACCCTCCTCGCCACAGTGAACGTGGCCCTTAACACGCTGGGAGAGGTACTTGACATTTCTCTGTCTGGGAGAGCACCAGCAGTTGCAGTCATCTCAGAGCGCTTATTCAGCTGATACTTTGAAGAGTAGGAGTGTTTCTTCTTTTGCATCTCCTGTCTCTAATGCCTGTCTCTTTTTCCCTCCAAGCTGGATAAGAAGAAGGAACCTTTCCCTCAGGCTGCAGGGCTGAATATGCAAGAGGGAACCAAAACCCTCAAGTAAGTTTCTAGCCATTTGATTTAGTTGTGGACAAGGAGCAGAACCTAATGCTCCTCAGTCAGAACTGAGGCATAGACACAATGGTGTAGCTTCCGAGCTGCTCACTCTGAATCCAAGGAGTTCAGGTAGCCCATCAGAAGCTCTCCAAAGCAAGCAGAGATTTTTTTGGGGAGGGTGTGTGAAGCCATCCCATCCTAAGATGCAGTGTGGAGAGTTGTTTGATGCTTATTTACCAGTATATTTAAATCAGACTTCCCTGATGGCCAAGAATTGTTTCTGCTCTGCACACCAAAGCTTTTGGGTATCCCTGCTTGAGCGGAGTGTGAACAGGAACAGGGTTACCCCATGTGTACCCTGTGTGTGAAGTCGTTCTAGGAGTATGTAACTTTGAAACTAGAGTGTGCTGACCGTTTTGGCTCCTGCTGATGTGTGTTTCTCTGCACAGGTCTCTGCTCATGTTTACAATGGAAAACTGTTTCTACCTGCTCATCTCCCAGGCTGTTCGGTTCTTGAGAGACCCAGCTGTGCACCCCCGTGATAAGCAGCGGATGAAACAGGAGCTCAGCTCTGAGCTGGTAAGCAGCTTGTACCATCCTTCCTCGCTCTTCACTGCAAATGTGTCTTGTGGGAGAAGGTCGTTTGTCTTTGCCTGCCCAGTAGAGCCCATTCCGCAGCGTGAGTCAGCAGCTTTAGGCACCTTGGGCTGCACGTACTGGTGCCTGTCCTTCTGCCACTGGCACCTTGTTTGGGGAGGGAGAGGGGCATGTGTTTGAAAGAAGCTAACTTGTTCTGTGCTTCTAATTTCAGAGTACGCTGCTCTCCAGCCTGTCTCGTTACTTCCGCCGCGGTGGTCCCTCTTCACCTGCCAGCGGGGTTCTTCCCTCTCCCCAAGGAAAGTCGGCCTCCAAGCTGGGTCCTGAGGGGCAGGAGCCTTTGTTTCAGCTCGTGCAGGCCTTTGTCCGGCACGTGCAGAGATAGATTCCGTCCTGCCCCTGCCTCCCTTCTCAGGACTTGCAGCGGAACGATTCATCTCCACCGCAGAAGGCATCACTGTTGGCAGAGCTCGTAACAAGGACTGGGAAAGGGAGGGAGGCCTGGTGTGGGCAGTGGTGTAAACCCAGCTGTAACATCAGCAGCGAGATCCTGTTGAACTCTTGCAGCCCAGTAGCAGAGTGAATGTAAGGAGAGCCGCGTGCGGCCCTTCAGCCATCAGCCCACGTGCACAGCCTGCCCGCTCTACCTGCCAGAGCATCCTGGCGGGGTGCAAGTGCTGAACTTTCAAAACCTTTATTTTTATAGCTTGTACCTCAGCTGGGGAAGCTGTGGCTGGGTGGAGAGAGGAGACAAACTTTCCGCTGGGCATTAACTCTGCTCTTAACACAAGGTGCAATCTGCCTCTCCCTTGCAGTCAGAGTCCAGTTAAGGCACAACCAAGGGATCAGCCAGCAATTCAGAGACCATCTTTCTACTGCTATTTTTGTACTGAATGGTTCAAGGCAAGATGGTGTATGTGTGCTCACGCCTTCCCTTCGCCCTGCAGTCTGTGTGTTGTGTGTGTTTCTGAAGAGCAAGGCCTCACTCAAGGTTTTTAAGTCAAAATTCCATTGTTCCAGTTCTTGCAGTTTTTTGTAACTGTGCCCTATTTATACTGATATTAAAACCTTTATAGACAGCAGCTGGGTCATGGGTTTGTGTTGGACACGGCAGCCTGCAGCACCGATTGTGCATCTTCTGTGCAGTTCTGCCGCGTCAGCTGGGCTGCAGTCCCGGGTAACAGTGATGTGTGTTGTGGCGTGTGAGTGACAATCCAGATACTGTTCGAAGCGATTATACAAAGGTTTGATTCCCTCAGCTTTCCCACACCCACTCCCTTTCTCTTACTCTCATGTTGGGGAACTTGTGGGAGGTTTTAAACGAGCATCACTATAAAATACCCCTCAGGGATGATTCTTCTGCACACGATGGCGTGGACCACGCACAGATTGCTCTGTGCACAGGCCCAAGCTGGTCCTTTGCAGGCTCCAGCTCGAAGACAGACACTGTCTCCAGTGAAGTCGCTTGTGCTGTTGCAGCTCTCTCAAGTAGATCAACAGGCTCTTTAACGTTCTGAGGCTCAATGTGGGATGGAGGCACTAAGAGAAGGTCAGTGGTTATTGCTTAAAATAAAGCCTGAAATCTAGACAGACTTTCCTAAGGTAAATCAAATTTCAATGTAGCTGTGAGCTAGTAACTTACCAGTTCTTTCCTAAAGAGATATTTGATTGCTCTACCAGTCAGAACCGTTTTTAATCACAACGGTTTTAAGAGACCAGAGCGAGAAAATTAGATTATGTTGCTTTGAGGTTGTTTTTTTTAAATCCTTGTATGCTTAAGTGCCGGTGATACTCTAGCACACTTTTTTTGGATCTAGTTTTACTTACCCTGGAGGCTTTGGAGAGATTTGAATGAGCTGCCTGTTTGGCTGGAGCAAAGTGGTCTTAAAGTAGGAGAAAGAGGGGCCTGATGACCTTCCGAAGGCTCAGGTGAGCTGCTCTGTCCTTGAGGGAGGTGATGGGACAGTCCCAGCCCGATGGCGTTTAGATGGGGCTGCCCGTAACTGGTGACGCTTTCTGCCATGGGGAACTAAGAGTGCGAACGTGGAGAGTTGAAAGCGAAGAACTGCAGAGAAGGTAGCGATGTGGTGACGGGTAGCTGTGGGGAGTGGAAGGAAAGCCAGAATTCAGGACATCTAAGCAAGTGCGGTAGTGCTTAGGGCTGTAATTTGATAGCTCTTGTCGGTGTCCTTCCTTTTGTTACAGCTTCTGAAGTTACACGCAGTGTGCTAATCACTTCATTAGTGTTCAACAAGAATGGATAAAATGAGACTTCAGGGAGAAGTAATACACTCTTTTAGATATTTACTCAAGCAGTAGAGTGAGAGTTTAGGGGGCTATGCAGGAGTCCTTGGTGCCAGACAGCAAAGAATAGTGGATGCTGTCGGTTACAGCTGTGTCTTAGAGCAACACCTTCCCTTCAGGCAGCGGCGTTTCAGCCCTGGATTGTCCCTTTACCTGCCCCTCAGCCACAAAGGTGCATAGAACAGCCTTCGGCCAGGGGTGGCTCACCGTGGCTCCTGCAACTAACCACCACGGGAGTGTAATCTTTCTGTAAAGAGCCAGTTAGAAGGAGCGCTAGATTTTCCACGTGCTCTTTTCTAATGCAGAGGGAAGGGAGCGCTGCTGCCAGAACAGACTTCCTTCTGGCTGCTCTGAGGGAAGAGACACCATTTTCTGCATCATTAACTTGCTGCTGTTTTTGCTAAAGCTGTTCTCCCTCTTTCTTTAATGCCAGGGGGAGGAATAACAGGGAAATGGGGATGGTACTGGTGAGGGAAGGGTATTCGTACTGGAAGGTGGAAGGACAGGAGGCAGGTGTAAATCTCCCAAAGGGTGGAACTGCGATAGTGGTAATCATGGCAGTTGTAAAACTAAACCAGTAGCACGACACTATTTCCCCGTTCCCTTTTATTTGAGTTTAACTAGAAAAACTGAGTGCTGTTGCTACGCTGCAGAGCGTTTCAACACCTGCTTTTCCCAGGAGTTCTTTCCAAGCTGGGTGCTAGGGACAAGGCTTTAGATTTTAGATTAGCAGCAGATCTAGTTTCCATAACAACAACAGAAGTCTGTTAGATCTAGAGTAGCATTCCCAGTCTCTCAGCAGCTGAAGTCATGCTGCTGCTCTACTTCTGCTTCAGGTTAAGGAGGAGCTGTTGTTTCTTAGAGTTCCTCAATCTGTAGTACAACTGAGATGTGTCATCTGGGAAAGGGACTGCAAGACATTAACAACCATAAGGCACGGTGACAGTTTCAGCAGGGACAGGAAGGGCGAGCAGCTTTGTTTTGCTTTTACACCTGGCTTCCAAGCCTGGAATAGCAGAGCGGCCCCTGAGCTGCCTCCTGCCAGCGCTGCTTGTCCCTGCAGTCGCGTGGCTGGAGAGCAAGGGCAGCCCTGAAGCCACACAAGACGCTGAGGCAGGAGGTCAGGCAGTTTGTTTATTGGCAAATAAGTGCTGAAAACCATGAGCCCTACATAGACAGGTGCTCAGTGCCCTGTTACATTAGAGTGGTCACGATACCGTTGGGGAAAGTGCAAAAGATCAATAAACAAGCAAAGGTAGTTCTGACATACCGAGGGGAAGGGAGCGAACAGAGAGCCTGGTGCAGGTGAGTTTCTCTTCCATCCGGCTCGAGTGGAAAACTAGTTACACAGCAGCGGAAGGCCTTTAGGCGAGCTCTAGCCAAAAAGCTCATTATAGGATTAAGTGCCGTACACACCCGAGCACTCCCTTTGGGCTAAACCCCCGCCTCCACCAAGGGCAGCCTGGATTGTTTCGTGTGTGTATGGCCAAGAATAGCTCCTCGGTGGAGACACCAGCAAGGGGGACTATCCCTGGCTGTGCGGGGCTGCACCAAGTCTGTTCACTGCTGAGACGGGAGGGGAAGCATTAGTTAAATCGGTGATTGAGGGTGAAAATAAAGTCAGGCTAAAACATGCCTGGGACAGACACACTGAAAGAAAAGCCTGGACAATTAACACAGGGAGCAAAGCTTGTAAAAAGGCTTGTAAACTCTTTGCAGTCCAAGAGCAGTTTCTCAGAGGAAATGCAAGCAAGATGCATGGTCCCTTGCACTGAGGTTTGGTTTTCCGACATACAGGCCCTATTTCACAAAGAAATTTCCTTCCAGCTTCAGAGGACAGTTCTAGATTGAAGCCATCAGGCACCACGACAGCAAGCGTGGCTCTGGGCGAGCCCTGTGTTACCGGTCTCCCACAGGTGAGTAAAGTGGGTGGGTTTAACAGGCTCTTAATTCTTGAATTCAGCTTCCTTGCCTTAAGAGCTAGAACGTGTCAGAGGGTTTGTGTGGGACACCTCCCCACTGGAATGCTTGATGGTCTGACAGGCAATTCTACTGCGGAGGAGGAGGGAGGAGGACGGGAGGGGCAGACAGGCACGAACCCACAGCAGACACAAGGGGAGTGAAACCGAACCTCGGTGAGCAGCGCTGGGGGGACAGCGTGCCGGCCCTGGGAAAGCCACTGCGATAGACAAGACAAGGTAGGGTAGAAAAAAGAAATCCAGGAATCTCGCGCCATCAAGACTAACCTCAAAGCAGGCTGCACTGGTAGTTAACAAATTCAGTCTTGGGTGCCATCAGCCCTTTCCCAAAACCTTACTGTAACAGTTTTACCACTTCTTTCCCACAATTCCCGTATTAGCAATGGAGTGTCAACCCTGAAGAGAGCGATGGTCTCGGATGAAGAAATCCGCATTAGAAGTGCCAGGAGATGAGGGGTGCAATCTGCTTGTACATTCTTCTTCCTGGAGACATTTAACTTAACAGTTCCAAGTAAGTGACAGGAACTTTCCCTTTCTGGTTCCCTCTTTCCCCTATGAGCCAGTCTGGATCCATGCCTGGCAGGCTGTACACAGTGATCATCTGGGGAGAGAGGACAGCATTAGACAGGACTTTACTCTGCAGACAGGGCCAAGAACTTCAGTCAGATGGGGCCTGAAGAACAATAATTGCTGAAGTTCATTTAGCCGGCATCTGTGCCCTTTCCCCGGAGCTTTCTGCAGCTTTAACGGAAAATCTACAGAAATCTGCCCAGTGCTGTTCCTGCTGCCTTTCCAGTCTCCAAACTGACTTAGGGTATTTTTGCATGATATTGCTATGTCATCCCTGCTGAATACAAAAGTTCAGCCTAGTCAACAAAAGAGTTTGCAACTTGCTGAATTTTCTTTTTTTCTGAGCATGATTAGCCTAGGCCTCCAGCCAGGAGCTTATCCCACTGCTCTCGGAGAAGGTAGCTGTGTTTGAGGGTCAGGGTGAAGATGCCAAGTATTGGAGTATTTTGTGAGCTGGGTACAGCTGGACTCCAATGGGAGTAGAAGAGTTATTGGTGTGACGTTCTTAAACAGCAAATGGCCGTGAGCACAAGCTCACTGCAACTCAGTGGATACTAGTTGCGGATACAAGGGGAAGATTCTATTAGCAGTTCCATAAACCAGGGGCTTTAGGGGCAGGAAAAATAACCAAGACCTTGCTGAGCACAAAATGGGCTGCTAACAGTTATAGCAAAATTCAACTCAAAGAAAAGTTACCAACCTCATCCGCAAGAAGTGCCAGCTCAGTGCTGTCAGCTGCTTCATAATCATAGAGGACTCTGGCCTTCCGTGTCCCGCTGGCAGGAGGCTTGACTTCGTTCGGGTTCAGTACACTCTCTGCCACGGTATTAGGCACCCCAACAATCGTGGGCACAACTGGAATAGTAGGCACAGCAGGGAGTGTGGCAGCAGCAACAGCTGGAGGAGAGGTAGCAGCTGGGGGAGATGTGGATTCTGTGTTGCCTACGAATGTGCCCGAAAATCTTACAGAAGAGGGGGGGAAAAAAAAAAAAGCGGAGTTCAGCGAGGCTCTAGTACGGGGAACCAAGGACCAGCTCTTTCAGTAGTCACACTGCAGAGATCATGCTCAGGAGTTTAACAGCTGTAATGTATCTACGCTGGCCTTTGAGTGAGGAAATGCACTCAGCTCTCCGGTGCTGAGACTGCGACAAGTAATATTTGTCTGCTTGTTTGATAGCAGTGTCCTGCTACAGGACTGGCACCCAACTGGCAGAGCGCGAGGCTGAAGCGTGGCACCAGAGGGGGTCTGGGCGGGTGCTGTTCTTGGCTCTGCACCTGTTTTACTGGGGCCATTGTGCTGTGTCCTTGCCCTGCTCTCACATGGTCCGTGTTACCCGTTTAGTCTGCGAGTTCTTCAGGAAAGGGACACTCATTGTTGCTGTCAAACTGGATGCCAAATTGGAGGCTCCCAGGCTTTCTGGGCTCTCTAGAGAGAGACAGTAATGGAGCTCGGTCTCGTTTTATAGATAGTCCCCTCTGCACTGAAGGGGCACAGCTCTGGCCCTTGCTGGCCTTTGCAGGGAGTCTGCAGAGACTCCAGAATCTGGCTGAGGTGGCAAGATCTTAGAGCCAGTCCCATGCAACATCTTACTTACATTTCTCCTTTGGAGCTGCAAGCATGGAAAAGAACAGAACAGGAGTAGTGAGTGACCGTGCAGCGGGAACAGCCCCTCCCGGGTCAGGCCGCCGTGCCGGTGTGACAGGTTAACAGACAAACCAGCCCCGTCCGCGCCCACGGGATGTGCACCCACAGCACAGAATCCGTTACTGCTGCAGCTGAGGCTCGCTGCTTGGCAACAGGAATTTGTCTCCCATGCGACTTAACTAATTTAGAGGAAGAACATTCAAACTCTCACGGCCATCGTGCTTTGAGATGAATGTATAAAACCCAGACAAATCCAATGGCAAAGCCTGCTCTAAAAGCACTCCCGCTGGGATTGGTCACCGTTCTATAAGCTCAGAAGCTCTGTCAGGGGTTGGAGGGGGCTTTAAAACTTCTACCCAACATTATAACGTGGGGTGGGGAAGGACGCCTGAAGGTAGCCAGATGAGTAACCCTTAGAGAAGTTAAAGCAGTCTCTTATCTCACCTGCCCAGTTGCTTCTGCAGGTCCAGCATGTATTGGTAACACTGAGCATAGTAGTTGGTCTGAGACTCCACAAACTCATGGAGACAGCGAAGATGATTCACCTGGAGGGAGAAGGACCATGAGTCTGTGAGTTGGGTGCCAGGCACAGGAACCCTCTCCCTGCAGCTGCGACGTCCCCCCATGGGAATCAGACTTGTGCAGGCCAGTATTTAAGAGAGTTACTTGGTTGGCTTGAATACACTCATTTGTTTGGTTTGGGAACGTTGCATAGGCCCAAGGGTGATCCCAGAGAGGAGGCTGCTCCTGGCGCTCTACCCATGCGTCTCCTCCACAGCTCTAGTGAGGGAAGAACAAGGCTTTTCGGGCTCAGAAGCATTTTGAGGACTGCAGAACTGCAGGTGTCACAGTGTCACTGCCTGCTCATGCTTCATTACGGTTTTAGTTTGAACATTCCAGATTTTATGGGGATGTTGCTGTAGCCTCCAAATTTATGACCTCTTCTACCTCTGCTCCCAGTGCAGGGCTCTCGCACCCTCTCAGCAATCTTTGAGAAAGGAGCCAAGAGTCTCTGTAGTCCCTGTCACCCCCAGTTACCTAGGAAGACTCACATGTGTGCTGCTGATCCCCTCCAGCAGGAGACGTGTCACCTCTGCCTGTCGATCAAACTCGGTCTGCGTGAGCCTCAGCTCGTGCTCTGCCTGTAAAACAGCACGGGGTGTTCAAGGCGGCACAAGGCAAGGACCCCTGCTCTGCCTCTTCCAACACCCACCTCCTCCACCAACCCCCCTTTTGGCACTGAGACAAGTGTGCTGTTGGCTCAGTAGGATCCACGTGCACCTGCAACACGGAACATCAGGCACAAGACACCCTGGATGAGGATCCCAGAGGCCTCTGGCTGTATTTCAGCTCAATTCCCGCTTGATCCTGCACTGGATCACTGCAGGTCACGGAATGGCAGCTCAAGACTGATGCATCAAGCTAGGAAGCTCCTACTCCAACAAGACCAGCACATGAAGATGGAGAAGCTTTGTTAATCTCAAGGATTGTGGGAAGCCAGTCCCATGCCATCACCCGTCCTTTTATTACCTTTTGTAGGACTCAGAGCTGGACAGCCAATGCTGCTCATCAGCGTCTGTCCCCTGCAAAGGTAACACTGGAAACAGGACGGTGCCCGTGGTCAGCAGCCCCTGAGTCTGCTGCAAAATACAGCTGTGCAGCTCTGTTAACCCCCGCTCTGAGCCTAGAGGCACCGGAACGTGACAGCCTCCCTACGTTCCTCTGCAGAAGTGTGATCTTTTGCCAGTATCCTTTTTCTCATCCCAGAACAGAGGCCGAGGCCAGGGAGCATTTACCAAATTGCTGTTACTTGACTGCATCTCTCTGCAACGGAGATGACCATTCCTATGAAACTTCTACGCAAGCCTCTCCTTTTAAGCTAGTTACTTATTTTGAGCTAGGAGGAACTAAACAGCGGTTAATAAACGGCAGCTATGCAGCAGCCATTGGGGATTCAGAGACTGCCTGATACTGGAGACGCTGTTTACCAAACAGACAGAACATCTCTCCCCCACCAGCAAACAGCGTTATTTACACTAGGGCAGTTTCACAGTTCCAGAATACCCGGGTGGATCCTTGCAAGGAGAAGAGCTCCAGAAGCGGTGGAGCAGTCAGGTGCTCTGGTGCCTGCCCCCCCTCCCCGCTGCCAGAGGGAAAGGGGTGACAAGCGGGCACACTGGCTCTCTCTAGCACGCCTTGCTCCTTAACGCCAAGCGGAACATGCCAGCTCCCTCAGGATGTGCTGTGACCAATAGCACAGAAGAGCGATGTCCACTCAGCTACAGCTTGCTGGAAGGAGAGGAGTGCGGGTTCCGTGTCCTCTTCCCCTTCTCCAGGAGGGTGCAGCAATCGGAGGGGTGCCTGCCGGGGTGCGGCGGTTCCTGCATGGCACCAGTTCTGCGCCAGAGCTCCTTTTGCTGCTTTGGAAATGCCCTGAATGTTCCGGTACAGGAACGACTTGTCTGGAATTGACCCCAGAGAGCTAATCCAGACAGGCTGACAGTCTCGGAGCAGAGGCCACAACGCTGGTGTTTCTGAGCGGGGTCACCCCGGAGGAGACCCAGCCTTCTCAGCAGGGCAAGCTGGAGCTGCTGCCGTGGGCCATCACATCCCTCATCTGGTACCAGCGTTACCGGTACTGTTGTACAGCTAGACTAGAACAAAGAAACGCTTTGACTGTCTTTTAATCAGATTTGTCTATTTTAAGCTACAGCTGATCTATTTTCTTGCATCCTCTGTATGAAAGGGATTATTTAAAGGAGAAGGAGGATATTACAGGAAATACCAGTGCGATGCCTTGCAGATTCCTGCTCCAGTGAGCTGAGGTGGTGGCAGAGCTATTTGAAACTTGTGACAGACAGACACAGCTCCATTTGGCACCGCCTGGGATTTGACCCATTGCCTCTCCCTGCTGGCTCGGAGCAGTTGCGGGCTGTAGTTTCCCACGAAGCCAGCACTGGACTGTGACCTGGGAGGTCCCTTCCAGTCTTGTGCTTCTCCAAGACGCAGAGAACTTTGAAGTTTACTGACATATCTTGGTCTATCCAACCAGGACAGACCAAAGATAGAGGGACAGGGCCTTGCATGCTTACAGCTGACCGCAGTCAGCTTATCTGTTTGAGGGACTGAAGGATTTAAAGCCCAGGATGAGCTGGTTCAAAAACAGCCAGTCTGCTCTGACGGTGCATTTAGAGGCAGTAAGTGTTGCTATCATGCACAGCATGCAGGAACGTGCCATTCTACCACCTTGCAGTTCAGGCTAACATCTGCTGGGGGGTGTCTGAGGTATGAAAGGCAATGGGATCCCAAAAGGTGTCTCTGGAAGCTCCATACCATGCTGGAGCTCCACCCAGAGCTCACCCTGGTCTCCAGTCCACTAGCAGCCCTCCATCCATCTTCATGGACGAGTCACACTCCCGTTAGGGAACCCAGAAAATAAATGAGATCTGGGACTTTGCCTCCATGGATCTGCTCAGAAGGGTAAGTGCAGCTCACCCAGACAGAGTCAACTCCATGACAGGCTCCAAACCTCCCACCCTGCCTCCTGACAGAGCTGTTCCCTCCAACAGCTGAGGCTGTTCATGGGGAAACCCTCTGTCCTTGCTTCAGCTCTGCTCAGAGCTGCTGCTTGGACCCCAGAACATGCAGGTAAGGGGCTACTAGAGGCTAATGCACGGCACATGCAAAATTGGAGCAGGCAGGGCCTTTGCCACAGGAGCAGAGCTGAATCACGTCACAGCGCATCACCTCTGCTCCGGTGACACCAGTGCAGGGCGCTCAGAGGTGTCTCTTCACATACGCCTGGTTTGCCTAGGAAGTCTCTCACACTAGGTACAGCCAACTGGCCCACGGGGCAGGCTCTTCCCAAGCCACTGTCGGAGTCGCACTCAACCATACAGCTGCAGGATCAGGACTGGGGTGACAACAGCAACATCCCACTGATCCTCCCCTGCACGTGTGCAGGGACATAGGCAGGAAGGAGTTCACAGCACCCCCACCCCCTAAACACCACCCAGAAGGTTTGAGCACGATCTCAGCTGGGTACTTACTTTTTCCACCTCGTCGCTCCAAAGCTGTAGGGGCCACAGAGCAACAGGAAAGGAGATCAGTGTTGGAGACGTCGAGAAGCACTCGGCATTAACACCAATTGGCCAAGGACGCTCCGTGGACACAGCAGGCCAACTCCGGGGACACGCTAGCCCTTCACCCAGCAGCAGCCGCCAGACTGATGCCCCTAGCCCTCATTCTTGCACCCTCCAGCTCAGTTTCACAATGGGAGAGCAAGTCCATGTCACCAGAGCTAGCAGCTCTGCTCCCTGCCAGGGCTGTTACAGCAACTGCATTCATTGGGCTCCAGGAAGAAAAGAATTAAAGCAGCAGAGCCCTCTGAACAGCAAGGGTTTTACTTTGCTGAAGGCTGCAGAGGCTGGTGTTGAAGGAGAGCCCTTCTTTTAGGATGGTGGAGAGGCAAGTAAGCTGCTCGAGCCCACAAATAGGGCCTAGGAGCCGCCGTGAGCTCAAGCCAGACAGAGGACAGTGTTCCTCACCCACTGGTCTAGAGATCCCAGGCTAACGGGATCATTACCCAGCCAGGCTGCACTACCGGCAGGCACGTTTAGCTACAGCAAGGAGGAAGCAATGGCTGGATGCTGCTTTTGAGCCAGGCAAAACATCACTCTACTCTTTCCTACTCTCCTCACCCCCAGGGGCACACTTGGGGCAGCACAACACTGCCAGCTGCTTGCTGGGATCTGGCTCCAGGACATGAAACAATTGACAACAAGTCACGCACAGCAATGGGAAAGGGAGAGAAGAGGGAGAAAAAACACATTGATCCTTCCCAGAGGTTCTTGGCTTGGCCTTTCCTCAGCAGACAACTACTCCCTCAGCCCTGGTAACATGAAGAGAAATCAACTGGAACCACACCAGCCTGCCACCAGCACCCTGAATCAGTGGGGCCAGGGGGAGGTGGTTTCTGAAGTTCCCAGCTTCACTCTCTGATGTCACCTTTGCAGTTCAGGGAAGTTCACCACAGCACTGCTGAACCTACGCTGCAGGCACCTGGAAGCCCCATGCTGGATGCTGTGGTGTCAGAGGGAGAACACTCTCTGTTTAGACCCAGGGTCTCCCAGCTGAACCTTGCTGAGGTTTGCTCACCAGCAACTGCTCTCAGGTGGGCTGTGGCAGCCCCAGGTGCAGAGACAACTTCACCAGGCAATATAAGGAGCACCTGCAGGAGCTGCCTGCACTGCTGAAAGGCTGAAGCAGGAAGGTGTCGTGCCAGCTCCTTGGCTTGCTGCCTGCTCCTGTTCCAGCTTCTGTCCCCTGGCCTGCAGCTCAGCTCCTGTTCCATGGTATGTAGCCTGATTGGCATCTCTTCTTACTTGAGTAGAGTTACTGTAGCTGGTCCCCTTAAAATCGCAGGCTGTCCCTGTGTGGTGCTCAGCGTACCGAGGCTGTGTGTTTTCTCTGACCTTTAGGTGGATGTTTTGTTACTGCAAATCAGAAACTGGTTCAAATGAGGCCTGGGCAATTTCAGCTATGCGTGGGGACACAAGCCCTTTCCCCTTCTCAGTCTAAGAGAAGGAAGGCAGGTGGTGGGAAGATCCTCATAGGCGGCTGAGAAGCAGGTCCTAGCCTGAACTGCTGCTCTGGCACAAGGCCTCTGTCAGCACACCATCGTGTTTTTGGAGTAAGGTTTACTATAGGGGCAATGGGAAGCTCTCACTCTGGCCACACGTCTTCCTACTTAGACACTGTAGACAGTACTTAAGCCATTTTGGGCCCATTTCATCATTGCAATTCTGAATTCGTAGCCAGATTTGTTTCTCTTCTGTTGGCCTTGCTGTGCAATCTTCAGCTCTGACCCTGCAGTGCTCTGGGGCAGCCCAGCTTTGCCCCGATCTGTCCCTGGGCTAAGGCAAGGCACAATGTGTCTCTAGTCAGAAGCGTTTCAGACAGCTCAGGGAGCCAGAAAAGCCAGGATCTACACCTGTCTTCCTCCCCCCCAGTTCAAGCCAGAAGAACCCTCTTTCAGGTACTCAATATGTTTTTCTTGGAATCATTCCTAGGAGTACAGCACACAGCAAGTGGCAGGGTCTGAGAGAAAGGGATATTTAGGCTTACACGGCCTACATACACCTTCTTACACAAAAACAAAAGGTCAGTGTGGGAGAGAGGAGAAATGGCTCCTCAGCCTCCAACTCCTACAAAACAAGGGAGGTCCTTGTCTCCAGGTGGATCTAATTCCATCTAAGCCCTCCTGTTATGGAAGGGGAAAAAAAATAAAAGCCCCATGTTATCCACCTCTCAAAAAAAAAAAAAAAGCCACCAGCATAAATTTAGAATCCAAATTGGAGCCCTGCTGAGGGCATATGGTCCAGGAGAGAGCTGACCTGTTTGCTCACCTGTAAGATGAAGTTGTTACCTGGGCATAAGCAATCCCTTCTTCCAGAAGGGAGCAGAGCTCAACAGCAAGGTGAGCAGCAACCACTGCTCTATGCTGTCGGTACACACTAAGACTAAAGTAGCACAAGGATTCTGGCCTGGAAGAAAAGCAGAGCAACAGCATGAAGAGCTCCTACCTTGCTGCAACGCCTGACCCCTCGGGGCGAATGCTGGGATTAGAGAGCTTGCTGCAAAGCAGTCCTGCCTGCGTGGAGCTGGGGAGCAGTCTGGGCTTAGCCCATAGTTTGCTAACTAGAGATGCCAATCGTTATTCAAATCACCCCTGCTAGTGCAGCTGGACTTCAGGTGGCACTTCAACCATCAGATGCAACCTCTGAAACAGTTTTGGGAGCCACAAGGATCACTGCTGGCTAGGCCAGCAGGTTTCCTACAGGTCCTCCTGGTAGCAGGCCCTGCTGTGTAACCATCAAACATGACTAAGTGATCAAGGTCAATGCTGGCTGCGTACCTAGAGCAAGTCAGCCTCCTAAAGCCCTGCTCTAACTGTCCCATACCATCATCACTGCTGTCAGAGCTTCTCCAGGAGAGGTCTGAGGAGGGACCACTGAACTAGTCCACCCTGGCACATCTTGGCCACCTGTGGGCTAAAACTGCCCCAAAATCTGTTCTCCTGTCATGTTACTGTGCTTGGCATCTGCTCCCCAGAACAGCTTTGCAATACGGCAAAAGCAGATCAGCTTGCAGTTCAGTGATGACTAGACATGTTCACCTGAGCATTTGGGCGCTCTGCAAGATGCTAATGCGTGTTATGCAAATGCTTGCCTTCAGGTCTGCTTTAGAAAGCCCCAGAGAGTGATCGGGATACCCTGGTCCAATAAGGGCTATTCAAAGACAGGGAAAGCCCAGTTTCTCTCCTCTGGTTCTCCTAAAGCTCAGTTTTAGTCCATTATTGCGCTGTCCTTGGAACAGACCTTTCCAAGGGAGAAGCCAGAGCCGCAGGCTCACTGTGAGTTGTTGTGTTAGGAGAGATGGAGACTGAGCAACTGCTACAGCACCACCAGTATCTGCCTTTTCCTAAGGAGCCTCATCACCGGGTCTTCTAGCTTTTGTGCTTCTAGCTATTGTGCAACGCTATTTCTGATCCCAGCATCACTCTCCAAGAAGGTCAGGACAGATCCCCCTGGGAACTAACACTGATGCTACCAGCTCAGACATACATCTTTCTCCAAATGGGATGGGTTACGCATTAATCAAATCCAGCTTTTTTCTATGACTTTTTGTTTGCTAGAAGGTGGGGCTGTCCTTTTTCATACTTACAGGTCCTGCTCCCCAGCCCTCCTACTCCCAAATTATTCTATTAACAGGCATCAGTGTTGTTCTGAATTCTATTTAGGAAGCAAGATGATCAGTTTTCAACATTTTAACGAGAAATGTGACATTGTGCAATGGGGAGCCATGAACACAGCACGGAAAGTCAATTGTTTGACAACAACTCAGTGCAACACAGTAGAGATGCAACGGGCTCTTCACCCACCCCCAGCGCATCTGACTGTGTAACAGCCACCAACAGACAGGCCCCAAGATGAAAGGAAAAAAATTGATCTCTGTTTGCAGAATAGACAAGCCTGCACTGTCAGCCCACTGCATTACTGACACGATGGCTGGCAGAGGGATTCCTCCACCTTTGCTTCTCTTTGACCAGCTACAAAGTCTCAGAGCACTGACACCACAGTACTGATCAGGCAGTCACACATGTGACATTGCCAGTGTACTGCTGGAACCATCCAGAAAGGCTTTGAGGTTTTTTCCTTTCAATTGCTTCACTAGCAATAAAAAACAGCCAGACGATTCCCACTGGAAGTGTGGAAATGGATTGGCAGGGAAACTGGAAAGCAAACCAAGCAGCAAAAGTGCCAGACCCTGACCATGCACCCCCACAGGGGTGATCTCCATCCTTAAGGTTGAATCGGAGGAACCCTGGGCAGCCCATGTCACATTAAAATGTTGAAAACAGCAGAGCACTAGGTCTGAGTTTAAGTCAGGTGAACAGAGAGGGGCAGGAAGAGGTTGGAGAGGCAACATCTAGGAGGAGGCAATCTTACCGCTGATGCGCTGGCGGAGAGAACGTAATTACGAGGTCTAGTCTCCTGAAAGTCAGGCACAGCCTAGTGGGGGGAATAGAGTTTCATGTACAAGTCACGCAGGAGAGTCGATAGGAGTCAGTTGGGCAACGGATGGAAGAAGGGACTAGTGTTTTTTCCCTGTCTCTGCTGGTCAGTTAGTTCAAATTCTTATGGGATGTCAGGATGAAGGTCTCCCAACAGCCTGGACAGTGGTGCATGGAAGCTCTCCCCAGGTGGAAGCCAGGCTTGTGTAAGAGGAGGTGGACTGGCTCATGCAGTCACACCCAGTACTTGACCAGCAGATGTTCCTGCTGTTAGAAACTCTGCCTGTACTTACAGCTATCCGCTCATACAGTGGCCAGTTGGAGTGGAGATGAGATGGCACAATCTCAAATGCATTTCCCATTCCCTCACAGCCAGCAGGTTGCTCATGTTGGCTCAGTCCAGTGGGCAGGACCTTCCTTCCCACCTGCGGTCCTAGAAGTGTCCTTGGACAGGGCCTTGTCCTTGAAGTAGGCATATGCACTAGCATCAGAGCATCCTTTTCACGGTGCCTTTTAAAGAAACACATCTACTTGTTCTTATTCTCACCAAGCCTCTGGGCATGTTTTCTCCTAGCAGACTCCGATCTGCTATATCCAGTAAGGGGAATGGCTTAGCTAAAGCAGACCTAGTCTATAGTCTGCTGTCAAAGGCAGTGTATGAGTTTTCAGCCCAGAGGTCATAAAACTTCCAAGCCACTTTCTCCATAGCTAAACCTCTGCTCTGGGACAGGAAGACTTAAGTGCTCTGGAGGTTTTCCTCATTGGGAGTGCAAGGGATCCAGTCCACCCCACACAGATGTGGGCTCACTAACCATCACAGAACTCAGTCTCTCTGTTCAGCTAACCTAAAACTAGGCCTCCTCCTAGGATGGTCTTTGGCTGTAGCATCACCCAAAGAGATAAGCCAACCGTCTACCTTACAGCGGGACCATCACACCAGTGTGAGGGATCAGGGCATCCTCCTGGCCACGCTCTACTACGCAGTGAGTTGGTGTGAAAGGCTGGCGCACAATCCAGCTGTAACCCACCTACGTTGTTAATCCTCTCAGGCCCCACATTTCCTCTCACAGGTTAATCTCTTTGCAGATCTACTTACACACGCTGACCCGGTTTGCTGGGCCCCAAGCAGCCTGCTGGAGTGAGTGACCAGTGTGTGGAAGAGCAGCCAGGCAATCCCAACAAGAGTTTGTTTTTTTTAAACCGTCTAGGAGTTTTGGAGATGGCTGGAGGAAGGAATAGGGAGGAGTGATTCCTATTACAATTAAAACCTGAATATAGGGAGAAAAATGCACCAGTGAGGTTTGAGGCCAGCACAGCAACTGTGCTTGACTCCTCCCTGTGGGGAGAGGAGATATTTCACAGCAATAACTTATTAGCGGGTTGTTGTTTGTTTTTTTTTTTTCTTTTAAAGATAAGAGCAACTGAAGAAACCTCTCCTCCCATTCTCTGGTCTCCAGATAGTCCCAAAATTAGTCACAGCACGTGGGATGAAGGAGGCAAGCTCCTCTTGCACTCCTATGCATGGACAAGTTGTATTTGCAAGCAGTGGTCAAAAGGGACCCACCTCCCTCCCACTCCTGTAATAGGGAAAACGGGCAGAGCCCTGGAGCCTGGAGAACAGAACAGCACCACAGCCAGATCAACCTGCCTGTCATTGTCTCCGGACTGCTTCCCTTCCAGGAGAGGGTCTTGCCACCCAACCTGACCTCCTCCTGCCTGTAGCTGGAGGAGCCTGAGGGGTCTTTAGGGGAGCCCTTGCCTCTCTTGAGCACTGCTTGCAAGCAGCATTGATGGAACAGAGTGCATGCTCCAGAGGGGCTGCGGGCAGCCGACAGACACTCCCAACTTTCTGGGGCACTTTCCCCAGGCAGCCACAGCCCTGACCACGCTCAGGACATGCTCCAGGGCCAGTCCCAACGGGACAAGGGAGACATGAATTTTCATTTAAAATGGGAAAGAGACAATGAGAGGTGTTAAAGAAAAAAAAATAAATCACAGCACTGTTAGCACAGTCAATACTCACATCTCCCTCACACTGAGCAAATTACAAAGAAACAGAACAAAAAGGTTAGTAAACAAAACAGCATCAACAGGAAGGACAAAGCACGAAGTCCGAGGGAAATGCACAAGCCCAGACACTCCACAGCGGCTCACAGGTCTGGGCAGCAGCGCGCTTGGCAGGTCAGTCATGAGACAGAAGCTGTGGGAACACAAGTTGGCACTACAAAGGGGAAGAGCAGCAAGAGAGGGGTGAGCTGGGAGGGGTGGGATACTTTAGGCCAGCTTGGATGGAGAGGTGTGACACAGGACTCCAGGCACATTACAGGGTACGTTGTGGTCTAATGAGTTAACACACCTTGAGCAGAGGCAGCAGTTCTCTCCCCGCCCCATGCTGGGAGCCTGCGCCTTGTCCTCTAGTAGCCAGTGAGGCGCCCAGAGCCCTAAGGCCAGGGACCCCCACCTTTAAGCTAAGCTGGGTAAGAGATGGGTGCCCACAACAGCAGCTGAGGCTGTTCCCTGTTCTCTGATCTCTGTTTCAAAGAAGCCGATGGGCTGAAACATGGCTTGGGGCAAACACCCTGGAAAGCCTAGACTGGCTCTGCATCCCACCTGGGGCATCCCACCCCTGCGGTTCCAGTGGGAAAGCAAGCTTTTCTGGCTACAGGGAAGTCCCTCACCCAAGGGTCTGTGTGCAGGTGAGAGGCCTTGGGATCACTTCATGTAGGAAGCAAGGTAAAGAGGGTGGGAAGGGAGGAAGCACAGGAGGTATCTGAATTCCTGCTCTGATTTAAGCTTAAGATGAAGCAATGGCCACCACTTCCCACTAAGACTGGGGGCACCATCCCCTCCAGAAGGGGAATCAGGGATCCCTGAAGTTACCTTCAGTGGATCTGGGTGACCTCACTGATGACAGGTGGCTTTTTTAAAAGGGCAGCTATTGCTTTTGTTCAACCAAAGCTTTGTTCAGGGCTTTCCTGCATAGGACTGAGCACTCCATTAGACCTGCTGATGGGGCCTGCTGAGCATAGCACAGCTTCCCCATATGGCATGTATGCAGTTAGAGCTGGAGAAAAGGGAAAACACCTGGGAACTGGCCACCCAGGGAGCTGCAAGGCCAGAGGCCCAGCTGAGCAGATGGCTAGAAAATGAGCTCATGGCAGGGCTCCTGGGCTGGTATCCCAGTGTGTCCCAGAGACTGAGCGACAAGGATCCCTGCCTATTCTGACTGCGTATGTTTTCTAGTTGAGCTCCTGGCCCCAGGCTAGAAGCAGAACTTGGCAAGTCCTTGTCCTTACAGCCAGAGCACTACAGGATGGCAATCTCCTTCAACAAGGCCCTCCAGGGAACCCATCAGTGCCCAGCTACATCCTCCCTGCCACACTGCCTCTGCCCAGGGAGAGTCCGGTTCCAGGAGATGCCTCAGGCCCAGGGAGCACCCTGAGCTGACAGGTCATCAGCCTCAGACAAGCACTTTGAAGCAGTTGTCCCATTGCTCAGGCCTGCAGACCGGGACACTGGCTGACTTACCAGTCCCTTCTGCACTCCTCTGACCTGGGAGCTTTGCTAGTTTACTTGCCATGATTTCCCCAAAGCCAGAGGGCAAGACTATCCTGTAACTAGGCAGCACCGTGAATGAAGTGAATAGAGAGGCTGAAGGAAGGGCCTTTTGGTAGCCAGCCCGACCACAGCCACCTCTTACAGGCGCCCCCAGCACTCCTGTCTGGGAAAGACTGTGTTGGCAGGATCCTAACTAGTCTGAAAGCTTGGGATTGCTGCAGAGCCCCAGCATGCTTTTCCCTCGTGCACCTCCCAGCTCAGCTCTCTCTTGGCTTGCTTTGAGATCCCCCAGGAAACTTAGCAAGTCTTCAGAAGAAGCGGCCTTTTAGTTACTAGCGCAAATCATCCATCAGTCAGGTAGATGTTTCCAGACTTTGGAAGCTCAGAACTATTTTTTTCAACAGCTCCTCCATGGGAGGACATCACATCTGAGGAACGGGCGCATGGCTCCTAGTCCCAGTTCCCTTGCATACCAGACACGAAATACTCCCACCCATGCCTGCCAGAGCCAGGACATAGTAGGGCAGCCTAATTTTTGTCCAGAGAGCATATGGCATTGCTCATGTGAGCCAAGCCCTGGGGCTAGAAGGACAGTGAGGGAAATCGGGGAAAAAATTACCGCTGCTTTTGCCTCGGCAGCTTTAGCTTTCTTCAACCTGGCTTTGCAGGCATCCAGATCCAGGCGGCGGTTCTGCAGGATCCTCCGCTCTTTCTGGAAGGGACAGAAAATGGGGTAAGAGCAAACTGCTTAAGAACTGTTGGGGAGGGAAAGGGACAAGGTACCATCTAGGAATCAAATTTATTTCCTTAACAAAAAGTGCTAGTGAGAAAGAAGCAGGTGCTATGTTCATCTCATTAGCAAGAGTTTTGAGCCTGGCTGCCAGGGATACAGGCTAACCTTCTGGAAACAGGGCAGCCTATGGGTGGCTGGTGCCCACTAACTGCAGGAGTCAGGAAAGGAGTTACCTTCCTCATGCCCATCAATTGGCAATCCTACTCTGCTGCAGAGGGAGCCCTGAGCAGATCTAGGATTGGTATTTCCCTATCCTTGCATTCTTTGAGGGGAGAGGTATGGAGTCCTCCTTTCTCAATAGGGAAGGAAAATGAATTCTTTCAGCACTGTCTTCCTCTCCCCCTGCCCTCCTTGTCTCTGGTGACAGGACAAGCTTCCCCTTCCCTGCCACCATACTTACAGATATGGTTCGCCAATCCCCTTCCAGGAAGTTGCGCAGTGGAGTCAGGAAGTTGAGGGAGGCAGAGTGGATGAAGTCCCGTTCTGCTGCACCTAAGCGCCTTTGAGTCTCTCCAACTTTTATTAAGGTCTTCCCTGCAATAACAGGAGCCTTCAGTGCCAGGAGAAACCAATTAACAATGTGTTGGCTTCAGCCAACTCAGACAGAGCTACTAGACTCCAGTTTTGGGGGACAAAGGCACAGTGTACCCTGCCTGGATGAGGTGACCATGCCCATACCACACCAGCTTCAGTCCTAACTACAATCTGCTTTTAGCTTGAGGCCTCTTCTCAGCTGCTCCCACTGCAGCTTTGATCTTATCTATCTGAGGCACTTATTCCACTGATGTCCTTTTACTGCCATACCTGCTTGCGCAGAATGATCTTTGTTTGTCTCATAAAACCGAGGCACAGGAACAGAGCAGCAAATTAAAAAGCACCAGACCAGAAAAAAACGAGTTGATTAGGCAGTGTTGGCTATAGATGCAGTTACAGCTGTTCTGCCTGTAACAGGACTCGCTATTGAACAACTATTGATTCAGAGAGCAGTAACAAAGATCATGGCAGAGGCAAGGACAGCTGGAAGTTAAGGCTGTGCTTCTGTGCAGGTCTGCTGCTTAAAGAAGCCCAACATTTCCCCAGGAAAGGCCAACTGTTAGGATTTAAGAGCAGAAAGATGTACTGTGTGGTCAGGAAGGGGCCCGTTGAGGCTTGTAGCAAAGCACCAACTTTCCGGAGTCTGTTTTCCTGTTCTCTTTCTGCTGGAGAAGGATTTCCACCCTCCACTTGCAGGACACAGTTAAAGGATGGTTCTCCTGTTCAGAGTCTAGAGAAACTCTGCGCAACTAGATACCACCTTAGACTAAATGTGTACTCAAACTGGACAAAGCTAAAGCCATCCACCGCAACTTCCTGTCCAGGCGAATTTAGAAAGCCATAGAAATAGCACAGAGCAGTTTCTGCGTCCTATAACCAGTTCCACTAGCTACCCTGGATCTGTGTGTTTCTTCTCTAGCTCTGCCAGACTTGAGGACTGTATAAGGAATGGGGACACTCCTGCCCCCTTTCTTCCCCCACAGCATGGAGGATGCTTTACCATGGAGTGAGACTGACTTCCTACTCCAGATGGGCTGTTCGTTTCTGTGCTAGAGAAGACCCTTCTCTGGCCTCAGCTTTGACACACTAATAGGCAGGTTGCCACAAGGGAAGCAGGCCACCCTACCCCCTTCAAGAGGCATGCTGCCAGTGTCTTAACCCAAAACAGTAATGTGGATATTCTCTTAGGAAGGTATGAGTCCCAGGGCTTTTTAATTAGCCAGGCTGACTTACCATAAGGTGTCCCTGGCCCAAAGTCATTAGCTGCTTCTGTCATGTACTGTGCCAGCAGCTCCCCGTTGGTGACCCGGGAAGGCACCTTCCGGTCAAGCTTCTCATAGAGGAATTCTTCTACTCTGGCACCTGGAATGAGGATGCCACCAGCAGTTACAAGACGGAGGATGAAGGAGGGGTCCCTGAAACTGGCATTCAAGGTAGCCCACCCATGCAGCCCTCAATGCAGTGGACAGCAAGCACCAGCACCAGGAGAAGGTGTCCCTTCCCCAGCCCTCAGGAGCACTGCCAGGCTGTGTAGGGCAGCAGCCAGTCATCTCTCAGCTACATTGGGAAGGAAGGACAGGCCCTGCAAAGATAGGTTCCTTCCAACCCCCACAAACTCAATGGAACAGGGATCTTTGCCAGAGGGCATCTATTAACACTGAGCTGCAAGGGATATTTGTCCGTTAAGCACTAGAAGAACCTGGACTTACTAGGGTTTGGCTGCAGCAGAACTTCAGTCTGACGCAAGATCTTCTCTGTCCAGTTCTTTGTGCAGTCTGCCCTGGCCAGAAGGTTTTCAAAGTGGGCGTCTAGTTCAGTCTTCTCAGCCTGGCCCAACTTTTCTTCAGTAAACTGCAGGAAGGATGTAGTCATTAGAAGGTCTGTTATACTAAAGCAAAATTATACTGTGCTATAGAGCTATTAAGAGACACTAAGGCTTATTCTGTCTCATGTATTCATCTTCGGTTAGAGCTAAAGGGCCTTCGAGGTGTCATTCTTTGTTGCCAGGGGAAGAGGGCAAAAGTTTGTCTAAGAGTAGAACATTTAGCTTAAAATAGAGCCCAGGTTTCAGAGGTGTTCTGGAATAAGTATTGCTTAATAAGGTCTGGTACAAAAATACTCTAATTGTGAGGAATCTATTTGAATGTGCATTGGCTTCCAGTGCTTCATGCAGGAGAGCAATACACATCCTTCAGGGGAGGCAAGATGCCAATTCCCTTCACCTCCTCCTAACCGTGTCCTGCAAACCCAGTGGGATCAGGAATGCCACTACCACCTCACAAATCATGCTTTCTTCTCATCTTATTAGACAAGCATGTATACAGCATTGGTTTTGCTACAGGGCTTGTGAGTGCCCTCCAACAGCCATCGGACTGACAGTGTCTGAGCGCTGCCTCCTGCCTTGCTGGCAGTGAGCTACCAACTGATGTTTAAGGAAGCTCAAACTCAGGATTTAGATAAAAATGCATCCAGCAAGTGACTCTTCCTCTAGGACACACTCTGAAGCAGGGTATTGAGAGAAATATAACGGTGCCTGACTTCTCGCAGCACTCAGATTCATACTGGCAATGGACTCTCCCTCTGTGATTCCTTTTAAGTTTAAGATGAGCAGCAGGGAAAAGCAGGCTGTGCAAGTCTTCAGTATCTTCACACTGCGCAGTGACATCTGACAAGCAAGATTTGTCAGTCTAGAAGTGCAGCATCAGATGGCCTGGACACCCCCCATTGCTTTCTTGGGGGGATTTCTGAGAGAAGAGCTCACTCCCTCTCATCCCATCCCCATTTCCCATTCAGTCCTCTCAGTGAAGTTGGCCAAGCACAATTTCCTGCTCTTGATGGAACTAGCATCTTGTTGGACCATACTAAAAGGACCCTCTAGACAGCTATGCCACTTGGGATCCTACAGAGGCTGCAGCTGTCCTTTTAGCCCTTGTTGCTGACCTTTGGTGCCATTGTTATCAGGACATGGTGCAGTAAAATACCTGGTACAGTTAGGTGCCAAGAGATGAAAGCCTGGCTAAAACTCCTAGATGAAACACAGCTCCTGTCTAATCTGCCACTTTTACCTTCTCCTCTCCCCTCCCCTGTCCCAGAGCTCAACTCTAGATGGGCCAAGATGACCTCTTCCTCGGGTCTTGGTCTGGTGTCTGCTGCCCCTCCCGAAAGGCTTTCTGGCAAGCTCTGTTCCTATGGCTGCCCAGTGCCCCCAGCTGTGCTCGCATCCAGTACAATGCTGGGAACAAAGTGAGATAAGGAGCAAGCCCAGAACCAGCATTCGAGGCAGGCAAACAGCCATTAGGAGTCCTGTTACCAGCCGTGTGCAAATGCTACTAGATGTCCGAGATATACAAGCCCTGCAGGTATGTTTACACAGTGACCTGTTTGGGCAAGCTAGAGCCACTGAACTGTTTAGCCTGATGTTGGTGGTGACAGATACCGAACTGCAAGGGCAGCCATGTTCCCTCCTGAAGCCCAGTGGGGACACAGGAGTCGCAGCCATGCATGACCAGGGATCGCTTCACTAGTCTCTTCCTCAGCACCAGAAGCCCCCGGTTACTGACAGTCATTTTCAGCTCAGTCTTGCCATGGACCCCTGGCTATTGCTGGACATGGCTAAGAGCAGATTCAAAGTGAGAAGGTGTTTGTATTGCTTTGTACCTAATGTCCATGACTGCCTTTGGGGGATGCACACGAGCATCAGACATGCGTGAGCGGCTGAGGCTCTGTCACTGTTGGAAGCCCAGGGCTGTTTTCAGACTCTGCCAGGCTGGGCTGAGTCACTGCCATGCAGCAAACTGGGGCTTCCCAGGTATTTGGCACAAATTCTTGAGTCATCTGTTTAAGAGCTTTCTTAAACAAGCCAAGACTCTTTGATGCAAGCATAACAGTCTTCCTCGCCCCCCTCTCCCAGGCAGCTTTTTGAGATCTCATTTCACTTTCAAGTTTAGCTCTTCTTCCTGCAATTTACACTCTCCTGCACCAGCGTCTGCCCTGAAGCTGTCAAGCCTAAACCCAGTTTCTTATCAGCTGAATTCAGTCAGCTTCTTACAGCATTGCTGCAGAGTCAGATCACTGCTGAAGCCCTCCAGCATCTCCACAGTGCTACTGCCAGCCTCTTGAATCACTCTGGCTGTGGGGTCCTTTGCTATATTCACAAGCGGCATCTCCAAACATCAATGTCCTTTGCAGCTGTTTTCTGTAACCCACCCCTTCACCCAGTGCAGAGGAATAATGTGTGTCATTTGCACAGCACTTGGCCAGGGAGCAGCCAGGACTCAGAAACTTTAGTGCCTGAATTGAGATAAGAACCAAGCTGTTTGTCTTGCAAGTCAGCAAGAGGGCTGAGGACACGCACCACGATCACTGGAAGCCTAGGCTATGCCAGAAGGGGAGGATGGGCAGGAAATCTCAGTCACAGCCTGTGGCTCCAAAGGGTCAGGTCAGAAAACAATCTCCTATTCAGGCTTTCTTTCAGCATTGGAAAGCAGGACATGAACATCATAAAGTGGGTGCAAGGGCATGGGAGGCTGTAGCTCACATGCTGGGAGGCTGTTACTCCATTTACACTTAATTCCCTCAGTGTCTCCCTCCCCCCTGCCCAGAAGGCAGCTACGCTGCAAAGTCCAGACCCAGGCACAGCCTTGGGGCAGCTGGTACCACTTCATTGAGGGTTGCTTTTCCTCCCCTCCAGCACACTTCTGCCTCCTTGTCTGTACATGGGGAGTCACTGATCCAGCTCAACTTGACCTCTAACATGACTTTTCAGGCAGATCAGAGAACTCGCCCAACTCACAGCACTACTGGGAACCTGCCACCATCAGGTGCAAAGGAGAGCGGGACCACCTCTTGCAGGAGCAACTTGCAGTGAGATCAGATGAGGCTTCTCACAGAAGCACAGCCAGTGAAGGAGATTAGAGGTAAGTTACACCGCCTTATCCTATGAGCTGGTTCTTTCTTATGTCTGGTGCAAGTGGAGATCTGAGCTTTCAGGTGGCAACAGGTCTCAGCTGCTGATCCCCTCTTAACTGGCTGCCCAAGTCAGCGTCCCCAGTGGAAAGCAGGGCAGAACAATAGCAGTTTATGAAGTCTGGCTACTCAAGCATTTCAAGCAGAACTCCTCCATAAAGGGCTTCTGTTCCCAGGAATTTGTTTTCATAACACTTACAGAAATTTCATTATTTTTGCCTTCCCATTGAACAAGCATAAGATTTTACTGTGAGGCCAAGAGATGCAGGAGAACAGATGAGTTGATCATACACTCACGCCTCCTGAATGTAAAAAGACAGATTAAAAATATTTTGTGTCTTGCTGCTCCTGGACTAGAGGCATTGGTGTCTTTTGCAGCACCAAATACTCCAGACTGCCACAAATGGGAGCCTTATTTGGCTGTATCAAGTTGACCTACAGGCTTGGTGAATATCCACCTGGGAGAGAGTCAGCGCAGACAGAGCACGTGCAATTGCAATGCCTGGGGAGAACCTTAAGCTCCTTCACCCTGCTGTGACAGAATTACTCCCATTTGTTTTTTAGAATCTGATGGCTGGGTCAACGGTCCCACCCTGAACCAATTCCAGGATCTGCATCTTGGGATCACATGCCAGGTCATGGTGCTGAGAGGCTCCACTGATCCTGTCCTGCAGGAAGCGTCCCTGCAGCTGATCCAGCTGAGCACCAGTCCCTTCTTTGTGCAGGGAAGTCAATGAGGTGATTAATAATGCAGGGCAGCCTTTTGTTGAGTGCCACTCTCGCTCTCCAGGAAGAGGAGAGTCGTGCTGCATTCCAGGGCATCAATAATTCAGCCAAAGGTTGGGTTTCCTCTGGGAGGCTTGGCTGGCCAGCAGGAACGCTAGATGCATTATCAGGGTCCGTGTGGGCAAGCAGGCTGACACATCAGGACAGCAGCACTTGGGTGACAGGCCCGAAAGCAGAAAGACTATGCAGGACTGCAGTTAGGGCAGCTGTCTGCATCCACAGCTTGGGAGAAAAAGCCCCTTTCCCCAAGAGACTTGGTAGGTACACTACTGGGATGTCAGGATGTCAGAGCTGAGCTGGATGGGTCCCCCGGCACTACAGCTACAATATCAAAAAAGGCTGTGCTTACAGCCCTAGAGACTTAAGGCCATCAAGTTTAGGCTTTAAAATAGCACGTGTTGTTTTCCTTGCTGAAAGCATTAGCATCTTTTCTCCCCTTTAAAGTGAGGGGAATAGAATCCCAGTGCTCCCACTGAGTTATGCCAACACCACAGCGGTTTTGCACAACGCAGCACAAGTTGACTTGTGTCTCTTCCAGGCTTGTGTGATTTTTCCATCCCTCTCCCTCCAGCTGGCCCAGGTCTGTATGCTGTGAGCTCGGACAGGGTAGCTGCAGCCCCCTGGCAGAGGATCTGGTGGCAGAGTTTGGGCCCTTATACCACTTGCAGGGTCCCCGGTTTTTCCAGTTGGACATTACTTATGACTTTCCACCTTAAATCACAGAGATCAAAGCAGAGCCAGGAGTCTTAAACCAGGAATAGTCTCCTGCACCTGCTGATGGATTTTCCAAAGCCTCTGAAAAGCTTCATAATGCCCAGGCTACTGTAACATTTGCTTTTTTGGTTATCAGAGGCAAGACGGAATCAGTTCTGGCAATCAATCTCCCACCTTGTACAGTGTTACATTAGGAGAGAAGCCATAGCCACTTACTCAGCATCTAAAAACTACCTGAATCTCAACAGCTCTGGACCAGATACAGAGTATGCTTCAAGTATTTGGTCACCAGGAGTCAGGAAAGCAAGGCTCTGAGCCAAGCAAAACTGTGCTAGAGGACAGAAGGAAGCCATTAACAGGACAGCTTGGTTAACTCATGAGCAAGGAATTTAAGAGAGGAAAAAATACTGCCCTCATGGACTTGTAGGTGTGTTTCAAATGGAAATGGGCTCTGGCCCATACCTCTGCCTTCAAAACCCTTTTCTTAAGTCACCTCCTGTTCTCTTGACTTTTAAGGTGTCTGGCAACCAAGGTATCAACCCCAGTAAGGTCAGCAAGCAGAGGGGAAAAGTCTATTTTATCACCAGAGTTAAGAGAGATGGGGGAGTCTGTCTTTCTTCAAGGCCTTTAAGATAGAGTAAGTCAACCCCTAGCTGCTAGTAGTAATTACATTAACAGTGGAATAAGCACCCAAAAGCTGTACTCAACGCTTGGACAATTTCACCCAGAGTCAGTTTACATCAAAACTGACAAAAGACAGACACCTACAATTATTTCCAGACATCCCTGGCAGAGCATGGCTAGAACAGAGGCATCCAATGTGTTAGCTTTGGAAGGAGAGATGCCAGTTCTGTAGGGAAGCTGGAGCTTTTACCATAGCTTCCTCTGCAGAGGTTTGGGATCATACCCGCTCACCGGTAACTGGAAGATGCAGCTGATCAAAGACAAAGGCCTTATTCTCCTTCAGTGAATATGGAAGAACATGACCTGTTTGAAGTCTGCCTGCAGGTGCAGCTGTTAGGGGCTATGTGCTGCATCCCCTCTGAGGATGCTTACTCGATGGCTGTGACTGGTGGTGCAAGTGTCAATACAGTACATTGTCGAGTGGGATGCTGAATCCTACAAAAGCTCTTTATCCTTGCAGCTGCAAGCTTAAGCTTGTTTCCCACTCCCAGGGCAATAGTGATGACCACCACTACCTCCCTCCTCTACTTTATCTACTTATGCTACCTGTTTTGTTTTTCCAAAGAACATAAGAGATGCCATGAAGGTTGCAGGGCACTGCCTGGTCAGGGAGCCATGTACACAAGCCTGACAAGACAGTTATGCTTATACAGCTTCTTTCTCACAGCCACATTTGTCCTGTTCGTGCTGGACACAGGTACAGGGTTGCCCACCCAGGAGTACACAAGCCCTTCAAGCTGCCTAGGTTCTCCTCAGGTAGGAGTCCTGCTAACTGGTGCCTGAACTAGGAAAAGCCAAATAAAGGGACTGGTTGTTTGAGGTTTTTTTTTTTGGTCATGCGCAAGGTCAAGCCTAGTCCAAAATCCTTCAGCCAGCACCTACGTTAGGTTGTATTTGACAGGTTTCAAACGAGGACAGCTCCTGCCCTAAGCCTCAGGGAAGCCACCCCAGAGGTGGTGTGCTGACCGTGCTCTGCCTCCTTCCCCACCTCCTGAGCAATGCTACAGCCCTTCTTCCAGTTCAAGTTAAGCTCTCGTGTGTTGGCCAGACATCTCAGCCAGACAGCAATAGCTAATGCTGTCTGAGTGGCACAGCACATAATGGCCAGTCCATTTATCTCCCAGTTGCTGCAGTTCCAGTAAAACATCACTTTGTTAAATGCCTGGAGCCAAAGAAAGGATCTCCAATACTAGAGAAAAACTGAGCTTATTCTAGGCAGGTCTTATTCCCCTCCTGGAAGATCTGCCGTGCTAGAGTGCTACAAACCCAATCCTCGTTGCCAACAGCAGACCTCAGCTGTCATTTCTGGCTCTTGGTGGGGATCGGGCAATGTTCACCCACACTAGCAGCAGGACTCTATGGGGAAAGCCTAAATAGGCCTATTTCCTCAGCAATTAGACTTCAGGAGGTTGTTTTCAGCCTCAGCAATCCATTTCCTTCCAGTCTCCCCTCCTTACACAAACACCTGCATGCTGTCCACAAGTAGCAGTGCCCATTTTGTTTCAAGAAATTACTACTGCAATTAGTCATATGAATATTCATATGCAAGATTATGTGAAGTAGGTGTAGCAGGCAGAAGCCACTATTTATAAACGCCTCCTTGCTCTAGAATAGCTGTGTGCAGACACTGTTCCCATGCCTGTCTCCTTCCTACGCCTTGAAGCTAAAAACCACTTATCAGAGACTTACAATAAGACTTCTAAACATAAGATTTCTTTACAGCTTTTCTTCCTTTCTTCTGCTACCAAGGTCATTTGCATGAGAACAGCATCTTTAAGCTTTCCATCTGCTCCTTATTTTGCACCTGTAGTTAATATCTCTCTTTTTCATAACATATGACTCATTGGCACAGTTACAGGAGGTGATATCTGTTTACAGGAGACCAGCTCCTAAAAAAGCCAGAATTACTCCACTCTACAGAAGGTTTGGAACAAGACAGCACTGCTCTGTTTGTTTATCAACTCCTACATAATAGGTAGAACAACGAGCTCTGTCCCAGAGTCACTAGCTGGACTTCTCTACTTGCCTCCCTCCTCTCTTGCCCAACCGGGAGCGGTTTTCCAGCTGTTATGCCCAAGAAATGGACAGACTCAGCAGCCACATCTCACCACCTGCAGCACGCTTTGCTCCTCATGGGTTTCTTCACTCCATAGCTCCAGGGGGTCACTGCATCCCCAAGCAGCTCCTAACCTCAAGTTTGCGAAAGACAGTCCTGATGCCATGTTAGACTACAGGGATGCCGCCTGCTCAGTCTCAGCAGCTCCCTCCCATCACTTTAACAGGACTGTGATTTGTCAGGGCCTGGGAGCTACTGGCACCTGATGTCCCGAGGGACTGAAGTGCAGACCGTCTGCAAGGCCACTTCTACCACATCTCCCTTGCAAACGGAACAGTTCCCCCATGGGTCTGGGGAAACTACTGTTCACAGGATAAGTTTTTCTTCAAAAACAACAAAGATTCGGCAAGAAATGTCCTCTCCATATCCCTCTTCCCCCATCAACATATTAGTTAGAAGCACCTCTGGACCGTATTAGCCCTCACCTCAGCAGCGCTGTGGTTTGGCTTAGCTCCTGCTGGGGGTCATTCAGCACTGCTCGGAGCACCCAGCGCCCAGAGGTGGCCGCTCCTGGGGCCGTGGCTCAGCCAAGCAGACCCGGTCCAAACTCATTCTCCAGCCTCCCTCGGGCTGGTGAAAAACCTCCCTGGCTCCGCTGTAGCCTCAACCGGCGGGTCCCAGGCACCGGGAAGGCCCGGGGGGGCCCCGGCCAGGCCCGATCCGTGTCCCCCCCGGCCCCTGAGGAGGGCGCCGTTGCCATGGCGACGCGCTGCGGCCCGCCCCGCCTCACCTGCATGGCGCGGGAGAAGAAGACCCCCGCGTCCGACGCCAGCTTCTTCACGTTGAAATCCATGGCGGCACCGGGAGCCGCCACCACCACCGCCGCGCCGCGCCCCCGCTGTCACCGCGGCCGCCGCACGCACGCCCTTTATAGCGCCGATCGATGCCCTCCTCCAGCCGCCCCACGGCCTCTTAAAAGGGCCCTGTGTCACCCGCGCGGCCTCCCAGTGCCAAGCCGGGCGGGATGGCGACGCGGCGGCGGAAGGGGAGCGCCGAGCCCTACTGACAGCCGGCGGGGGCGGGTCTGGCCTTCCTGGGGAGCGCTTCGGGCGGTGGGGGCGCGGGCGGCGGGCGCGGCCCCTTTAAGCACGGGGGGAGCCGTCAGCCGCCACCGAATGGGCGCTCGCACCGCCCCTTCCCCTCGCCGCTCAGCCGCACTCGCCGCCGCATCCTCCGGCCGGGCCCGGGAAAAGCGCCCCGATTGGTGGGCCGGCGAGCAGCCCGCCGCTCTCATTGGCTGGAAGGGTGTCCGGGGGAGGGGCGTTGGCCCTGCCCCGCCGCGCTCGGCCCTGCCCCCGCTCAGGGTAGGCTGCGGCGCCGGGGAAGGAGACGCTGCCCTTCCGCGGCCATGGCGCGCGGCGGGGGGAGAGGGCGCCGAACGGGGCCGCGCGCCCCCCCCGCCACGGTGAGTGGTGCCGCCTGCCTCGCTCGCGGGGGTCGGGCCGCGCGGGCTGAGCCATCGCGGCGGGGGGGGGGCGGGCGCGCGCAGGGACTCCCGTCTGGAACCGGGCCTGGGGTGGGACCCCCGGGTGGAACCGGCGGGGGTTGTCGGAGATGGGGAGCCCCGGGTGGAACCGGGCCGTGGGGAAGATGGGCCCCCCCGGGTGGAACTTGGCGGGAGTGTCGGAGACGGGGACCCCTGGGTGGAACCGGGCCGGGGGGTGCGGGGTCGCACCGGGGTGCAGAGGGTACAGAACCGCCCCGGGATGCAGGGGTGCCGGTGGTGGCCCGGGGTGCAGGGGCCCGGGGGATGCCCCAGGGATGCGAGAGGCCTGAGGGACCCCAGGGCGCGGGGGCATGGGGGTGCCTGGGAGTGCAGGGGGCGTGGGGACGCTCCAGGGGTGCAGAGGGCCCGGGAGCCCCGTTTGCAGGGCCCTATCTTGATGCAGCATCGGTACGGGGAGTCCCGGGAGGAGCTCCCTGCCCGGGGCCTGCCTGGCCGGTGGGTTCAACACCCCCGCACCCCGGGAGCCTGCAGTGCCTCCCCGGGGGAGCCCGCGGCGGGCTGGGCTGTGGCGAGATGCCCCGGACCGAGGGGTTTCCCTGGTACCTTGCTGCGTGTACCCCTCAGCCAGGCACAGCACCCCCCAGGGCTGTTTTCTGTGCCCAAAATTCCTTGCACTTTGCTCTTCTCATCTCTGCCCTGGCTGAAACGTTGTGTTTAACCTTGTGGGGAGAGCCCCGTCGCCTATGTTTGGTCGCTGCAGGCTCCTGCCACCTTGAGACCATTTCCAAATGTGGCACCCGGATGGGGTCACACCGACGCCAGGCAGGAATTGGGGGGTTCTCATGCAGCTGCAACACTTGGGGAGGGTTTAGCTTGTCCATGTGGAGAGATGCCAGAGCCCAGCGTGGCCAGAACGTGGCCACACGCAGGGTAAGAGCAGCATCTCCTTGCTGCAGCGGGGGTGGCTTGCTGCGAAGGCTGGCCTGGCAAAGAGTTTATAACTGTGGTGTTTAAAAGACGATTTCCCCTGGTTTCAATACATACTTCTGTAGCATTGTCTGTGAAGTGAAGCATGTCCCTCCTGCCCAGCTCCCAGCACAGCCAGTAAAGCTCTGTAAATTCAAGAAGCTTTGAAACCTCCTGGGCAAACACCTTTGGTTGGTGGCTCCTTAGCAGGTCTTTGACACTCAGAAAACTGATCAAGAACAGAGTCTTGCCAAGAAAGTGTAGGTGTGGTTATTTGCAATATTTTTTTTTTTACTATGAGGACTGCAAACAAAATCCCTCCAGCCAATGTTGCGCAGCCAATTCTGGTGCATGTAGAAATCTCCGGCAGCTATCGAGTCCAAGGTTGCTGCTGCTGTTGAGCAGTTTGGGAATCTGACCCTGTGGTTTGTAGGACAAGCAAAAAAAATTGCTGCCGTTGGTGAGAAGATGCTTTAGATCTCCTGCGTGGCTCTAGAGGCATTGCTGCTCCAAGTGACCCGCTGTGTGGTTTGTGAAGTGTAGTACAAGGAGGAGCAGGTCATGTGTTCCCTTCACTCACCTCATTTTTCTCCTCTCCTGCAGGAGGAGGATTGCTGGATGAAGGCCGACCCTCGAACTCTGAGCCAGATGTCAGAGAGAAGTTGGATTTCTGCCTGAGCAGCTCACGCAGCATCCGCAAGTGCCCTTCCCCTTTGTGGCTCCTGGAGGTGCCGAGGTCCTCGTGCAGACATGGCATTTAGACGGACGGAGGGAATGTCCATCATCCAGGCGTTGGCAATGACCGTGGCAGAGATCCCCGTGTTTGTTTACACGACATTTGGGCAGGTACAAGAAGCAGGAAAGGCCTTTCTGTTGGGTTCCTTGGGTTTTCTCTTTGGGGGTTGTCTGTAGAGAGAGAAGAGTTTGTGTTAGTTGTGAGGGAGAGAAGCACAACGGGATGATGCTGGGGCGCCTCGGCAGTTTGAGGGTGTGTAAGAAACGCATGGAGAGTTTGGGGTGGTGGGAGAGAGTTGCTCAGGGTGGGCTTGGAGAGAGGAGAGAAGGAGACCCACATCACTCCCTGGGAGAACACCTGGGTTCAACCTTTCTCTTCTTCAAAGGCACTAAAAAAAGACTTTTGTTTTAAAGATGATCAATATATTTCCCACTTGTAGTATTGCAACACCCAGGGCAATAAAGCTCAGCTACGTACCAGGGTTTCAGAGCTTAATTTGGGTATCTCGAATTATATCTGTTACAGGCTGTGTGCAAATTTTGCAGTGTGTTTTGGTAATGAGGACCGAGACCACATTCTCTAGGTTCTGTCAAAATGATGCTCTGCAATTTCTCTGCTGCTGAGTCTTAGTTGTGTAGTAGGGGCTCTGTTTTGTGGGTAGGAGAGGGAATGCCAAAGTGTCTTATGTTTAAAACTGCTTTAAAAAAAAAAAAGGGTGGTGGAATTGGTTTTTCATTGTTGCTCTTTCATCTTTTGTGTTTAAAGTCTGTCTTCTCTCAGCTGCGGCTCTCTCCAGGCCTGCGTAAGGTGCTGTTTGCTACAGCTCTCGGGACAGTTGCGTTGGCTCTTGCAGCTCATCAGCTGAAGCGTCGTCGTCGTCGAAAGAAGCAGATTGCTCCAGAGAAGTGCGGCTTTAAGCCTGGAGGGATCACAGTGCCCATCTTGCCAACCAGAAGGGTCTCCTCTGTGAAGAAAGGTCGGCCTTGCAAAAAGGGAAAATCTCCAAAAGCCTTTTGTGAGGGAGCAAAGAGAGTGTACAGGGAGCGATGGGAAGTTCCTGACAGCTGGGGGGAGAGGAAAGCAAAGCCATTTGTGCAGTGCATTGATGCAGAATGAAATTAGAAGCCTGAAGCACAGTGCCACGAACACAGGGTTGGCGGAGGAAAGGGAGAGACCCTGAGCTCAAACCCTTGTGAGAAAAAAAAGTGGCACTGAGGTTTTCACCAAGGTTTGCAGGTCCCATCCCCCTTCCTACGGAAAGACTGTGGACCCGTTACGCCATGCTTCCCCTGATAATAATGATCCGGGGCACGCGGTGACCTCGTTGCGTATTGATCTTGGTGATGACAATATGACGCCTGACCCAGGGGTCCCGCACACAGCTGCATCGGCGAGGTTGGGTGACAGAGAGGAGGGTGGCCTGGGTCAGGTTGGTGAGTCGGGAGTGTCCGTCCGGCTGTGTGGTGGCTTCTGGGTGGTCCTTGGGCAGCTTCTTCACCTGCTTGTGTTGATTTTTTGGGTAAGAGTGACCCAGGTCCTCAGCAAAGCACTTTAGGGATTAGGCATTTGTTTTATGCAACATATGAAATCTTGATGTGTTTTTAATAATAACTAAGGGAACCACGTCCATGCTCTGCCTGACCTAAGGGAAGCTGGAGGAGTTTCTCCTTCATGCTTTCCACTTGTTCTTGCCTCTTGCCATCCTTAAGCAGTGAATAAATATTCATTCCTTAGCCTCAGATCCCCGCTGATACCTGCTTTCTTAGCATCTCAGAGCAAAATAGAGCATACAGGAGATCCATGACTCACTTCTATGTATTGGATGCTGCTTTGCCCATCTGCAGTCACACTTGACAGGGCGATATTCCCCTCCCTATTCACAGCTGCAGTGAATCGGGCCTAAAATCCTATTTTTTGTGTGACCTTCCCAACTGCAGGATACTCCAGTAAGAGAGTCCAGAGTCCTGGCAGCAAGAGCAATGACACGCTCAGTGGGATTTCCTCCATCGAGCCCAGCAAACATTCCAGTTCTTCCCACAGCCTCGCCTCGGTAAGGACCTTTTCAGCAGGGCTGGGAGATGCGAGTGCACCTACCTGTAACAAGATCATAAAGTCCTTGGGCTTGCACTGGCTGATGGATAATGCCAAAGCTTTTGGAGCAGAACAGGTTATGGTGTAATTGGAGGGTGGGTTCTGCTATTAACCTCACAGTGACTGTCTGGAGTTGTCTGCATGAAATCAGAGGAGCATTTTCCCATGGGCAAGAGCCCCATATACTCCAGGGTACATCCCACTTCTTTGGCCAACGAGGAGCTGCAGGAGGGTCTTGTTTGTGGGACATGGCTGGGATTCCTCAAGGAGCGAGGCTGGGTTGTCTCTGGGTCTTGTAGCAATGGGGAGCTTGTTTGCTTCTCTCCATGATGGGGGTTTGGGTGGCCCAGCAGCCCCTGTGCCAGTACAGCGCTCCTGTGCTGGGGCTTTTCACAGGTTTAGTTGTTAAAACCAAGTTAACTACCAAAATCGGATAGCTCTGATTGGGAAACAATGCAGGCTGAGAATACAGGCTAGTTGTTATACCTCCTCCAAAGTTAAAAGCAGCCTATAAATACAGGTAATTCAGGCTTAACCAGGCAGCAGAAGCCATCACTGCTTTCATCCACCTCTTGTCAGACCAAACACAGAAGGATATTGAGGAGCATTTATGGCTTCAAGACCTGTTTCACATCCCCGTTGCTCAAAGCCTCGCATGCTGCTGTTGCAGCAGTGGGTGGCACAAGCAAACCTCTGCGGCTTTGTGTGCTGTGCCTTACTGCAAAACACCTCCTCAGTGTCACCTGCCAGAGCACCCGGCCTCGGTGACTAGTTCGCAATGCTGGGGCAGGAAGGGGAAAAATCTCCCCTTGGAAGGGAGCTGCTGGCCAGCAGCACCCTACAGTATGTGCAGGCTTTGCTGTGTTTTACCTTGTCCTGTACGGTTGAAGCACCAGGAAGTTGCCAAAAATCTGTGCTGACCAAGGTGTTGTCTCCAGCAGGCGGCAGTGCCGGCACGGCACTGGGTGTGCAGCCCTGCACCAGTATTCCCCTGGGGTAACTGGGATATGATGGGACACAGCAGTGTGGACCAAGCTGTGTCCAGCTCTGGCCTCCTCTCCTCCCCTGCAGGGACTCTCATGACCATTTAGCTCCCCTGTGGCTTCTCCCTTCCCACAGATGCTGTCTGGGTTTTATAATGATGAAGTCTGCTTCTCTAGATATTTTTTTTTTTAATCTAAATTCCTTTTTCTGCTGCTGGTGCATGGGAGGGGATATCCACACGGGGAGGGATCTGTTCCCGTGCCCCTTTTATTGTGTGGGAGCTGATCATCCATGACACTGTACTCACTGCTTTTGTGTTACTTTATGGGAAAACAGCTCATCCATCACACAGCTGCAGTTTCTGCCTGCTCTCTCATCTGCTTCCTGGGGCTCTTCTTTGCCATCTAGTAAATAAGTCAGCAGCAGTGAACTGATGATTTGCAGTTCTGGATCTCAAGGTGATTTATTAACACTCCACAGAGATTAATCAATGGAGGCAAGCCAAGAACTCATCTGTCAGACGATTATTGTAGCTTTTTTTCTACCATCAGGCTCACATTTGGACATCTTTCTCTAAGCCATTTGAAAACGCTGGTCACTGATAGTGTTTGAACCCAGCACTTCATTGGGTCAGACTTTAAAAGACATTTATGCACTAGTGTGAAATTGGAGAAAGCTGATAATTTGCCCCGTGGATCTCAGTGCTCAGCCCTCCCAGGAGAAAGTTTGGTTGCAAAGAGAAGAGGGGGGATCCCCCTGGCCAAAGTCCTCAGCTGTATTTTTGCTGGTAATCTGTTCCTTTGTTTGGACTGTGGTTGCTTTCCTCGACTTCCAGTGATTTTTGCACAGGCAGCTGGGGCTGACATGGACTTTCTGTCAAAATCATTGCACCTTTGTAGTCATTGTTTTGAAGCTTTCTTGGGCTGTCGCCTCTATCAGTGCTGTCCTGCTAGTGCGCACTGTTGTACAGCTCGCTGTTTCCTAATGAACCTGCACTGTTAATTGCTTGGGAAGGTATTTCCCACACAACTTTCCGTGCTTTCAAAGACACCACTGTGGTGCTGCTTGGAGATGGGGGGACTTCTCACCTCGCCACCCCTCTCAGCACCGTGCTGTTCTCAGCAGTTGACAGCGTAGTGTGAAGCCAAGTAGGAGGGGGCTGGTAATCCTGGGTACCTTCCCCTTCCCAGGCACGGGAGTACCCATACAAGGGCAAACATGGGGAAGGGAAATGGCTTATTGTTCAGATTTAACTGGTGGTGGTGTTTGTATGGTCTTAATGTTGCTACTCTTGGAGAGAATTCAAAAGGCATTTGCTGCTCTCTGCTGCTTTCCTACAGATGGTAGCAGTTAACTCTTCGAGTCCAATACCAGCATCAGCAGGGATGTGGGATGCCCAGGCAATGGGGGATGCTGGAGCCATTGGCGATTCCAGTGCAGAGAGCCTCTACGTTCAAGGTAAACAAGCACAAGGGTAACATCACCCCGAGGGGGTTGTTTATCACTGTGAGAGCAAAATGAGGGTGTAAATTAACATGGAACATTAGCAGCTCAATGTAGAGCTCTAATAGGAAGCTCTCTCCCATTCTTGACTTAAACTCGGTGACTTGTTAGTTATAAAAATCTCATCTTCTAAAGAAGCATTTCTCTGTTTTCTCAATGAATAATTTACTTCCAAAATACTGTTCTTTGAGCAACAGGCTCACCTTGTCTGGAGAACAGTATTTTGGAAGTAACATGGTTGATGTTTTAGCCAGTTTGGGGATGTTCTCCTTTACTTCTAATCCAAATTAAACCGTATTTAAAAGGGAAAGAAATAGCATGCATTTATTCTCTCTTATCAGCTGGGGAGAGGCTTCCCTCTGCGCTGGATTGGCTGAGTGAGCCAAGACTCGTGCTGTATCACTTTGTTCCTGAGTAGCGTGGGACTTCTCACAGCTTGTATTTGGTTGCATTGCCAGGCATGGAGCTGTTCGAGGAGGCCCTGCAGAAGTGGGAGCAGGCACTGACCATCAGGCAGAGGGACAGTGTGAGTACCAGCACCCCCGTGCCCTGGGACAGCAAGAAACAGCAAGAGAGCATGTCTGAGAACATCCCAGAGGTAGGTCCCCACCTTTTCCCTTGCGTTTGCCAGATGGGGAACATGCCGAAAGACCAGCCTGGGTGCTGGAAGCAGTAATTAGGAGGTTAAAAGAGGAGCAAATTAAGGGCAGAGCTGGGGCAGACTGTTTAAAAGAGCTGTCTATATCTGTGGCTTCCTTATGCAATGCGAGTGGGTGTTTTTAATTTCTTTCTCTTTTTAATAAGTCTCGCCCCCTCATTCCCCAGCTTTTCTACCCACATTCCAACATCATGTCAGTCACTGTCATGCAAGTCCTCCAGCAGCAGTGGCTGCGGGAGGAAAAGGCTGTAACAAGTACAGCACTGGAGAGGAAGAAATAGCTTTTTACCAGGCAGTGTTGTGTGTGTAACTTTTCAAAGCGTTTGAAAGTGGAGGTCTTGGTGGTCACTATCGCTTCCTAGGAAGCAGAGGCCAGCTGCCTGCATGTATTAATGAGCAAAGTGAAGTGATAACTTGGTAGGAGCTAAGGATGCCCCTGCTCACTGAGCAGGTGGGTCAGGGAGGTGTGTAACTCGTTCTGCCTAAAGCTACAGAAACAAGAATTTTAGGACAACGCCTTGTTGTCTTGGACTTGAGGACTATGCAGGGAAGACCTCTGATAAGAGGAGATCCAAACTATACAGGCTCTGTGACAATCATGCAGCTAAAGAGAGCAGCTGTAGCTCAGGACTGTGAAAGGAGCTAAACTCCCAACTCTCCAGGAGTTCTCACTGGCAAAAAGTGTTCCCAGCCTCTTATAAATAGGGCCTGGAGGAGTAAGTATGTGGGATATTTGTCTTTTGTGCTGGATAATATTTACCCAAGTCAAATCTGGGTTCTTTTCTTGTTGACTGTCCTTGAAGAGTCCTGTAGTATTTCTAAAACTGACTTAAAAATGCTGATTCGTTATCAAAATAGATTTCGTGCTTCTTGTTAATGCTTCTGTCTTCTGGGTGAGATACTCATGCAGACACAGGGGTATGAAGGCAAGATGCTGTGTAAGTCTGATTTTTCTCCCTTTCTTTTTTTCTATCCTGCTGTGCTGCTTACAGCAAACTTTGCTTATGCCCAGCACCTTAATCCAAGGACTCTTACTCTGTTATCCAGTTCTGGATACTCTGTTATATTCAACACAGGTTTTCTGATGTGATTCCCTCTTGAAATTAGGCTAAAGTCCCAAGTCAGGAGAATTAAGTGATCTGTAACTCATTAAAATACCTGTTTTTCTGGATGGCAGGTTAAAGTTCTTAAGTTCTTTCTTCCTTTTTTTAACAGGAAAACAAAAGTGTGAAGCTAAAAAGCCAGAGGGTTTTAATAGGCTGTGTAGAAGCTTCCCTCCCCTTGCGTTATTAGCTGCATTGTAGGATTAATGAGTCCTCTCTCTCTCTCTCTTTTTTTTTTTTTTTTTTAATCATTTAATCTGCAAACTCTAAATCCCATTTTACTGAAAATTTCCTTCCATATTTGTTCTGTCAATCTGTCTCTGCTCAGCTGGCTAACTAAGGGTGGCTTTTATGTATGTTCAAGGAGGAGTCTCAGAAAAGGGAGTTTGCTGAGAAGCTGGAGGCCCTCTTGCACCGAGCCTACCACCTCCAGGAAGAGTTTGGGTCTTCGCTTCCGTCGGACAGCATGCTGCTGGATCTGGGTATGGGAGCTGGGTTAGAAATGCATTAGAAGGCCAATTTATTCTCTGATTTTTATGTCTCTTCTGTAAGCTAGGCAATGAAGTGGTCACAAAGCGCTGTTTCGGGGGGAGGGAGAGCACAGTGGCTAAGAGGAGTGGTAGTCCATAAACTCCCAACACATGCAGCGTCTTCGTCTCTTCCAGAGAAGACTTTAATGCTTCCATTGGCGGATGGGTCATTGCGGCTTCGGACAGATGATGAAGACAGCTCAGTTTCCGAGGACTCCTTCTTCTCTGCAGCAGAGGTGACTTAAGTTTCAGCTGTGGGTAGCAGTCCAGCTGCTTGGGGGGGAGCCACAAAGGCAGTGGAACCAAACACATCTTGGTAGAGGAAGATGATCCAACATGGAGCAACAGCCCCAAGCTGGGTGGTTCATGATGGATGTTAGGAAAAGTTGCTTCATTAGGGGTATGGTGCAGCCCTTTCCAACCAGCATTTCCATGTCATCTTCCTATCTACTCTAGAAAACATGCCATAACAGGTAGAAAAGTACTGTAAATCTAATGTAATGTGGCTTGGTTGTGTAAATTTTAGGGAATATTGAGCTGTGTCAGAGCTGAGACAGCTTTGAAACTGGTGGGAAAAGAAATATCTTTGCGTGAAATAATTGGAGCTGATAAAAGTTCGCTAGCTGAAGAAGGCACATCTTGCTTGTGTGCAGTCTCTGAGTATTTGCAAATATTTAACGAGATCATTTTGTTCTTCCTGTGCCTCTTGCCACCTCTGCAGCTCTTTGACGCCCTCCACTTTGAGGAAATACCATTCCACCTCTCTAAGCCAGTAGCGGCCTATGAAGAAGCTCTGCAGCTGGTGAAAGAAGGGAAAGTTGCGTGCCGGACGCTGAGGTGAAGTCACAGCTGGAGTTTTGGGTCCTTGTGTCGAGGTTCCTTTGAACAGTGTGAACACATTATTTGCCTTTGAGCAGCCCTATAATGAGAATAACCCTTTGGGGTCCGAAATTCTTAGCATCCTTCCTGCTGGTTCAGACTTCCCAGGGAACTAGCCCCAGATTTCAGGACATACATTAAGAAAGGTTAATTGTCCCAGGAAATTAGTAATGAGAAATGTGCCTGTTCTGTGTGTCTGGCTGGCATAGTCCTGTGCTGTGACAGCCTTTGCAGAGGTGCTCTGGTCCCCTAGGGTGCTGTGCAAAGGGAATGCAGTTGTTGCTTTCTCCTAGGCACAGACTGGAAATTATTTTTTTGGGGGGAACATAGTTAGGAACGCAGACATCAAGAGAGCTGAAATTTATGCAATCCTTCCCCTTTCCCTCTAGGACAGAGCTCCTTGGCTGCTACAGTGACCAGGATTTCCTTGCAAAGCTGCATTGCGTCAGGCAGGCCTTCCAGGTGAGAACGGCTCGAGGCTCCCAGGTTCCTGCGGTGCGTTGCTGCCAGCAGCACATTCTCCTCTGCCTGCACAGGGGTGAAGTCTTTGCCCCTCTAGAGCAAGTAAAAGCAGAAGCAGTAGCATCCCAAGTTCCCCTTGCTTAACTCTGTAATCCCGTCCTGATGGATTTGATGTGGAGAGGGAGAGGATCCCCTGGTCCCCGTGCCCCACTTGAGCGGTGGTTACACAGCCAGTGACACTGGTTTAGTTCTGGGAAGTTAAAGTTTGTGAATTTCCGAGGTGCCTAGAAGCTGCTACTCCCATTTAAGAGCTTTTCACAGGGCTGGAGTCAAACCTCTGAGGTAGGGGAGTAAGGTTTCCTTCTCCTTACCGCAGTCCTCTTCCTGGCAAGGTACGTCTACAGCCTGAGCAGCAGCTTTTGTGCCCTGGCCCCACTGCAGCTCCTGTGCCTCTGTTCTTGCCAATTTCAGTCTTTCAGCCTAATTTTAAACTTGCTTCCTGGAGAGAGCAGTTTTCTTTTCTAGTCTCCAGCTTATTAAAGGTTAATGATACTGGCGTATGCAGTATTGCACTGCTTTGTGTCCTGTCCTTTTTTCTCCCAACTCAGAATTTGTGTGGGTGTAGGTGCTCACAGGAGATTTCTTGTGTTCCCTTGCAGGAGCTGCTGGAGGATGAAAGCAATCAACTGTTTTTTGGGGAGGTTGGGAAGCAAATGGTGATAGGACTGATGACAAAAGCTGAAAAGGTAGGAAGTTTGTATAAGAACTGAGCTGTGACTTGAGCACAGGGACACTTGTTCCTCCATTCCAACCCAGAGTTTGTCCAGTGTGTTGGAAGACGAAAACTTCATCATGGTGACTATTGTGAGCAATAAAGCACAGGCATTTTTAATCTAGTTTAAACAAAGTATCTTGAAAGATCCTCTCTGTGCATCTCCTGTCCACAGTTTGATGCTCTGCCTCACTGGAATGAACTGAGGGTACAGGCTGTGCATCAGCGATGGCATCGTCCCAAGGAATACAGGAAAGGGAAAACATCATCAAACCTTTGCATCAACGATGTAACAGTTTTCAGATCACTGGTTTAGTCACTGGTCATCCCCTGAACAGGGAGATGGTTGCTTGCACAGCATTAGTCCTTTAGTTGGCTCACTTTGCATACAGATGTCTCTAGCTACTTCCCTGAAGAAAGCGGAGCAACGTAGGTGCTTTGAGTCACAGCTGAGCCTGGGGCCATCCGTGCCTCCTAGAAATAAATTCTCTCTTTCTGCACAAAGAGTGTTTTGGCTAAAAACTTCAGCCAGCCACATGCATCGATGGTGATGTTAGCTCAAAATTGAGTAGTCAAACTTTGGTGAAATGTGCCCACGGCTGTTGTACCTTCTGAAGTGTTTTGTTTCTCTACTCTCCTAGAATCCCAAAGCTTTTCTGGAAAGCTATGAGGAGATGCTGCGTTATGCACTGAAACAGGAGACCTGGCCAACCACTCAGCAGGAGCTGGAGGGAAGAGGGGTTGGTAAAGACATTCTCTCTACAAAGTCACAGAGTAGTTGGAAGATAATGGATATGTAGGAACTGCCCAGGAGTAAAAGAACTGCTGATGAAATATTATTTTGCAATTGTACATTATGTTCTTCAGCTCATTACATTTTATTGCTTCAAACCAAAAGAGTAAAGTCCATCTCTTTTTTTTTTTTATTTTTATTTTTTAACCTGTTTCCTTTACAGACTGTTCTCTCTCTGACAGGTGGTGTGCATGAGTTTCTTTGATATCGTGCTGGACTTCATCCTCATGGATGCTTTTGAGGATCTGGAGAACCCGCCCTCCTCCGTGCTGGCTGTGCTGCGCAACCGATGGCTCTCCGACAGCTTCAAGGAGACGGTGCGTTAAGCAGGCAGTCCTTGCACTGAGCATGAGATCTCAGTGCCAAGGCTAGGGAAGAGTATAGCCTCATCTGTCCTGGCTGAATTTTCTCTTTAGAAATACCATGCTTTCCTGAAGTTCTAAACAACAGTCTTCTGGTACATGTAAATTGTTTACAGGAAAGCTTTCCTTAGTTTGAAAGCATCTGGTTGGCTCCAATAGACTTATTTCCCTAGCGGCCTTTATCAGTGATGCCATGGAGATGTTAAAAGATGACAATGCATATTTTCATGAATGAGAGGAAGAGGATCAAAATGTAGGGAAAAACACGTGGGTTTTTTGCACCTGGCCATTCATTCTGGTGGTACCTCAGCAGATACTGTTGCTCAAATTGCAGCGCTTTCCTCTAGTCCTGGCCCCCAGCTGCATATTTAAGACTGATTAGTTTCATAGATTGAGAAGATGATGGTTGGGAGGCACCTTTTAACAGCTCTCTGCTTACAGCCTGCGTTCTAGGGTGTTCGGCAGCTATTAGCGATCTTCAAAAACACTTTGGCTTTTCTGGAATGGATCTGGAGCAGCCAAATCTGCCAAATCGGCCAAATCTGTTCGATTTTTGTCACTAATTTTAGAGTTGTTGGCACAAAAAGGGCCACTGCTTTGATATTTTGATGGCTATATATTCGTAAACTGTTTTTTTTTTTATTAAAAGTAATCCCAGGTACTAATGGGCTCTCTCTGTTAATCATAGGCCCTGGCAACTGCCTGCTGGTCAGTTCTGAAAGCAAAAAGGAGGCTTCTGATGGTAAGCAAAATTAATTAAAAGGGAAGGAATCTAATGTGTTTGAAGCTGAAAAGTTAACACCTAGATCTTGACAAAATACGAAATCTAAGTGGTTTAAGACTGAACTGAATCACATTCCTTGTAATGCTTTAGAGCGCTGGGGTCCTGCCGTCATTGCTCCCGTGCCATGCCAGTGTTTTACTGAATGAATCTGAGTTTATTCTCCCTTTTTCTAAATGTGAGGATTCAAAAGCTGACATTGCCTGTTTGGTATTCCCTCTCGTTGCTCACAATACCGTAGGAATGGTCACAGACACCAAGCAACAAGGGGCTGCTCCTGAATTGTAGCTTTGCTGCTGGGAGTGCACTGAATGGCTCAGGCGCTTCTCAGCTTCCCAGCGCTGACTGCTGACCAGCTGTTACTTGATGTATTTCCCTTAAATCTGTGGCTTTCTAAAGTGTCACTGCCGATGAGTTCATGGACCTGGGGAACAGGAAGCCGCAACTTCACAACCCCAGTTCTGCCACAGGGTCTGTGGCCTCTGGCAGGTTTTCAGCTCCTATCCCACAACCAGCCGGTACGACTGGGTTTGCCTCGTGAGATGGCTCAAAGAGAAGTGAGGGCGTTGGAAGCTGGATTGGTGCTGTCATGCACTAGCTCTGTCTTGGGTATTTGCATGCCCTTTCCTGGCTTGGTCCGGAGATTATAAATAGGGTCTATAAAGACTGCTGGATGGTTGCCTTCCATTTTCTTCTATTTATTTTCCTCCTCAAATAGTCCTTTAGAAACACAAAGATAGAAAGCTATAGTCATTCTTCAAGGGATCTGAAATATCAGTGTAATTCTGCAGGAAGAGATGGTCTTAAGTAGCTCTTAACTTCAGTTACTGAAGCACGGTGCTTTCTGGTAGCTGATAGGAATAAGCTGCTAATTCTGTCTGAGAGCTAAGACACCAACCAGTTCTTCCCTTCCCTGTGGCAGGTACCAGATGGCTTTATCTCTCATTTCTACTCCGTATCGGAGCATGTCAGTCCTGTTCTAGCCTTTGGTTTTCTGGGGCCCAAGCAGCATCTATCTGAAGTCTGCAGTTTCTTCAAGGTAAGGTGGCTTTTCTGTACCTGATCTGTGTGGGACTCCTGCTGTCTTCTGGCTTAAAGCTGCAGATGTGTGCTTTTGATGGCTGACATGGCATTAAGAAACTTGGCTGTAATCAAAAGCCTTCTAAAAATCACTGGGTTTTGAGATGCAGATTGCTGAATTCAGAATGATAAGAATTCCCAGCACAAATTACCATAGCTGATAGGAAATGTGTGTGATGAGATCAATTTATATCATGAATGTTGGAAAAGATTATGGGTGCATATGCTGAAAGAATACGTTGTCTAAGAGTACATGGGGATCTTACAAGTTATTTGACCTTAAAGCCTAAATCCTCTTGTTCTTGTAGATAATATCATGAGAAGCTTTGTTGCATTCATTAAATATTTGCATGGGTATTGCCACGGACGTCAGCATGGCTTTCCTAACTTCAGGGGTTCTGCTGTCTTGTTTCAGAGGCATGAGGGGATCTAAACACAAAAGTAACATCCAGCCTAAAGCAGATCTTTGCTTGGATGGCAGACATGCAAAATGCCTTACAGGGTTTTCTGCTTGCTGCAGTCCAGGCAGCTGGTATTGGCAGGTGGGAGGAGGTCTCCTTACTGTAAACCTTCCTTTTGTCTTTGTAGCACCAGATAGTACAATATCTGAAGGACATGTTTGATTTGGACAACGTGAGATACACAACGGTGCAGTCGCTGGCAGAAGATATTCTGCAGCTGTCGCGGCGGCGCAGTGAGATCCTCTTGGGATATCTGGGCACTGAGACTTCCCCGGAGATGAACGGCACGCTTCCTGGTGAAAACGAGCCACTGAAGGAGCTCATCTGATGTCAATCAGGGGAGGAAAACAGTTTTGTACAAGGACCTTTTTCCTCCCAGAGATGGATAAAACTACCTGCAATGCTCAGTGGTGGCAGCAAGACTTATTTCAACACACAGCAACCTGGTGGGACCTTCTGCTTTTTGTAGCCAGTAGTGTTTGCTGGGATGGATCCAGGACCACTTGCCAGCTTATGGTTTGAATTTCTTCTTTGTTCCACCTTCCTGTTCTTTTTATTATTATTACTTTTAATGTGTCATATAAACCACAAACTGCCTGGGCCCAGATTTTTGCCCGATTCCTTTGAATAGGGCAAGATATGTACCCGTTTCACCTGTGTGTTTTCTGGGAGATGATCCCTGATGTTTACGGTTGTGTGTGGGAGCAGGAACATCATTGGTAAATTCTCCACTTAGCCCATAGCTTCTCAAGGAGGCTTTGTTTGCTTTGGGTTTTTTATTATCGTTCTTTCTCTGCTGTGTTTCTACAGACATTACTGCTGATTTTACCTTATGTGTTTTAACACATGCAATGTGACTAGCAAAGATTTCTTTCCCAGGGAGGAAGAAATACTTCTGTAAAGCACTGAAGTAAAATGCAGACTTTTGTAACCAGTCTGAAGCTCTAAAGAAGTTGGTCTGTTCCCTCTGTGTTGCTGCTCTTTGCAGGCCAGATGATGGGCTCTGTGCCATGGTCGTCCTCGCTTAGGAGATTGCTGAGGTCTACGTTTGCCCCTAAGGCAAGCTAGCGTGAGGAGGGGGTGGACTTGCATCCTGCCTCTGCATGCACAAAGTCTTTAACATCCATCAAAGTGCCTTGCTGTATTTCAGAATGAGCCAGCAGCAGTTTTCGCTGGGCAGGAGGTGTGGGGTGTACGAAAGCAGAGGGAACCGGTGTAGCGTGGTGCCTGTTCCTATTGTGCACAAGGCAGTATGAGGTGCAGATGTTGGATGTGGTGTACGAAAGGGGTTATGTGTGCTGGATAGCTGAGATCAAGCTGCTAGAGAGGAAACAAGTCTTTCGCCGATCCTAAGAAACACAGCATAGTTTTGGGTATAGATCAAACGCATGGGTATGTATGTTTTTTGTAGTGCTGGGATGGGCTCTTCTCAAATGATGTGATCCTGACTGCGCAGCCGGCACCTGAAATCTGGCTGCTCTGGGACACGTGCTGAGTTGGATACCAGTGTAAGCAGTGGAGTGTGCCGGACTTGAGGCGGTCCTGGCTTTTGTGTGAGGTTTGCAGTGATTTGCCAAGTCCTCTGTGAGTGCAATGCCACGGATGAAGGCTGAGGGTCCAGCCTGTCCTTTCTTCTGTTTCAGTCCACATATGGCTCCAAGTCCCAGCTTCAGAATGTGCAGGTCTGCAGGGAGAAGAAAATGGGAACTTTCACAAAAACACAGGCTTCACTGTTTTTTCTCCAGACTGATTGGTTATCCCTTGTGTCTGTTCCAGGTAAAAGGCATAAGTCTTATCTAGCCATATTTTTGCAAGGGAAAAATAAAAGTAAGAATCTGGAGTTTTCATAGGGGTGGAAAGTCAGTGCACAGGCTTGGAGAATACAAATGTCTTCTTTCTTCCTCATCAGATATCTAATGTGGATTCTGCTGGTAAAAGCAGGAAGGAAGTAAGCAGGGAAAAAGTAAACAAGAGGATGTAAAAGGAGTAGATAAATGCTCCTGAGGTGCTTGCAAGAGGGTAAGTGTAGAGCACGTAACATCTGTTGCTCTGTAAGCACATCAGACTGATGTGGCTTATCCTGAAGAACAGATTAATGCAATAAACAAGGCAGTGCAGAGGCAGAAGCGAGGAGCAGCTGACCTGAGTGAGGCTGCATGAAATAAACTGTTATGAGAAGGATTTGAGAGAGAGCAGTTGAAACTAGGAAAGGTCTCTGAGGTGCCTTGCTCCTGGCAGGATGCAGTGAGAGAAGAAACAGAGGATGCTGTATTAGCATGACACACCTGCTATACGTAAACTGTGATTTAAAAGTACGTTACATTCTGAAAGCAAGTTACTTTGCCAAAAAAAATGTTTATAGTGCTTTGTGCTCTTGTATGGCTGGTTTAGAAGAAAGAGTAACTTCAGTAGCTTTGTATAGTGGTTAAAATGATGCTAAAATGTGAAGATTAATGTAATAAGATGGACTGTAATTCTAAACAATCAATGCTGTTAATTTCAGATTTTTAGAGTTGTTTTATGTGTATTTATTTAGTACTTTGAGTGTCTTTTGGCCTCAGTGCTTGGGGCAGCCTGCCTACTTTGTGTACAGACAAGAACACTGGCTGCTGACTTTGGTCTTTTCGCATCCTTGCGGGAGAGGATACTGAAACGGGATCCCCATGAAGCAAACACTAACTTGCACTGTGGCTTTTTAAGCTAAGAACTTGTAAATTCCTAGTCAATCAAATGGAAGAAAGATAGTTTTATTACAGCTTTATGCTTTTCCTTAGCCCTTATTGCAAATAGGGTATGCTGCCCTCCCAGTGAAGGTAAAGAGGGATCTTCCTCAAGAACAGCCGTAGCTTCTTAAAGGTTGAGTTCTCCCCCTCTGCCCAGCGACACTAACTTGCTCCTGCACAAGCCAAGGATGTCTGCTGAGAAAAACTGATTTTCTATTTACTGGGGACGTTGTTAAACTTCTCTTTGCCCCGCTCCTCCCTGCTATTTCATTGCTGCACTTTCTCCCTCCCCAATCCCAGTGTAGCTTGAGAGGAAAGGCAGAAGAAAGGTGTTTGCAGCCTCTGAAGGGTACTGTTCGGATCAGCGGGCTCAGAGGAGCTGGTCCTGTGGAAGAAGCTCTCCCTGACCCACAGGGTGGTGGTCAGTGACCTGCTGCGTTCAGCTCCTTTAGCTGCAGCCACGAGCAGGGTCTCAGGCTGATCTCATCCAGGCATCTGTTTTTTAGGGTAGAGTAAAAGGGTTATGATGGAAACCACTCCTGCCCTCTGGCTTCATAAGAGATCACTAGAAAATCCTTCTTTCCCCAGCGTATTGTGTTTAGTAAAGGAAATTCTTCAGTATTAGTAGCAGTTGAGATACGTATTTGGGTAGAATCTCTAGAGATAAGATATTTGCCTTTTTTATAATGAACCCTTATTCTCAAGGGGTTAAATCATTCTGGGCTGACACTTGCAAGATTTTAACACTGATGGGGATTTAAAGTGGCTTAGCAGCTATGAAGTAAAATCCTTCAATAGTTTCTGATGCTTAAACAGAATTTCAAATATGCATGACTTTCCGTTTTTATGTGGAGGTTGTAACAAGCTTCACCAGTGGCTGAAGTACATATTCAGTACTTTAGTTTGTATGTAGAGACTACACCAAATGACTCTAGGACAGTCTTTATGATCTTTAAAGCACAAATACATTAATAAAAAAAAAAAAAGAGGAAAAATCTGCCTTGTTGTATCTACGGGATCGGTGTGGCTTTGAAGAGCATGATTTGTGCTGTCTCGTACAAGGAGGTAGGAAAGATAAGGATTTTACTTGCCCCTCTTCAGTAGAACATTCCTCTGCCATATCTGAAACTAATGAATGTAAACTTGTGCCTATTTTTTTTCTTGATTTCCTAAAGGTGTAAAAATCTGTTCTTGTTTTGCTTCTTTCTTTGCAGATAATTTTTTTTTTTTAAATACTTTTAATCTTAGGATGTGGGCATTACAAGTCAAATAAAACTTTCCTTCATGATTGTGTTTTTTGTTTCTAAATTTCCTGGCGAAACTTGCTAGAAACTCAAGTCTTTGGTTTCTGATTTAGGTGACAGTTGTGGTGACACCTCTGGTGCGAAAGTGATGGTGTAGTACAAGGCTCGCTCTTCCTAGAGTCAAAATGGTAAACTTACAGCAAGTGAACTTCAGGGGGTTGTTTGCGTGGGGAGTCTTCCTGGTTCCGCTGAAGACAAGTCTGCAGATTAAACAGGCTATAAAATAAACAAGACAACTCATTGTGCTTTGAGCAGTGGTTGAAAACTGTGGGGTTTCATTTTTCAGATTTTTCTTTTCCCGTGGTGGTTTGATTGTGTTTGGGTGTGGTGTGGGTAGGCTTAGCAGGCTGTGATAAAGTGGTAGCAGAAATCCCAGTGAGGAGCAGAATCTCTTAAACGTTGTCCAAGTTCTTGTAGCAAACTTATCAGCCTCCCAAACTATGTGAGAGAAACCCAGAGTAAAGGCTGTGGGTTGATATCAGAGATGCCCATCTGCTGCGCAATGCGGGAAACTCATCTTCTCATTCTTCTGAAGCAATTACAGTATGTTTAAATACTTTCATTTTCAAATGATACAGAAACCAGATTGAATCAGATAGGCTGTTTGCTTCCACAGTGATTAAGATTTCATCCATATGCTTAAGAATAAAAAAAAAAAATAAGCCTCGGTTAGCATTAATGCAAGCCTGTCGCGAACTGTGATGTATGCAAATAAAATGTTCATGAATAGGAAAATTTTTGTCTCGTGCCACACCCTGAAGGCTAGTTGAAAGAGTTAAAAGGAGTTTATCTTAGTTTCCATGGTGTCAGACTGTATACTCATTACATCTCCAGAGCAGCTTTGTGCTTTCTTATGCTGAAGGAACAGAGCAAAGGCTGCTCCGTGTATTGACACCTTCTTCTTATGTTCAGGAAGGAGTGGGTGAATATAGCAATGAAGCCCACAATTTTCAGTACTTGTCATGGTACATAGATCAAATGTAATCCACTCTGCCAGCATAACTCTATATTCAATAGCTTGGAAAGGAGGAGATTTATTTAACTTGAATAATGAAAGCAGTAAATCACTCACGCTACCTTGTATAGCAGTCTTCTGCAATGAATTGAACTTCTGCAGTAAATATTTGCCCTTTCTTTCCAAATAATGAGACTTAAATGCTGATTTTTTTTTTTTTTCTTGCAATGCCAGGAAGAGTGTCAGCTTTGAAGAGCCCGTTGAAATTAATGGTACATAATCATAATTGCTATCTGAAAACAGGTATATTATGACTGCAGGAGAAGGAGTTTTCTCCCTGTTCTGAAATCTTGCTTTAAGGTGAACGTGCTAAGGGATAGAAATCCTAGTCCGTGTGTTTTTCTGACATATAAAAATTAAAGGCAACCCCTTGCCTATGTTTATCACTTCTTGCGTTGCTCTTGCATATTTATTTTTCTGTAAGTTTTATTTTTTTAAAACTGAATTCACTTAGGTGGTTTGGTCTGAAGGTGTGTTTGCCTTCCACATGCAATGCTGCTCGTGCGGCTCACTTCTGACGTGCTGCGCTGTTTGTGTTCTGCGTTTTCCTCAGGCTCCCCAGGTAAGTATTATTCTCTGGGGTCGCGTATGGGACCGTTCACTTCAGTTCGGCCTTCAAAGTGGGTGATTTTAGTAGTCAAAGGTACTTGAGGAGGAAAAAAAAGTATTACGTGGACGGGGTGTTCCCTGACCTTTGTGGTACCTTTTAAAGGATGTGCAGGGTATCAGCATCCTGATTTCTCTTGAGATTGGGCAAGGGCTTTATTTTCACATGTGCGTGTTCACACGGGAGCTGCTGCTCCTTTACAGAGCTATAAAGGAGATGTGGCTGTAAAAATCCACCTTCTTCCTCGTGTTATTTTAAAAAAAAATATTAAAAAAATGACAATTTTCAGCAGAGCTTAGACCTTGTCAGTCAATCACTCCTGTGCAGGGGCAAGAAATGTTGTTTGGCTAGTGAAATAATCCTTATAAGTAGTAATGCCATCTACAAAATGAAAGCTTGCCTTTCAAAACCACATCTTTTCACCCTTGAAAACGGTGACGTGACGGAAGGACGGGTTGGTTTTCCTTCGCTGACAGCGGGGCCGGAGGAGAAGGCAGCTCCTCGTCCTGCCGGCCCCACCCTGTCCCTCTCCGGGCCCCCTCCCACGGCGGTAGGGGACAGAAGCTCCGTGAGGCGATGGGGCGGTGGCAGGGAGGTTGTGAGAGGGGCCCTCCCGGCCCGGCTCGTCCCCAAAGCGGGGCACTAGAGGGCTGTAGCGAACAGCCCCAGCGGCGGCGGGCGGCAGGGGCCATTTTAACCCTCCGGTCGCCGCCAAACCCCTTCCTCAGCCCCCTGTGCCGGCCACCACAGCGCCGCACCTGATTGGCTAAGAAGTGGCGGCAACGGGAGCTGCTGATTGGCTAATCTGCATCGCTACCTTCGCCAATGAGGAAGGGCAACGACGCCCGCCTTTCTTTCGATTGGCTTTCCCGCTACCTGCGTCCACCTCCTATTGGACACCGGTACGAGTAGGCTATTGGCTCTGCCGCTCCCCGGGTTGGATTTTTAATTGGGTGGCTGTGGGTTGGCCGGCGCCTCACCTGCCGCGCAGCGTCATTGGGCCGCCGCTCTCCGCGCCCCCGCCCATTGGTCGCACCGCCCCTTAAGCGCGCTCCCATTGGCCGTGGTGGCCCGGCCCGGTATCCGGGTAAGATGGCCGCAGTCGGAGAGTGCTCGCTCCCCGCTCCGTGGCGGCCGGTCTCCCTCACTCACGTCGAGTATCCCGCAGGTAAAGCTCCGCTTCGCCCCCGCCCGGCCTCCCCGCCGGCCGCCGCGCCGCTCTCCGCGGCGGGCCCCTCCCGCCGCCCCACCGCACCCCTGAGGGCCGGGCTGGCAGCTGCGAAATAGTGAGCCATTGAGCGGCCGCCCTGAGGCGGCCGGGCGCGCGTGCGCGCTGGGGGCGGTGGGACCCGCTGCCGGATCGTGAGCCGCGGGGAGGGGGGGGGAACGGGGCGCTGCGCATGCGCCCTGGCCAGGCGCCCGGCTCCAGGGGCTGCCCAGCCCCGGGCGGGGAAGGGGCCGGGAGGGGGGGCCGGGGCGCGGCCCTGTCCCGCCGTCCTGGGGCACTCCCTTGTCACCCTCCCCTCGCCACTCCCCGCAGCCCCGAGGCGTCCCTGGCCATGTGTCCCTGGGCCTCGAGGTGCGGGCCCCGCCCAGGGCGTGCCCAGCCCCAGTGTCACCCCACAGCGCCATGGCGGGGCCGGGTGTCCCCTCCCTGCCCTGCTGGTGGGTGTCTGAGGGATGCTGGAGGTCTGGTGTGGTGTCTCAGTGGGCTGGCTGGCCCTGGTGTGCCCTCGTGGTGTCCCGCAGAGCCGTGCTGTGGCAGGGTGGCCCTGTCCCTGAGGTGGGCTTGGCTGCCAGGCAGCTTCTGTGGCGGTGCTGGGAGCGGGCCCTGGGGTTGGGCTTCGAACGGGCGGCGCTGTGGGAAATGCCCGGAGGACGACAGGCTTCCTGCAGGTCAGCTCTTGGCAAGGTGAGTTTGGGTACGCTCGGTGGCGAGAAGTGATGGGTGCCTGTGTGCAGGATGGGCTGTTCCAGCAGGGCAGTGGCATGATCCACGAAAGTCCTGTGTCGTGTCCCTGTGGCACACTGTGGTAGGATGCATCCCTGATCCACCAGTGTGCAAGAGCAAATAGGTCTGTATTCAGGTGGCGGCTGTCTGAGCAACGTCTGATTAGTAACTGTGGTCTTTAGGAGCTCCTCTTCAGGTGCTTTATGGGTGAGATGATAGAAAAAAGCTGCCTGTTGTACTTAATAGAAAAGCAAGGCGTGAAGTGTCAGAGTGTTAGTATTGACAGTCTGGTCAAAACCCAGATTTGATGTTAACACTGTCCTCAATATTGCTAGTTCTCTTAGCAAGTCCTTAACTTGCCATAAAGTGCTGCTGTATGTCCTGCTTCAACGGGATTTTTCGTTCCTGATAAAAGCTCCTCTCGGTAGTGCAATACCTAAAGCTTCTAAAGTGCTTAGGGATCTTCTGGGTTGAAAGTACCCTTTTAGCCAGGAGACTTGAAATGTGACAACACTGAAAAGATCTGGTGCTGGAAATACGTTATTTCTTGCACCCCCCCAGTATGTCTGTTTTGTGGTTTTCTGTGATACTTTACACGAAAGACTGGCGTTTCCTTTTCTGTCTTGTGTTTTCCTTCACCCTGTGCTTCTGCCATCCCCCTTCTCAAATACATTTATGTCACAGTTTGGGAGAGATGGGGGAATAATCTTTACAGTAGTACTGATATATTCATCTTTGTATCTTATCTCCTTATCTGAACCTGTCAGCATGCACAGAGCATCCTGTGCACCCTGTGTTGGATTGGTTTGGGAAATGGAGGTGGTTGAAATTGCCACATAAGGGTTATCTGTCGGATCTTAAAAAATGTGACATAATGTGATTATTTTCTCTCTGTGTTGGGTGCTTTTATACAGGCAAACGGAGAAGATGATTGTGTGGAGGGGGTAAATCACCACCAAGATTAGGGTTATGTATTGAGAGGATGAACAGCGTGTTTGTCGTCGATAAAATGTGTAATTATGGAAGCCTGTAAAGTAGAGACAAAGGACTGAAACATTAAAACAGCTGGAGGTACAAAAGTTTCTTAATTTATTTTGGTCTAGAAAAATGAGTTGCGGTAAGATGGTAGGTCTCATACTTCTACCTGGGTTTGGGGAAAGTGCTCTAACTTTCAGAAGGCTGTTTATGTTCTGTCTCTGTACAGCATAAGTTCGAGTCCATAAAGCTGCTAGATAATGTATATTTATAAAATAGTGATGTTGGCAGTATGCTCAGCACAACGGAGTTAATGTAGCCCTGTGCTGATAGAGAGGGGTCAGAATGAGAAATAGATCCTGCTTTTACCAACGTAAATTATTAAGCTGTCTTGGCATGTCATACGGTGTTGTGTGGCTAACATCTTTTGCTCTTTGCTGATCCCAGAGACTGCTGGCCTGGAGTGCAGCATGCTGAGCCGCTGTGGCAATGGGCTCTTAAAATCTCACGTCTTTAATGACTTCCAGTGCAGAGCTGCTGTCATCCCAGCTTTCATCTGCCAAGAGTGATGGTCCCTCTCGCTGTGACCAGGTGAAAAGCAGTCACTGCTGATTTCTGTCCGGCAGATGAAGCCCATTATTTGTTTTTCTGCTTGCAATTGTGAAGGGGAGAGGTGTCTCCAGAAGGGTGCTTGTCCTCCCTGTCTTTATCTAGCGTCCTTATCAATAGCGATACAGTGCAAAACACCAAACACCCATCCTCACTGCTTGTGGTGCTGCTGAGTTCTCCAGGGCTTTCTGCAGTGTCAACTTGGAGCAAGATCAAATGAGAAACAGCGGATGAACGCTGTAGTAGTCAACTGCAAACTGGTCTGAGTAATGGGATCTTGGAGACCTAACCAAAACATTACTACAGTAAATGTCAAGATCAAACATAGGGAGAAGAAACCAACAATGGCAGTGTTACTCAGCAGTGTGTTAAAGCATGCTGTTGAAGAGGACAGTCTTTAAAAATACCGTCCTGGTATTGCTTTCAGAAATGCTGGGTCCTGAAGCATTTCATAGCAGCAGCTGTACTTTGGTGAGACCAAGGAATGATCTGGCATAGTGTTGGGTTGCTGGCAGGTAGGCAGGAATAATCCTTCTTCTGTATGTCTTTCCAGTAATCAGATGGTGATTGCATCAGGATTGTTAAGTCCTTTGATGGATATAGAAAAGCTATACTCTGAATACGTCTGATAACTCTTTAAACCCATTTCCGCTTTGGATCTCACAGTATCTTTGGCACAGAGCTCTTAATGTGGTTGTTGTTTCTTTTCTGCTTTTAAGTCCACTGCTCAGTAATTTCATCAAAGGTGGTCTATCTCATGTGCAGCGAGAGGTAACAAATGTTTGGTGTCCATTTCTCCATATCATCCATGACTTCGTAGAACTGTTGTATCCTGTTTTCCTTTTTCAGCTGAAAATCTGAGTTATTTGATATTTTCTGAGTGGCTACTGTTTCATTCTTGTTATCTTTGTCCCCTTTCTATTTGCCTTTAATGTGTTTACTATCCCTTTTTAGATGGTCACACCAGAATTGCATAGTAAATTTTTGTAGTGCTGTAACAGCAACTTGTTTTGCTCTTAAATGTTCTTGCCTTTTTGACTGCTGCAGAGCACTGGATACTACTCTGAAGGTATTGGCTCATGCTAAGGCTGCAGGTTTCTTGTTTGATGCTAACTAAACTAAATCCTGTCATGTTGTGTGTATAATTAGGGTTGTTTTTTCCCGTATGCATTGCTTTGCATGGTGTGACTTCATTGCAGACTTAAAACTCATCTTCAGGGACTTCCTGTCTGTAGGGTGAGTTTCACTGGAGAAACATTGAGTTCCTGGTTTGTTTGGGTTTTTTATTATTATTTGGAGAAAAGAAAAAAAAAAACTTCCTCTCTTCAGCGCAGCTGGGATTCTTAAAGCTCTGGGACTTTCTGGACCTCCTCTCCTTGCATTGGACAAGTTCTTTAAGGAGAGAAACCTGGCGTGCCAAACGCTTTTTTCTGCAGAATGACAGAGAATCTTCCTGTTTTCTCAGTTGTGAAGGGTGTTTACTGCAGTGGGGCAGAGCTGGAGAGGCAAGCATGCAGAATCAACCTATCGGTGAGAAGGTGTGTCGGAGCAAAGGTGCTGGTGCTGTGTATGTACTTTGGCTCAGCAGTTCTTGTTGCTGTTCAACGTCAGCATGTGCTGCTCCTATAGGAATGTTTGTTCTGATAACCCTTGCTGTGATTTCTGTTTAGGGTGGTGGCCTGCCAGTCAGGGCTCATCTTGTAGCTAAGTAATATCTGTTGAAACAAGCCGATACGGCTCAGTTGTTTGGCTTCTTTAATGCAGCGTTTTATGTTTAATCTTCCTGCAGAAGTTTCATGTCTGATGTGTGCCTCTTATGCCGTAATTTAAAGGCTCCTGAAGGTATTTTTACTGTCCCACAGCTTGTGATATCAGGATATGCGCAAGTAGAGGAAATGACAATCCATCGTGAATATTTACTGGTGTAAATGCATGTGACACAAACACACTGCATTTGTCCGTGCAACTTGCACATATGCATCTGGTCAAGAACACACGACCAGCAGCAGTGCCACAAATAGATGCTTCAATAGGAAGCGGTGGTGGCGGTGGTAAAGCTGGATCTTGCGGTAGGATGTGGTTACAGTGCCGTTAATTTGCATTTTTGCATTATATACAGGTTAAGCTATTGTGAAGCTTGGATATTTCCACTGAAAGAACGCTGGGTAAAATGTTGAATTGGAGCAGAAGTAGATGCTGAATGAAGGCTGAAAAAAATAGCGTGCTTCTGAGCTATATATAGTGTTTCACCTATTTATCTCTGGGGTGCCTGAAAATGAGGTAGTTGCGTTCTTTATTTTTGCAACTTGAGCCCCAAATGATGTCCAGGGAAGGCTGGACTTCAAAAAAGCAGAATTTAAAACAAAACAGCGCCCAAGCTATGTATTAAATAGATTTTCCTTTTGCATTTTTTCCAGAGGTTTTGTCTCTTTTCTTACTAGTTGGAGGAATTGCTTTAAAATTCCCAAATTCAGTAAAATGAAGAAAAATTAATTTTTACAAAAAGGTGGGGGGGGACTGGCTTGCTAAATGTGACTGGATTTCAAACTGTCGGCTCTCCTGCAAGTCTCCTTTCCCTGGGAATAAGTCTCTGAGCGCACTGGAGCGTGAGAGTAGATCGGAGAGACGCAAGTAATCATGCTCTGAGGCCGCGGGAGCGCTGCGTAGTGATCAGCACTAGCCTTTCTCTCGGAGCTCGGTTTGCCTTCTTCGCTGGGGATTTCCAGTCATTTCGGAGCTGGTTTAGTTAGCGCAGCTCTGCCTTGAACCGCGAGTACATTTATGGTGACATCAGTGAGTTCCTGGTGTAGCTCCGAGGGCACAGCAAAAGCGCTGTCTTCAGTTAGTGCGCAGTTATTTATTTGCCTTCCCCCTAGAAAAAGTGGCTTCAGAATTTGATTCTGTTTGATTTCTGTTAGCCACAATAATATGAAATATTATTAGTGCTATCTCTGTTCTATGTTAAATGGGCAGTTGGAATGTTTGGGGGAGCTATTGTGTTAAGATTGTCTGAGTAAAGGCCTTGGTGCTCTGCCTGCAGGCAGCGTCTGGGAGCGATGATTTCTGATTCTTCACCTCGGGTTCAAGTGTGGGTTGTGTGCGGGTGAAGTCTGGGTGGTTTGATTTATTTGGGTATGTTATCGTATAACATAATGGAGGATCTTGAGTTTGGTACTGCTGATGCTATTTGAATTAAAAGACTACTTCCTGAAGCACTCATCCACCATCCGCACAAGAAATAGAACCCCCCTGAGAAGATAAATAATCTGGTTTGGGTTCTACTTGACAAAATTATGGCTTTTAGTCTTGAAGTGCTAAGCCTTTATATACCATGGATTAAGAGAGTGAATGATCTGAAACATGGTGATTCCTTGATGATAAGCTATCTTCAGTTGGTAACGCTGGAATTGAGACTCTTGGAAAGTATTCCAAAGGCTTTCAGCGTAGTTTTGATTGTCTGGTGGCTTGTCTTATGAATTCCCTCATCATTTAGGACAGGATTCATTTTGTTGAGAGTTTGTGGTTTATGTAAAACCATAAGGGGCTTGATTCTCTATTGCCAGGTAACTGATACTGTCGCTTACATCCGTTTTGCATTACTATGATACATTGCTGTTCTGCTTCAGGAGCATTTGGAACCCACCTGATGCAAGGCTAACCTGCCATGTGGTGCAAGAAAAATTTAAAATTCTGTGTCTTCTAATGCTTTTCAGGTTAAAAAACAAAATAGAACCTCACTTCAGTGAAAACCAGGTAGTCTTGGGGGTTTTGTCCTCCAGCTCTTCCTAATTTCACTGGTGTTGCAAACTAAAACTCCTGCAAGTAATCCTTACTGATGATGTTGCTGGTTCAGAAATTGTCCTGGAGAGCATTGTTAAAGAGAGCGTCTGTCGTTCGTTTAGTGGCCAGCCAAGCCTAAACCAGGACACAAATCTAACCTGGAGTCTGGAATTCAAGAGGGTTCTGTGCACTGTACCTGATGTAACCACAACTATGTGGCAATAACATCAGCAGGGTGAACTTTGTAGCAGTGCAGTATCTTTTCTTTTTTTTTTTTTTTTTTTTAATCAGTTCCAGTATTCAGAGTCTGAGGTTAAAGTCCATTTTGCCAATTGCTGTTCTAAAATGTGGGTGCGTGGGCTGGGGAGACTCAGTATCTTGCAGTGGAATTGATCTAGGAATGAGTCCAATGCTCAGCCTTGCAGAGGCATCCTGTTTCCTTTTGAAAGGAGGGAGGAAGGATAAATTTATGTGGGGGCTGATCCTTTTGTGTTCAGTGATGGGATGGAGAAGATCTAGTCTCTGAGAACCAATATAGAAAGTACCCTGTCTCTGAAGTTGCTCAGCGGGTTTGTACCACCTTTTTGTAGTGATCGCTGTCTTTAAAGATTCTCTGGTAGATAGTTCTTGCTCTCCTGATATGAGTTCCTGATCTCAGAGCAAAATTACTCTGATAATTTTTTTTGTTTCCTCAGAATTTATGCTGACATCCTCTCTCCGAATACTTTTGCATGTGTCCTTTTTCAGGGAACAGAGGCAAGAGAAACTGAGATCAAAATCCATAGCTGCTTTTTACTCTTGTTTGCTTACTACTGTGTCTGTTATAGCTCAAGGTAAAGGTTTTGAGGTACCTTATGACCTCTTGTCAGGTCCCGTTGCTGCTCCCCAATTCTCCCTGGGGAATAACTAGGCTGTGAGCTATCTGGGGTGGTGGCCCACGGTCACTTCTGTGTGATACAAGTGGACTACTGGTTAAAAAGCAGAGTCTCCTTTTTTTTTTCCCCTTTATCTCCTGCTATGTTTAGCTATTTATTTCCTTCCCATTTTGCTAATGCTAGTGTTCATGCAGACACATGGTGAGACAGATTAAGGAGCTGATCCAGCTGAAAACTAACCCATTTTAGTAAGGGAGTGGGGAAGGATTTGTTTGGGGAGCGTTTATTGGTAATTGCTGGCACAGGGAGGCAGTATGAATGAGGGGGAGGGAAAGACGCTGCCTCTTTTGCAGCAGCCTGTGCTTATGTTGGATTAAAGTGACTCCGGGCCCACACCCATGGTCTTAGTTGTAAATTGGCTGGCAGTAGTATCTGCTGAATGATGCCAAGCTCCTGTCACCCCTGCTTTGGAACCTGCATGTAAGCGCCACTGTCTTCCTTGCCTGGGCTCCTCTCGGGCTGGAGCAGCAGTAGTCAGTCTGCAAAATGGAGACTTGCTGCAGTGCTGAGTTTGCCCCTCTGCTCTCTGATGCAGGGCACCAGCTGACCCATGCTCTGGTGGCAGATAAGAACCTGTGAAGTTCAAACTGATTTCTTTCTCTTGTTTGTTTCCCTAGGTGATTTCTCTGGTCAGCTTTTAGCTTATTTGAGTCTTGGTCCAATATTCATTATTGTTGGCTTTGTAACACTCATCATATTCAAGAGAGAGCTTCACACGGTGAGTCCTCCTCTCCCTTCCCAGCTTTTCCTTATGACAAAAGTAATTTCCTTTGTCACCTGGTGCTCCTGTATTCACACTTCATTTTCTCTCTTTAAAGAGCAGGGTTAGGTAAGGTGATCCTCCTGTCAAAGAACAGCAGGAGACACTTATCACCTGTACCTGGTTAAAGGACTGCTTAGCCCTTGCTGGCTTTTCTGTTACTGTGTGGTATGTTTTGGGCATTATCTATCCAAAAACATAGAGGAAGATGCCTGAGGAACGAAGGAATGCTGTTGCAGAGTGGGAACACTCCCAAGATCCCGTGGGTTTCTGCAAGATGGGCAGCATATGCAGGAGATGGTGTCTGTAACTCAGTAGGATGTGCTTTCTTTGAACTACTGAGTCAGAAAAAGGGGATACGAAATAAAACCGACAGATTCCCAAGGGAGTGGATCTGTCTATAAGGGCTACTTTCCAGCTGTGAATCGAATACCAGGGACAGAAGTCTCTTCTGTCCCTCATATTTGATCCTTCTGTTCTGTTGTATTCTCTGTTATTCGGACTTCTGTCCGAATAACCAACAAGGGACTTTTTTGTAATACACAATGCTTTCTGTCTGCTCTGACAGGTACTTGGGAATCAGTGTCATGGAGAAATTCCTTTCAGGAGGTATAAACCTCTTGTAACACTTGCCTTCAGTAAACAGATAAAATAGGGGCCAGTGAAAGGATTTTGGCAGCAAATTTCTAATACGGGCCATGGTGTCATGGGAACCAGTGGCTCAAGGGACCTGTGAATGGGACTTCTACGTTATTAAGCCGATGCTAGCTGGGAGAGGCAGCTGTTAAGTTTTGGCAAACCAAAGGAGAGAATAAGCTAAGAGTAACTATTGCACAAATTTGTAGGTTTTTGAATACAGGGGCTTGTTAGGTGTTGGTGACAAGACAAGTGCTGAGGTTGATTCCCAGTTCTTTATGCAGGAAGTCACCATTGCGCTGGAGAGAGATGCTGGCTGACTTGCGGCAGCCTGACCCATAGCTCAGGACGTAGGGTGAAAAATTGCTTCATCACCCGGAATGGGACTGAGTGTTAAGGAGGCAGATTCCCATCACCAGCTGGGAATTTGATCACAGCAGCAGGACTAATTTAGGGCAGGGGTACGGACGATGGAATTAAAGAGTAAAAATAAAGGCTACCAGTCTGGCTCAGTTCAGAATGTGACTTCATTTTAAACCAAAGACAGCAACTTTAGTATTAAAATATTCATAGAGAGAAAAGCCAGAAAGCACAAAAATCACCTTTTTAAAGCTATTTACCCAAGTAACAGTGTGTGCGCTCCCCCTGTTGGTCATGGGGGAAAAACAATCCCTGAAAATCTGCCGTGTTAAAAAAAAAAAAAAAAAAAAAAAAAAAAGTCACTTTCTGCACTTGCTTGTGGAAGTGTGCTAACAGAATCACTACACAGTGTCGTTTTTGTCTATTTCCATGTATCATCTGGTGAAACGCTGCATATACACCATGTGTTGCCAAATACAGAAAGTGGGCTGAAAAATAAATGCTTTTCTTCCTCAGGTAGAGAATTTTGAAGCCATTGTTTTTAACTCTAGTAGTCAAAAAAGAAAATCAGAAACATATGGCTTGAGGTTTTGTCAACAGAGAGATCCTGGTAAGTAGATGCATCTTTTAGATAGGATGACATGGTTGTCTTGCCTTCACAGATCTCTTTCTTGGGAGGGCTGGCATTCAACGAGGGAGTGAACTGGTTAATAAAAAATGTAATCCGGGAGCCTCGGCCCTGCGAAGGTATGGTATGGCCCGTTGGTGTCATGGTGTCGGTTGAGTTTTGAGTGGAATGCTAACTGTGGGGGGGTTAGAAGGTATTTTCCCCTTTGCCTCATGTTGGCTTTGGATGTTTGGGTGTAAGAAGTCTGGCAGAGCCATCTGAGCTGAGACGTGTCCTGTGAACTCATGTGCACATACTCCAGCAGAGTGGTCTGGCTTCACATCTGGAGCGTTCCAGCTGCTATGTACAGAGTAGACCTTGACCATACTCTTTCTTCTTCTCTTCCCAGAAGCCCATTCAACAGTGACCACAAAATATGGGATGCCGTCCAGCCACTCCCAATTCATGTGGTTTTTCTCTGTCTATTCCTTTCTGTTCCTTTATTTAAGGTAAAAATTCAATGTCAGGTTTTGGCTGTTAATATGTTGAAACACCTGAAATAGATGGCTCCCTTGCTGTGTGCCACTTCAGTGGCATAATGGAATTAAATCTCAGGAACTGCACAATTTATTGTGGCTAGGGTGGAAGAAGCATGTGTCACTCGACCTGAATGTAGGACTGTAGTTACCATTGCTGAAAACCAAAGGGTACGGGTGGGCGTCCTATACCTGTCTGGGTACAGGTCTCCTCATTTGCTTTTCCTAAGCTGTGATGATCCACCAGTGTGAGGGAAGAGGGGGGGAATAGGGACGAGGAAAGAAGAGCCGCTTTCTCATGTGTCTGCTCAGTTTTGTCAGTGGGGTCGTCTGCAATCTTTTAGGTAATACCTGTTGCCTATTTGCATGACCTTCTAGTTCACCTTCCTTACCAAGTACTGGTTTTACATGCTGTGCTGTGCTTTTCTGAAATTCTCGCTGGGGCATGGCTCTGTCTTGTGGCTCCATGTGTGGAGGAGGACAAAACTCACAGTTCTTCCTGGCTTTGTGGACAATGGAGGGACTCTGACGTCTTGGCTCCCTGTTGCATATGCTCAGCATGTGCCTTTCACATCAGTTGCAGTAATTGTGAGCATTCTGCTTTCCATCACAGCAATCCCTGTTAACAGTTGGAGAGAGAGAAGCGTGGCTTTCTGGCTTCTCTTTAACTGCTGCCAGTGGGACAGATTGCTGCTGGGATGGTATCGAGCTGCCCATGACCCCACTGGAGTAGAGCTTTCCTAGGGTTTCAGAGATAGTGAGAACAGAGATAAGGACTGCTCAGCTCCCTGCCACTGTGCTAATGGCTCTCCATCTCTTTCAGAATGCACCAAACAAACAATGCGAGGTTTCTGGATTTACTATGGCGACATGTGCTGTCCATCTGCCTCGTCACAGTGGCTTTGCTAGTCTCATATAGTAGGTATGGAGCAGTTGTTTGTCTTATGCTCTCATACAGTCCTGTGGCCTTTAACAGCCAGCAGACCGGTCATTCCTTATCCTGCATTTCCGATCTAATTCTCGACGACTGCATTGTACAAGTCAGAGCTTTGCGGAAGTTGCTGTGTTGCCACGAGACCCTTCAAATAAGCAAAGGTGCTACGTGCGTGGTGCTTCACAGAAGCATTTCTAAAAGCCAAGATCAGCTGAGCTTCTACCAGTTCCCCATCGGCTCCATTGCCACGCTGTAGCCTCACTGCCTCGCCCTCTTTCCAGCACTAATCATGAAAGCATTGCACCATGCCTTGGCACACCAGCACCTGCAGCATGTGGATTGCTACAGTTGATCAGTCCAGTTGTTTTGCTTGAGCATTAGTCAATAAAAACATTTAGAGCTGTTTGACTTGCAAGGTTTAGTTGTACTAAGATGAATAAAGAAAAACGAAATTTTGATAATGATTTTTTTTTTCTTTTTAGTAGTTCTAAAAAAATACATGCATATTAAATGAGCTCCAGTGATTGGAAAGCAGACAAATTCAGGATAGAAATAAGGCCATGTTTTCCACAGGAAAGTAATTACTTGTTGGCACAGTTGACTGTACACTAGAACTGATTCCTTATTACTGGTTATTTTTAAAATTCTGACAGGACAATTTCATAAGAGATATATGGTCTAATTCAAATAAAAATTAATTTGAGGAAATCCAGTGGCCTCTGCTAGGCAGAGGGTCAGATAAGATGATCTTAATGGCTTTATGATATATAGGTGAAAAGAATTTTGAACGTGACTCACGCAGCTTGTGTGCATGGATAACTTAACAGACCATTAATGCAGCTTTCTGTGAATGGCTGCAATCACAGTAAGCACGCTGTGGTGGTGCAGCCTTCGTGCTGTCACATTTTAGAGCAGCAAAATCGTAGCAAAAATGCTGGCTGTGTTCTTAAAAGCTTTTAAGGTCCAGCTTTGGTGGCTTGGAAGGGACTTGTTCTGTTACTGGCTTGGAAAAGTCGGCCGTGGGAACCAACAGTAATAGTTCCTCAGCTAATCCAAAGATACATGAAGAAGAATGTGGAGGGTTATTGAGTTAAGCCCAAACTAGAAGCGCTCTAAGCTGAAACTACTGTAGCAGGGAAGACAGTTTTCCCAAGAATTTCCCCCACTTTTTTGCCAGATTTTAGTGGAAAAAAAAAGTAAGATATCCATGTTTAACACCTAGAGGATAACAGAATATCTGAGGGTCCAGTGAAGTATCGGTCCTTGAGTCGTGCCTCCTCTTGTTTTAAAGCCTGTCTGGTGACTCTTCTCTTCCACTGCAGGGTTTATTTGCTTTACCACACCTGGAGCCAAGTCTTATATGGAGGTGTGGCAGGAAGCATCATGGCCATAGCCTGGTTTGCCTTCACACAAGAGATATTAACTCCTCTCTTCCCAAGGATAGCTGCATGGTAAGTCTCTGTTCTGTGGAGGTTTTATTCCTGCAAGTCTGCATTCTGTGGATTGCTATTTTGCTTATTAAATGAGTCCATTGTAATGAGCTGGTAACACAGGTGTAGTAGAATTACCTGGCAAAAGAAAATTTCCCTAATCAATCAGTGTTAAAAAAAAATAAAAAAAATAAAAATGGTACCTTGCATCTGAAGCAAAATAAAGATACTTCAGTCTCTAAAATTTGAGTCGTAGCTGTGCAAGCCCTGACTGTAAATGGGCTGCTCAAACTTCTATGAACCACCTAAGTTACAGTTGTTAGAGAATTCCTGGCTTCTGTTCCAGTTTTTCATGCTGACTGTTGTGTAGCCTACTTGTCCTTCCGTGTTTTCTTGTGTATGCATATACAAAGAATCATATACCTTTGCCTGATATGGGTGGGGGAGAGAGGAAGTTTAAGCCACTGTTAGGTTTGGAAAGCCCTACTAAAACTGTCAGGCGTGGCTGGGTGCTGGAGAAGCTTTTCGAGCAGAACAGACCTTTCTTAATGAACATCTGATGACCTAGTGAAATTGCAAAGCCATTTAAATGTAATATAGTCTGAAAACTTTATATAAGGAAAGAAAAAACCAAGAGGTGGTTTTTTTTTTTACTTAAATTTAACAAGGAGCTCCTTTCCCACGCTGAAGGGTAACAGAATAGTAATGTTAAATCTGGAGCAGTTTTTGTGCTTTTTTTTTTTTTTCTATTTTGATCAAAATTGTGTTGGAGAAAAAGTCTAATTATTTCCTCCTTTCTATCACCTTGTCCATTTCCAGGCCAATTTCAGAGTTCTTTTTAATCCGAGACACCAGCCTCATTCCTAACATCCTGTGGTTTGAATACACAGTCACGAGAGCAGAGGCAAGGTAAGTGATTTTTGCGGGGTGGAGGAGCTCTAGCTGGTTTGACTTGTCAGGTGTAGTTATTAATTTATTTTCTAATATGTAGATAGCTGCTGTGGGTAGAATAGTGCAGACTAAAGAAATACCAAGTTGCGGGTTAACTACTGCGTCTGGAAGGTGAATCTGTAGGGAGTGTTTGTGATTAAAGAATGTTTCATTTAAATAGTTGGTATTTTAGCTCCTTAGCCCATGTTCTTTGCAAGTAATTGTTTATAATCTTGCATCCACGTGACAGCTTGTGCGTGGATGTTCTAGGACTGTAAATAATAGGAAGGACTGATCTCCCTGTAGGGTATGGTGGGGGCAGCTTTATTTTTGTGTGGAGCTAAGCAGAGCCTTACTTTAATCCTCCGAACTTTTGCCCCCTGGTTTGCCACAATACCCTGCGATAGGCTTGGTGCCACCTCTCTCACTGTGCCCTCTGTGTTGCCGTTACAGAAACAGACAGCGCAAGCTGGGTACGAAGCTCCAGTGACTCGGGAAGCGTGGGGACCAGAGTGCACGTTTTAATGGAGACAGACAAGAGCAGGGACCTGGGAGCAGCAAGGAGCCTTTTAACAGACGGACCAAAGGAACAGGCAGGGATCATACCCAAAACCTGAAAGCCTTTGCTCTGCTTTAGCAGCTAGCTGGATGCTCCCTGATGCATGTGGGACCGTGCAGGAGTAGAAACTCATTTTCAACACAGATGCACATTGCCGGTTGGAACGTACCACCATGTCTACGTCAGGGGAGGGGGGAGAAAATGCCTGGTGTCATGTTCGGGGGAGGGAAAACCAAAAATGAATCCTTTCTGTGACTTTTCTTTTTTTTTTTTTTTCAGCATGAAATATACACACTATTTATTTATTTTTTTAAATGGAACTATTGTTTTTGGGGTGGGTGAGGCATTGATTGTGTGTTTTGTTTTTGCTTTTCGTTTGGGTTTTTCTTTTTGGAAGAAGATGACAAAACTAATCTCAAGTTGATCATGCTTAATTAGGGCTTTTTATTTTTAAAAACTTCTTAGGAGGGAGGGGAATTAGGATGGTGTGACCTAGGCAGAAAGGGAGAGGAAGGCTTCCTTTCCTTTCTGTGATCAGTTTGGGAGATCGAAATCTATTCCAACTGCACTTTGTACAGATGGAAAGACAGACTAAAGATCTGATTTTAAACACTAGTGACGGTTCTGCAGGGAAGCCTGCATGGATACCATTAAGGGGAGAGTGTGTGTAAAACAAAGGAGAACCTGAAATATACTGACTATTTTTTTTTTTCCCCACTGCTGCTCCTGTTGTGTAATTAGCAAGAGTGTCTTTCTCAGAATCTCTTCTAGATGGCAAGATTATCATACATATCTCTCGTCTATTCCCTCTCTTCCTTTATACTTTTATTACCTCAGGGTTGCTGTGATCTGTACAGCTTCTGTTGTTGTATTGAGCGTGCTACCGATGGCACTAGAAAGCCTGTTGGCTATAAGCAGGGCTGTGCTCCAGTAAGAGTCAGCCCAAAGCCTTACAAAATTCAGTTGCTAGTCTCTGTCTTAAGCACTGGATTTTTATTTTTTTTTTCTGTTAAAGCTTAAGGGAGGGAATTTTAAGAATGATCAAAGTGACAACCATAAATGAATAACAAGGCAAATGACTAATATCTAGCTGAGCTGCTGTCTGAATTATTTCTCCAGGAGTCCTGTTAGAGTCCAACCGTGAACTCAAGTAGTGAGCTTGTCCTAGCAGAGACTCCTACGTTACAGCGGCTTGGTCAGGGTTCTGCAGTAGTAACCTTGAATGCTGAACTCCTGCAAGCAAGTTTTGCTTTCCATCCTTCTTCCATTCTGATTCTTCGTTTGGCCAGTCAGCTCTCTGGATGCTCTGTCTCTGTGGGAGTGTGCCTGCCATCTGTGTGTGCTGGTGATGCCTACGACCTCTGTGATCCATGAGTTAACCTGGCAAGGGCTATACTCAAAGTGCTTCAGGGCTGTGCATGGACACTTTCTGTATTTCGAGTATATAATGCAGCAGTTCAAGTGTAACTACAGGGGAGTATTTATTCAAAGCACAATTGACTTGAACTTTCACAGATAAAGGACAGCTTCTGAACTGGCTCAAAGGTCATCGGTGTGCCTTCGATGCAGTCATGTCAGCAGAGGTAAAATGACTGTCACATCTCGGTCTCGCTGCCTGTTTTACAATCTCCACTTTAATCAGACTCCTGCATTATAAAGCTGCTTGAAGTGAGATGTGTTTCTGTTCATCTTGATCTTTTTTTTATTTTTTTAAGTTTTCATCTGTGCCTGTTGCCAAAGGAGTTTGTGTGTTCGTATGGAGTGGGAGCTGCTGTAGAAAAACCGTTGGACAACCAGAGTGTTAATTGTAGAAAGCCGTGATCCTCATCTAGGAGATCAGGAATGAAGGCTGTTTAAATTTCTGTGTTTAAGTAGCTATGGGTAGTAAATGGTTTTCAGTTGTTACAGCAAATACATTATTTTTTTTTTTGTAAGAACTCTTTAGTATTTACATAACGTGAGCAATCCTATTAACATCCAAAGGACCTGGGCACTGGATCTGCTTTGAAGGTGCACCAGAATAAAGAGGCATTTTGCAGGTTTCACAGGGACATTTGATCTGACTTAGGCCAGCTCTACTAAAATGAGACAGGACATCAGATGAGCCACATGATATGGTAGTACCATATGTTTCAGTCTGAAAGCTGGTACTTATCACTTATTTCTTTATCACTTATTTCTTGCAAAACCATTTCTTTCCTTTTTATATCTCTTGTAAGTTAACTTACAAAGCCAGAACAATTCTCTTCCCCAAGGACAAAGCTGAAAGAGTGGATTGTTTCAGGAGTGGCTAGCACTTTCCTAGCCCCTCTTAAGCTGTTACGACAGACTGCTGGAAAAACTATGTGTGGAAGCACCTATTGAGAACGAGAGCATAGGGGAGAGGTTTCATCCCCTTGTGGAGAGCAGCGTAGTATAAAAAGCTATTCCACTTCACGTTGCCTTCAAACCCAAGCTTCCTACAGTAATTCTTAGGAGTAAGGGAAAGAAAGAAGAGCTCTTTTAAGACACTGTAATAAACTCTTCTCTGTTCTCTGTGAGTTGTTTGTAATCTGCATCTTCTACCTACTTTTGCTGTACCTTTCCTGAAATCTTTGCAATACTTGATGTAGTAGAAATTCCTTAGTGATCCCATGGATTTTCTTAACTAAATGGTGCTGTGCAGGAAAAAGTTTGAGCTCTGCCTTATTATCCTACACTTGTATGACATCTCCTGCCACTAGTTTCTGAAATGGAATATTTTCTTTGGAATACATGGCTTTGCAAGCAGATGCTTTCTATTCCTCCCCTATACTCGAGGGGGCTGGATGGAGATTCTGAGACAATAAAAGGAAGGTGACAGAATGCTGTGGTTCACTGTTCTTGCTGTCCCCGCACAAACATCCTCCCATAAGCGTAGTTCTGTAACTTCTGCAGTGTCTAAGGAGATTTAAGCCTTTTTGTAGCACTTATCTGTTTATTGTGTTTCATTTTATTCAAAGAACGTTTCAAAACTTTGCATGACATGGATTACGCTACGGAAACAGTATGTAACACAGCTAACCAGCAAAGCATGCAACACTAGCAGGCTGTGTCATAAATTGCACTCATACCCCAAGAGTTATCTGAATATTTTCAGTCTATGCATTTCTTAATTATTTGTTCCAAACCGGTAGTTTTTCTGGAACTTAAGTTTCTTGTATGTAATGTGCCTTTAAGACAATGGACATCTCTTGATGAAACGATCAGAAACAGGGAGGAGAACAGTATTCAATAAGTCAACACCAAAAAAATCAAGAAGGTATAGATCAGGAGGTCATGACATTTTAGAACTTGTACAACAAGAAAAGACTTTTTAAAGGAAAAACCTTGTAATGATTTTAGTGTCCTTTCAAGCACTTAAAAAATCAGCTTCATTCATCTGAGTTTCAGCTCCGTATATCATTAAGGATGCATTAAGTGGTTTATGAATCTTGTATCTCTTTCAATGTCATAGTCTGCTTCTTGCAGCTGTACTCTGCTGAAGCTAGTGGGATATCCAGATTTAGATCCAGAATAGATCAATCCCATCTTCTGAGATAACGGTCACAGCAGCACGTAGTTCTGCTTAATCTTTAATAGGCACTTTCCTTTGAGAGCCTTCCCTTTTGATGGGCCAGTCTCAAATACTTAAGTGGCAATACTGTAGCATCAGTGGTTGAAGGCATTGCAGACAGGGAAAAATAACTCATCCCCTGGCAAGAGAGGTTGGTTCAGTATGGGGGGAGGATTACTTTGTCAAAAAGAATATATTTTTCAATGTAAAAGGCTCCATAAACCCAGATGTTATTCCAGCAAGGTTTGGTCTTTTATGTAGTATTTACATAATCACTTACACTCTGATAATACTGAGTATCCTCTTGCAGTTTTCAGTCTAATTCATACAGAGGAGTCAACAGAGCAGGGATGTGTGCTCGCAGGTTTGTAGTGCTCCTATTGGTTGGTTTTTTTTTTTTAGATTATCTCACTCCATTCAGGACTCTTGTAAAAGATCAACTAAATCCATGTAGATGATGTGAAAGTGGCAGTTCATACAATCACTGGCTGTGCAGGTGAGTTTCAGTTAAATTTTCCTTTTTAAGGTTTATTTAGGTATAAGATAGAAGCTTTGAAATAACATTCTTTTAGGAAAAAATGCAGTAGTGTTGGCTTGTGTCTTTCAAGAAGCAAATTAGAGAATTCTTTTTTTTCTTTAAACAGGTTTAGTGCAAATTTCTTTACAGATATTCACCAAGGCACTTTGATCATATCCCTTGCTGTTCTATGATCAGAAAAGTAGAAATTATGACCAGGTATTTCCCTGTAACAAAACAGGCCATCAGACTCCTAATGCTTCTTGTTTATGGTGATGTCCCAGCAGCCACATCTTGAAGGGTGTGCAATTTAGATATTAAATTCCTGTTGCAGAAATAGCATTATAATTCTTCATTACCCTATGATTTTTACTAAATAAAAGTATAGTCAGGAGCTTGGATTCTGGCAGATTCGTTGGAAGTACTGCTTACAAAAATTCCTATGCTAAAATTGTATGTTAATGTTTATATATAATCTTTTACTGCCTCAAGTTTGTCAACTGAACATGAAGACACTATCATGAGATCATGCTCTCGCAAAATAGAGCTGGCACAAATCTGGCAGTAAGAAAAATGGCAGTAAGAAAAAAAAAAAAAAAACACTCCCAAGAGTATCAGAAAAGTTGCTGTACTGTCACTGCAGGAAAAATGGCTGCCACAATGGACAAACATCTACAGTCCTCGCATGTTTTCAGCTTTCTTCCTGCTTTTCAAGATTTTTCTGCCTTGTCAAAGGAGAGTGATGTGGGCCAGAAATGGAAGTATATTCTGGAGTTCCTGATCAGAAAAATTCTTACTTGTCCACAACTCGGGCATAACACATTATGCACAAATATGTTGTTCCTGAAATCAAGGTATAAAACCACATTGGATTAATGTGCGCTCTGAAGGAGACCAGGCATGTGGCCTTCTGGGTAGTAAACAGAAAGTCAGCATCTGTTTCTTTTCCTCAATTCCAAAGAAAGGTACAAAGGAGCAAGTGTCCTGCTAAATGCATAGGCAATCCCTTCTCCTCTCCACAAATGTTAAGGTACATAAAGCCAAAGCTAGCAAAACCTGTGTGAGAGGGAAGTTTTGTAGAAGGTTTGTGGAGAAAAAGCTTTATGCCGAGCCTGAAGATCAATGGCTAGGACCACAATAGCAAGCTTAACAAAAAGCCCAGAACAACAAAAAACCCACCTTACTTTGTAGCAAATGATATTCTGTTGTTAATGGGGTCAGTGCAACGAACAGGAGATCCCAGCATCCTAAAATAAGGAGAAGGGAACATTCCCAGGCTTGTAAAGCATCTAATGGTCGGAGTGCCTGGGATAAGTACTGCAGTGCACTCTAACGAGACTGGATCTGCTCTGACTTAAGAACTTCTTTCTCCTCTTGCCAAAGTTCAATGGTGACGTTTTGCTGGAGCAGCAGAAAAATCTTCAGTCAAGTCTGAAAGATGCTGCGCTCTTCAGAAGACTAAACCAGCAAAAAGACTTGGTCTTACAGTAGTTCCATCATATAATAAACATTCCTTGCCTTTTCTGGAGAAGAACTACCTTCCTCACCAAGTGGATTTAGATAGTGGTAAGGACTGTCCTTTCTGTATTCCTTTACAGTAAGTTCCATAAAAATAATATTTCGGTCCTCTTTGAGGACAGGAAGGTGCACTTTGCATTGATGGGAAAAGATCAGTCAGTTCTACTTCGGTGTTTCCTCTCACCACAGAGGCTGATACCTGCAGATGACCAGTCTGTAATTTCTTGCTGAAGACACGTGGTAGATGCCCTCCTAGGTTCCAGGCAGGGTAAGATGTCCCCTCAATCATTTTCTGAGGAACTGGGAACTTCAGTGCATGAGGGATAGCCCCCTTTAATTGGGAGTTTTGCATCATGTTTGCCTCTTACAATTTGGATTTAGGAGTGGACTGGAGCAAGATCCTCATGTCTAGCAGTGCTTTCTCAAGATAATGTGACATGCGGGCTGCGTTTGTGTCAGCACAGCTGTTGAATGCTGAAATTGCAAAGTTGATGTGTTCATCCATAGGGTTGTAACAGATTCCGTAGCCATCTGGAACCACGGGACCAAAACACATCACACAGTCTGTCTTTGCTGGGACCTGTGGAGACAATGTGATTAAAAACTTCTAACCAGCTAGACGGAAATGCAGCCATCAAATGCTAACAGCTCTGTCAACAGTAGAAGAAACTGCCATCTCATGGAAACGCTCTAGAAGAGGGCCTTTTGGTCAGACCCACCTACCACCACACGCATGCTGGATTCTGCCATTTAGTAGCAATGTGTTTTCCTATGCATTTGCGAGGGAGTATTTCATTTCCCCAAGACAAGCTTGTAATAAGCCCCAGGCAGAACAGTATCAGTAAAAACCACAGCACAGCAGATGAACGTAAAGATATTCTGGCAGTTAACTTCAATATCCCTTGCAGGTAGACACCAAACACTTCTGGTGATCTTGGCCTTGGTTATGCTGGTGTTTTAAAGGGTTGAGGGGGACTGTGGCAGCTATAAGATCAGATCTGCAGCTTTATGGGATTGGCAGCACACTTAAATATTTTGTCCTCGAATGAAGATTAGTTCCTAACAGAAGGGAATGAAGGAGAAATGTGGAGAAGAAAGGCAACGGAAAGAAACAGAGCACGCGCTTCTCCCTTTGCTTAGATGAGTCCTACCTGGCTGGTTGAGAGATTGAAGTGCATCGCAACAGCATATGCTGTGTCCATGAACAGCTCAGGCATGCTCACGAGGTCCTCAATAGCTTGAAGCTTCAAGCCTAAGAGGTGGCGGTCTATTGCATTGCCCCTTATTGCCTGTAAGGAAGGAAGACTAGATGAAAGCTGTCTAGCAGGCAGGCAAGCAAGCAGAACTATTAATTTCTTTGGGTTAAAGAAAGAAGCACTTCAAAAAAAAAAAATCTTCAAATGTTTAATGTTAGAAGGAAACTAGATCCTGCCTTTAGGACCAATCATCAGTCTTGTTTGTAAGGACTGTTACGTTAAATACACAGTGGAAAGAACCTTATAGTTCCTGCCTATGGGCTCCCTCTGGTTTAAGGGGTCCTCATGCAACTTTGGCATTTATCAGTGACAGTGAGAACTAAGCTATTTTCATATTTCATTCTCTCCTTTCGGTAAGTCAGAAGGCACACTTAAACCACTAGCTAGACAGAAAACATTCAGTCTGTGGCGTAGAGCACTGTCAGATCAGAGTTAGACCTATGCAAAGGCACTGATAACAACATTGCTGTGCCAGCAGAGAAAGTCTCCTCTTTCACCAGAGCCCTCATTTGCTATGTAAAACCCCAAGTCTGGCTGCATAGAGGGCACTTACCATATCAGTGTATTCCCTGTGGGCCTGGGTAGCTCTCCTCAGCAAGTCTGCTTTCTCCTGGTCCTGAGAACACATAGATCTGTCTGTAAATTTTTCTGCAGAATGGAAAACCTCGTTTTGGCTGTTCCTCTAGGATGGAAGGCATATCTGCCTATATAGACATTGTGTGTCTATACTAGACTAATTTTTAGATTTACTAGATTTAACTTCTAAATCATTTTGTTTGGCTGTGTTACTTCATTCTGAATGGAGTTCTCCATCCATCAGTAGCAGAACTTAGTTTGTGTAGCTAAACAGACTTTTAGAAGGGACATACTTCTTTCTGGTGGGATTAGAAATGTCCACATTTTGTTTCCCAGGCTTTCAGTACATGTGAAAGGAAAGCCAAATGAAACCCAAGGTGTGTAACTCTATACTTAAAGCTGTGTTTTAGCTCAAGTTCATACTGGGTGCAGTTCTGCTTAGCTGAAACCAGCTGACGCAGGGTTAGCCAAATAAGCAGCTTTCCTCTTTTTCTGGAGTGGAGTCCTCTTACTCCACTTCTTTGAGATCCTCACCGATTTGTCAGGGCTGTCCATTGATTGCACAAACTTAAGAGAGTCTACAGAAGTGGAGCGGATGGTGTCTGTGCGGCCCAAGCGGAACATCCTTAGCGATGCACTCTCATACGTGGCACAGGCGTGGCCGTACATCCTGTAAGATGGAGAAGAAAGTCAGAGAGGTGAGGTTGTCCTGAGAGGAGTGGCCTCGTGTGAAGCAGAAAAACTAGGGGGAAGGGGAAGACTTCATGTGAGTCCCATTGACAGCTGACCTCTGATGCTTCCTTATGAGGATTGTACACACACGGAGGGATAAATCTCACCTGTTGCTTGGCAGCTGCCACAAGTGAGATCTGCTGTTCAGTCCCAGTGCATGGGGAAAACATGGGACTTAAGAAGCAGGCCGTAGCAGCCTGCAAGAGACTTGTCTCTGACACCTTTATCAAGCTTACATATTTGAGTCTGATGGTGAAGAGGTTAAGAAGCTACGTATTGGTGGTCTTACCTGTAATACGCCAGCTGCAAGGCCAGCTGGATAAAAGCATCAGGACTTATCTTCTCTGACTTGGGGAAGGTTTTCCCAAATTGATGAAAGACCATGACTTTGATATCCAGGTCTTCGACCATTCTGCAAGGAAAGAAAGAGGAAGTGTTCCTTTGCCTGTTGCTTGTTCTTGTAGCAAAAAGGTATGGACTTGCTTTCACAAGGCTCAGAGAGAACAGGCTATTGCATCTGACCTACATAGGGACAGACTGCTCCATCACACACAGATTTGTCTGGGCAGCACCACAGAGATGAGCTTTTTTGGCCACTGCTGAAAATCTTCACCAGGTTAGATGGGGGGGGGGGGTGTTTCTCAGTAAATGGGATGGATCAGTAATAACCCCTTTCCAGCACCTTTGACTTTATTACTGGCAGGTGGCTTTAGTGTGTTCTTCATCTAGGTTCAATGTGGTTGACCAAAGAAATCACTGGGAAAACTCCCTGAATGCAGTGGGGGAAGCCTCATTTAACTGACATGTTCCAAAGAGAGACATGAATTACTCCCTCAGTCACTCACCACACCTCTCCACTGCTTCATACTTACATGTTAAGGTTCTGCTTTGCCTTCTCTATGTCAGTCTTGATTTCTGGGGTGATGTTAAACCGCAGCTTTTTGGGCATTGGTAAAGGAATCATGGGCGATCTTATCATCTCAGGTTTCTTCCTGCATAGAGAAATGACTACGTTTAACCAGACCTTTAACATGAGGCTCAGCTAAGCACACCAGAGCCCAGGCAGAAATACACAGATCTTCCTTAACACCTTGTGACATTAGTCACAGGCTGAAAGATTCTTCATAGTGCCATCGTAGTGGTTTTTTGAAGGGTATGAATGAAATGTCTTCTGTGCCTTCTGCCTCAAAGAAACACCTCTCTGAGGCAAAAGTTCTGTTACCTCTGAACAGTGTGATTCCCTGAGGATGGAAGCAGCAGCAAAACTTATCAAAGTAGCTTGGCCACTCAGTTCTCTTCACGAATACAAGAACTGCAATACCTAATTAGCATACCACTGCCCTTTCTCCAGAACTAATTCCTAGGGGTTGAGCTGTGAAAAGGCATGTTCTTGGGGAGAGGATGGTTTAAAACCTATCTCCAAAGCTGAGGAAAAGCAGAGGAAGCAGGACTCACGTGTACTCCACGATGTGATCCAGAAGAGCAACAATGGGTGGGCCTTCTGAGGGAGCGTGCTCGTACACGAGACCACAAGAGCCATCTTCAGCGATGATGAACTAGGAGAGAAGCATGAGAAGACAGTGTTGAAGACAGACATCTAGTGTGTGAAGCAGGAGCTATCCAGAGATATTTTAGTATCTCACTATTCTGTAACAGAACGGACAGTGATCCTGTCCTTGTACACTAACACAAAGGTCTCGTTTAGCAGAACAGCAATGGAAGCCTTTCAGCAGGCCTACAAGATCTGATAGCACTGTTAGAGTTTAGCAAAATTAGCTGGATTAGTGTGCACCTGATAGATACATTGGTGTGATAGCACTCTGGCAATACAGCGTGGTCCAATGGTTTTGATGTACTTAGATGGACACATAATACAGGAGTAATATCACCATGTACTGGCTTTACCCTTACTTTTCAATTAGCTGGAACATCTAAGCTTTATCCCATCAATGAAGAGTTCTAAATAGGAACAAAATAGCTGAAAACACTATGAAGAGTTCATCAGATAGGAGAAGAATCTTTTAACGCACCATTGCTACTATTCACAAGCCAGGATATACAAACTAATGAAGGAGAAGCTCAAATAGCAGCTGCTGTTGAAGGCTCTTGACAAGATTGAATGGAGAAGAGATCAGAGGAATGCTGTGGGATGGCAGCTGATGTTTGGAAAAAAAAACAACCAAACCAAAACAAAAAAGCTTTTGGGCAGCTTCTGGCAGCAACAGAAAAAGTGAGAAGCCTTGGGGAGATACAAGGAACAGACCTCCCTACGTTTGGGCTGCCTCCAAGCAGACGAGGCACTGTTCACCGCAGGCAGAAAATTGATTTACAAGGAACACAAAGAATTGCTACACTGAATAAGCGTGGGTAGAGGCAGTAAAAGAAACACAAGTCCCTGAGGCAGGAATGAGTGCGTGTGGTGACTGCAAGGGAAACTGTAAGATCTCGTGCTGTCAGCCACCACGCCTTGTCTCCCCTATTTCTCCACTCTTGATATGAGGAAAAACTTTCTGCAAAAGTTTTCTGGGATTTCACAGACTTTTGTAGTTTCAGGAAAAAGCGTCTCATCCAGACCCATGCCTTCAGTATCTTTAGACCATCAGCACTTACTTGAAGGGTTTTGTCAAACCATCGGTTCCCACTGTTCCAGCGACTGCCTCCACCATGCAGCATCTGAGCGGCCACGCGGCTCTTGTAGATGTCCTCAGACACCCGTGGCATAGGTGCATCAAGGCAGACAGTGCAAATGCTCTTCTCAATTGTACGCACAGATTCCTTGTTGGTCTTATCTGGGAGAGAAACAAACAGCAAATAAGGAAGAGGAGTTGAAAAACTTGTATTTAATTGGAGGGAGATCAAAATTTGAAAGAGCAGATTTGAAGGACCCAGTGCTGGATTCCCATGGTACCTCAATGCAATACTGGTCATTTAGGGGCGTATATGGTTAGTAAAATTGTAGCCAGCTGGCTTGTTACAGATGTGAACATGCAGCATTCACCCTCCTTTTTTCATGTTTCTTACATCCTGCCCATTTGCAAGGCAACAAACTCTAGCATTTCAGGTCTAACAAACCAAGCTTCAGACTTCACCCATATGCCTTCCCAAACAGAAATAACAATACTTTGCAATGAAATCAAGTTGCTTCTTTGAGGCAGAAAGCTCACGTTATTTGTCCAGAATAAGCTTCCAAAGGAAAGAATTGAGCACAGCACAGAGGCGAGGTTGGTAGTTCAAGCATTTGTGGTCTTTGTTAGCACTTGCATATTAGGGACTCTACAGACCTTTCATGAGGTTATTGTAGGCTTTTGCCCAGCTGTTTCGGTGGTTGGTGGTGAGGATCCCAATAGGTTCTTTGTTTGTTTGGAGGGAGGTGTTCCATATCTTCTCCAGCTGAATGAAGAGCTGGTCAGTCGTAAGGGGACTTCCATCACTGTTGTAAACATCCAGCTCAAAGAACTGAAGGTGAGAAGAGCGGACAAGAATAGAGACAGAATGTGAGAGAAGATCTTTGTTGTCCAGCCCCAGAAACAAGGAACAGCCACTTTGAGGCGGTAAGACCTGACTTAAGAACTCAGCTTGTAAGCAGACCTTTGAAGGATGCTCAGAATTGAGAGACCCAAGTCCAACATCCCTTGTGGGGCATAAATACAGTCCAGGTTTTAAGAAGCTCAGAAACCATGGTAACGAGGGCCAAAACATATGAGGAATTGCTATTTCTGAGACTTGGCTGTGGTGGTAGATTTGTTATCCAATTTCCACTTGCAATTTCCAATTCCAGACATGATCTCTGGACTTTGAGAGACAGGAATTGCAGGGCCAAGAAACAGAACAAGAGGGTTTTTCTGCCTCGTAGTCTGTTGCTCATACACAGCAATCCCAGCAGTTGGCCAGTTAAGGCCAAAGGGGATAAAGGAAGAAGGAACGAGTTCCTGGTGAGGTAAACCTTGTGGGCAGAGACTTGCTGTTCCCTTTCCTCTGGACCACAACTAGCTGAGAGGGACACCTGCATCTCAACAAACCTTGAAAGCTCAGGAGCTGCCATACCTGGAAGTTGTGAACCACTGTGATGTGTCTGGACTGCTTTTTGCCTTTGGCATAGTTGACAATGGAGTCCCGCTTGGGCCCGGGAATGCGGCAGGATGAGAGGATCTGGTAGTACTGGTTCATGCAGAGGGGCTTCCCACCCAGGTACTCCACTGGGAGGGTCTCACTGGAGACACAGCAAGGTAAGGAGGAAGGGGGAGAGAAAACAGATCAGTGAGAAGGCATTTGCTCCTCACACAAGACAGGCATGGGCTCAGCCATGCGGCTGCTGTCACTCACTCCAGCAAGACGTAAACATATTGGTGCTGGTGGTATAAAAAAGGGGCCGTCCTTCACTATTCTGACCAGCTTTCTTAGTAGGAGCTACAAAAAATATCTATCTGCTGGCCTTTCATTTGGGATGGAGAAAAACACTATCCTCTCTAACACCAGAGAAATAGATCTCTCGACCTACTATGTAGCTTAGGATACACTGTGGTGTCTGTAGAGAAGAATCCAGGGCACAATGTACTGGGAAATGTGGTGTTTCCAGTGAAATGGCAGAAAGAGCTTTTCAGCTATAATTTTGAGTGGTGAGTATCTGTGACTCATGGACTCGACTGGGACTCAGTCAATCACTTGAGCAGTCATATTCCACCTACCCTTCTCATGGCTGGCCCTGAGCCTTGTCTGAATTTGGATGTAAAAGTGTGAGGTTGGTAATGTGTTGGTAAACGTATTTTTAGAACATAAACAAGGCATGCTCAGCAGAGGTTGGCTGGTGATCAGTACAATAAGAGTAGGGAAGAATAAATTTCTCTAGAGCTCATCCCATCTAGCTGGGAGATGAGAAACACCAGAAATGCAAAACAAGAGAAACAAATTCCTGCTGCCTGAGCTGTAACTTCTTCTGTGGGCAAACAAAAGTATGCAGCTCCACAGGACTGTCAGTCAGGTTCCCTCCTTCTAAGCACGTATGTGTGCCAATGAAAGCATTAAGATAAACAAAGAACACGAAGAAAGAAAAGTAAATTTGCTTTTTTCCAGTAGTGGTGACCTTGGCAGCAAGTGGTGATGTTGACTACAATATCTTTTTTCAAATACTGTCACCTCTTGCCTTTCTATTTGGAAGGGAGATTTATTGACTAGACTCAACCTTTCTATGACAGCAAGGAACACGTGAGAGATCAGGAGGGTCGCTAACTCACTTGTCAATCATGGCCTTGAAATCCAGGATGCCCTCGATCAGCCTGGCAGCAAACCTGGAAAAATATCAAATGTAACAAATTGAGATTCAAAGACACGACATCTGGGGCTGAGGAACTAGCTGTGGAGCGCTAGCAGAGCTTCTCTCCAATTCAGCCTTTCTGCCAAGCCCCTGTTGTGCTCATCTCTGGTGAGTTGATATGGCCAGTCTGGGTTGTGATTTGAGATTGCTGGATAGTTCTATCGTGTGGCACTTTTTTCTGTATCTTACTGTATCACCAAGGAACTCTGGAAAACTTTCAAGAAAGCAGGGTTCAGTCCAGATGCATAAATGACCCTTTAACAGCAGCACTTTTTACTGATGTGTTGTGATTTTATCACATCTTAGTGCCAAGTCTAGCATTAAAACAACGCTGAGAAAAGGGGATTTCTGCCCTTCCCTGGCCATGTGCCACCTCTGAGTTTCAAGCCAAGGCGCGGCTGTATCTCCCTGCATCCAAGACTCACCACTGCTGACTTGGTTCCTACCCGATGAATGTTCTGCTGCTAATGCATCTCTTAAGAGCATTCCTCTGGCATTGAGGGATCTGAAACAAATGCAGGCATGCTGCATGCTGACACCGAGGTGTTGTGTTTACCAGGATCAACGTAAACACCGCCAATGCCAATTCCTAGCGGGGAGGGAGGCTGTGACACGCCACATCAAACTGCTTCGCTTGGGAGTGACAGGTTGGCCTACTCTGACCTGGGAGCTCCCACCCACGCGTGGGAGGAAGGAGGCAGGAGGTCACTGTGACAAGAGGCTGCAGTCAGCTGGGCTTCAAAGGCTCTAGAGTGGCGTGAGCATTTGGCATTTGCAGGCAGCGTCATCTAGATCTGCTCAGCCTGCCCATCCCTAGTAAAGATCACAGGATGCAACTTAAGAACGTAAGGGCTGTTAAACAAATAAGGCACCCTGCAAAGCAGTTTTCAGTGAAAATTTCCCAGCTTTATTGCAAAACCTGAGGTAGTAAAACAGCTGGGAAACAACAGCGAGTGAGCCTGTGCTCCTTTCCAGGGAGCAAACACGCTGGGAGCAGAGATACAGCTTGAGGGGGCGTTGGGGGAAGAGTTTAGCTGACTTAGTTTCGGCCAGCAATGTTGCCAGAGATTAAGGAATGGAGAACTCCACTTTCTAAACTTGCCTTCTGGTTTCTAAAGCTTTAGTCTCAACCCATGCTGTCAGACTTCTTTCTGCAGCCACAGACTATACAAACACACATGTAAATTGTGTTTTACATGAGAGCCCAGATTCTCACGCAGCTGCTCGTTTCCACTGGTTGGGGCACTGGTAGTGCTCCAGATCTTATCTTCTATTTGGATAACTTAAGAGTGAATAATAGGAGAAAGAGCTTTCAAAGATGTTTGTCTAGTCTTGCGCTGTCCCTGTGAGGCTCACCCTCTGCACCCCTGCTCAGGTGTATCCAAGGGAGTGGAAGGGAGGATTTGTTCTGAGCCTCGCTGCTCCCCTGGCTGGTACTTTTGCTCTGCCAGAGCAGTGATGACTGGTAACTGTGGCGAAGGTAACCCTGTATAAAGGTCAATATTAAAGTGTTGCAGGTGGATTTAACACACTCATAGTGGTGGTTAAAAATTAAAGGGAGACCACAAGGAAGGGAGGACAAGGCAGGGTTTGATTGCAAGAAAAGCTTGCAGAAGTGGTCACTGTTAAGTTGCCCAAACCATAAATCACAAGTGAAACGACACAACAGGGGACAGTCCCCTGCAGGAACAGACTGAATGACAGTCCCTGCAGCAGGTTCCTCCATCCCTTTAAACTAGCAGACTCCAGAAGCCTTTCTGGTTGGTCTCCCTTACATGCCTGGGCTACTTTTTATGCCTCCTTTAACTGCACATACAATCTTAGTCCCTTTTAGTCTTCAGTGTGTCAGATGTATCCTCACAATACCTCCAGCCAGTGATTTGGCCACCTTGCAGTGAAGATCTGTGCTAGAGCCAGGACAAAACCCTAGGGTTTTAGTGCCTATTTAGTACCTGAACCACTGGAGTCTTTGGTTTTACACCTTGATGAAATATTCAGTTTGGTGCAACCAGGAGTCTCCTTACAGCCTGGCAGCCTTTCCATATCTGCACAGCCCTCTTGCACAGCACAGACAGCTATCAAACTTGGGGACCACATGATAATTACTCTCTTTCCCAGTCAGCGTGAACACCCTCCTGTCTGTCCAGCAGAGATAGCTCATCCCATCTGAAACCTAAGGGAAGGCAGAAAAGGACTTTACCTGAGCTGACCTTGCCGATCCAGAAAATCCTGCTTGGGTAAAACCACACCTGGGCTGGAGTGGACCACAACCGGCAGGCGATACTCCAGGTAAGCTGTCTTCAGCCACCAGTCTGAGAGCTGGGACGGAGAAAGGCAACATGCAGGCATGGCATCTGCTGCTGTTTGACCCAAGCCCGGCTTAACGGTCTTGGCATCCTGCCCCCAGCTCTGTCCCACACGTTGCAAACAAATGGTTTGGGTTTTATGCTTTGCATGTGGAAGGGTAGAGGGGAATTTGAGCAAGGCAGTGGGGCCCTTGGTGCGGGGCTCGATCAGAGGGTTTCCTTTAACTTCTCGGGGCAGCTGTGTGATGCTAACAAGTTAGAGGCTTCAGCAGCCACAGATGAGGTCAGCGACTCTCTGTTCTGCTGTAAATCTCTCTGCTCACACAAGTCCTGGTGAGGAGCTTGCACAACTCAGAGAGGTCAGCAGTAAATTGGTCATTAAGGTGATGACATAAAAACACAGGTGCCAGTGGATGCAGCCAGGACATTGGAGAGGTGTGCATCAGACCTCCACCCTCCCTAACCAGAGCCTGGGGACAGAGTCCCGACCTACCCAGTTCTCCATTTTCTTGGCTCTTCTCTCCAGGCCTTTCTGCAGCCTCTCCCCAACGCCTCCAGGCTTGCGGAACTCAGCCACCAGCTCCTGCGTGTGGTTCAGCTCCTCCTCGCTGATGATGGGCTGCAGAGCCAGCAGGTAGCGGTCCAGCGTTTGCTGGAGCGGCGGCACGGGGAGATGTGGCAGTGCTTCCTGATGAAGTTGGAATCTGCCTGGGATCTTGCCTAAAGCTGTTGGCTTCAGCAGGCCGTAGGGCCTGGCCTGCAAAGCACAGAGCAAATGTCGAGACAAAACTTTCCCCCAATGTGCATGAGGTAGCAAATTATCTGAATCTGGGAGTCTCCATCCCAACCTCTCTGAGGGCACACAAGTGTCTCAGCATGGGAGCAGAGCACACAAAATGCAAACGCAAGGCGCAGGTCTACTGATTACACGCAAGAGACAGTTGTAGGCCATCCAAAAAGCTGCAAAAAAGAAACTTGATCTCCCAAGATACTGATTCTCAGCTTATCAAGCAAATGCTGCCAGGGTAATGATACATCTCCAACTCTCTGGCCACCTTCCAGCTGAGTCTCCATGTGTTCAACAAAGTCAAACCCTTCCATCCCATGGTAAGTGGGAAGAAAGTAAGTCGTGAAAGAAATACTCGTCTTACGTACTGTCAGAAACTGTTTCATTACGCCTTACAGCAGTGTAAGGCTAGAAAGTTAAGCAGAACCCTTGTGCCAAATCAAACTACCCTTTGGCCTTTGAGAAGGCAGAATTTAGATAAGTTCGGGGCAGGATTATAAAATGCCTCTTCTCTGACTGGCCAGGGATCATACATCACCAGCAATGATCAGGGAAGGACTGTCCGTGATGTGCAGGCTTTGGGGCAATGCGCCTTTATGCTGGTGAACCTCCCAGTTACTGGAGGACCCAGATATATTAAGAGAACCTCTATCCAGTTGTACCAGTATGGGACTGGCCAAATCATGGGAGCCTTTGGAGATGGAACAGGCAGAGCTGTTCAGGAAATTGTGGATGATGCCAACAGGCTCCTGGGATCTGACGGGGTCATGTGGGAGTGAAAACCTTAGAAAGCACTGTAACGATTTCTCTGTGTAGAGAAATGAAACGGAGCAAACCCAATCGCTAACCAGGAAATGAACTTGCTGGTTTTCCCCTAAAGAATAGCAACATCCTCTTAGATGAGCAGGGTTGGACATCCATCAGCTTGGAGATGTTTAAATTGCACTCTAAAGGTTTTCAGTTCCCTCTGCTCCTCCCCCTCTATTGGATTTACTGAATCAGACACTCTCCTACGGGACTCTGGACTTTGCATCCTCAGTGCACTGAGGATGCAAAGCCAGTGAGAACATGCCCTTTGATTTCCAAGACAAAGAGAAAATAGCTGTCCCCCCACCTCCTCCCAGGAGTTAAGCACAGAAAAGAAGAAAGAAAGAGCTAAATCTGCAAGGTGACAAAGCCTCTGCATGGTGCTGAGCCCCTGGAGGAAATGCTCTGTGCTCTTTAGAGGACGTGGCAAGAACTATGGGATCAAGGTTTGGAGAAGAAATGTTAAAAATAAGAGAAGGGGGACTTACTGAAGCATGAAAGGGGAGTGGGGCCAGGAAGAAATGAAGGGTGTTAATTGTGGCAGTGTGGACATACTGTACCTTCTCTGCTTGCTGCTGCTTCCTATCCATGGCTGGTAGGACAGAAAAGATCGTAAACCTCTCCCTCGGCCTGTCTCGGTTTCCTCTTCCACCTGACAATGTGCTGCCCATGCAGGGCGTCACCTTATTAGCAAACTGCCACATGACTGCTCTGATCAGAGTGCTCAAGGCCAGGCTCAGGCCCAGGAGAGGCTGGGGGTAATCAGACCATCTGGTTGCATCAACTGCCATGAAGGCACCTTTCTGGGAAGCTCTCCCGGGGCCGCTGACCCTCAGCCCTGTGTTGCCCAGTCGGTGCTTGCTAATCAATACCATGTGGGCAGAGACTCAGATCAATAGCTCTGGGCCTCCAGCCATGGCAGAAATGAAGGTGCTGGGGACATCGTTCCCTCAGTGTTTGCCTGGACTGTGAAACTACAGTGGCTGTTGCGAGAGAAGCCTGAACATCAGGCAGGAGAGGCCCCATTTTACGTCCTGGAAGCAGGGACACTGTAGGCTGTCACCAGATGGGACGAGCTGCAGAGAGGACTTATGTGGGTGATGGGGAATTTAGTCCCTTTGCTCAGGCAAAGGTGGCCAGAGGGTGTCAAATGAGGAAAGCTCTCCAGCAGGAACTGGACCGTGACCCGGCATCTCTGTGGGTGATGGCAGGATTAGTTGGAGATGGGAACAAATTCAGTTTGAGGCTAAAGGCAGTATCTTAACTGCCCTCATGCCCCATGCGTGTGTGGTCATTATTGCAAGCTGAGACTTTGGGGAGTTCTTGGTTATCAACCCTTAAAAAAAAGAAAAAATAGGTATCTCCAAAGCAGGGCAACAGCAGCACTGTGCAGTCAGAAGGAATATCACCCCCTCCTTCGTGTCTGTCTCATTCATTGAGGGGCAGACAAGCACAGTCTTCTACACAGCTAAGATCAAGTATGATGATTCCAAACAAACACTTTCAGATTTTCCCTGGGGTTAGAGGGAAAATCCCAAACCAAATTATTTTAAAACATTGCACGTTAAAATGTGGCGTGGATTTGTATCTTTTCTCTTTTATGTCCTCTGCTTGTTTGGTTTGAGGTCAAACTCAAGCGTTTGGTGGGAGGAGGAATAGTGATCGCAGCTGAACAGAGGAGGCAGCTGGCAGCAAATAGAGCAAACAGTCCACCTTTCCCCACAAGCAACAGGGAAAACGAACACCAGCAGAGCAGGGGGCGTGCAGACATGGCCAGCTCGTGGGCTGGCATTGCTCCCAAGCCACGTTCCAATGCGGCAGATGACCTTTTCCAGAGCCTTCAAAGCTGGTGGGAAATCCACCTGCAGCCCAAGGCTGGGGAGCAGGAGGAATTTCAGAGCAGTGTCTGATTCCCAGCACAGCCACAACATACAGTATCAGATGACAGAGGTTTGTCTTTTTCTTTTATTTTTAAATCAGAAGCTGGAGCCCCCCCCAAGCCCAGAGACAACCAGCCCTGCCTGGCCTCTCAGAAAGTGTCTCCGTGAGTGAATCCATCATGTAGCCGCTGTCAACTTGCTCTGCCTCCTCCTCCCCCGGGATCTGTCAGTGTTTGCGATAAACAGTTGCTAAGCCCAGGCGTGGGGCTGACAGCTCTGCCGTGTGTGTAGCCTTCCCCCTGCTTGCAGGGAAAGCCGTGTTTTAAAGGTGAAGCCTGCAGCCACAGATAGCTGCTCCTCAGGCTTCCCTTGCCCCTGACCAGCCACGGACACCATCTGCCCTCCCTGCTGTCGTTCAGCCCCAAGCCCTCCATGGATGATAGCTCTGGTGAATGCTCCACCGCCCCGTGCTGTCCCAAGGCACGTGAAGAAACCAAGCCAGCCTGGAGGATGGATCACCTCCAGCAGCGTCCCTGCCTGCCACCCGGTATGAGGAGCGCTCTCACAGCTCCCTGACAGCGGCCAAGCCCCTTCCACCCCTCCTCACACCCGGAGCCCTCGTCCCAGGGACACAGATGCCTGCAGCGGACCTCAATCGCCGCCCTCATGGCCCGAGCCAAGGAGGCCACGCTTCTCCCCCAGGGTCAGGGAGCCACGCCGGACCCAGACACCAGCAGTGCCGCCCATCGGGGCAGGGTGGGCCTCTGTGCTGGGGCCTTGCAGAGCCATCTCCTCCCTTGCCCCTCCTAAATGCCTCTAAGCCGGCGGAGGCCCCTGCAGCACAACCGGCCCGTGTCACCCGGTCCGGCGGGGCGGTGGCCCGGGCCCTTGCCCGTTGTCGAGGCCCGGGACTGGCCGGGCGCCCTGTGCCACCTGCCCGGCATGGGGAAGCCCCCGGGGCCAGCCCCGTCCCTCCTGGGCCGCTGTCACCCCTCTGGCGGGTGGCGCGGCCCGGGCGCCATCTCACGCCCCCCCCCCCAGCGCCGCGTCCCGTCCCGGGCCCGCGGGATGTTCCTCCCCTCGGTGTCCCCGCGGCGCCCCTCGCCCTCGGAGCGCGGCTGGCACTTACCACGGCCCTCGCCATGAAAGCCAGCATGGCTCCGCGCCTGCCCGCGGCCCCGGCCGCCGCCCGCCGCAAGGACACCGGCGACACCGGGCGCCGCCGCCCCGCCGCCCCACTCAGCCGCCAGGGGGCGGGGCCGCCCCGACGCCATCTTGGAACGGGGCGAAGCCCGCGCCGCCATTTTGAGGAAGGGCAAGATCCGGCTGTGAGGGGAGGGAGCGCCGCGGCCGGTGTCGGAGAGGGGATGTGTCTCCTCTCTCAGCTGCGTGTTCCAGGATTTGGTGAGGAGAGTCCTCCTGCCCGCCAAGGCGCACCTCCTCTCCCCTCCACGCACACCCACTCCTCACGGCGCCGCAGCGCCCCGCACAAACATGGCCGCCCTGCCGCCCTGTCTGGGCAGAGGAGGCCGTGCCCCGTACAAACATGGCGGCGTGGGCCACGACGGTGGCTGGGAAGGGCCACGCCGTCGGCTGACAGCGCCGGGAGCGACAGGACCGGGCGGCGTGCCCTGCTCAAAGATGGCCGCCGGCGACTTCGGCGTGTCCGGAGGTGAGAGGTGAGGGGTGGCGGCAGCGGTGGCCGCGCTCCGGGAAGATGGCAGAGAGCGAGCGGCCAGCAGGTGAGAGGCGGCCGGGCGGCTCCGGGGCCTTCTGGGTTGGGGGCTGCGCTTGGGGCCCGTAAGGGGCGTATTCGGGGCCGGGGTGTGCTGGGAGGTCTCACTCTGCACGGGGGGCCGGGGGCGCCGGGTCCTGGGCTGTGGGGGGCTGCGCCGGCAGCGGCCGCCCGGGCCTGTGGTGAGGGTGAGGAGGGAAGAGGCTTTGCTGAGGATACGAAGGGGCCCCGGAGCCCCCCAGCCCTCGGCCGGGTGAGGCGGGGAGCCTGGGCTCCATCGGCCACCCGGCCCCGCTCGGGGCTGAGGCCTGCCGTGCCGTGAGCTGCCGGCAGGGCCGGGCCTGGGCCCCCCGGAACGGTGGGGGCTGAGGGGGGTCCCGCGGGGGCTGCACCCCCAGCAGGGTTGGGGGACGGGACGGGGCAGGGGGATCCTCTGTCCCCTGAGGGCTGACAGGGTGCGCGGGTCCCTCCTGTGCACCCCGGGGCGAGGCGGTCGGGGTTTGGGCTGTCGCTGGAGCAGCCGGCGTCGGGGCGTTCTGTTGTCTGTGCCCTTTTTCTGTGACTCCCTTTCCCGTCGCTGAAACGGGTGGTGTTTGCCAGTGTGGAAAGTCCCTCTCTTGGCTGAGTTTGATTTCCCCTCCCCACACCGTGAGAGTGTCTCCTTTGTCCAAGTCGCTTCTCGTCATAAAACAAACCCATTCTGCTCCTGTCTCCATCTTATCATTGGTTTTGGACTTTTGCTTTTGTATTCATTTTATAATATTGTAATCGCTGCAGACCTCGCTGTGTTTCCTTCCTTGAGTATCTCTGCTCTCCTCCCCATGAGGAAATGCACAAAGTTCGTGTCAGAAGAAGTGGTGGTTGAGAATGCAGAGATGAAACAAATTCTGTGATAAGACAGATAAGAACACCTGGATCCCCTCGGTCCAGGACACTGCCCTGGCTGCTTCACTGGCCTTTACGTGTCATCGGTATTAATGGGCAAATCAGTGTTTGCCTTTTTGCACGCCTGCTCTGGAGTTTTTAATTGTTTGCATGTTACAAGTTATTTTAAAATAAGAGCTCTATCACGGTGGTGCTAGTCATTGAGAGTTGTGTGCTGAATTTTCAGAAGAGAGGCATGCGTGTCTTTCATTTAAATTCCTCTTGTGTTGTTCCTCTCATCCTTGTACCTGGGAGTTTTACCATAACTTACGCAGAGGCATGAACCAAGCCCTGTAACACCCTGGGCAGATGATGAGACTGCATTTGTTCTGTAGGCAGGGGACTTGAAAGGCAGAGAACTTAAATGACTTTCTAAGGTTGACAAGTCTATAGCAGCCTCTGCGTGGTTGCTGGGACTTTGGATTCCTTTTTCCCTGGTCTGCCTGCTAGACAGCACTGCTCTGCTGCAGAAAAAGCTGCTGACGCTTCTGGGTAGTATTTCCTATGTAAATGCAGCTAATAATATTTTAAGGAGTTGGAGTTTGGTGGTGTATGTTAGGGAGTCAGTGCCTGAGCTTGCTGTAGTACGGAGAGCAGTTGCCGAAGTGTTGCCAGGGTGGCTGGTGCTGAAAAAATGCCTTCAGATTTTCTAGGATTAAAAAGATGAACTGGGTGACTCTAACAGAATTCATAAATTCACATTAGCACCCTGTTTCTTTAACAGTTGTCTCTGCTGCACTGCCTCTTACTAGTAAAAGTCGCACTTATAGGAGCGTAATGCAAATCACCTCTAACCTTGTGGAGCATTTCTGGCTCTGCAGTGTCCTGGTGCGGGACTGCCGGCTGAGAGCAGAGCCCTGGAGAGTGCGGAAGGAGTGACCCTTACCGCAGGGCTAGGTCCTTGGTTCAGATGCCCAGAGGAAGAGCTTGATCTAATACATTAACAGTTTGCGTTTCCATTAAATACTACATCCTGGGCTCTGAGAGTGCTTTAAAATTAAATGATCTTCATAGCTTCCACCTGGAAGAGGCTGTGTCCCGGCATCCTCCAAGCCCCCGCGCTGTCTGGACAGAGGTCTGCGGCTCTGGACTGCCATCTATTGAACTGCTCCAGCTTTATCTTCGCAGAAGTTGTCATTCTGCAAAGATAAAGAATGCAGTTCAGGCTTAGCACCCTAAAAACAAGGCACAGGTAGTTTATTAGGAGAGCTCAGTGCTTCAGCATGACCTGAGGCTTGTCTTCACTAGACAGAAGTAATTAAACTAGCTGGATGTTGCCTTTCTTAGCTCCTGCACCAGCCTCTCTGTCTGGGTGGGCAGTGTATCTTTAGTGGTGAAAACAAACATAATGCCACTTGCTGAAGCCTTGCAGTGTCCTTAGAAGTGTGTTATTCGGGGATGGAGAGGATATTCTTTGGTGAGGAGAACTTGGTGAGATAATGGTGCAAGCTCGGATGGATTTGTTTGCTTTCTGTCTCCTGAGAAATGAATGTCGATTTCTAAGGAAGGAAGATAGAGGATTTCTTCTTCTCCATGGCCTCTATTTTACCTCTTTTTTGCATCTCCTAGGTGCCTCTGAGGAGGTGGCTCCTCCCCTCCAGCAGAGCTTCATGATCCCCAAAAAGGAGATAAACATGGTTTCCGACATGGCCAAGTGGAAGCGCTCTCAGGTATGTCTCTGAGGTCAGGGAAAACTGGTAAGTGCTTATTATGCTTCAGTGACAGCCAGGTCTAGTCTGGGAACAGCCACAAGGTAAAGCAGGTTTGGGCAAGTAATGGGGAATTAATTGATTTGTGTTTTAAAGCAGAAGAGTCACTGCCTGTTGGTAGGAAAACGACTTGGCAGTGAGGTGTGGAGTCTGGCAGCCAAATGCTCTGACAAAGGAGTGAGCCAGGGAGAGCCCGGACGTTGAGGGAGACCAAAGATGCTTAAAAATTATTAGGGCTCCCTCCCAACAAGCTAGACAAGAAGCTGGTAACTATTTCATCCTACCTAGCCCGTATATTATATCAAAACTTGATTTACCCAGTGCTGTTTGAACTCAGCTTGAACGTGGTCCTGCTGCCTGGCCCTCTAGTAGCATCAGGCTGGGTTGGTTCCTGGGGCCTTCCCACCTTGCTGTACTGGAAAGGGCTCCAGAGCCAAGGCCTTCAATTTCTTGGATAATTTTTGTTTACAGTTTGTGTGGAGCTGGTGGAACAGGCAGGTTCTCCCCTCTCTGCCTTTGAGGGATTGTTAGCCCAGGCTTGTCCCACCTATTAGGAGCAAGTTCTTGCTTGCTGACTGATCTGTGATGTCTTAAGAGAAGCTTAAGTTATAGTCAGGTCTCAGACAAACCTCTGAGTGCAGCTTCCTTTGTTAAGTCTCCTGGGTTTAAGGAATTGCTCCTGGTCAGGATTTCTGTGCAAGAGGGGCCCGAGGAGAAAGAGGGGACAGCGTGCTAGTCTGGTGTTTTCAAAGGCTTAGGGCCATGGAGCTGCACTGGATATAATGCTTCAAAAGCAGCAAATTTAAAAAGAAGAGCTGTGAGGAGCCTGGGCTCTCTCCAATTTCTCCATCATGCATGAGTATGGGAGAAGAGTAGGAGAAGGAAGAGGGAGATAATGGCGTAGGTCTGGGAGAAGGAGTGCAGAGCAGGATGTCTGGGTACAACTGAGACTCTGCACAGCCAAGGAGTTTGAGTTTGACCTGATAGGTGGCAGGGAGCTTGAGGAAAGGATTTTGGGGGCAGCGCAAGCTTTTTTAGGATTCTTTGTGTAATTTTTACAGCAATGCAGAGTTCTTAGCACAATCACCATCTGCCTCTGAGGTCTGCCAAAAATAGCTGTAGCCTCTCAGCAAGCCCTGCACCCTGGGTGTCTCCAAGAAAGCAGTCCTGTGTGTTGGGAAAGGTTCCCTTGATGTGCAGGAGTGCTCCCATGCCACATTGCTTGCTCAGACAGACCGTGGCTATTCACTAACGCCCTGCTCTCTCGTCGGGTGTGTTTGCAGGCATACGCAGATTACATGGGCTTCATCCTCACTCTGAATGAAGGTGTCAGGGGCAAGAAGCTGACCTGCGAATACAAAGTTTCAGAGGTAGGAGTAGAGTTTGGATCCCCTTGTTTCTCCTTTTTTGCCTTTCTTTTTTTTTTTTTTTTTTTTTTGGGCTCTGTGGTGAATATTTCTGTGTTGAAGAATGAGTTGGCAGCTGATCTGGGAGCCAGGGAGAATAAATGCAGTTGGGTTATACTTGGGGATGCAAATGTCAGCCTGCAGTCCTCTCCTTGGGATGCAGAGGCTCTGTGTGTGCTCACTGGATGGGAAATCAAGCAAGTTACAAGTGGACAGAAGCTGGTGGTAAAGAGGAGGATGCAGAAAGGATATATTTTGACCCTGTTTTCACAGTCTGGCTTCAACCAGTGATGTTTTGAAGATGTGAAGATCTTGGTTGCAGGCAAAAGGCTGAGGTGTCTGTACTGTTCGTGTTCTCCCGCTGGCCTTTCTGTGGGACCTTGGGCAAGTCACTTGTCTCCCTGTCCCTGGGCTTCCTTGTTGCTCAGACTGTTAACAGCACCAATCTCCTCGGCCCATGCTGTAGCTGAGCTATGTAAGGTCTGGTTTGACAGCGTGTGAGCTCAAGGCATGTCATTGAGTGGACCTGCCTCACCAAGGGCTGTGCTGAGGGCTATGGGGGGGGCTGTGAAGCACGCAGGAGGGCTGGGCTAGGGAGGTATTTTTATCCTGCGGGGCAGGATTGGCCATTCCTAGGTGTTAAGGAGAAAGGACCTGTTTTTCCCCTTGCGTTAATGTGGCTGTCACCCACCTCTGTTAGCCGAGGTGGCCAGTTTTGATGCCTGTTCTCCTTATCAGGGCACAGCAAGATCGTTTGGAGCCAGAAGGGAAGGGCAGGCGTCCTCAGTGGTGTTACTGCCTGGCCTCAGCCATGCCCAGTGCTGGCCTGAGGTCTCTCTGGGTGCTGCTGTGATCTGCAGAGCCTTTGTTGGACACCAGTTCGGTTCTGTGCGGCATGCTGGATCCCCCTCCCTTATTCTGCATGTAATGAGGACATTCTTGGGTACATTTTTACTGTTCCAACTTGTCACGGCTGTGAAAGAAAGCTGGGAATAGTCTAAATAGATCTAGGCAGAATGGGAAAGAGACTGGGCGCTGTGTGTTTATAGCTTCATTCTGGTGTGGGAAGGCAGCCTACAATGATCTTTAACCTAGTCATTTATGTTTGAAGCAGGCATGTTAAGTCCAGCCTTCCCTTCCAGGAGCCAGTGTGTGAATGACAAACTTGCTTGTAGTTCATGGAGGGGTTCAGGGATAATGAGTCCCTCCCTAACAGGCTTTGTGTCCACCTTTTGTTCCTTCAATTCAGTAGAAACTGCTGTCAAATGCTGCTATTGCTTTCCACTGTTTGCATTTCACCTTTGAGTTTTGTCTTTGTCATGATCTCGCTCATTCCCAACCATTCACAGAGCAGTTCTAGGGAAACAAAGCATTAAAAATGAGCAAAACAAAGGAGGTGAAAAAACCCTCTCTTCCGCCATCCCCTTTGAGCTGTCAGCTATCTAGGAAAAGCTGTATCAGGGCTGTGTCCGTGCAGCAGATCCCTCTTGGAGTGAATATTTCCCATCTGCAGTCCCAGTCCAGGTGACAAACAAGAGACACAATCCTGACTGCTTGGGATGTGGCGGGGAACGTGTCTCATTCCCCTGGTGCTCAGGAGAGCAGAAGCCTGTGACTTGAGGCACAGGTGGAGCATCCCCAGGGTTGCCTTGTTGATGAGGTTGCCTGTTCACGCGGGTTCGTTTGTAGATCAAACTGCTTATCTGTGCTTTTAAAGGCTCAGCCCCTTGTGGCCTCTGCTTGCATCTCTGCTCTGCTTTCTTCTCTTTTCCTGTACCTGCTGCTGATGTGCTTTTGTGCCGTCCCATCTTCCTCCCTGATCAAATGCTGGGGACGCCTGCCTTTGGCAAATGACCTCCTGGAATCCTTTCTGCTGAATGTGTATCCTCTCCATGACTTACTGGTATTGCTTTGCCGTGGAAAAGGAGGAAAAAAAAAAAAAAAGTATGGTCTGCTGTGCTTTGAAAGAGACAGCTTAATGGTTTCCAGAGTAGTGTGTGTCAATACCAAACTGTCTGCTGGAGCAAGAGTTGGATCCTTTGGGGGCTGAGCCCCTTCTGAGACTTGCTGAGCTTGCTCTGCTCATACTGAAAAATTGCATGGAGCTGTCTGGGGTTTTGCTGGAGGCATCTGACAAGTAGTGATAGCTGAGCTGTTGTTTAGGACTCTGGCGTAGACGCTATGTCTGGCACAAGGTTGTATGACTGATAGGCTGTGACCTGCCTTCTCCTCCTGGAGGGAGTGCTTTTCATGTGGGGATCTGTGCAGCGACTGCTGGTGCTGCAGCCTGGAGCGGTTTTTCAAAGCTGTGACTTTGATGAAAGGAGCAATGCAGCAAGGAGGAGGTTAATTTTGGCCATTCGAGGAGCAGACCTTCTCTTCCAACAGTTCGCTGCACTGGGGGAAACTGGCTGGCCTTGTGGCTTATTTTTGTCAGAGTTAGGTTGATGATTGGACTAGATGATCTGAAAGGTCCCTTCCAACCTAGGCAGTTCTATGATTCTAAGAACAAATGCCCTGATTTTAGCAGCTCCCCCCTCCCATAGGACCCGAGGAGCTCGCAGGCTTGATCCCCATGGGCAGCGCTGGCTGCTGTGATGCCTTCTCAGCACCTCCGTCTGCCTGGCCCCTGCTCTTGAGAGATGCTGACAGGTCTCTGCTCTGTAGGAGGCTCTGTGGTTTGCCTTTGGAACCGATGGCAGACTCAGGGTCAAGGGGATGCAAAATCAGCACAACGAGAAGAGCAAGAAGAGCACGGGGGAGGCTGCCCTTGCTTTGATCACTGGAAAGGTAAAGCAAAAATAGAGCTTAAAAACCCAGCCAGGCAAAACAAGGCTGCAGTGGTGCTGATGGTTGTGTTCCCGTAAGCTCTGCTCTTCCCCTCCTTCTCCCCTGCTGGGGTCAGCCCTGGATGCACAAGTTTCCTCTGCTGGACGATGGGAAGCTGCTTCTTTTAGTAACCCCTTTTTCAAAGGGCCTTGAGCCCAAAACGAGCCGCATCTCTTTAATTATTTATTGGCATGGCTGAGCCGGCAGCTGGGTCCTGCTCTCCCGTGTTCAGTGGGGCTGGGCTTTTTAATCCCTTTAAAGCAAGCAAGTGGGGAAGGGGAGGTTCGACTCTCGAGCTCCCCAGGGCCTGCGGGCAGATCTGGGGAGGGGGAAGGAGCCGGTCCTTGCCAGCCATTTATCCAGGCAGCACTGAGAGCTCACTGAGAGGGGTTTGAAATACGGTAGCTGCTCGTAATGAGCTGCTGGTGCCGGCGGATAAATCACCAGCACGATTTAATTATTTAATGCAACCCGGTGCTGGGGACGCTGTTGCTTAATTGGAGGGGAATGCAATAGCCAGGAAGGAGTAGAGCTGAGTCCAAACCTTGCCTGGTACAGTGGGGAGACACCGGGTTTCTGCAGCATTTCAGGCAGCAGGGAGCTGAAGCAGAGAGGGTTACGCTGCTTCAGTCCACACGAGTCTGGGGCACTGGCCTGTTAGCGGCTCCAGCTTGCAGACTCACCAGGGCACCCAGAGTTTCTGGGCTTCTGTGTCCCTTGGCACTTGTGTCTTTTGTGTTCCTGCTCAGGTCCTCTCTTCTATACCAGCCTCTAGCCTGGCCAAGTGTCAGGATCCTGTGGGGTGGGTGGATCCTGTTTGATCCCACTTCCCACTGGCTGATCCCACCATCGTGTTGGCTTCTGAGGAGCCACTGTCTGTGGGAGGCTGTGTCTACCATGAGACCCTTCCTCCTGGGAGCAGAGGGCATGTGGAGCGATCCACAGCTGCTTCAGCGGCAGCACAGCTCTGTCTCTCCACCCGCCCCCTTTGAGTGGCACTTCAAGGGCTAGAAACTTGCTGGGCTCGGCTGTTTCCTCGTCCTCCCAGCAGGCAATGTGAAGAATTGAACCACAGCCCAGGAGACCAGCCGGCTTCACACGGTCGATGCCTCCAGCAAAGTCAAACCAGCCGCCGCTTCTGCTGTCCTCTTTGTCCCCTTGAAGGAGGAATCCCCTCTCGAGACAGAGGAGCCTACATTGCCCGAGGCCTGGCCAGCTGCTGTGGCGGCTGGTGGCTCTCTGGCTGCTTGGAGTCAGATGAGGAGAATCCCAGAGCCTCTGGACAACAGACCAGTTGTCGGCAGAGCTTCCTAAAACTGTTTGGAGCTGCTTAAAGTCCTGCCTAAGGTGCCGCCTCTTGGTGCGTGGGGTGTAGCCATTCCCTAGCTGTATGGGCAAGGCAGGGAGGAGGCTGTGTGCGTTGGCCAGCCCTGGTCCTAACGGTACAGCTCGAGACTGTGTACTGTGTCACCTGTTGCACCTCTCTTTTCCTTCATGGCCAAAGCAGTGCCTCCTCCAGTCACTCTCATACATCCTACACAGGTTCCTCACTTTCTTCTTCCAGCACTGGGTGTAAGAAAGATGTCTCTGTTGTCTTGCTGCTGCATTTGTCTTCCCATTTTGCTTTGTGTTTCTATTGAGACATTTCTCTGAGAGCCAAGATCTTCTCATGCCTGCTCTGATGAGACCACTGGTGGGCAAACCAGGCTGCCTCTTCCCCTGGGTAGGTTGTATTTTACCATGAACACTGGGTATCTCTGGGTTGGAGCTGCCGTAGCAGTCTGGCTGGGATGAGTTTGAAGCAATAGGAATCATGCTGAGAAGGCTGACTTGCGATTAGGCCCTGCTGCATTGGGTGCTGTACGAACTCTAACACCTTCGCTGCTAATCTTGGCTCCTAAGAGACCCTTCAGGACAAAGATTAGAGGCCTTGAGAAGGGCCTCTAAATCACATCACCAGCTACTGGTGAGGATATACGGTAAGTGCTGTGCTGTATCCCATGAGGGACATGGGACCCTCAAGATGCAGAGCCTGAGTTTCGTGTTGGAGATCCCTGAATTGTGTAGCACTTCCCTGCTTCTCAGTCCTATATACCCTACAGCTAGGAGCCTGCTGTAGCTCTTTTCCCAGAGGTTTTAGAGCATAGTGCTGTTGCAGCTCATGGAAGGCTGTGTGGGCGATTGGAGAGCCTGCCTCAGGCTGGGCTTTGTTTTGGAGTGATCTTCTGAGCCCTCTGCATTTCAGGGAGGGTTGGCACATCCTGTTCCCGCTTGCTACCCTTGGGAAGGATGGTGTGGGCTTTAACGACTCCAATCTGGGGCATAGATGAGATGTTGGAGCCTGAGGGACTGTTCTGTTTTATGTCACCGTGACCCCTCATCTTCTTTGTCTCTGTAGCCCATTGAAAAGCTGGTGGCTCTTCTGAACACCCTTGACAGATGGATCGATGAAACCCCACCAGTGGATCAACCTTCTCGCTTTGGGAACAAAGCCTTCAGGACCTGGTACGCCAAACTAGACCAGGTGAGCATGTCTTCCGCGTCTAGTGTTACATGCAGCTACTACAGAAGGGCAGCGTGCCCAGCAGGGGTAGCAGAATGGCTCCGTCATTGTGTGTCAGCCAAACAGCCTACAGAGGAATTGCTTAGATAAGCTGTGAAGGGTCCACCTCTTGATATGCGTCACTTACTCCTGATCTGGTGCTGTCCTCTCCTCTTATGAGAGCATATAGTCCATGTAAATGCTCTTGGCTGGGTCTCCAAATCCTGGATGAGCCATGAGGGCCATCCAAGCCCAGGGAACTCCTTTGCTTTGTAACGACCCACTGTGTCTGCTAGTTGATGGGTGACACACAAAATCAGGGACAGGTTGTGAAACTGCTCTACTTCCTTCAGCTTAGAGCACTTGCCCTGCACTGAGCTCTGGAGGTGGCACAGGCACAGTCCCAGCAGCAATAAGCTTGCAAGAGGTCTGCTGCTCTATAGATGCTTTTGTCCTGGAGATGACTCAGTGGGTAACTGGGCTGATGTACTTAGATGGTGAAGCTTTTTTTTCCTACAGGATGTGTGTGGCCTGGATAAGTGTCAGGACAAGCTCTCCCTGAATTACTCCGTCTCTGGAGGTGACTTTTTCAACAGGAGAATTTGTTCCTCTATCATGCTGGCTCTGGCCATTGTAGGAGAGCACTGTTGCAGCTCCCCCTTTGCAGCAGTGTCTGAGCAGAGGGTGACTTGCTCCTGGGGACTGTGACAAATCTGCACTCACTCAAGGGAGTCTTTTGTGTCTTTCAGGAAGCGGAAAAGTTGGTGGCAACAGTGATCCCCAAGCATTTGGCTGACGCTGCACCAGAAGTGGCTGTGTACCTGAAGGAATCTGTGGGGAACTCCACCCGCATTGACTATGGCACAGGTACCTGGGCATGCGTGCTGCTTGAGGCTTGACTTCCTCGGGTAGTGACACGTTGCAGCCTGGTGCTGCATTTATTTAAATAAATATGTTATTGTCACTTTTTTTTAGTGCCAGCTTGGTACAAAGACCTTACTTCTAGGGCCTCCTCGCCCCTGTGTCCAGTGTGGGCTATGACTGAGAGAGCTGGGGCTGGCAGCAGGGCTGTGCTAGAGCTATGACACCCTTTTCACGTCTCATCTGATGAAATGGGAACCCAGCTGTGCAAGCTGTTCTGGGATAAGCTGTAGGAGCTGCTTTACTGCATACAGCACTCCTGCACCTGCTGATCTGCAATAGGAAGTTTAGAGGGATAGAATACAATTGCTTAAATTGGAACTAGAGTAGGAACCAAGTTTGTGTTCAGTGGGAGGTGGCTTGAGGTCTGGGGCTCCCTAGAAGTGACATCACTGCTTACAGAGGGACTTTGAAATCTGAAGGTAGAAGCATTTTGCACCTAAGGAGATACTAAATTGCAGGTTGGAGTAGCCACGCTGACTTCAGTTAGACCTAAATCCAGAATCATATACGCGCTCTGTTCCTCTCTTTGGAGGACGGGTGTGCTGAGGAGAGGGTTCTCACTGAAAGGCAGGAGAGTGGGACGCTGTGGGTGCAAGGAAACACGACTTTGGACCTGGGCACAAAGGGGAAGAGGAGGACTGGGGTAAAAGGATGAAGAGCTAGAGGCTGTGCAGTGCTTGTTAAGAGAGCTGCGGCTCGCTGGCACCAGGGGGAGATGTTGTCTTTGGAAAGGGATCTGCTGGCTGGCGTTCTGTCAGCTCGGGGAAAGAAATTCAGCCTTTCCTCCCCTCCTGTGTGTCCCAAGCCAGAGACCCGTGTCCTGCCTCACAGTGGCTAGACCATAGGTGCACCTTGTTCCTACACTGGGAGCTGCACTTCACGGTGGAGAGCTGCTGATCTTGTACTCTCCCTTCTTCTTGGTCTCTTACACTAAAAGACGTTCATGGGTTTGCTGGTTGTGTCTTTTCCATGCTGGAAGGACCAAGCAAGCTGGAGGACCAAGCAAGCTGCAGGGGCTCAGCCTGAGATCCCAGTACCTTCTGGTACACTTCCCCTGCTGTGCCAAGCTCCTGGGAAAGGCCCTGCCTTGCTCCCAGCATGTCCAGTGTTGGAGCTGTTTTTCCTCAACAACTTATTTTTTCTCCAAGTTAATAATCACCTTATGAGTGTCTAGAAGGTATACTTTGTGTGGGTGCTGTGTGGGGATAAAATATTGTCAGCTCAAGGCATTAATAGGGACGATAAGGTTGGGGCTCTTGAGATGGGACTGTGACTGCTGTGATCGCTGAAGAGCCGTTGTGATGCCCACAGGAAGGTTGTTCTGGGGACTGGAGACACCAGCGTCACATCTCTTCGTCTCTTTTCACTCTAGGGCACGAAGCTGCGTTTGCAGCCTTTCTCTGCTGCCTCTGCAAAATTGGTGTGCTCAGAGTGGATGACCAGATGGCCATCGTCTTTAAAGTATTTAACAGGTGACGTAATGGAGGAGAAGGGCTGGAAGCATTGGGCTTTTTGGGGGCAGATCTCTGACAGCATCCACTTCCAGCTGAGATATGTGAGATGTTACTGCCTGTTCTGTACACCAGACTCCTCCTGTAGTCTGGGCTGATGGTACCCTCTTTCTTACACTCATCCACATCCTTTTGGGAGTAAGAAATTGTAAGAAGAGCCTCCTTCTGGGGTGCGAGTTGAGCAAATCAAGGGCTTTCTACGGAGGCGTGTGCATAACTAGAGAGCATGAGTGCTGAGGGGCTTGCTGGCCTAGGGAAGAAGGGCAGAGTGGGAAAACTGGAGACAAACGTAGACAATATTAGGGGGCAGATGTACTGTTTAATGGACTGTATGGTGACCCGTTGCATCTGTCTCCAAAAGGGGTGACAGCGCCTTGTCTGTTGGAGGCTGGGTGTCTTTCTGGAAGGTTATTTTAGTTGAACACAAGTTATTGAGCTCTGCAGAGAGAGGTATGTGGGTGAACCTCTGTGCTTTGTGATAAACAGGAATATCTGATCAGAGGATCTAACATCTCTTCAGGCTTTAAAAAAAAAAAAAAAAAGAAATCGATGAAACTGGCAGGCCTCCACTGCTCCTCTAGATGTTTTTCCAGCCCAGGAGGTAGAGTTGGTGGTGATGAAACCTGGTGGAATGGGTGTTTGGAGTCCAGAGATCTAATCCCAGCTGTATCACTGTTTAGTGGCATGGAAACAATTTCCTTCAATAGTATTTCCAGCTTTAATTTTCCACCTGAAAAGTGAAAGTAGTGGTTGTCGTAAGGTTGTTTGGGAGAGCTGAAGTTGTTGAAGGAGGATGAAGCGTCAATATTTTCAAATAACAGCTGGGGTGGGGAAAGATCTGCACCGACATAAGACGCTGCAGATAAAATAAACCCCTGCCACTTGGTATCTTAGTGAAATTGTTGTAAAAAAAAAATCCCAGTTTTTAAAAGGTGCTCATATTTGCTACTATACATACTGTCAGGCTGCTTTCTATGGCAAAGGAGCTGAATATATAGTCTGTGTACTGTGACATATGTGGGGGTCCTGCTTGCAAGTGATAAAGTTGTGTCCTCCAAACTGGTTGTTCTTGTCCTCGTGTAAGTCAAAGAGGACAGAAGAAAAGGCCTTGTCTTAACCCTTCCTTCTCTCTTGGGTCTCAGGTACCTAGAAGTGATGCGAAAACTTCAGAAGACCTACAGGATGGAACCTGCTGGCAGCCAGGGCGTGTGGGGCTTGGATGACTTCCAATTTCTACCTTTCATATGGGGCAGTTCCCAGCTGATAGGTATTAATAAAAATCTTCTCATGTCCCAGCCTGCCCCCTGCTCTGTCTGTCTAGGTTGCAAAGATGATCAGGTTTGGGACTGACTTTTAAATACAAATATGTCAAATTTGTGTATAATACATCAGAAGAGTTTGCTTGGGGCTTTTTTTTTTTTCCTCAGCTTTCCAAATAAAGCTAGCTGCTCATGTTGGGAGGTGGAAGGCTTCCTGGTATGGTACCTCTGTCTCTATTGCAATGACTACATGCTTTTTATAAGGAGAGTCTTGTTTTTGGTGGTAGAAAACACATTTTCTGCCCTGGGGAGTTTACCAAATGCTCTCACTGCTGAGGCACTGGAGTGGGAGATGAGGTGGAAGGGAGCAGCTCTGTGCTGACTTCTGAAGAGCTCTGATGGGAGGATCGTGTTTCTTGTGGAAGAGGGGCAGGACAAGACCTGATTGAACATGGTCTCAGAATGGGGCTGCCATACAGGCTACTTCCTATTGTCTCTTACTCTTTTTAGACCATCCAAATCTGGAGCCTCGACACTTTGTTGATGAGAAGGTGGTAAATGAAAACCATAAGGACTTCATGTTCCTGGAGTGCATCCTCTTCATTACAGAGGTGAGGACTGTAAGGTTTGTCCCGGGGAAGTTATCTTGACATTAGATACTTGGCTCTGGCTGTGGTTTTCTCTTCCTCCTTTGCTTGTTTGTTTGCACTCATGGAACTGTGCGGATGAACGGTTGTTGCATGTCTGAGGTGCTCTCCTTGAATGAGTCGAGACAAGGATGTTGGGAGGAAAGTATAATTAAGCTAGATGGGCTGTGGATTGCAGTTGAAGGGAGCTCTAACAAGAGCAAACAAATAACCTTGGATCATCACTTGGATCTGTCAGTGGGAACTTGGATGGAGAAGACTTGCTTGCAAGTGTGCTAGGAAGATGAAGTAGGACCTGCGAAACGGCTGGGCTTGCCAAGATAACCTCCCTTCCCTCCAGCCGTTGGGCGCTGCTTAGCAGGCCCTGGGCCTCCCCTTGCTTAGGGCAGGCTCCCAAACCTCTGTGCAGCTTGGTCTCCTCCAGATTCTACCAAAAGATTTGCCCATTAAATGCTCCTTATTTGCAAATGATCCAGAGCAGAGATAGTGCTGAGGTTCACCCAGCTGGTAATGCTATCAGGACCAGGTTTCTGCTCAAGCACTCTACGGCCCTTGGGTGAGGGACTGGTCATATTCAGCGTGTTGCCAACCGCGGGCAGTATTTCTCAGTGAGGGAGCTCGGGGCTTTCTGCCCTCAGCTGCAGTGGATGACCTGGATGTGTTTCTACCATCCCCTTTGCTGCACGGTCTGGGCAGCGAGAGCAAGGACAACACGCTCTGTTGTGGTGAGGGATTTCTTGTCTCTGGCAAGAGAGAGTTGATGGGATTAATTTTGAAGGACGGAGTGCGGTTCTTCCCCTTTGTTCTGTTTGCTTTCCCCCCCTCTCCTCTCCTCTCCTCTCCTCTCTAATTTAGTGATTAGATGAGAAGGGAGGTTGCAGAATATGAACTTAGCCTTTCATGTTGGAAATTTTCATAGGAGCCTTTGGCCCAAACCCCAGGAGGTGCTGTGTCAAGTACTGCTGAATCTAGTAGAGTTTGTTGGTGCTTAGCACCTCGTGGGCTTTAACCCTTAATGCAGAGTTAAATCATGCTGTGAGTAGTGAAGAGGCGCTGGCGGAAGAGATCAAGTTGAGGGCAGGAAAGCAGGAGCCAAGATGCTCTAAGATTTATTTTAATTTGTGCCTCTGTAATATCCAGACAGTGTACTAACCTGCTAAAAACATAAAACCATCTCTTGACATGTATGTAGAAAATTGGGCAGCCCACAGATGACACCTAAAGTTTAAAATACACAGCACCATCCTGTTTCTTCAGGTCACTCTGTTTTTGCCTGCAGAAACTTAGCTTTTTAGTAGGCTTTCAAAATAAGTGATTCCACTTATTTTTCCATACATTTGCTTGGAATCGGGATTCAGTGTTTTTGCTGCGTTCCTCAGTGCCACCTGGTGGCAGGGAGCCCTCCTCTCGGGCCCTCCTGGCCTGAGCCGCTAAGGAATGGCAACAGCCTGGGTTATCAAACGCATGGCATTTTCAATCCATCTTCATGCAAGCACTTTTTATTTTTTTATAAACATTTTGCTTTTAAAATTTGTTTGTTTTTTTTTTTTTTTCTCTCCCAAATGCCTGGGAAGGCTGCTACTGCCACTAGGGGGGGCTGAGACAGCCTTGAGTGCCTCCAAATGCTTTCTCTCCAAAATCAACAACAAAACAAAATAGCAGGGAAAAAGATAGAAGGGATTAAAGTCTTTAATAAATGAACGATATTACTTTCTTCTGAGCTTGTCAGCTGGAAACGGCTCCCCTTTAAAGGTGTTAAACACGTAGCAAAGACCACAGCAGTTCCCATAGTGGGTCGGGTACGTCTTACTGACACGAGAGCAGGTTTTGCTTCAGCAAGCTACAGCTGAGGTAGGTTGTTTTCTTTCAGCCAAGAGAATATTCTCTTGTGCAGATATTTTTATCAACCCCCTGGGTGACGTTTCAGGGACGTGAACATACACTGGTGTGGTGTTTGCCGTGTGTATATTTAAACCTTCGGCTTTTAAAGTAGCAGGGAGATGATGTCCAGGCTGAACCCGCTGAGGCGTTCTCCTTACAGCAGCACCACCCTGCGCAGGCACGGCAGCGAGCCTTGCGTAAGCTGCCCTGCTGTTGGGAAATCTGTGGAGTGGTTTTGGACCTGAACGCTTAGTTCTTGAATAGGGTGAGGTTTATGGAGCCGGCTGGGACTCGAGCTATCCCCCTGCTGCCGCTTTGCCTGCCGAAGGGTGTGTGGTACCTGTAGATGCGAGGATGAGGAGGGTTCGGGGGCATCTCTAGGGGCTGTGGACGGCAGCGATGGCAGGGCTGTGTGTGTTTGTGCAGAAGAGGGGTGCCGGGTATGCCCCGGCTGTTGCGGTGGATCAGTGCGATCGCCCAGATGCTCCTCCGAGAGCCCAGGGCAGGCAGCAGGAATTTCAGCTTCAATCTGGCTTCTAAATTTGGAGGTTTGGGAAGGGAGGGCTCGGGTTTCTGCTGGAAGGGAAGGAGCTGACAGGAAAGCACGGCCTCAGCCGTCCCCCTCCCCCCGGCACTGACAGAGGAACCATTTACAAAAGGCCGATTCTCTTGGGAACCGAGAGGCAGGAACGCCGCGTCTGTGAGTAATTTCCTGCTCAATATGGCTGCTCTGACTCACTCTGTTCCCCTGGGGTCACTGCGGGACTGCAGCGTGCTCGCCGCCTCTCGCTCTCCCCCCCCCCCAGCTCTCCCTCTTCGCCCTTTGTGGCTGGAAGGAGATGATTTTTTTGTTTCCCCCTTCGTCCGCTTTATTTTTCCCTCCCCAGTTTGAAACCGTAGCCAAGCCATCCCTTGCCGGGTGCCCCGGGTGAGCAGGGCCATGGTGGTGGCAGTGCCAGGCATGAGCCTGGGGCTGGCCAGCCACGCTTGCCTCTGGCACACTCGCTCCGGCTTGGGAAGGGGGGAGAAGCAAACTGTGATGGTGGTGGCTGATGCAAGCTGTGCCCCTGCAAAGGGCGGCGATGATGGAGGAAGGTTTTGGTGTCAAAATGCACACAGCCAAAATCTCCCCTACGGAGGGGGGGGGCATGCTTTGAGCAAACCGCCTGGCGCCGAGCTCCCCGGCAGCCTTTAACTTGGGTGCCAAAATCCTCGCGCTTAACGCGCCGGCTCTGTTGGGTAACATCGTGCTTTGTGTATCTACGCGTTTCATCTTGTATCTGCAAGGAAAGCATGCACATCGGAGGGGAGCGGGAACGGCTGAGCCGCTCATCCGTCATCCCCCAGCTCATGAGAACTGCCGAGGGGAAGCGGGGATGTGTCTGTGCTCTCCTGGCAGCAGGCAAAACTACAGACCTGCTCTCCCCAGTGCTCCAGCCCCAGGGTCAGCAGGTTTGAAACACGTTGTCCTCCAAGCAGTGGGGTTTTCTGGATTCCCGCTCTCCTTTTCCCTCTCTTTTTCTTTCTCTGCTGCAGGCTGGTGCCACACAGACCTTGCAGAAGGGCAGCGGCAATTTCCCAAAGCAGATTGATCAGCCTTGCTTGCTTTTACAGTAGGCAGAGAGGTGGTTTTGGAGGCTCTTTTCCCACCCTTGCTCCAGGCCTGTGCGTGCATGGAGGGAAGGGGTTAGTTGTTCGAGCCGCGAGTTGAGAACGGGAGTCCAAGAGATTCCTCTCTCCCCACGCTCCTTTTTAGCGTGAGCTTCGGCCTTGTGGTTTCTGATGTCATGGGAACTTCGCTCAGTCAGAGTGGCGGCGTTGTATTTCTTTTTCTCCCTGAGGGTCTGTTTTTGTTCATGGAGGAGAGGGAGAGACAACTACCCAGGGAATCTACATGCAACTGTCCCTGATTGCAGCTTCCCCCCTGCCCTCCTTCCTCCAAACCTCTTGCCCTGGGAGGAGAAACACTAAAATATTAAAAAAAAAAAAAAAAAAAATATTTAAAGCATCTGCTGCAATCTAGCAACTCACAGCTCTGGAGACGGTTTGGAGAGTGGGACTGGCGCATGTCCGCTCTGCTCCTGCCTCCCCTGGAGCCCTCCTCTGCTAGAGGCAGGTGTGGAGTGGGCTGCGGACACCGGAGCTGCTGCTGCCAACCTGCGCTGCCCTCTATTCAGGGAAGGCAGCGGCGGTTGTTGCTGCTGCTTGTTGTTGATCTGAATGGGGAATGAGTCACTTTCTTGGAAAGCCCAGCAGTGCTGCACTGGGAGGTTTCTGGGTAGAATAGGAACAGCGTTGAGCCAAGCTCTACTGGGGAGGAGAACGGGACTTACGTGGGGCTTTTTTAATGCAGTCATTAAAAGGGAGGTGTGCAGAGGAGGGTCTGATTAGGAAAGTGTGGCAGGAGAAGGCTTAATTTTATCGTGGAAGGGGGGAGCTGGATTGCCACGGCTTCATGTGATGTGGCCGCAGCGGGAGGGAGCGTGGAGGGAGGGAGGGAGGGAGGGAAGGCGCAGTGAGGTGGCTGGTGCGTGGGTCACAGGGCTTGGTGGGAATGTTTGCTTGGAGAGAGTGTGAGCATGAGTCACTGCTGGTGCACGAGCTTCCTGGCTGGCCTGGCTCCCTCAGCCCTGCTCTCGGGTCTCTTTCAGATGAAGACGGGCCCCTTTGCCGAGCACTCCAACCAGCTCTGGAACATCAGCGCCGTGCCCTCCTGGTCCAAGGTCAACCAGGGCCTCATCCGCATGTACAAGGCAGAGGTGAGCGCCATAGGCAGGGGGAGGCTGTGTGGCCACACGCCTCCTCCCTTCCACTTCAGTGCCAGTCAGCCCTTCTCTTCTGCTGTTACTTGGTGTGGGGGCCCATCACAGCCAGTTGCTACCCCATACTAAATGTGGTTTGGGAGCCCTTGGCAGTTCGGGTTCAGCTGGCTAGAAGGAGGCTCCTGCCCACCTAGTGTCTGCCCTAAAACCAGTCCCAACATGGCCATTCCTTGCAGAGATGACTTTTGCCATTTCTTATCTTCCCGTAGTGCAGATCTCCAAATCAGGGCAGATGTCTTGACTTGCTTATCCTTTTGGTCCCCACACTACTATTTTACCAGCTGGAGGAGACCTAGTTTAAATCATCATCCTATGTTTCAAGAACCCCAGAGCAGGCTGAATGCTTCCTACCGATCTCCCCTCGCTACGAGTCCCTTCTGTGCAGTGTGCCGGACAGGCGAGGCCACGGCTACCTTCCTGGCTTGGCAGCCCTCCACCTGCCGAGGCTCTGCTGGCACTGCCCCAGCAGGCTTTCCTGGCGAACCCTGACCTGGGGAACCGGGCAGTTTTGGCTCTCCCTTATCTCTCCTTCCTGCTCGAGCTAACCCTGAGCTTGAGGAAGCAGGACAGGAACCGCCACATCTGGGCCTCCGGAGGGAATGGCCGACAGGCGGCATCCCTTGCTGGGAAGGATGGGACCGTGCTGGCTCTGCAGGGTGTCACCGTTGGAGGAGCAGGGATGGCGGAGCACGGGTGGTGCAGCTCCCTGGTGCACCCGGGGACGCCGGTGGGACTTAAAGAAGTTAATCGTATGCTCTGTGGTCTCTGCCGTGCTCCTGTTGCTGGGACATACAGTGGAGGCTGGCGGGCAGCTCTGCTCAGGCCCAGCGCACAAAGGGGTTAACTGTGCCGAACTCGGCGCGCTCCCTCCCCCAGCCCTTCCTCTGCACTGCACATCCTGTGTTTAGGTTCCAGGCCACATACCTCTCTAATCTGCGAGGTGTCACTCCCAGGCCCGCTGGCTCCTTCCGCCCCCAGCTCAGCTTTCCTCTTGGCCTCCAAAGAGGAGAAGCTGGGCTGGGGGTCGACCCCCCTCTGCTGGCTGCTCCTCGGAGGGGTGCCCCTGGGCTGCCCCTTCGGGACTGCTCCCGCTCAAAGCTCCGTCATGGGGGCTGGAGATGCTGCCTGCTGGGAAACCCTGAGCTGAAGGCTCTGGTGTGAGAGCTGGTGGGTCTGGAGAGGCTGGGAGGGTGGCTGGAGGGAAGACCCCAACCCCGGGAGTGCTGTTAAAGTGAAATGTGAGTCCCCTAAAACCTAGAGCCTGAGCATGGTCTGCCGCTGCCTCGGCAGCGCTGTCTTGGTCCTTCCTTTCCTTTGGACCAGTTCCTTCCCTCACTGTTTGGGTATTCTCCTGGCACCCCATGTGCCCCACGCTGTTTGGGTACTCCTGCCAGTTGCCCTGCACGTGCCACATGGTTGCTCCTACCTCATGCACCGTGAGCTCTGCCAGAAGAGCTTGGCAGTGATGTGCCCAGGGTACAAGGTGCATGTCCACTCCTGTCTTGGGGACACTGTGTGCTGGCAGATCTACCTGGCCTGCTGGGGACAGTGTAGCCCACTCTCTAGAGTGGGAGATTCTCTGTCTCTTTTAGGTGTACCCAAGACATGGTCTTTTCTGGAGGCCTTGGTCTATTTTGAATAGCAGATGACATTCTGTGTGGAAATGCCAGATCCAGTGCTGCTGGGTTTCTAGAAATATCTAGAGATGTAGCTGTGTCAAGGGGAGAATGCAAAAACTGCTAGGAAGAGTAACAACACAAATTTAGGCTAAGGTGTGGAAAACATTGAGTCAACCAAAGCACTTTAAATTTAGTTTTTTCCTGGAAGAATATTGTAGATCTTAAAAGACTATTCCTAAGCACATAGTCCTCAAGCAGCAATGTCTTCTGGTGCTGCATGGTGCCTGTGTTCACCTGAATGTGCAGAGGAGAGGGGGGACTTCTGCTGAGGAGTCCTTGCTGGTTCTTTGTATCTGCTTTGGGGAGTCTCCCACCCTGCTGCTGGCTCAGACGGTTCCTGCTTGGGAGATGAGAGGAGCATGGACATGGAAGTGTGGCTGGGCAGAGCTTTCAGTTACGGTGTGCCTGGCCATGCAGGTTTTACCAACATTTGCAACTAGACTCTTTGACTGATTTTCTGGGAATGACACAACGTTTAGGAGTTGCTGAGGCTTCATCCTTTGAAAACTGAATCCTTCTGGGTGTTTCAGGCTGGGTACCCGCAGCCACTGCTGAAGATCTTGTCCATTTGCTGCTGGCTCCCGGAACAAGTTTCTGCTCGGTGTGCCCAGCTGTGTTGCCTTCACCCTTGTGGTCTTTCTCCAATTAGCCACTGCCAACATTAGCAGAAGATAAGTGAGCCAGCAGCCCCCAAGTGCTGAGATGGGTCTTCATCCAGCTCAAGGCAGGCAGCTTCCGTGGCAAAGCTTAGAGCGTGTGCTAGTAAAGAGAGGGAAGGTTTGGGGTTGCAGTGTTGCTTTCTGTCTGACTGGCTAAGGTTGAGAGTAAGTTTTCCTTTTTTTTTTTTTTTTTTTCCCTGCCCCTCTCATCACCCCTTGCAATTAGATCAAGTGAAATTAGACACTCGGATGAAGGCTCCAGCTCCTTAACAAGTCTGGGGTGAATGAGAAGCGCTCGGTGCCGGGTGGCACTGACTGTGACTGGGTTTTGAGTGGAGGCAGCAGACCAGGAGAAATCGCACTCACACCCTGCTCTCATTTGGTAGGAGGAGCGGGGCAATCCCCAGACCCGGTTCATTTAAAAAGCACTCTGAATGCTTTATCTCTTCCCTGTCCCCTCTATGAGATGACTTTAAACAGCTGACGGAAAGCTCAGGTGCATCTGTGTGGCTGGGAACTCTAGTCTGGATCCAGGCACTTCAGGGTGCTTGCTGCAGGGTCTGTGGATGGGCAGTAGACTGAAGACAATGTGTCTTCAGCTCTGTGTGTTTATGAAGTCTCAAATGCGTCTATAATATAAATATAATGGGTGAAGACGTGTTTGCTTGGAAGTGCAAGGGCTTTTCTTATTCTCTCCATCAAAGGCGAGTGAAGAAGTCGACAGAATAGAGTGTGGTTAAAGCATCAGCCTTGATGTTTTTCCCCTGAGCCTGCTTTTGTGTCTCCTGACCTTTCTTTCTCTGCTGCAGTCAGTCGGGAAATACTTTCCATTGTAACTAATCTAGTCCCAGTTCCATCTTTAAAGGTTGAACTTGATGCATGAATCTGCTCCCCAGTTGAGTCCCAAGCAGACCTTCAGCATGATCAAGATGGTGGCAATAAGAAAATAAGCCTGTCCCCTCCATTGAGCTAGTGCTGGCCCCATCACTTTCACCCACAAGTGATGCAAGGAGGGTCCTGTCTCTTGGCATCTCTAATAATCCAGTAAATTTGTGCTAGTCCTGCTGGGTAGAGGAGGAAACGTTTCTCTGCTTGTCTTTTCTTGGGCTGCTGATGCGTTAAGTGGAATGGATACCCATTCTTCCCTCTGGTGGTAAAGTCTCTTCATCCGGAGCCCAAACCAGTCTGGTCTTCCATGGAACTCCTTGGAGCAAGTTGGGCTGACATTTCTAGCTGTCAACATCTCCAGTATTCATTTCTTTCTGTTCTTCCCTCACGTCACTGTTATCCAGTGCTGCTTCCTCTGAGAGTTTGTCTAAGTGGTTGTGCTGGGAGATGGCAGCAGCTCTGAGCATTAGGAAGCTTTGAAGGTGATGTGCCCTGATGGTCACAGGACTTATTTCTCCTTGGTGACTTGCCATGGAGGCTTGTGGTTTTCTGCATGGTTGTTTTTCCCCAGGAGTGGATACAGCCGTGCTGTACTTTCACCACCTCCAAACTTGGCTCCAGTGTGCTTGCAAGCAGTTCAGTTGTGCTGGAACCAGTTGTCTGACCTCTGGCTCCAAAGGGATTGCCGTAGGCCTGGGCTTCTGAGCCCAAATCCTCCTGCTTGCCCATGATGACAGCACAAGGGCAGGCTTCCTGCCTTGGGGTGAAGAGCTGTCTGCAGCACAGGGCTTTATCCCCATCTCCAGAGCTGGGGTCTCCCCTGCTGCAGCAGGTTCAGCTCGGCCCCGTGGAGGGCACAAGGCTCCTTCCTGTGGAAAGGAGAGTTGTAACTACAACATGGCCCTTGCCTCCCTTTGGTGGGAAGGAACTGTGCTACAAAGAAACGCCTGGAGGAACGAGCTGTGCATCTTGTCCCCAAGATCTGCCAGGGAGGCTGCTGGTTGCAGGCAAGAGCCAGTGTGGCTTTGACACCCTCCTGCTGAAGGGTCTGCAGCTTGTGGGGAGCTGGGCGCCTGCCTAGCGCAGCGTCCCATCCACCCTGACTCTGAGCAGATGCTGTTTGTGCCAAGCAATTGCTGGAACTAGATGGACTCCTGTTAGTTGGTAGCTGCTGTGCTTTGGTTGGATGTACTTCACATCTCCTGTAGAGTAAGACTCCCATCAGCAGACCCGTGCCTCAGCTGGGTACAGGGGAAAGGCTTTCTTCCCAAGACACAGGGCGCTTGAGTTTTTTTTCTCCTCTTCATATTGCTCTGTCTAGGGAGGGAAGAACTTGCCCTTCTGCCTGGACTGAGGAGGTGACCACCATCTCACTAGCCATGCCCCCAAGCACCCTGGTCCCCATTGCAGCACAGCGAGGTGGTCTGTGGCCCTTGTTTAGCACAACGACTCAAAACTAACATGGGTGATGTTAGTGTAGATGCAGCTGCTGGGTGAGCGTACACGTACTGCTGAGGTTTGTGTGTCCGGAGGTGAGTCTGCTCTGTGCTCTCTGTGAGTTTTGGGCAGTCTGAATCTGCAATGACTCAGAAAACCCAGAGCTCTGAGTGGCTCTGCCAGGCAAGCGGTGGCAAACTTTGACGTGGTTATTGACCACAGTCACTGACCTTCCTGCCCTGCTGGGATGGCGAGCAGAGGGGGCTGTGCCCTCGCAGCCCGGCGCTCCCTGCGCAGAGTCCGGGCTTAGCTGGGGGAAGCAGCTCTGAGCTAAGCTGCCTTGTAGTGGATGTATGTGACTGATCTGTGATCCACGCTCCCTCTGTCATTAGTCTGCAATGGGGGGGGCGGGAACTTCGGGGGTGAGGGGTTGTTGGGAATAGGATCACGTTGTAAACTACGGCAGCAAAATCGCTGGTGCTTGTCAGTCAAAGACCTGCGAATCTGGAACGTAGTCTGGGCAGCGCCTTGCAGATGCAGGATGGTGCCTCAGACCCAGAGTATAGGCACTGTCCTGGGGAGGGAGAGTCTCTTTCCTGGCGCAGGGGGTTCTGCAGTTCTTGAAGTGTTTGTAGGGTGAAGCTCTTCAAAGAGACCAGCTCAAGCAAGGAGACGTGGTGAGAGAGAAAGCTGCTGACATAGACACGCCTCTTCTGCTCATGCTCCAGGCCTGAATTTCAGCAAGCAAAAGGCTCTGGCTGAAGGGAAGGGGATGGGGTTATGAAGTGTTACTGGCCTGAGGAGCCTGACAGGAATGTGGGGGGGAGACCTGGGACTGATCCCTCTGCCTACAGCTGAGCTGCGTGGTCCCAAGCTCGCTGCCTCCTGACCCCGGAGGCAGGATGTAGCTCTTGCTGCATGCATAAGGTGGAAATGTCTCCTGAATTCACCCCTCTTTATCTCCCCTCCTGCAGTGCCTGGAGAAGTTTCCTGTGATCCAGCACTTTAAGTTCGGCAGCCTGCTCCCCATCCAGCCTGTGACGTCTTAAGGAGGCCGCGGGAGGAGTCAAGGCAGCGGAGGCATAGCACGATGCTCTTCCTCCTCCCCTCACCCCCTCCTTATCACCCTGCCCGTTACACACAGCCCATTCATTCCTGCACATCCTCATCGGCAACCACAGATCCAAAGCACTCGCCGGCCTTGCACGGGAGACGGGACCCGGAGCGGCTTGTCCTGAACATCCCCATCACGGGGATGTCTCGCCAGCGACCAAGCCGGGGCTGTGCTTCTCCGCTCTGCTGCGTCCACGGGCAGCACGACTGCCCTGTACGGCTCCGGGCATGTGAATGGGGTTTGAGTAAGGGCTGCCTTGTAGCGAAGGCTCCCTGCTTCCCTTCCCAGGAGGAAGGGGGTGTGGAGGGGAGGAAGGCACGTGTGTATGTGTTGGGCAGTGGTAACTGCAATTTCCCTTTTGAATTTCACTGAAGTTTCCTGTTGCTGTTTGGTTTGGGAAACCACTGCGAGGGGTGAGGTGTGAGCCTGCACGTGCCTGTAGGCAGCCACCTCTGCTTGCACTGGGGGGTCTGAAATGGGTAGAGGAAGTTGTAGGGAAGGTCTGTGGGTTGCTGGCAGCACAGGGTCCCATCTCTCCCTTATTCTGAGTAAGGAAAGCCCCCTTCCTCCTCCCTCCATCTCTTCTGCAAGGTTCCCTGGGTCTTCCTTTCCCACCACTGCCTCTTCTCTCGGGTGAAGCTGGGAACCTTCTGGGCTGCAGGGGTCTGAGCTGGCTCTGGAGCTGGAGACAAGGTCCCTGGAGGGACCCGGCTCTGTGGGAACAGCTATGCAAAGACACTGCTCGAGCGGCGCCTGCTCAGGCTCCCTCTTAACGGGCACAAAACCTCCCATGTTCACACACATTCATTGCTGGGTCCAACCTGCCCTTTGCACTCCCCGTTTCCTCCTCTGTGCTTTGCAGCCCCAGGGCTGGGCTGGCCTCAGTGGCACAAGGTGTCCGTGATTGCTACTGCTTGGTCATAAATTGTAGCAGCAGCCCCATAGCAAAGGGATTTCCCCACAAAGCAGCATGTTCCCCAGCTCTTTTAGGGAGGCATCCCCAGAGCAAAAGCAGCGGGGGGCGGGGGTGGGGCAGGCATGCAGCTTTACATGCATTTATATACCCGCGCTGGAAACAAAAAGCATAAATAGCCCAGGACAGCAGGTTACATCTGGAGAAAGCTCTTTCCCTTTCCCTTTGTCATTCCCTGCTGGTGTTGCTGTGCTGGACCTCGGGCAGAGGGACCGTGCTTCCAGTGCCACCAGCAGCGGCATCTTGAAGGCAGGTGAATGAATGGGGACGTGGGCTGGTGCCAGCGGCATCACTAGGAGGGCTGGAACGGCTGGTGCTGGGTTTGAGGTGGGCGGTTGTGTCCACAGGTCTTGACCAAGGTGGTCCACAACTTTGCAGCTGGAGAGGGGGTGTTTCTTCTTGGGGTTCCCAGGCTGGGTGTGGGGGGGACAGGGCTCTGGTCGGGTGTTTGCTGGGGGTCAGGGGCAGCAGGGATCATTTCTCTGGCCCTCCTGCAGACCACAGAGGGGGTGGGGGGGCTGCCCTCAGCCAGGCTGCTTGGCTTTTGCTGCTGCATTGCTTTACTGTTGGGGGGGAAAAGAAAAAGGAAAAAAAAAAAACCACAAAACCCAAACCTGCTTGTGAATTTTTTCTCCCAATTTTCTTTTTGCCAGACCTACTGCCTCCCTCTTGTAAAAGTTCTCGCAGGCGCTCAGGGGAGGGAGAGCAAGAAAAGAGTCTAAATTAAGAGGCAGTGAACCCCAGGTGTCTGCAGAGCTAAAGCAGAGCTTTCTAACACTGCTACTGTCCTGTCGGCTCTGGCTTGGCCCTGGGCGGGAGGGGGCAAGGGTCTCTTGACCTGCCTGAAACAGCTCTATAAACTTGCGTTTTAAATGAAAATGGAAGACTGGAGTTAAGTCTTGTTTTACTCCTAAATGGGACATGTGTTTTGTCTTGGCTTTCCAAATGGATCCACTCTGGTGCTGGAGATCTGTGTGCTTGCTGGGACTTGATGAGTCCATCTCTGGTGGAGCCGTTTAGCAGCCAGCGCCTGGAGCAGAGACCCCAGGCGTCTCCACCTGCGTCCCCTGGCGTTGCTGTGTGGCTTTTGGCAAGCGTCACCATGCTTTAAATGGCTGTGCAACATCTGGCTGGCAATGGCTGAGCTAAAGCCTGTGGTTTCCCAAGGCTGCCCGAGGGTTGGGAACGCATCTCTCCTGGTTGTCTCTTGGAAATGGGGCTTCCATGCAAAAGGATGGGGGGAAATGTTGACGTCCATGCATGGGAGGAACACCAAGAATGGGAAATACAGCACCAAAAAAGGGTGGGGAGATGCTTCCTTCCCCTGCAGCTGCAGCCACTGCTCCCTGGGATTGGTGTCCCTGGGCTTGGGACCTGCTGGGGAGGAGCTCACATAAAGCTCGGTGTTTCTTGCTTGCCTGAGTCTGCACATCTGTCCTGGTAGGGATTTTTGGACTTCAAGTGACTAATTCTTATTTGAGTCTTATCAGCACGCTTGGGATGTGCCCCTGTCACGTGGCAGTCAGCTGCTTACCTTCCTCTGGCTCCCACCAGCGTCCATCACTGGTTCTCTGGGCTCTGCTTCTCTCCTGGTGGGTCCACACATGTAGCAGCCCCCAGGGCTGCTCGATGTCTGAAGCAGCGCTCCCCCACCTCCTCCCATATTGTGGTTTTAATTAAAGTCTTTGTGTTTTGCACTGGTGACTGTGTTGGTCTCTCTCGGGCTGGGGTTTGCTCCCGCGCTGGGAGCAGAGCCAGAGAAGCCGATGGCGGGAGCTTTCGGCACAGGGAAGAGGCTTTGTGGAGGCACTTGCCACGTTGGTGGTTGATCTCATGCTTGCACCAAAATTGACTCGTTATTTAACTGCATGAATCTAGTATATCCAGTCTGTCTTTGTACCCTTCCTAGGTGTCTTTCTGTCGTACGGTATGTTTTATTTATTTATTTAACTTCTTTGCTATCTCCACCCCCTTCTCTCCCCGCTTGGATTGGGCGGGTAGGTGATGTGCGAAGCCTGTTCCCAGGCCAGCAAATACCTCTTGAAGATCAGAGACGCTCACAACCAAAGGACGTTTGAGCCTTGTTTCTGAGGCAGGGTGAGAACTGGAACCTTTTTCTTCAGATGTTTTTCCTATCCTGCTGCTGTGGCTGACTCAGGACTTCCAGCATCGGTTCAGCTCAGCAGCTTTGTTGGATTTATATAGAAAATGATACCTGGACCTTCTCATGAGCAGTTGGAGCTAGCGTAGATGTGCTTAGCAAATGCTAGTTTTCTTGTCACTGGGTTTTATCTTCTCCGTCAATGCAGGCCAACTGTGTAAGTGCATGTTGCTAAAAGTGGCAGCAGCATGGAGGGATGGATGGTGAGCAGAAATGTCATCTTGGATTACAGATGTTTTCTTTGAAGGCACTTGAATCCGTCTTGAACGTGTCCCTTGGTGAACATGACGTGCAGTGAAGGGGAAGCAGACGTAGTGTGGGTTTCTCACCATCTTCCCTCTCAGCCCACTGACCAAGCCAGTTTTTTTAAATTCAGTTTTCAGAACTGTATCCTTTGGGGTTGCGATACGTAGGCCAGTTCGTGTTTCTGTTTAACAGCTGTTGCCTTTACATGGGGCGCGTTTCACAAATCGCCGTGAACCTTCCCCTGTCTCTCTCTTCGCAGTCCTCCTTTATAAATGATCGCTCATGGCAGCCAGTAATAAATGAAGTAAGAGTTAAGAGAAGCAGCCTCGTGCGGTGATAGTAGTAAAAGAATAAAAAATAGAACTGTTTCATGCCATTGTTGCTGTATTAACTTGTCCCTGGTGTGCGGCTCAGTTCCATTACGTAGTGCTGGGTTCCTGCTATTAAATAAACAAAGAAGTCCCCACTGCAGGACCAGCATTTGTTCAGCAGCAAAATCTGAGCTGGCTTCATCCTGAGTTTCCAGGACAAAGTCGTGCTTGGTACCCCAAGGAACCAGGGTTGAACCACACAAGAGCCCTGGGCACTGCACTGTGTCCCTGCAACTGCGTTGGCTTCCTTCCTGAGGGAGGGAAGGCGGCAGAAATGGGTGGCAGAAGGTGGAATTGATGCTTAATGATAACTGCCAACGTGACGATGGAAACCATCTATGGTTGAGAAGCTCACGGGGATCTCATTGCTGTTTCAACAAGGACTCTCCTGGCTCAGATGTAGAATTTATCAGGGCTTTGGGAGGTCATTTCATGCTCTAATAGGCAAGAAGAGAGATCTTCATCCCTTAAATGTTGCTTCCCCTTTGGTGGATGAACACTCTTCCCATTGATGTCGCAACAAACTCCTTGAGCATCCTGGGGACAGACACATCTTTCCCTGGACTGATCTCGTAAAAATTGTGCCAAACTTCAAAACTAGGATGAGCCAAATTGAAAAAGGGCTGCCTGCACGTGGGATTTAGCGAGGGCTGAACCATGATGGGCATCTTCAGCTTGGAGATATGCTTGTTCTGAAGAGCACAAGGCTGTGAGGAGGCTTCGGAGGTTAGAAAAGGCTTTTGAGGGGGTGGAGGGGGTGCTTCTGCTTGCTATAAAAAGCCTGGGAATGTCTACATCAGTCGGCTCTACGCAGGGCATAAATACAGTTGTGGCTAAAATTGGAATGAGTCACTCCCCATGTTCCCAGTTGCAACTCTAACACAGATAATAAATAACATCGAAATCCCTCATCAGAATTTGGGCTCCTTAATGCTCTGTGCGTGGCAAACCCATGGAACCAGGAGTGGGGTCTCGTGGGACCGGTGCTGCGGGGCCCTGCTCCAGCGGGCACCGAGGTGTGTGTGTAAGTCCTCCTGAGCACATACTCGCTTCCTTTTATAAAAATGGATTAAGGATGTGCTGAAGGATTTGCTGAGCCTGTAAATGGAGGAAGGAGAGAAAGCAGAGGAGCGGTTCCTTATCAGGGCTCCTGTTCCTAAGACGCCTGGGAGAGAGAACCCCAAGCAGACTGCATTGCACGAGTCAAGGTACCCAAAGTATCTTTTGACATGAATTCCTCCCAGTTTTATGTGTGGAAACAGGGTTTTTTTGGAGGTGGTGAGGTCTACGGTGCTGGACCCCAGCCTGGCGAGCGGTCGTGTAGCTGCAGAGTTGAGGAGGTTCCCTGCGCTTCTACAGCCTTCGTGTGGACCCAGTGCTTTGGGTTTCAGCTAGAAGCAGTACTGCTGCTAAAGGAAATATATGTTGCGCTATTGCTAAAAGAGCAAAGCGCGCCAACGTTCCTAAGAGCCGATATGTCCTATAATGGCTACGAACTCTATAAAATTGCCTGGTATGGTGGTTAGAAAGAAATTCCAGCTTGACTGTAAGATACCGGAGCGTATTCTTTTATTGGGTACTAGCTGATCACTGAAAGCGGCTGCTCTGCAAAAGGGTCTTACTTTTCCGTGTTTGGAGCATATCCCTTTAAAAATATTAGTTTAGGTATTACATATCCCCTTTGAAAAAATTCCCTTGTAGGCAAGAATAAAACTTACAAAAAGGCTGTTACAGAGATCATCAGCTCTCTATTAGATAGCTTGGAATATGCTCCACTAGCACCAGAGTTTAGTCTTCTCCAAATTACTGTAGAGGATTTGACTGTATCTTGCTGATCCATCCACATTTTAATTTCCTCTGCACGGATACATATTGCAGGATGCTGGAAATCCCCAAGCCCACTGGAGCTGCAAGACTGGATGTTTCATCCTGTAACACCAATAAAATGTTAATGCATACTAATAGCAACAGCAAAGGGGTTTATGGAGCGAGCTGGGAAGTATTTTATAATTGCCAGGGTATCTGTGTCACAGAGAATTTGGGGTTAGAGTCATCAAGTATTGCGCTTTGTCAACACAGGAAAAGAAAACCCCTCAAATATACCCCAAACCTACTAATTTTTATAATTAAAGGGGGAAGATAGGAGATGAGTCCCTGGGGAGGGAGTCAAACATAAATTGCGTGTACATGAGAGAGCTGCCCACTGCTTGGGATGGCTTCCGAAGATGTGGGTTCAGTTGCCTGTTCTGCCGCAGACCCTCGCTGTAACCTTGACTAAGGACACCGCCGCGCTTTCCCACCTGGAGACCAAGAACAAAAGCGCTGTCCTGCCTTATAAACCCAGTAAATCTGGGCATGAGGTGACATAAATACATCAGTAACGTGAAAATCCAGGGAGCTGGGGCATGTGTTGGCATCTCTGGACGTTACACTGCCCGGCTGGAGCAACTCACGGCTTCCAGCAGCTCCTCGCATTTCTGCTCAGCCTGGTGGTGTGGTCCTGTTTGCTGCAATTTAAGATTTTAAAAAAAAAAAAAAAGATAAATTTGAGATTGGGGTCAGAGGGACCGGGTTTCCTCCATCTTGCAGCGTTTCCACATGCTGCTCTTGCTGGAGGTGCCAGCCTTCGGTTGTGCCCCTCATCCTGCCTGTCCTGAACAGGCAGCTCGGGGATGCTCCGGTCGCGGCCCCTTGGGGTTGGAGGATGGTGGGTGTCGTGGTTTAACCCCAGCCGGCAGCCGGGACCACACAGCCCTCGCACGGTTCTCCCCCTGCCCCAGAAGAGCAGGGAGAAGAGGGAGAAAAGGAGAGGAAAGGGAAAAAAAAATTGTGGGTTGAGATAAAGAGATTTTAATAGGACAATAACAGAAAAGGAAAAATAACAATAATAATAATGGTAAAAAGAATATATGAGACACAAGTCACTCTCACCACGTGGTAAACTGGTGAATTGGTGCCATCCCGAGCAGTGATTGCAAGTACCCCCACCCGCTGATAACCCCATTTATCTACTGAGCATCTACGGAGTATTCCACTGGCCATTCCATCGGTCTCTCTATGCTCCTTCTCAGCTTCTACAGGAAAATGAAAAAAGTCCTGGAAAAATATAAGCATCGCCTGGCAACAACTAAAACAATATGCATTATTGACGTTCCTTTCATACCAAGTCTGAAACACAGCAACCGCAAGGAAAAAAAATAAAATTAACTCTATCCCAGCTGAAACCAGGAGAGTGGGACAAATGAAGCAGGAGGGAGGCTGGGGAGGTCGAGCCCTGTTAGAAGCATCACACCAGGAACCGCTGGTCCGCCCCGGCTGGCGATCGGCTCCGCAATTTCTCACGCTGGACCAGAGCACGTGGTCTCCATGGTCCATGGGCAGAAGGGGAAGAGCCTGGATGACCACAGCGCTGCTTGTTTTAATAGACGTGCTCCAAAACCTGGGGATTTTCCAGAATCAACAGATCCCAAGCCAAGGTATAAGCCAGAGGCATTGCCTAACCCGGAGGGCCAAGCTGAAGGAGCTCTGCATGTAAATGCTCCTTAAACAATGTTAGGCCGAGTTAATCCAGCGGTAGCTCCAGGGGGACAAACTGGAGGCTCAATCCTTCTCCTTATCTCTTCTTGTCGCTGAGCCGGAGGACTGAGCCCAGCGTGCAGCACCACAGAGCCTGGGATGTTCGTGTCCCGGCTTTTGAGGCTTTTTAACCGTGTTCTCGCCTCCTGGTTCATCCAAGAGCAGAAGAGCCAGGGTATTCCTGGTGCTGTGGGGACCACAAGTGTGGCCTTTGCTGGGGGGAGGCGGGTGGTGGAGGAGAGCAGCCATGGAGCCTGGAGGTGGGGCTTGTCCCCTGGCCCTGAGAGCCCTCCAGGCTTTTGTAGACGCCAAGGTCCGGCTTTGCCCCTGCACGGGATCATCAACATCCTGACCCGAGTCCTGATGGAAGCTGCCTGCAAAACTTTCCCTTGCTTTACACTGGCACGGGGCTGCTGAGGACGAAGCCCATCACTTCACACACGTGTTTTGGGCTGGTGTTTGCTCTCCAGCACCAAAGCAACCGAAACAGCAGGTTTCCGAAAAAACGTTCCCTGAGCTGCGCATCCGAGAAGCCCTGGGTCTCTGCTGGGGGTGGGGGGTTATAGGAATATCCCTGAATCCTGAGCACCCCGTTTGCTAGTGGTTTGGGAGCAGGTTCCCATTTGGGCTGTGCAGCCCCGAGCGCTGCCGAGCGTGCGTGCTCTCGCCGGGGTGCGGGCGGCACAGGGCTGGGCACGGCAGCCGCGGCGAGGAGGAGAAGTGGGCACGGGCACGGCACTGCGTGGCAGTGGTTTGTTCGTCCTCGCTCGGGAGCGGAGGAGAAACAAAAGCTGGAGCAGCGCAGGGCGGCGGGCGGGCTGGGCGAGGAGGAGGAGGGAAAAAAAAAAAAAAAGAATTGCGCGGAATTTCATCAGGGAGCTTGAAAAGAGGCGATTTTGTGAGCAAACAGTCGCCTCCCAGATCAGAACTTCCCCATCTCCAATTTCAAAATTCCGTTCACATCAACATCCACTTTCATGTTGCAAAACCTGGGGAAAAAGGGAAAGAAAAAGGAGCTTCACACGTTTCAATGCAAAAGACTCATTTTGGCGAGGAAAAGGGGGAGAAAGAATGGCTTTGGAGGCAGTTTATGAAGAAACAAGCCCCCAGAAATGAAACTATGGAAATAGTTTACCAGAGGCAGCTGTGGCTGCCCCGATGTCCGGGGCTGCTCCTGCCCGAGCCGGGTTGAGCCTGAGCGGGGCCGTGCAGCCGCCGCTGGAGTCCGGCCCTGACATTAAAAGAGGCGACTTTTCGCTTTGACCCGTGTGGGGAGAATGAAAAGCGGATTTGGTCGGGACCGACTTCAGAAGCGCCTCTGGCTTTGCGCTGCAGCCGTCGTCCCCGTTTCCCACATCAGAAAGGCGGGAGCAGGGGACACGGTGCGGACGCCGCGCTCTGATGCGTGTGAGCCCCCATGAGTTTGTCACCACGGGAGCAGGGGGGAAACATGGCTCCATCCCGAGGAGAACCAAGGGAGAAGGGGCAGCTTCGGTCCCATAACGCAGCCGGAGGAGGGTAGCATGGAGCAGGGATGGTCCACAGCAGCGTCCTGGGCTTCATCGCTCTGGGAAAAGCCTTTTCCCCTCCTCTGGGCAGCAGCACATACGGGGTTAATGCTCTGCCTCATCCCGCAGGTGTGGGGCAGGTGCCTCTGCTCAGGCCCAATCATGGGGCTGGGGTGAGGATAAGAGCAGGGCTTGGAGAGGTTTACTCCCTTCTCTTCTCTCTCTGTGGGACCATTGAGTGCCTTCCCTGAGGAAGAGGAGCCAGGGCATCTCTGCCTGGCTGGCTCCTCTCCATGACGACCTCCGTGTGCAACTCACCATTGGGCAAGATCCTGGGTGAAGCTGGTGGCCCTCTTGCCTGCCCGGCATAGAAACCCCAGAGAGCAGCTCAGCTGGAAATGCCTTTTGTCCCGAGGAGCAGCGGCAAAAGCACTCGGCCTCTTGGGGGCTTGGCCACCGGCGAAGCCAACCTGCCCCAGGTCCCTCTGCGAGGGGACCAGGGCCATCACCAGCAGCGCAGCCTCCTTGCCCAGGGCCAGCAGCGACACCGGGGGAGCCAGCACCCAGCAGAGCAGGTGAGCCCATTGCTGGCCTATGGATTTTGCTTGGCTGAGCTGTGTTGGTCCCGGTTTGGAGATGTTAGCAGCTGGGTTTCCCCATTTCCCAGCTTGTGGGAGTAGCAGGTCCTTCTCTGGAGACCCCTGGTTGGATTTTTGTGGTGGAAAGGCAGTCGAGGGGGTCTGTGCGCCCCTGCTTTGCTGCAGCGATCTGCCCTGCTTGTGTCTCCGTGGTGCCAGTGAACCCCCAAAGCATCCGGCGTCGGCGTCTTATGAATACTGGGGGAGGTTTTTGCTTCTCTGACTGCACAACCCAGATACTCGTGCGTCGATGGCGGGGAGCTGCTGAGATGACTGCTGTGTGCTTAGCATCTGCCGCTTCTGTGCAAAGTGCTTTTTACTCTTGTTTTTCTATCGTATTGTTTTTGCTGTTAGGTATAAGGGACAGCATCTTCTGCACGCCACAGCCTCCTCATAACTTTCCCAACGCACACCGGTAAATCCAGGGTAGGCTTAACTCAAGGAGCAACATTAATCATCAAATCTATAAGCAGGATATAGAAAGGCCAAGTGTGAATAATTACTGCTCAGATGCTAATTACCCAAGCCCAGACCAAACCCAACATATTAAACACACCACTAACGGGAGCGGCCTCTCCACCACGTTGCTGTGTCCCCCATTGCTCTCCTACTGCTCTCTCTGCAGGAGACTCCTCCAAACATCTGCTAACACGTGCAGATCCCAAAAAGTGCTTCTGCTTGTTCATGTTTGAGCTGGGGAGATGAGATGGGAGGAATCTGACTCATCACCAATGGATTGAAGGGAAGGCCGGATCCTGCACTGGGATCGGCAGAGCACAAAGTTGCCCTTCTGGGGACGTGCTGCTGGGACTGGGTGCCGTCTTCTGCTTGGCCCTCGTGGTTTAGGAGGACATGGAGCAGCTCCATCTGTGGGTCAGCACCTGGGAACTGGTGTCTGGTTCATGGGGCAAGGGTGGGTTTTCCTTGGGTGGGGGCCTGGCCCCTCCTGGGGGAGCTGGGTGCTGGGGGCAGAGCTGGGCTGGCAGCTCGGGAGGTGAGAGGGGTCATTTCTCCATCGCCGTGTCCATCCTTGTCCCTCCCGGTGCAGAGGGACCTGTTGCGTGTGCAGCGATGTCCCCTCCCAGGCTGAGCTGCTCTGGCAGCACAAGGACCTGGCCGGGCTGTTGGCTTTGGCGCTGGATTTGCTGTGCGACTTCCCGGTACCGGATCCGAGCCCTCCAAACGCCTGTGGGGTGTTGCTGGTGCTGAGCAGAGCCCCGTGACCGGTGGGCGCTGGGGACCGCGCCGACCCTCTGCTGTTGGTGAGCCCAGCCCAGCCTGCAGCCACCTCTGCGCCTGCCCTGCGTCGGGGAAATGAAGGCAAGAGCCAGCGCCGGAGAGAGCCAGCTGTCCTGGGCTCTGCCGGCTGCTTTCCGCCCCCTGCCCGCTCTGCTGGGGGCGGCTCTGGGGAACGCGGGGTGTGCTGGGGCGGCTGCACCGACTTCGTTTGGATTTCTGCCTCTATTACCGGCAACAGCATCTCTGCCGGGGCAGGGTGACTCTTCCCCAAACCGAGGGGGTTCAGCGGAATGACGCTGAGGACACCCCAAGAACTGGGTCTGCCTGTGGAGAGCGTTTTGCACGGTGAAGGGAAGGCCGCAGCTGGCTCACAGCTGGCAGAGCGTGTGGGGTGTGTGTGGAGGCGGTTCCCTCTGCCATGGCGTGGTATGGGATGCCCCTGGCTCCCCTCGCTCTCCCGCAGCTCTGTGCCAGCCAAACACCACCTGCCCCCTCCGCGGGACCCCTCGGTGCCTTGCTCCTGCTCCGGGGCTGCCGGGCACAAAATCCTGATAACGCCTGTTCATCTGTGGCCGAGGGGAGACTAACGGGAGAGGACACAGGAAGATTTTTAGGGTCAAGCTCTTTGCTATCAGCAGCGTTGTCTCTAAGGTGGGGCAACGCTGGGGCACGTTGAACCATGGGGAGCAGATCTGGGGTGGGGAGAGGCGCTGACATGGGACCAGAGCTTGTGTCTGGGCTGGGGGGGTCTGGCGGGGGCAGCTGAGCTCCCCCAGACTTCGGGACCTCCATCCTGCTCCAGCCCGTCTGTTCAGCATCTCTCACCAGCAATAGGGACTGGAGGGTTTCGGGGGGCCGACGCAGTGGGTGCCTACTGGGGGTGCAGCGGGGGGCACAGCCCCGCTCCCTGCCAGCGCCCGGGGGGGTTCAGCCGAGTTGCGAAGGGATCAAAACATTTTGTGCCTGGAAGATGAAGAGCGTGTGCGAGAGTGAGGATGGGCTTGTGTTGGGGGGGGGGGGTGCAACCTTCCCCTGTCACCTCCCTTCTAGCCTGAATGCTTCTGCCATCATGATTAATTTATCAGGTACTTATGAATATGCAGATGAGGCTGTGGTTTCCAGGCTCCGCTTTCAGGAGGGAGGCTGTGTGATGGGCTTTCTGCTGCTGCCGCCGCCTTCGTAAGAAGAGAAATGTCATGTACCGGGGGTTAAAATAAATAAATAACTGCGCTGCTGAGAGCATCCGAGTCTCGGCGGCTCCGTGGAGCTGCGGGATCTCCTCGGTGTCAGGGATTTTTATATTGAGTGTCCCCATGGCATACGCACCCCGTCTCCCCCACCTTGTGTGGTTACGGGTGATGCAGAGGAGCCTGTGCCAGTTCCAGCCTTTGGAACCTTGACTGAAGCCCCAGAAACTTCCACCTGAGCGGGAGGGAGGGCTGGGCCCCCCGGGAGAGGGGAGGTTCGGAGGGGTGGGTACGCCTTGTGGGGGGGTCGTCGAGTCCTGCAGGAATGGGGGATTCTCCCAGTGATGGTGTCTTTAGCTCTGGAAACCCCAAGGTCTGGGAGATGGGGAGCGGTTTGGGAGGCTGATGAGTGGGTACACGTGGCTGTTCGGCTAAAGCGAGCTCTGCACCTCTCTGGGGGGGGCTGCCTGGAGCGGGGGCTGTGGGGCAGGGTCTCTCTGGGGTTTGGGATTCAGCGCCCGGCTGTGCCAACCCGTGGGGCGTCCGCAGGAGCACCTGGTTTTGAAACTTCCCCCAGTTTCTGCGTGCAGGAGCTGCTGCTAATCCCACTGCCAGGGCCCCCCTGCACCTCTGTGCTGGGGGGGGGGGGGGGGGGGGGGGGAGCGGGATGGGGGCCCGGGTGAGGCCTTGGCGCTGCCCCAGGGGGTCCCCATGACCTGGCGGTGGGGAGAGGGGCTTCTCCCTGACTCCATGGGGGAATTCCCGCCTCCCCGCCCCCCCCCCCCCCCCCCGCCCCCGGTCAAAGCATCCAACTCCTGGCTTTCGCAGAGCGCTGCGCCTGGATAAAGAGGGTTATATTTTAAATTTTAATTTATTTTCTGGAGCGATTTGGAGGAGCAGCAGGAGAGGGGAGTGTGGCTCAGCGCAGCTGGGTATTGAGTGGGGTCGGGGCCGCCCCCCCAGCCCCGTCGGGGCGCTGCTGCTCCCGTAGCGGGCGCCAGGGGGCGCTGTGGGCGCGGAGCGGTGCGCGGGTGCGGAGGGAGCGCGGTGGGGGGGGGTGGGGGAAGCTTCGGGCACATCTGCGGCCGTAACGCACCCGCGGAACTCCCCCTCCCCGCCGCAATCCCTTTTTTTTTGGGGGGGGGGGGGGGGGTCCTCTCTCCCCGGGAGAGGGGAAGGTTGCGCTCCCGCGGTGATGCGCGGGGTTGGGGAGGGGGTTTGGTCCCTGGGGTGGCTTTAGGCGGAGGGGTCCCGGGGGTGCTGGGGAGGTCGTTGCGGGGTGGGAGTGGGGGCAGAGGAGCTGCCGGGTTTGCGCTGGATGCTGGAAATCGCGCTTTTTGCACGGGATTTAAAAAAAAAAAAAAAAAATTAATTAAAAATTTCAAATCTCCCCCCTCCCGAGGTCGGCGGCGGGTGGGTGAGGAGCGTCCCCGGCTTCGTTCATTTGGTGTGAAGTGGGTGGGGGGGGGAAACACACACAAAAAAGGCGGGGGGGATAAAGGCGAGCCCCGCACGCACCACCCAGCGGCCCCGCGCGGTGATAACAAACTCCAACTTAAATAAAAAAAAAAAAAAAAAACTTCCCGAGCGCATCGGGGGACGCGGAGGAGCGCGCAGGCGGTGGCGCTGCCCAGGTGCCGGGAGGGGGGGGGGGCCCGGGCCGCGCAGGTAAGGACAGGGACGGGGGGGGGGGGTCCCGCCTGCTCCCCCCGCCGCGGGAAGCGGGGAGGGGACACCGGCCCCTTCCCCACCTGGGACTCGCTGTGCGTGGCACCTCCGGACACACGAGGGGGGCGGGGGGGTGGCTTTTGTTGCCTCCTGCCAGCCGGGGGGGGCTGCGGATGGAGGAAAGGGTGAAGTTGAATGGTGTTGGGGAGGGGACAAAGGGGGTTTTGCCGGGGCTGAGGGGGGGTCGGAGCCTTCGCAAAGGCTCCCCCCGGTGCAGAGGGGAAGGGGCGGCTCAGGAGAGGGTCTTCCGCGGGCTGCGGTGTGAAGGAAAGCGAGAGCACAGCAACTTTATAATCGACTTTTTATTAAGATTATAAATTTAAACAAATCTGAACAGTTTTACCCGGTGATATACAATTCCATATGCACAAAAATACAGGCTTACAAACAAAGAAAAAGGAGGAAAAAAAAAAATAGAAAAGACCCCAACAGACCGTTTGGCAAAGCATCCTCAGTTACACATAGTGCTGATACCGTGAAGTTGGGAGTGGGCAGGCTGCAAAAAAAACCCCAAAAAACAACAAACAAACAAGGAGGGGGGACGACCAGAAAACCCACCTTTTTACAACAAAAGGTTTTTCTTTAAAAAAGAAAAAATTAGGGAAAAAAATAATCAAGAGACTCTACAGGCGACAGATCTCTTCACAAGACCAAACAATGCTGGTTTTATGATTTGGAAGGCTGAAACCAGAACAGTTGAACTTAAGGGGGGGGGGGGGGGGAAGAGAAAAAGAAAAAGAGTAAGAGACCCGACACAGCACAGCGGAGACGTGAGTAGTGTTACACGGTTACCTGCGGCATCACAAACACACACCGCGGCGGGGGCTCCGGGCTGCCGGGGGCGGCTCGCCCCCTCCCCGGCGCGGCGGGGAGCAGCCCGGAGGGACCCCCCGGCCCCTGCTTTACCCCCCCACCTCACCCCTACCCACCCCCTAACCCCCCCAAAATTCAGCTCTCGTAACCCTCCAGCCTTACCCCGGCACAAGCGGTGGGAAGAAGTCCCACCGCTCGCGTTTCTTCTGGGAGGAAAGTTGAAATGTTTTCATTTCTGCCTTTTTTTTTTTTTTTCTTCTCTTTTAAATATACAAAGAAACGCACAAAAGCGAACGGGCAGCGGCTACTTCTTTCCCCCCGCCCTCCACCCCGCACCCCAACACCAACGGCGGGTCCCCGCCGGGACAGCCCGGGGGCCGGGGGCCGTTCCCCGCCGGGGGTCCCGGGGCCGGTGCGCCGGGGCCCGGCTCTCACGTGGCGGTCCCCGCCGCCAGCACCGGCCCCGGGAAACCCGCCGCCGAGAGAACCCGAGCGGACACAAAGAGGATTATTTAAATAGGTGCTGCGTTGTTGGTTTTGTTTTGTTTTCGTTTGTTTGCTTATTATTTTTTTTTTTGTTGTTTTTGTTTTTTTTTTTTTTCTCTCTCACCTCTGCAAAAATAAAGTCCCGAGATCTTAGATTTTTTTTTCTTTATTGTACAATTTATAAAACACTAGCGTGGCTCTGCCCTCCCACCTCCCCTGCGCACCCCTCGGTACCCCCCCCTCCCCTCATCCCAACCTCCCCACCACCCCCCCGCCTTTGTTTCAGGGTGTCCCCCCCGCCCCCCCCTTTCCCCGGAGCCGCTGTCCCTCGGATCGCACCCCCGTTTTAGCAACCACCAGCCCCCCCCCTTTCCCCTTCTTTTGCTCCCCGCTCCTCTCTAAAACGCGACGATGGCCCGAGTCCAGGCTCCCAGGCTCGCCAGCGCCTGCTTGCTGCACAGCTGCCCGTTGAGGGGCTGCTCCGAGTCCGCCTGCTGCCGGCTCACCAGCCCCGTGAAACCGGAGCCGAAGATGGAGATCAAGTTGGAGATGTTGGAAGAGTCCTGGGGGTGCTCGGCGCTGTACTCCTCGAAACGGGCGCGTTTGGTGCACGGGGCGAAGGGGGGGCCGCCCGCCACCCCGCCTCCCCCCGGCTCCCCTTCCTCCACCCCCTCCTCTTCCTCCTCCTGCCCCGGGTAATACTTGCGCTTGGTGCCCGGCGTGGGCGGCGGGGAGGCGAGCCCCGGTGCCGGTTGGCAGCAGCAGGGGCACTGCGAGCAGCAGTCCTGGTGCAAGTACCCGTTCTCCACCGTGGTCACGACGTGAGTGTCCAAATCCAGCACCGTGGTGCGGCTGCTACAGTGCGGAGCCCCGCCGCTCCCGAAGTCACAGCCGGCGGGGTACAGCAGACCCGGGGGCGCGCTGCCGCCGCCGCCACCACCGGGGCCGGCGCTACCGGCGGCCCGGTAGAATCCCGGGGACGAGTCTCTGCAAGGCGCTCGCTGCAGCTCCGGGGGAGCCGCGCACACCGGCACCTCCAACAGCTCCGCACCGCCCCGCGCCGCCGAGCAGCTCCGCGCTTCGCGGTCCTGCGTGTCGGCGGGCAGCGGGAGAGCCGCCAGCTCCGGCGGGGCGGCGGCGGGCGGCGGGCAGGCGGGCATGGCGAGGAGCGGGGCTCCGTCGGGGTAGTGCTGCTGGCGGCGGTAGAGCTCGGCGTAGCGCTCGCTCAGGTAGAGCTGCCGGGCGTTGCGGAGCACATAGGAGACGAGCAGGTTCTTGTGGAGCTTGATGCCGCCTCGCTGCGTGCGGGAGCTGTGGATCTTCCGCAGGGAAATACTGATCAAACTCTGCGCATCGAGGGTGCACTCCATCCTCCTCCGGCCCCTCAGCATCTGCTCTCGCCACCCGCGCAGCCAGGCACCCCGGGCCGCATCCACACGGCGACCGGGAGGGTGGCAAAGACGGAGGATAAAGAGGCGGGGAGGGAGGGGGGGGGGGGAAAGAGGGGAAATAGAAGGGGGGGGAAGGGGGAAAAGGGGGGGGAAACGAGCCTGAGGTCGCTGGAGAAGGAGGAGGGGGGGGGGGGAAATAGAGAGGGGTGTCTTCAGGGGGCGGCCAGCGGCGGGAGCAGAGCGGGCATCGCCGTGCGCGCCGGTGGCTCCCGCTGCTGCCGCCACCGCTGCCGCCGCGCTCCGTGCAGGCAGGGCGCGTGCAGGCGGCAGCGCCGCGCGCGCCCCCGCCCGCCCCGCGCACCGCCCCGGCCCGCCCCTCCGCGCGCGCGCGCCTGCCCCGCCCCCCTCTCGCTCTCCACACCCACCCCCCCACGCCGGCCGGTACCTGTCGCGCAGAGGCACTGAGCGCCCGCACGCCCAGCCCCCGCCTTTTATAGCGCCCCGCCGGCACCCGCCCCGCCCCTCCCCCGCGCGGGCGACCAATGGAGCGGCAGGGAGCGGCTTGACGGGCGGACGCGGCGGCCAATAAGGGCGAGGCGGGCGCCTCGTCCCGTTCAAATGCTGACAGGAGCAGCGCGGCCCGTGAGGGCGGCGGGGACTCGGCCAGGCTGGGCGGGGGCACTGGGCTGTATCGAGCAACGGGTGCCCCGCCAGAGCGGTGACGGAGCCGGGCGCCGCCTCCCCGCTCCACTCCCCTCACACAGGTGAGCGGGGGGCGGCTCCCGCCCCGGGGGGCGGCCCCGAGCTGCCGTGAGGGCGGCGGCGCTCCTCGGGGACTCCCCGCTCCGCTCTCCGGGGGTACCGAGCCCCCTACACAGTGACAGCCGCCGAGGCACTGCCTACCCCCAGCTCCCTCGGTGGCACAGGCACACACCCGGCACCCTCTAGGAGACCCCTCCCTGGGCTGTCCCCCCTCCTCCGGCTGGACGCAGCCCCCGGTACCCCCTCTCTGCGTGGGGCTGCCCCGGCCCTGCGGCGCTAGACGTTATGAAGGGCTAGCAGCGTCCCAAAATTGCTGGTGTCCCCCGCCGTGCCCCGACAGCGAGCAGCCCCCGACAGGGATACCCCTTTCTCCTCCTGCCTTGCAAGTGCTCACTGTCGCCCCACGCTTGGAGGGGGTCAGAGGTTTCCCCCCCGTGTGGGAGCAGGACTGTGCACCCTCCGCTGCTCAGAAGGTGCTCCCAGTCACAACCAAATTTTCCCCCAAAGTGGAAGTAGGACTGTGCACAGGTTGTTGCTAATTAAAGGCTCCCATCCCACCTCATTGCACACAGATGCCTTGAATCTGCAGGGTGGGGGAGGCTGATCCTCGTAGAGTGTATGTGGTGGGGAGAGGGCAGCCCACTTGTGGGGTGTGTGGGGTTAGGGGTGTTCAGGGGCTAAGGGGGTCTGGGGGCTGATCTCCTTGCTCTCTCCTCAAAGGACCTGGCCACCGAGGGACCTAGCCATCAGCCTGTGAGCAGAAACATTCGGGGATGCTGGTGCTGCCATGGAGAGCAGCTCTTGGCTAGCAAGTAAGAGCCGGTGTTGGGCGTGCAACTGGGGGGTCTTGGGGCAGGGGGCTGCAGTGCCTTGGTGGGAGAAGGGGCCATGAGCTGGGGAACCCTGTAGGGACCGCAGCGCTGGGGCAACAGGAGCTGCAGAGCTGCTTCTGAAATGGCATCTTCTGCAAAAAGATGGTAGAGGAGAGAGGAGGGGGCTTTCCCCAGCAACTATGGGGGGACGTTGCCTTTGCTGGGTGTCAGCTTTGGGGGACACACTGGTGTGCGTACCTTAGCAGTGGCTAAGGGCAGCGTTGCACCAGCAGGCAGCGTGGAGCCCACTGGATAGCAAACCTCCAAAGCCCATGCTGTCCAACCTTCAGGCCTCAGGGGTAGTTGTGCCAGGTGGTCACTGGGCTTGTCAGCTTTGTGCTGTGCAAAGGGGGCACTGTGCAAAGCCTGGGGGCTGTGGGGGCATGCCTGGGGGGCTGGGGGCTTTGCTTGCTTCCTGGCCTGGCTGGACTCTGCTGGCTCAGCTTGCTCATGTCCTCCCACCAAGGGAATGGGAGCAGGCTCAGTGCCATGAAGGACAGCAGGTGGGCTGAGGCAGCTCGTTGCCCCCTGCGTGGCAGCTGGCTAAGTCCTCCTCGCTTGTGGAGCAACCTTCTCCATAGTCTGCCCTCAGCCATGCAAACCGGGGTGAATGACACTCTGTGCATTCCTGAACTCTTGTAGGATGCTCTTGACCCGCTTTCCTTGTCTGTAACATAGAAAATAATCACAACCCTGTCCAGAGGGCGGATGTAGCTCAAGGCAATGTGTATGGGCAGCATCTGAGGTTGGGGATTGCGCCGTCTCCTCCTTCTCCTCTATGGGTCTCTCTCCCTTGCAGCCCTTCCTGGCTGCAGGTCAGTTTTTCCAAGGCTGTGGCTGTGCTGCAGCCGGTGATCCAGGAAGTGATACTCGGAGATGGTCTGTGCAAATATCATGGGCTGCAGCAGGGCTGGGGTTTGGAGCAAGTCACACAGACCAGTGCTGAATTTTGGGTGCTTTGGTGGCTGGACCCAGGCCTTGCACCCACTCAGTGAGATCAAAGGCTCAGCCCTCGTGGGGTGTTGGCATTGGTGCTGAGCCCCAGCTGCAGCTCTGCAGCATTTCCCGTGGCCTCCTGGGCACCGGGGAACTGGGGCAGCGAGCGCTGCTGCTGCCAGCCCATGCCACACCTTCCACCCAGCCAGTGCAGGCAGAGATCTCCTCTCTTGCTTAGCTGGCTTTTGCTGCTCTCCAGCTGTAAAACTCCTGCCTAGGTGGTCCAAACTGTCCAAAACAAGCCTGTATTGCTTGTTGGCCGGCTGTTTCGGGGTGGCTTGTGCAGCTTGGACGGTGCCAGCCGCAAAGCATCACCCTGGCAGCCATCCTCTGCCTTGAGCTCCTGTTCACCATCCCAGCTCGGACTTGCAGCGTGGCCTCGGGACACTGCCCAGTGCTGGCCCTCCGCTCTTTAATCATCGCGTGGCCTCACTGGCCTCGGGTTGTGGCTTTAACTGAAGGGTCAGGTGGACTTTGCAGGGCCCTGCCTGCAGCAGTGCTGCAGTTATGGAGGTGCAGAGCAGCTTGCAGAGGGTGGTGTGTCCTTGGGGTTATTTGAGCATCATGGGGCAACCCTGATGCGGGAAATGCTACCATGACTGGCTGTCAGGGAAGTGCCCTCTGCTGTAACTGCCTGAGAAGCTTCGTGGCACCAGGAAAACCCAAGAGCACAGCAGGAGCCACTAGATGAAGATGGAATTAAAACTTTAATCTTATTTAGGCTCTGGGTAATTAATATAAAGGCTATAAAACATGGGCCTGATCCTCTTGCTGACTGCCGGGCACTGTGTTGCATCTGGTGAGGCTTGCGGCAGCTGCAGGCTCGCTCTCCTCCCCGGCTGGCTCTCCTGGCGGGTGTGAGTGTTTTGTTTGCAGACACGGTGGCTTTAATCCTGGAGCCGGGATGGGCTGCGCGCTGTGAAAGCTGCGCTGCTTCAGTTTGGCCTGTGGACTCCAAAATCTTCGTGAGACAGGAATCTGGCTGGTACCTGTCTTGACATATGACTGTAAGCTCTGCTTTTCTAAAAGAGGATAACGAGTCCTGTCCATTTTCTGGCTCTGCAGTGGCAAGCTGGGGCAGGATGGGTTTGTTTGGTGCTTGCCTTTCCCAGGAAACTGTCTGTGTCCTGTCCAGCATCCCTATTCCCTGGTCTCCAGTGGGGTTTGTGTGCCCTTCCCATGGGAAAGGGCCCTAAGGACCCTACTGCTGTAGGGGACATTTGGTCTGAAACCATCTCAGTTAAATGTAATTGCAGCTTTTAACTGGCCATTAAATGGCAAGTACCATTATTTCCCCAAAGGAAAGGAGGATGGTCCCAGGATTTGCTGTCTGGAGGGTTATAGCTGCATTTCCCCCTGCATACGTGCTGCTGGTCCTGGGGGCCAGGCTGTGGTGTGGGGCTGGCCCTGGGTTGGGGACGGTGCAGCTGTACTGTAGTCGGTCCAGCCCTGCTGGTGTCCTGGTGCCAGGGCCGGTCTCACAGCCGTCGATCCTGCAGCGGGCTCCAGCAGCAAAACCTGGCGGTTTGCTGCTCTCAGCTGCAGAGTAAACAAGCTGGCAAGAGAAACCATTTTGCTTCAGCTAGTAGGAGAAACCCTTTTTAGGTAGCACTTCCAACTGGCAAGGCTCTCCTTCATTAACCCCCTCCTTCCCTTTCCAATGAAACGTGAAGTTGCAGTGATTTGAGATCAGGCACTTGCTGGTGCGGCTTTGCCACCCAGAGCAACGAACACAGACGTGAATTTACTGCTTGATCTCGTAATTTCAGTGCAATTAGACTGGCTGCTATAGAGCAATTTCCCCTTGAGCCTCAGAGTCCTGGGCCTGGGCACTGCCCAGCTTTTCTCAGACAAGGAAGTGGAGGCATTTGGGTATTGGCTGAAACACGAGATTTTTTTGGGTGCACCTGGAACTTGACTCCCTGGAGACGCGTCTGCGAGTTGGAGCTGTGGGTGCCTGGCATGTCTGAAAAGGAGCCTGCTTTTCAGGCTCACTTATTACAAGTCAGGCACCCAAAGCCAGTGGGAAAACAAGCCAGAACAAGGTTTTCAGGCTGAGCTCTGGGAGCAGGGCTGGCCTCTGCCACCCCCTCCCCTGTGCTGGGTAGGTGCAATGTTGCCTGGACCCCTAAGCTTCTCCCCAGCTTGAGGGGACCTGTAGCACGGACCCATGGGGTCTGCTACAGTGAGTCAGGGACAGGGCATGTTGGCTCCAGAAGCCGTCAGCCCTCAGAGCAGCGTATCCATCTGTACTGATCGAGCACGCAATGGGTAAAGCTGTCACCCCACTGTCATAGCTGTTAGCTCTTTCTCACAGCTCTGGTACCACAGTCGAAATACTTTGTATAAAACCCTGGAGAAAACAGGGACAAAACCGTATCGAGAAATCATCCATTTAATTATTGTTCCTCCTTGCTTTTAGCTGGGGAGCTGTATAATGTCTCCCAAGCGCCACTGTGGCACGGGGCATGGATGAAGTGCTCAGTACTTTGGTCTGGTTTGTTCCTGCCTCATTTCACAGACTCGTTTCCTTCATTTCTTGTACCCCGAGCACTGCTGTGCAGGGTATGGGTGCAACCTGTAAGCTTCCCTGCTGTTGTTTCATGGCCTCTCATTGCTGCATGGCCAAGCACAACCTCACCCATCCCTGTGCCCAAGGTGGTGCTTACAAACACTCCTGGTGCGTCTTGCGCTCCTACCAAAGTCTTGGGAGGTCCCCTTGGCCGGGAATTGCATGACTCTTCCTTTGACTAATCCTGGGAGGGTGGAATTGAGGAGGTATTTACTACCAGGATATTATTGCCGGTTGCCTCCGTGATGGGCTCAGCTTATCCTGCAGTGAGTGGGCAAATGCTGGCTGTATCAGCCAGCTGGTGACATGACCCAAAGAGGGGGCCTCTGCCTGTGCTGATGTTTTTTAGCCCATGCATACTCTTGCTGCTGGCTCGCCGTGCCCACAGGTCGGTCTGCAGTGGCAGATTTGTTCCTTGCTAGAGCTGGGTAGGAATTAGATGCTGATGGCGTGAGCAGAGCTCTGGTGATCACAGGGAGGTTGCAGCATCCCAGTTGGTCTTGGTGTGGTTTGCTTGGCTTGCCTGGCACCCAGAGCCGCTGGGGTGATGCTCTGCAGCAGCAGCATTGTAAAGCTTCTGGCACAGGTGCTTCCACAGGTCTCTAGCGAGCCTGTCCTAGTGTAATGGTCACTGCTGGTGCTTTGTCTCTCTGCTTCTGGCATTTGGAGCACATGGATTTCCTGCAAAACCATTGTGGGATGTTAAAGCTGCAAGATGAACTGGATGCAGGAAGCTCAGGAGCCGCTTTTTTTGGGAAGAGGGGATGAAGTCGGCACCCGCTCTTTCTGGGGAGCTAGTGTTTCCCACCTTGGACTGGGTGCTCCCCTGGATTCTGCCACCCCAGGGAGCTTGTCACAGCTCCGAGGGACATGGTGCTTACCCTCCCGGGGGTATGGGGAATCTTGAGAGCTCCTCTGCTGCCTGGGCAGGGCAGGCACAGCTACCATTGTGGCTGCCTGGGGGCTTGCGTGGGGTCCTTGCAACAGTGGCATCCCCATGGCTCCCCTGGGCGTTTCTGAGCTGCTACAGGGGTCAAAGTACTCACAGCCTCTGTCCTGCTTGGCAGTGTCTTGCAGGTGACCCGAGTCCTGCAGCTTGCAGTGGCGATGGCAGTGAAGCTCAGTCTGGCCACAGGGTGAGCAGCTCCAGGCTGGGCTCAGCTGCCTGGGTGCGTTCCTGGTTGACGTGTGGGAGCTGTGCCAAAGGGATAGAAAATTTGGTGTGCTTCTGCCCATGAAACCCAGCTGTGCTCAGCACTAGCTCTCATCTAGGCAGAGTTGGAGACTGGGTCAAGGGTAGGTCCCTCACCCAGGGGACTTGTTACCATGGTTTGCGGGGTCACTCCTGGGAAGATGCTTTGACCTGTTGTGGCTCTTGGGTTAGGGATGGGAATAAATATCTCTTAGAGCCCATGGAGAGGTGAACACTAGGCTAAAGGACAGCTTTGAGCTCTGTCTCTGCCTGGGAAATGTGCTTTTGTCCCCATGGTCTGGCTGCGTGCTGAGCAGTCAGGCTGCCTCTTCGTGCTGGTGTTTGGCATGTTGGTGGGTTGTCCTGGGGAGAAAGCAAGAGAAAGGCCCCAAAGTCATTTGCTGCATTTGGCGTCAGGTCCCCAGAGTGGGTTTTGTTGGAGGCTGTAGGCATGACCACTACCTCCTTGGAGAAAGCAGGTCTGTGCCAGGGGCTCCCCTGGCAGCTGGTGGCGACTGGGTCTCTGGATCCACATGGGGTCTCGCTACTGCTGCCCCGGGGCATCACTTCCAGGAGGGATGAGATGCCCTGGGCAGCCAGGGCTTTTTGCTGGGCTGTGGTGTCTGATAGTGACCCTATTTAATTGCTTGGTCAAATATCCCAAAGTCTTTAGTGCTGTGTAGCCCAGGGTCGATCCCTGGGCTTGGTCTGACCCTGTGTTATAGATGTAAATGTGGCTATGCTGGAGCACAGTCCCTACCTAACTGAAAAGTCTGTCTCCAGCACTAGCGTGGATGAAAGATGTTACCTGCAGATACCTTTCCTGTCCCGGGTGGAGCAGGATGGGACTTGCTGGGGACTGAGCAGGATTTGCAGCCATGCTCCCTGCTGGCAGAGACCAGCACACTCTCGGAGGAGCACGGGCAGCAAGCTGTTATATAGTGATGGGAGGACATGGAGACCCAGCGCCTGTGATCTAGGGCTAATCGTGTCTCTCTGCCTCTGTTTCTCCTCCCACATACCCCATCCTGTGGTTTCTAGATGCTAACCTGTGCAGGGCAGGACCTGTCCTACCATGCAGACAACGTCTGGAACGAGGGGCCCTTGGGTGACTCCTGCAATAGGAATTGCCCGTCTCCAGCAAGACCACCCTCCCAGGGCTTGCGGTGCCGGGTGGCAATGCTTGGTATTGAGGGCAAGCAAAGTGGCAGTTCCTTCCCTGTTCCCTGTGCTCACCAAGTCTGCAGGGAGGGCAGTTGGGGCAAAAATTGCATTAAAGTTGGAGCTGTGGCTCAGGTGGGGAATCAACGCTAGGATGATGCATGGGACCTGCCTGGGCTCCTGGCCCCAGGCAGGGTGAGGGTCTCCTTCCTCACTAAAAGTGACCTAAGGCATGTGCAATTAGTGCTGCCAGCTGATGTGGGGCTCTGAAATGGTTAATTGCTGTCTGCCTGCGATGGAAACTGCAGCCTTCCCTAAGCAGAGCTCTTCCAGCTGGGGAGGAGTGTGGCCTTGCGATGCCCCGTGGATGGATAGGTGGGTGGACGGACGGACGGACGGCGGTGGGAGGACTACAATCCCCGGCAGGGAGCAAACCCCCGGGGCTGCCCCGGGGGATGCCGGGACGGGTAGTCCGGACTTGTCGTGGGGGGTCCCCGCTGCCACTCGTGGCTGGGGCGGGGGGACCCGGAGGGAATGTGCAGTCTCGGGGAGGAGCCAGCGTGTTCACCCACGTTGTTGTTAAATACCTTAAAGGAGCAGTGGCTGTGCCCGAGCGAGCTCCCTAGCGGAGCCGCGCAACCTGGGCTGTGGGCTTTTTAAAGATAAAAATCACTCGCGTGGCCTTCGTTATTAATGACATCTCCCGTGCTCAGTAACTCCTTCGGCGCCTGGCCATCGGCAGCGCAGCACGGCGGCGGTGGGCCTGCCTCACCGTGGGGCTGCATGCGCGATGCTGGACCACCTCCGGTCCTGCATCCCCTCCAGAGCATCCTTCTCCTGGCGCTCTGTGCCCATGAGCCTGGTGCTGCTGGGAGGTGGGTGCCAAACCATCCGGTGCTCCCCATGCTGAGGAAAAACAGCACCGCAGCTGCTTCCTTGCAGCAGAGATGTTCCTGCTCGTGAACCCCAGAGATAAAGAGTTCTGGCGCGAAGCGTGGAGCAGTGACAGCGTGGGCAGCGAGGCAGATTTCTCATGCCACTGTGGCACAGCCGTGACCTGGAGATTTCTTTCTCCCCCGGCATAATTCAGTCTGGCGCCTGGTGCCTCCAGCCAAACACCCTGTCCTGGCCCTGGCATGTGCCCAGCAGACACCCACATCAAAGCCACCGCGGCTCACCTGGCCCCTTGCCAGCAGCTACCTCTAGAGAGCTTGTGCAAACCTGGAGGGAGATGACAGCAAAGCATCCAGCCCCTGCTGCAGGCCAGTCAGGGCTGGCTGGGGTGCATGGTGGGAGCTGCAGCTGCGTGGGTGACCCTGTGCTGTGATGGGGGTACCTGTGAAACATCTGCCCCAGTGGAGTCAGCCAGCTGTGGGCTGGCACCTGGCTGCTTGGAATTGCTTTGTCTCTGCTGCCCTGTCCTGGTGGTCCTTGCCTCCATGCCCCTCTGAGCCTCGCTGGAGGAGGATGAAATCCCTCTGTCAGGCCGTGCTGGAGAGGGGCTGTTGGAGTGTGCAGTGCACCTTGCTGACTGGAAAAGCAGGAATAACAACTAAAACTGGCGGGGAGGGCTGTGACGGTGCAGGCAGCCAGCAGCTGGCTGGTGCTGGGTGATGCTCCGGGGCAGATGGCCCAGGCCTGCCTGTGCTGCCCAGGGTCGCACGCTGCGGCTCACCCGTGGGCTGTTGTCAGTGTGAAGGCAAGGGGAGGGCTTGGGTGGCAGGGCTGAGCCTGATGTGCTCAGCCTAGTCTTTCTCTCCTGGGCTGTTGGGTGCAGCGCAGCCTCCTTGCAGCCCAGGGGCTGGGTGCTTGCTTGCTGAGGGGCCGCACTTGATCCTTTTTCCCTCTTGGGTGCAGATCTTGGAGAGAGTATCAGGTGTGTCTGATTCTGCCTAGAACTGGGCTCCAGCTGGTCCATGCTGCGAGTTCAGGCTCATGTCCATACTGCTTCCAGCCTGGCCCAGCATGGCTGGCAATGGGCAGAGCTGATGGTCTTGCTTGGATTTGGGGTTGTCTGGGTGAAATTTGTACCCAGAGCAGCAGAACTCTTTCCTGGGGTGCAGAAAGCTCCTGGTGCATGTGTGGCATGGTGGTAGCAGAAGGGCTCTGAAGCCCATACATCAGAGCTTAGGGCTGTTGAGGGACCTGCGGTACCAGGACTTGGTTGTCATGTTTGCAGGGACTCGTGTGGTTGGATGCTGGATCACAACCTGTGCAGCTGGGACCTCCTGAGCGCATCAAGGGCAGCAGAAAGACCATTCTAGGCTGCAGCAGAGTCTGCGCTGGGTTCTCTTCTGTGCAGAAGGAAGCAGTGGAGTGGGAGAGGCTGCCTGCGGTGAGCTGCCGGCTGCTCCATCCAGCAAGGAGCCTGGGGTGCAGGGAGCCCATGCTGCTTCTGCGCTGCGGGTGCAGCCAGCCTGCTGCCTCATGGATGCTGAAATAAGCAGCCTGGGGGGGTCCTTCCTCGGCTGTGTCCAGCCCACAGCAGTGAGTAGGAGCACAGAGTGACCAGTGCGTCCTTTATAGTGAGGTGTTAACGGAGACAATGGTGCAGGAGAAAACAAATTCATCTCTCCTGGATGCAGGGGAGAGAGTGGGGGCTCAGTCTAACACCTCCTGCTGTGCTGTGCTCTCTGGGGGCTGTTCAGGGGCCAGGTGAGGTGGTGCATGCTGCACAGCTACGCTGCCTGACCTTGGTCCTCTCCCATACCCCCTGTGCTCCCTCCGGTCCTCGGTGCTATGATGCTGACAACTTGCTGTTTTGCAAACAGCTCCTGTTTGTGTGCGTGCTGTGCCTGGGCCAGCAGATACCCACCTGTGAGGCTGGGTGAGCCCTGATATAGCATTTGGAAGGGGATTCATAGGCTACATGGGGACCTGGTGAAGCTGCCTGGTGGCAGAGGGCATAGGAAAGCTCCCCTAGAGGCCCATCTAGCTGTGTAGCTTATTTCTTTTTGCTTTTCATCCCTTGTCTGCCACTTCGTAGCCTTATACCAGCAGCCTCCCGGCTGCCTAAATGCGTTGTGATGGTTGTGTTGCAGCAGGTGCCTTGCAGGAGCCCTGCACCGAGGCTGATCAGGTACGCACCCCTCCACTTTCCCCAAGCTTCTGATGCAGTCCTGCTCAGACCTGGACCGAGTCTGGACTCTTCCTACTCTGATGTTGGAGCAGAAGCCCAAAGGGTCAAACACAGCTGCAGGAGGGGGTGGCAGGAGCTGCGGGTTTGGGGTCCTGGAGGTGAAGCTGGCTGCAAACAGCTCCTGATGCAGTGCCACTTTGCATGCTGCATGACTTTCCCATGTGCCCAGATATTCCCAAAGCTGAAGGGAACTTTTCCCACTCTGGAAAGGGTAGAAATGAAACATGGATAACATCACTAGGCTAGCGTTGCTAGAGGAATTAAGAGCCAAGCAACTGCATCCATAGGAACCTCAGTTCTTCCCTTATCCCCTTGCACATCGAAGTTAATTGCATTTCCAACTGACACATCAAGCTGTCCTGCCACGGTCGTCTGCAGCAAAGTCAGTGTGTAGTGGTTGCTCCGGGATATAAACCTCACCTCTGGTGTCTTGCTCTCTTGGGGGAATAACATCTTTCCCAGGGCTGTTTGTGCTATGGTCAGGTCTTAGGAGCCCAGGGCTTGAGTTGAGCGTCTTGCCAGGTCTTTACGGGTATCTCTCGAAGGTGAGACTTGTCAGGCTTAAGCAATGGACGAAATTTTTTTAATGGGTGTTCAGCAGCCACTCTGGAGATGCTTAAGGGCATAAATTTTTTAAGAGCATAATGGATGTTAAGCTCTCAAAAATAAATCCTAAGTCTCTCTAGCCTGCGTTTCCCAAGGTATTGGCGGCTAGCTTGAAAAGAGAGAGCAAGTGGAATGAAATAAAAGGCTTTTAGATGGTGCAGAGCATCATTGTGGAGCTTCTGCTTTCTTTCTGTGTCTGAGCTAGCACTCAGTCCTTCGGGATGCTGAGGGTCAGGACAGCAGGGTCTTAATCCCTGGTGGGTACTTTGAGGACACATGTCGGAGACCAGAGTTAAGGGTTCTTTCCCCATGCCGATAAGATTGGTTGGGCAGAGCCAGCAGCACCAGGCTCTAAAACCTCTTGCTTGGAGGACTTATTGGTGACTACCAGAAAGTCTGTTGCAAAACTGTATGGAGGCTCTCCTGATGAAGCACAGTGAGCAGAGTCTGGGTGTGGGAGGTGGGCCAGTGCCTTCTCCCCTCCGGCAAGGGGCAGGAAGACCTGGACCAAGCAGCTCTGTCCAAACCATTGCAGGGAGCTGACGATGGAGCTGGAAAGTGCTAGGGCCTCCAGGGTTTCATCTCATAGCCCGAGTCTCCTCTTCCACCCAGCACAGATGAGTCTTTCCTGGGGAAGTGACAGCCCTGTGCGGGGGTTTCTTCTCTCTCCCTTGTTGCACCAGAAGCTGGGGCAGAATAAGGGAGATGGTCCCCTCTGGCTGGTGAAGCACCACAAAGCTGGGAAACGGGGAGGAACTGGGTCCATCCTTCCCCAGTTGCTGTTACCCCCCAGGCTGGGAAGCAGAGCAGCTCCTTCTCTCTCTGTAGACATAGCAATGCCAAGGAGGGAAGGAGGTGGAGGAGCACCATGCTGGCATGGCCAGCACTGCTGAGGGTGCCAGGAAGCTAACAGCCCAAGACTTGTTCGATGCTGCTTTCTTCTTCTGCCACTGGAGCAGGGAGGACGGCAGCTTCAGGAGCACCAAGTTCCTGCTTGTCTCCTCCTGCCTGGGGAAAGCGGGAGCAGCCCCGATCTTGTGCACAACCCCGGAAGGCAGTGGTGAATGCAAGCACTGGCATCCTGCAACGCTGCACCCTCACGTTTCTCTTGCCAGCTCCCCTCCCAAGTCTGGCTGGAAACGCTCCTGCCTTTCCCTTGAGGTCAGCTTCACTGTGGCTCTGCTCTCTGAGGTCAGCTTGTACCTGTTGAGGGCTCGGCCCTGTTTTATAGAGCTTTTCCATGAGGTGTGCCCTGCGAATGCCCTCCCTTCAGCTGTGGTAACAGTGCTTGGAGATGAGCAATGCTGGTGCCTTCAGGAGGCTGATGAAGTTGAGGCAATGAGTGACTTGTGCCAGGTCTTTCTGCTCCTTTCTGCACCTTGCTTAGGTTTTGGGACAGGCGTTGACCTGCTCTGAGGTGGCAGGTCCTGAAACACATCGAGTTGTGAGTGCCTCGCCAGCAGGAAGAAATAAGAAATGTGGAAGATTTGGGAATGATCAGGGAAAAATGACTGCTTTTGAAGTATGTGTTGATGCAGAAATGTTACCTGCTGCTTTTCTAGTTCAGCCTAATCTTATGCCCACATCTTTGAGTGGCAGAGCACCAGAAAGTCCTGAAGAAGGGACTGCACATTTCCGGTGCTGGCATTGGAGGCTTTTGATGAGTGAGCATCTGGTTTTCTGCTCCTTTGTTGGTGGGAGATGTATGGACCATGGTAATCTTGTGTCTGCCCAAAGGGCTGTTTATGGGGTCTGATTGCTTGCATTCACCCCAAAGGTGGCTCTGGATTCTCTGCCCCCATTGCTTCTGAGCCCCGGGTGGCCATCATGGCTAACCCAAGGGACAAAAAGCTCTATCTTCTCCTCCTCCTCCCCAAAAGCTGTGAGGATCAGGGCTCTCGCTGCTCCTTGAAAACACAAGGTGTGGCTGCACGAAGAGCTTCTGGCAGGAGGCTGGCATGAGATGTGAACAGATCCTGATGCCTCCTCACTCTGTTTGGTTTGCACATCTGGATTTTTTTCCCTGCTTCTCCAGCCTGCTCCGAGCACCGCTCACCCCTGCTCGGGCTGGGAAAGCATTTCTTTTACCCAATTCAATTACCCAATTGCTGCTGGAGTGGGTGGGGGCAGGAGAACGCCCTCCCACCCAGCACGAGTTTGCAAGTTCTCTGGGCTCCCAGCTGCTGTGGCTGCTGCTGCCTCTTGGGGGAGGAGAGGAGGGACCAAGCAGGGGTCTCTGTTCCTCCGCACAGCTGCACCGGGGCTCTCTATGGCTCCCAGGCATGGCAGCTCATCCCCAGATGGAGGATGAGGCCCTGGGGGTATTGGCCGTCTGCTGCCTTGCTGCCCAAAAAGGCCTGGAGGCTGTTTTACGCCACCACTCTGCTGTTATCCATTGAATCACACTGAAAACCATGCTTCCCCCCATTATCCCTGAAGACGGGTGCAGATGACTCCACTCCTGACATGTGTGTGATCTGTGCACGCTTGGCTCTCCTCTCTTCCCGGGCAGCTGGCAGGTTATTTTTGGTTCTGAAGCGGCCCAGATCTGGTTTCTGCTGGGGCAAGTCCCTGCCCAGCACAGCGCTTCCATCCCCTGGGCTTGCGGGAGGTGAGACGTGCTGGCTTCCCTCGCCCATGTGTCGGCCAGAGCCCATGGGGATGCTCCGTTGCTCACCTGCGGAAGGGCTGGTCTGATGTCTCTGTGGAATGGCTGCAGAGAAGGGGACGTTGGCCAGGTCTGTGGGGACTCACCTGGATGTAGCAGCCCGGGAAACCTGATCTGTGGGCCTCTTTGGGGGGAGAGGGACAGGCAGGAGCAGCTGGTGCTGTTGCCGGGCTTGGAAATCCAAGCCAACACCTAGTCACGTGAGTCCCCCTTGGCTTGCGGACTGGAGGAACGGCAGCCCCCTTCCCTTGGCTCCTGGCCTCCTGCTTGGGTCCTGCAGTGGAAACCCCTTTGGAGGGGTGTTGTGGGGGCTGAAGGGCTTGCTGGGGACCTCCTGCCCTGCCCCTCCTCAGGAAGGCCTCATGTTGGGAAATGTGGGTGCTGTAATTTGGCTGCCTCACTGCAAGGACATCCCTCCTCTCAAGAGCTCCTGCAACTCCAGGATGTTTGAGCCCTTTCTCAAAATCAAGGTTCATCCCAGGAATCCTGGAGCATTGGCTTATCCATTGCAATGGGGAGTTGCTCAAAGTATCCTTCCCACATCTGCATGTCGGGGTGCTCTGGGGTACCTGCTTACCTGGAGGGGCAGTAGAGGGCAAATGCAATCAAATAGGGCTTTTCACCAGGTTAGACAGTGAATATTTGCTAGGCATCGTGAGCTGCATGGAAAAGCATGACTGCTTGTTTCTCAGTGCCTAGCTGGCTCTGCGAGCTGGTGGAGATGAGCACCTTGCTGGACCCAAGCCCGCAGGAAGTATTTTGAGAGCAGGCATCTGCAGTGGGTGTGTGTCCCCAAACACGTTGCTTCCGTGGGATTCAGGTATCATTATTTGAGGCTTTTAGTAGACTGGTGTCCTGTGTATGCTGATATCAGGTTTTATGTTCCATACAGATGCACAAGAGCCTGTGTGCCTGGAGGTGCAGGTGGGTGGTGGAGCACTGTTCCCAGGCAATGCTCAATGCTGTGGCTCAGGACACTGCATCCAAACACACCAGGTGTCCAACAGAGAGTGTGGGACTAAAATCATGGCGTGCGTACTTGCAAGGCAATGGCTGGCAGAGGTGAGCTGCCAGAGGTGCTGCAGGTCAACCTGGGTGACAGAGCTGCCCTGACACATCCCTGGGCATCAGGGGAGGCTGCAGCACTGCCTGTCCAGTGCTCCCCGTCCTCCTGGGCACAGCTACTGAGCCAGGACAGCTTTTTCTCACTGAAAGCTGTGCCCTTTCCTCCAGGGAGGGAGCATCAACACATCCTCCCACGCTACTGCTCATCCCCTTTCAACAAAATGCCGCTCTGACGTTTCTCTCTGCTTCTGGCAGGGAGCGAAGCTGTTTCCAGTCTCTAACTGTGGGGCTGATGGTGTAGGCTCACAGGTCTGGGCTCTCCTGCTCCAAGCATGTCCCTTTTCCTCTCTCTCTGGGGTTTATCACTCATCTCCCAGGACCAACCTGGCTCCTAACTCTGCAAGGCTGGCTCCTGCCAGCTCTTCTGTGGGAGAACTCGTCTCCCCGTGAAGCCTGAGCATCTCAAATGCCACCGAAAACAGAACTAAATCAGCTGTGAATAGGCTTTCACTTACTATTCAGGAGTACAATAGAAAATCAAATGGATGCTACATTTCCTTCCACTGTCTGTATGCCTGGTTTTCTTTGTTGCAGGTGACTGGGGGAAAGAAAATAGGTTTGTTATGAAAGCACCAGGTCCAAACTGCCCTGCTCTGTTAATCTGGAAACAGGAGATGTGAAGGATGTGGCTTGTGTGGACCACGGCTGCTGCAGGCAGGAGCAATGTGAGCCTGAGGTTGGTGGCTCTGCAGTGTGCAGGGAGCACCCGAGCTCTGCATGGCACAGCGGGCTTGGTGTGGATGGTTTTGTCCAGCCATTGATCCCCACTGAAGCCCTTGCGGAGGACAGGCTGCTTCCTCGTGCCTCCTGGTTTTTGGCTGTACAGCATGGAGCACATCTTGTGCCTCTGTGCCCGTCAGCTTCCTCCTTGGCCCAGCCACCTGTTTGGCTGGGCACGGTCTTTGGCAAAAATCACCCAGACCAAGAGTGAAATTCAAACGCACAAAGCAAGATATTTGGTGTGAAGCATCCTAGGGCTGCCTTGTGCCACCGAGATGTCTCATGGGGCGGGTAGCAGGGCTACCTTGTGCCAAAAAGCTGCTGTCAGGATCATGGTGCTGAGCAGGGAGGAGAAGACAAGGGCTTCTCCCTCCTTCTTGCAGAGCTGATTTCCAGGAATTCTGTTCTTGGGTTGGGCTTGTTGACAGGGGTGTGAATCCCGGCTCTGCAATCTTCCTGAGCGTTGATCTCTGGCGTACCTGGTGCACCAAGCCATGGATGGACAAACGGATGTCCCCAGCCGAACCGGGCTGCAGGGTGGGGAGGCAGCAGCCTTGTCGCATCCTTTGCAAGTGCCCGACTGGTCGGGCCCCACTCGAGCTCCTGCCGGCCCCGGGTGTGGGTGCGGGCAGGAGCCTGTGGTTAAGGCAGCCCTCGGACATGAATGCGATGTGAACTCAGGCTTCCCTTTTGAAGTTTGACACCCGGGATTTTCCCCACCCACTAGGAGGACTGAAGACAAAATAGAGCAGAAAAGAAAAAAAAAAAAAGAGGGGGGTGGTGGAAAGAAAAAAAAAAAAAGCTCTCTTTAAACGGCTGGTGAGGGCATGTCACGGAGGCAGAAGTTAAAAGGGGCTGTGGGGGAGGGCTTGGTGCGTGTCTATCTGGCCGGCCAGCTCTGACTCACCAACACGTGCAGGTACAACCCTGCTGCAGCCTGGTTTCAGGTTGAGCATCACTCGCCGGGCGAAGCTGAGAGGGGTTTTCAGAAGCAAGAGGGAAGGGGAGCAAAGGGAAGAGCTATCGCAGGTTGTTCTTGGCTGCTTGCTGTGTGACGGCCCAAGATCTTGTCCCCTCTCTTGCCCCTTGCATTTGTTCACCCCTTCCTAGCTGCATCCCAGCCTTGGGTGAATCAAGAAGGGCCCAATCTTGGGTGAATCAAGAGAGCCAGGATCTGGCCCCACTGAGGTAAGGGTTGCAGGATTAGGCTGCCTTAAACAACAAAGCCTTGCTCTGCCTGTCAGACGGATACCCCAGGGGCAGACTGGAAGGGTGTGGAGTGGAGGCTGCTCTTTGCAGAGGTAGGACAGGAACGTTTTCTGGTCCTGCCTGTCTGGTTTAGCACTCCCAGCTGGGGTTTGGATGATCCAAAAGGGAGCTTGATCTGAGTTGTGCGGCTATGACTTATTATTATTTAAAACTTCTAAAGCTTGAAGCTGCAAAGCTGTAACTTGGGCCCAGAATCACCGGATAGACCCGATCTGCCAGGGATGGAGTGGTGGACTTGAGGTTGGATGTGATACCTGCTTGTGGAGGGTTGTGCTGCTGCAGATCCAAACGAGAGCTGCAAAGGCAGCTACAGGATCCCATCCTGCCCCTTGCCCCCACCCAGCTGTGGACCTCAGCTTTCAGGTTTGAAGTCAAAGCTTTAGGGAGTTGAAGCTGGCTGCCTTTGGCATCCTGAAACCCAGGCTTGACTCGCACCTAGGGTATGGCATGTCCTCATGTCTCTGGAGAGAAACGGACCTTTTGGGTGGCTGAGCGTGGCACTGACAGGTCCTGCCAGTGATGGAGGATCTGCTGGGTCTCACCAAAGCCTGGAGCAAAGCTTGCACCCATGAGAGCAATGTTTGGTCCAGCTTGTCCTTTAGAACCATAAGAAGAGGTATCCAGACCCTGATACCACTCTTTACACCATCTTGGGGGATGGGAGGGGAAGGTACCCTTGCCAGAGCCGCTCTCACCATGAGTCACCCTACCAGGAGAAGGGTCTGAATGCTGGCAGCACGTGGATGAGGCGAGGATTTGTGACCAGATGGTGTGAAATGTTGCAGTGGGAGCTCAGCAGCTCGAAACAGCCACTCTTTCTGCAGATGCTCCGTAAGGTTAAGCTCTGTGGGGTATCACAGGGAACAGTTGCAGCTCCTGAAGCCAAAAGGAGCTGCTGCTGCCTTCTCCTCCTTGGGAGGACAAATGGCTGGGCCATCACCCTTTGCAGTGGTGTCAGGATCATACCAAGTGTATCTAGGTGGTCTCCAACGGGTGAGGTGAGCCCACCCATCCCTGATGGGAGGAGAGGTGCTTTGTAGTCTGGAGGCAGCTGGGGCTTGTCTGTGCTGTCACCTCAAAAGCTTGGGTGCCTTCATCTTCCCTCCTTCCTGGCCATGCATGGCCATCAGAAGACTATGCCCTCTTGTTGCAGGCAGGGGAGGTCAGCCTCATGATTTTGCCCCTCTGAATGTCAGAGTCCACTTCACCTTTGGGAACTTGCAACCTGCTGCAAAACCTCCTGGCTCTGTCTGAAGGTTTCCTGCCCTTGGTGCTGCAGCCATGCCCGATGATGAGGTCTGGAGAGCAGCACTGAAATCACTGTTTTAGCTGGAGCTCCTTGCTCCTACCCTCATGGGAGGGATGCCATGTAGCTGTTGCTGGCTGCAAGAGCCGTGTGAGCACACAGCTGAAGGAGAGAGCTGCTGGAACACGAGGGGAACAGCGAGCTCTGTCCTTGCTCTCAATCCTGGGGCTGTGAACCACAGAATAACAGAGGGAGGTGGCTGCTCCACCAACAGGGGACAATAAATGTGCCGGGATCCTGCTGTTAAACACCCATGCTTTGCGCGTTTCCATGTGAGGGGAGGTTGCTTTGCAGGTGGTATGTAGGCAACTGCTGACTCTGTGCCATGGGTACGTTGCTTTAGGTGGAGAGGAGCCTGGTCCGTGCTGCTGGCACGCTGCAGAAGAGGGGAGCTGATTTGGGGAAGGCTGCCTGCAATTGGCAGATGGGTTGAAATGGAAAGAGTCTCTTCCAAGACAGCCCTTGATGGAAATTAGCCTTGCACAGCTCTGGGGGTGGGCTGTGGGGTTGAAGGGTTGGGAGATGATATTGCATGGTGGCTGCTAAATTTAGGAGAACACCATTTTTGTCAGTTCTTTCCTTGCCTGGTGTGCTAGATCATATCCATGGCTCATAGCCTGGTCCTGACCATACCTACAAGCTTTGTGGTGCCTATCTGCGTCCATGCAGGGGAGGAGATTCTTCCCTTCCACCTGCTCTTGCATCCTCGAGACCTTTAATCTTTCATGCTGTCTCAACGAGTCCCCCTGGGGAAGGAGATGGTTAATTAGCCCCTTCTCCCCCCCTCTCTCTGCTGCCCATGTTTCCTGGACCCTGCTGGCTGGTGACCCCCTCTGCAACATGTCTGTGAAGCTTGTTATCTGCCCTGTACAGATTTCCCTGGTGGGAAGGGGAGGTGATGCTGCAAAGGCTACAGCTCCCGTCATGAGTGTCTGCCAAGGTGTGGGGAGCTCTCCCCAGCCTGGCCTGGCTTGTGAAGGTGTTGGGGTTGTTCCCAGGGCACAGATCCCAGACAAAGTGGGAGGACATCACCCCTGAGGAGCATTGGTCCTGAGGTGGTGTAGGACCTGGAGGGGATGGCTGCACTGCCCTTCAAAGTGGGAGGGAGGAAGGCATCCCTTGCTATGGTGGCACTGGCACTTGGAAATGAAGCAGGATACTTAGGAACCAGGCTGCTTTAGGGCCTTCCCTCCATTTCTCTGGGGAATGCTGGTTCTGCTCTGTCCTCACCTAATGTCCTGAGAAGACTCTGCTCATTGCAGTTGGGTCCTACCTGAAGCTAATCGCCGCAAGGGTAAAAAACCCCTTACCTAAAGCTCCCAGCTGGCCTCCTGCCTGGGGGACTGTGAGGTGATGCTTTCCTTGCCTCAGCTGTAAAAAGAGAGGGGAGAGGAAGAGGGGACTGGACCCACAGGTGAGGGGACACCCAGGCTTGCCGGCAAGATGCTGTGTGTGCAGGAACTGCTGATCCTGCAAATGGGCCATCGCCGTCTCCTGTCCACGTCTCTCTGAGCGGCGCGGGGCTGTGTGTGCATGCATGCATGTAGCAGGGTACCCATGCCTCTCTGTGTCTGATGCGAAGGGAAACCAGCTCTGCTCTTCCCAGGTGAGGCTGTGCTTTGGGCTCTGGTGTGGAGGATGGGATGCCTGGGAGTGGGGTGCTGCTGATGGGCTGCTCCCCCTCCATGCCAGGGTTAATGTCCTCCAGCGGTGTCTCACGTGGGTGGGACAGACCTGCCTTCTGCAGCTGGGGTAGGGGAGGGAAGGAGGAAGCTGGCTGTGCAATTGTTCATAGAAATAAAATGTGAAAGGAGTGGGAACGCGGCAGCGCAGAGGAGGGCATCTTTGAGGGGAACCTGTGTGATACCTGTGCTGGGTCCATCAGCTTCCTCCTGGTCCAGACGCTGAGCTCAATGCTGCTGAGATGCAGGGAATGGTGTTCCTTAAACCCCCGCGCCCACCATGCAGCGTAGCTGAAGGTTTGCAGTAAAACCGAAAAATGCCTCATCCTAGAACTGTGCCTCCTGCCAACTTCTCTTATCAGACCCTGTGCTTTCGCCTAGAGCCAGTAGCTGTGAGGATGGAGGTGGGGGGAACAGACTGGTGTTATGCTGCTCTCTTGCCTGCAGCCTGTTTGCATTCATGATTGCATCCGTGCATTAAAGTGCTTTGAGCTCCTCGTTACCAAAGTGCAGACTCTGAGTTTTAACGAGCCACCCGTGGGAGCTGGGACTGGGAGAGACAAACCGCCGTCCTGCTGAACCGAGGCAGAGCTTGACAACAGGCACCGCTGCCTGGAAACGGTGGGCAAAGGCTTTATTGACCACTGGAGGTCACTTTTTCAATAATGCAGTACAATCCAACTTTATTTTGTCAGTACCTTTCATGCAGGCTGCTTCCGAGCTGCTCAGCAGACCCAATGCAAAGGGAGGGAGAGGAAAGACTTTCTCCTGGAGCTGGGGAGGTGGAGGCCGCTCAGCGGCGCGGGATGCAGAGGAGAAGGCTCTTGTGCTTCGGCGAAGAGCTACAGGAGGAGAAGAGCAGAAAATGAAGCAGCCTGGATGCTGCTCCCCTGTGCTGTAGATGCACCTTCAGGCTCTTCATAAGCAAATGAGCATGTTTAGCCCTGGGGGAGCTGGAGGAAGGGTGGAGGAGGCAGGAGGGTGCTGGGGAGGGAATGCAGCTCGGCACAGGAGAGGCTGGGAGCCGTGCGGGGAAGGTCAGCCCCCGTTTCTCAGCCGGCGACAGACAGTTGTTGGGAAACGAAGGCCCTACAGCAGCGTGGTCAGAAATCCAGCTTGCTGCAGCTGTTTGCTTCTCCTAGAGCAAAGGAGCTTTAGAAACCCTGTGATTTGAACTCGCGAAACAGCTCAGACGTGGGCAGGCTCAGGCCTTTTCTGAGCCAGAAACTGTGCCTGAATCGTGCTCCTTTGCTCCCTGCCTGGTCCCGAGCCATTCCTGGGGGGGGACTGTGACCCTCCTGCCTGCACTGCCTGCCTCCTCCAGGCGTCGAGGCAAGGTTTCTGCCTGGGCTGGTGCCCCACAAGGACTTGGTCAGGCACCTCTTCCCAGCCCCATGCAGTCAAAACCCTGAATGCTGTCTTTGGACAAGAGGAGCTGTGGGGGACTGCGGAGAGAGTGTCCTTGGTCACCCCAAAATCCCATGCAGGAGTGAGAAGGGACATCCTGGGACTCTGATGCTGGCAGCTGCTTTTGCAAAAGAACTGGGGGAGTTTCTGTGCTGTGGGGGAGCAGGGTCTCTGAGTATGGGAAGGGTTGGAAGTTGGAGGTGGAAAACCCAGCAAAAAGCCTTTGCTAAGGAGTCGGCAGCAACGGCTGGTGGATGAGCTCTTCTGTCAGGCTGCGTGCTTCCCTTGCATGGTGACACATGGTTTCCAGACCTGCTGCTTGTGCTGAGCAGTTTGGGGTGCAGGATGTGCCTGCCATGGATGTGACCTGGGGGAAAGGCACTGGAAGTTTTCTGGCTCCTCTGGGATTCGCAGCCCAAAGCCTTGCCTGCACTGGCTGTGCCAGAGGCAGGGCTGAGCCTAGTTTGGAGACTCCAAACTTGAAATGGAGCTGTGGTGGTGTCTAGTCACCTGTGAGAAATGGGGTTCTTCTGCCCCTTAGCAGCCCAGGGGCAAGGTGTTAGCAACCCCCCCTTTCAAGCAGCACTAGGGCCATGAACATGGGATAATTGTACATGGCTACCTGGACACACCGGGGGCCCAGGAAGGTGACAGAGGGCTTGGATGGAGCATCGAGGGTCTAATCCACACCCTCTGCCCCACTTCCCGATGCCTGCTGTTGCTCCTGTGCTGCCTGTCCTCTCCTGCATGAATCCTTGCTCTTGGCCCATTGTCTGGCAGGAATGCAAACGCTAACATTTGCCCACTGTGTTTTGGGGTCTCCTAGCTTCGTGCCTCCAGCATCTTCTAGGTGTCCAGGCTTATATTATCCTTTTCTGCCTGGGAAAGCAGAGGTCTCGTCCTGCCTCATCTGAGCCTGCTGGAGCTTCTTGAAAGGATCGTGGGGTTTCAGCAGGACTCTGTGAAGCCCAGAGGCATCCAGCCTGGCACTGGGAGGAATTCAGTCTTCTCATGTTTCTTTTTGCTGTGCTGGAAGTCGGTTGGGAGGCTGGTGATGCCAGATCGGCCATGCAGGAACTACTTTTTGGGGAGACCTGATGTTCAGGCTTGTCCAGGGCCATGAGTAGGTATGTCCAGGCTGCAGATCCCAAAGGCAGACAACAGTGTGGCTTTTGTGATGTTGCTTGTTCAATTCGTCATCCCTGATTCTTAATTTTGGAGTAGCTGGTTCAGATGATGATGTTTCCATCATCACCAAAATGAGCAGATCTAGGTTTTTTGGCCAACTTGATATTATCATTCCTTTTTGAGAGGTGGGAAAGGAATAACTGGTTTTCACATCTGTTTCTTCTACAGCTCAGGGAGGAAGGGGCTGGGTTTGCCTGGAAATGTCAGCGACCCTGCGTTTGGGCAGGGAATCACTGCCATGCCGCAGCTGCCCTCCCCATATTGCTGTGGGAGCTGGACATGCGTGAGGACCATGAGCGCTTAACCGCCACAGCAGATGGGACTCAAGGCACGTCAGAGCAAATATTTAAAGATCCAGTTTTATAAAGCCACTTTTTGGCCTATAAACCACCCGGGGATGTTGTTGGAGGGGAGCTCGGAGTCTCACTTTTATCCCATTACCACCCTATGGGTTTCCCAGGATCAGACAGACTCCAAGGCTCAGTGATATGTGGCCAGATCCTAGTGGGTGTCTTCCCGCTGCCTTAAATTCATTTCGCAAAAGGCTGAACTGAGGAACATGTCTCCAGGGGGTGGCAAGGCTGGGACCTTGTGTCCCTTTCGCTCCAGAATACGTCAGGCACAAGTGTCAGGTTCCCAGAAATGATCCTTGACTCGTTTACACAGCATGGAGTAGTCTCCAGTTTGCTCTTCCCCTTGCTGCTTTGTCTTTCAGCCTGGGTCCTGTGGAGCCAAGAACTGACGTGGCTGCTAACACGGGCAGCTCTGCTCCTGAATGAGCAAAAGAAAAATAAATAGCATCTCAAATTGCAGCTTGTGTGCAATGGGCCAGATTTCGTCTCTCTTTCCAGCTCTGCAACTCGGGGTAGTTACTTCTGACTTGTATCTGCAGTGAAAGTAAGTTGGTAATTGGGCCCAGGGACATTTTGGGATAGACCCAATTTAATCTCTCAGTGCTTCCATTTCTGCCTTGTATTAAACCCTGCTCAAACTCTCCTAGGAGAGTTGCTAACATAAGTCACTGGTGTCTCTGCAGTGCTTTGAGATCCTCAGATGCGAGTGGTTACAGAAGCTTTTAATAGAACTTAACTCCTCTGGAACAGAAGTCCAAAGCAAGGGGAAATTCACAACTGATAAGAAAAGCCATGTTGGTGCACTGGGTTAAACCCAGCATCATGCCCTCTAATTATGTAGCGGTGGCCTAGGCTGCCAGAGTAACCGGTGAAGATGGGATGGTTGTGCTCAGCTGGAGGGAACCAGGGCTTGATTTAGTGCCTGTTGAGATCAAGGGGCCTTTGATTTCAATGGGTATTGAATCAGGCACTGCAATATCAAATAGGCTAATCAGATAATAACTTCAGATCGTCTGACATAGATTCGTGTCCCTGAGTTGGGGCAGGCAGAGTAAATTGGGCAGCCAGCTGGGTGAGGCTGTGTGAGCCGACGTGCTGATGACTTGTCCCTAATGAAACGGGATGTCCAGTAACAGACTGGTGGCAAAGATGGTCTGGTAGCTGGGATGGGGTATGGGTCAGGCACTGTCCCTCCAGACCAGGAGATTCAGCATGGACCTGTGCCCCTCTGCCACCTTGTTTCTGGGTGGGGGCTAATGCAGGGGCTGGTGTGCAGGAGGAGCTAAAGAGGGAGAGGAATTTGGGGTGATCTTGCATTGTTAAGCACATGCTTTCAGGCTTCTACAGGCTTTCTGTAAGAAAGGACTTTTTTTTCTTTGCAGCCCTTGGTGTATCGAGCTGGCACCTGGAATTGTTTCTGCTGTCTTCTAAATGGGGAGATTGGGCACAGCAAGAGGCGTTGCTATAAAGGGAAGGATGTGCTGATGCTCCTCAGGGATGTTAAATCTCCAGGATGCCTGTTTGAGGGGTTGTTGTCTTGAGCTTTCTGATCCTGAATCTGGCTATGCTGGTAGGAAACCTGTTCTGTAGCATGGGGCATGATCCCTTTCCCAGGATCCCCAGGGAATTTTACCCTGCTTTTGCAGGAACATGAGATGCCCTTGATCTCTCCTGCTCTGTGCTGTGGCTCATTAGCACTGGGCTTCTTGGTCTTTTTTCATTTGGCAGCACCTGGAAAAGCATGTGGTGGTGAGCGGGGCTGGGGGAAGTATTCTGGGGTGGGGTACGTATAATATCACCCAGCTCTCTGCTGCGACGTGTACCTAGTGCCGTGGCTGCTCTGCTGGGAGAGCAGTGGCTGTTGCAATGTGGCCAGCTCTGAAACAGCTCCTCTAGCAAACACCTGAAGCCCAGGGTCTCACCTCATGTCTTGTGAGGATCTTGTAGGTCTTGTAGATGAAAGACCTTGGATGTGCTACTTTGCAGGGGTTGGAGCCTGCAAAGCCCAATTCCTCTGGCTTTGTCTAGCAGTTGGGTTTTAAACCACAAGCTCAAATTCTGAAGCTTGTTCTGTTTTGTTTCCCTGTGGTTAGGGAAAAATCGTAGTGTCTTGCTCCGCGTGCATTGTATGATGTCTGCGCAGAGTTTGCATCCCAGCTCATTCCACAATCGCTCTCTGTGCCTGCAGGAATGTTATCTCTAAGGTCTCCACCTGCCCCGATAAACTTGGCTGGAAGTGGGTCAGTAGGTTTAAAAGTTCTGGGGAGAAACGGTGTGATCGTATCGGCATCATACCATAAAAGAAGCAGGCTGAAGTCAAATTCAAGGCAACAATAAAAACTTGGAGAGGAACAGAGAGAAGAGGCAGCGGATCAGCAGATGTAGAAATCCCTCTGGGTCCTATCAAGTGTTTTGCCAGTGTTAAACGCTGAGTAAAATATAGTCTCTGAGAGATCAGATCACTGGGTATTCCCTCTGGATGGGGAGACCCTGGGTTGAATATTTCTTCGGTGAATCATCTTCTGGAGCTGTCAGAGCAGAGATCTGGCATGGGGTTCTCTCAGTGTCTGACTGGCTGCTGGAGGTGACATTGCTTCCAGGCTATTTGGGCAAAAGCACTTGAAGACACACAAATAGCATCATCCAGCGCTCTGCTACTAAAGCTGTTTCCTGGAAGCTTGGGTTCAGCAACAGCAAACAAAACCCTTCTGGGATGGCCTGAGCATCCAGAGCTGGAGTTTACAGGGGAAGGGGCAACCAGAGGGGTTTTGGCAGGAGAGGGCTCTGCTGCCGCTGTCTCAGCAGGGCTTGGGGAGACCAGCCCTGAGAAGTCGCTTCACAAAACTGCCTCATGAATTTGCAAGACCCATTGAAGGGCTCTTCCAGGTCTTCAGCAGCACATGACTGTTTTGCTCGATCCTTCTCTGTGAGCTGAGAGGTCGGTCACTGGCAGCCAAAAACATAAGAGGTTTTTGGGAAAAAAAAAAACCAAGGGAAAGAGCCAATTGTTAAATGACCTTCATGAAAGATGCTGAAGAGCCTGTGTGGCACAGGGAGGTGTCAGACCTATATGAGAGAAATCCTAGGAGGAAAGCCTGTGAAGAAGACGGTCTAGTTAGATTTTTTTTTTTTTTTTTTTTTCCCTTGGCTTTTTCCTTTAATCCACCACAGAGACTCTTCCAAAGTGGGGAATGGATGTGAAAAAACTATCTTTTGTTGCAAGAAGAGCATGGTGGGAGGGAGAGGACTGTGCAGCCTTCGTGATGCTGTGATGATGGGTTGTCTTTTCCCCTGAGTCTGGTCCAGGGACATGCTGTGAGGAAGAGGTACCTGCTGCCCCTCTCCCGTGTTTTAGGAAGCCGTGTGTCAGCTGTGCCTGCTCTTGGGGACTGCTTGGCTGCATTCATTTGGGATCAAGGAGTCAGAGATAGTCCATGTGGACAGCATGAGAGTCGCAGATGCTTCATTTGCAAAACTGTAGAATTACTGGGAGGGGGAGAGGGTTTAAATTGTATCCCCCTCCAATAAATCAGCACAGTCTGGGCCTCTCTGCCACCATTGGTGCTTGTGTACATGTGTTTGAGAGAAAATCCAAACCATCCTTTGCTTTGCTGATCCCTCCTCAGGTCTGCCCAGCTTTGCACCAGGACAACGGTGACTTAAACACCAATAATGTTGTCTCAAGCGGTAAAGTAAAGCAAAGCTTGCCTGCACCGGGCTGCTCTGCGACTTCACTGCTTCAAGTACAAACAGCAAGCTGTTCCTGCGCGTGGGCTACCGTCGCTGCCAGGAAAGCTATTCTCATTCAGGAGAGTGAAATGAGCTGCGCAAAAAGAAGGCACGTCTCATATCAATAGGCATCGCCTGCCAGTTCAACCAGTACGTGGTGGTACTGCAGCACGGGGCTGGCTCGGTAGATTTGATACAGGGATGTGTTTGATGCGGGTGACCCTTTGGACTGTGCTGGTATTGACAGAGAATCACCCTGGCTGCTGTGGCTAAGTTGGTATGACCAGTCCTGGGTGGGAAGCTGTAGCGATTACTTGCAACAGGAACCGAGTGAGACACTGCGATGTGACACAGTACAGGACACAGTCCCTCGTGTGTCACGTTGGTGTTAAAACTGATGTCCCACTGCTGCTCCCAAGGCATTTTCACCCCTTCTGGCCCAGAAAGAGCAATGGCATAGAGATGCCTTGGGCTGCTATTTGGGCTTCTTTAGTGTCTTTAACATTTTTCCTTGGGTGGTGTTTGAAGCTTGCTGAGGATGCTGACCTCACGCTGCACAAGGAAGGGATTTTTTTCAGCCCTTCACTTGCATCTTTCAGGAGGAAACTCCTGGGAGTTTGAAAAGAAATGTTGACACCGACCTTCCTTTCAGAAAATTTCAGCTCTTGGTGGAGATGTCTGCGTGTCGAGCAGAGCCCTTGAAGCCGCCAGCTGGGCAGAGGGTGCCGGAGCCTCTCCGGGCTGTAGCTCGAGGGCTCTGATTTTCGGCAGCGCCGGGCTGGCGGGGCGCCGAGCCGTGGGAAGGCTCCGTGGGTGCTGGTATCTCCTGCAGATCTGGGATCCGCTGAAGTGTGTCCGCCCCGATGCCAGGCTGTGCTTGGGTCCGCTCCTGGCTGCTCAGAGGGTTTGTGTGAATGCCTGCCCTGCCATTCCTTGGCCCATTTTGGAGACAGGAGTTACCTGTGGGATTGCTTTCAACCCCAGTTTGGCATGGGGGAGCAGGACAAGAGAAGCCGGCCAGGGAAGCAAGGAGATTTTAAGTCATGTCTCTGGGGTGGGAGAGGACAGCTCGACTCCGATGTGTCTCATTTTGCCATATTCTACCCTCCTCCTCCAAAAAAGCCCCCAACAGCTGTGCAAGCAAGTGGGAGCTGTGTCCCTGCGACAGCCCTGGGGAGGGAGGAGACCCTGACCGGGCTCTGCCTCGCTGGGACGCAGCCCCCTCCTCTCCTTCCCCTTTGGGGGGCTGCGGGATGCCTCGAGCAGGGAGCTGGCGTCTCTCCCTGCCATGGCGGAGGCCCCCGGCCTGCTGCAGGCCCCGTACCCTGCCGGATGTCAGGGAGCCAGACGGGCCGCCCTGGCCGTCGCAGCTGAGCTCCCAGCCCCAAACAATGGGGCCATTGAGGGGCTGGAGCCGGGGGTGAGGCTCGGCTGGCCTGGCTGCGGGCTGCGGACGGGGAGGACAGCTGAGCCCGCTTGTTCCACCCCAGCCGAGTTACAGCCCAAAATAGGTGCCTGGTGGCCATTCAGAGGCTGGACCTCTTTGTCTGGAGGCCACAGCTTGTTTGTGCGTGAGGATTTTGTGGAGTATTTATGGCTTGGAGCAGGGGGAAGGAAGGAGGGAGCCTGGCCGTTGTGTGAACTTATTCTTATTTGTTTTTTGGTGTTAAAAAGGCAGGACTGCTGGTATTTTTATCTCCGCCCCACACCTTCCCGTAGGTGTTTATGCTTTCTTGCAAACTGGGCACCTCCGTCCTGGTGCAAGACCCAGAGGCTCATCCCACCAGCCACAGTGATGGCTGGGTGGTGGGGACGAGGGGCAGAGAGGAGGAAAGCCCCATGGTGGGATCACAGTGCTCCCAAAAGCCCTTGACCGTGGCAGGTGAGAGGGATGGAGAGGCACCATCAACAGCTGGTGAAGCCACTAAGCTGTCCCCGTTGTAAGTGTTTGCCTATCTTCATGTGCCATCCTGGTCAGTAGTCCCAGGCTATTCTGTGGCTACTGGGGCCACCTCCTGCCCCATGGGGTGCATGTGGGCGTCTGCAGATAACGCTTCCCGGTCCTGCCTCACCAGACCCCCTCCGATCTGCTTTCCTGGCACTGAAATGGATGCTGTCTGGCTCTTGTAGACGCTGAGCATCTGCTGTGCCCAGTGACTCCGAAAATCGCGCCTCTTCCATAGCCGTGCATGGATTTAAGGGCTCGATGTGAGGCGTCTGTAGAGGTGGTCGTGGTTTGAGCCTGCTCTGAGACGTGCTGCTCAAAGCGGGGGGTTATGTCTGCGTTGGGAGGGGTGTAAAATTAATGCAATGTTTGGATCAGCTCATTAACTAACTGTGCCGGTCCAAATCTTGCCCTTGGAGGCATGTGTGTTGCTGCCAGTGCCATCAACATAAAGACTCTCCCCAGCACAGCCAGGGATAGGATTTGGCCTGTTTATATTCATGGTGCAAAAAGAACCGAAGGATTAATGACTGATTACTTCTCGGGCCAGCGGGAGCCCTGGGTACCCATCTAGTCTGCAGATAAAATGCAGGGCAAACCAAGACAAAGCTTTGCAACAGAATCCTCCCAATTACCTCACCGATCTCCCTGCGCGCTGTAAAATGCACCGTCAGCTCTGCAACCAGCTAGCCAGCTCTCAGCCTGGAGACGGAACACCTCCCGACGCTGCTCCAAGCCGCTCTGTGAGGTTTTGGGGAGAAAAGCCTCCATCTTCCCCCGCCGCCGCCTCACCCCTCTCCCCAACCTGGGTATCATTTGGGGGTGGTTCATCGGAGCCTTGGCTGGTCCCTACCTGCCTGTGCATGTGTCTGAGCATCCCATCGGCCCCCCCAGTGGAGCCTGCGCGTTGGATGCAGTTTCTATGGTTACTGCAGCTCCTGGGCCCGGGAAGAGCAGTTGGATGCTGGAGCTGGCAGGACCGACGTCTCCCACTGGATCAGCCAGAAACTTGACAGGGAGTCGGCGTGTGCGGGAGCGACAGAGCGCAGGACAAAGAGAGGAGGAGAGCAGGAGAGAGGGAACCCAGGAGAAAAATCCGGCGTGTGCTGGGTACCGGGGTTGCCCCCAACAGGTTATCCTCTGAACAGGCTTCAAACAGGAAAAAAACGGGTGGAAAAAAAAAAAAAAAAAGGATGATGAGAAAATTGCAGTTCTGGTGCTCACATGAAGGTGACATTTGTTGTAGCATCTCTAACTGTCGATTCAGGGATCTAAACACATGGAAGTTTTAACTGCTGCCAGATCCTGACTGTTCTACCCACGTTTGTTTTCTCCCAGCCCTTCTTTCCTCTTATTTAATTCTTATAGGGTTTTTTATTCTGATAGTTCCCTCCCTACGCACAAATGTTTCCTCCCTATATCTATATATTCCCCTCCCGTTGGTTAGGCTAAAAGTTTAAAGCACGTTTACCCCTCACCACATGCAGTGTTGGTGCCACTTGGGACTTTTTTGGCAGAGTTTTTCCCTGTCACAGCCTTGCTGCTGCGGCCGTGCTGACACCCTGCCGAAGGACGCGAGTACCCCGCTTTTTCCCTGGGTGCGAACCCAGTTGGGTGTTTGCATCTGCAGTCAGGGACCCTCCTGCTCCATCCTCTCACCTGCCTTGCCCCAAATCCATATGGTGCCTACAGAATTGGATTCAACCGCGTAGGCTGGACTTGCAAAGCCCTTTCTGGCTCGGCTACTTCACCTCCTCTAAACTGCTGGCAGACAGGGCAGCGCCTCCGAAACGCGTGTGCTGTAATAGGCATCTTGATCCCTGCTGTTATGGGCAGGGTGTGGGGACAGGAATGAAAATAATTAGGCTAAAGGCTTTGGGTGATGAAGGGCCCTCGTCCTGACCTGCTTGGGAGGTAACTGGGAGCACAGGTCTCCCTGTGCTTCCCAGGTGAGGAAGGCTGCTCACCCAGGGAGCTCTCAGTGAGCCCTGAGCCAGTCAGACTGGCTCTCCCGTCTCTCTGGGGCAGCTCCGAGCGCTGTGGCTCTGGCAGACAAGGGGTTGCAATGGGTTACGGCTGTCCCTGACTCAGAGAGGCAGGCAAGCAGGGGAAGGATTTGTGGGGTTCTGGCTGTTTCCAGGACTGCCATGCTGCGAAAAAGTCCCTGCAAAGCCAGGAAACTGTGCCCTGCCTTGTGCACCAGCATGTCTGTGGCCCTGAGCCTCCAGGGCAGAAAAAGGATGGAGCACAAGCATGAGCCGAGCGGCTCCCCTGGGCTTGCACCAGGGTTTCTTGCTGCCTGTCCCCGCCTATGTTGCATGGGGACAGTGGCTCCCAGAACCACATGGGTGGCAAGTCTCTTCCATGTGCAGGGCCAACCTAGCTCCTTGACCTCCCTGGGGAGGGGAGAGGCGGTGGTGCCTGGGGAGACATCGCATGACTTCTCCAGAGCGGTGGCCTAGTTTTGAGCGTGTCTCTGCCCTGCCCTGCCCATCTGACCCTTTCCCCTTGCCTGCCCCACGCTTTACTGTTGCCGCTCTCATTCCTGCCCTACGCTGGGGCTCCTCACTGGGCTGAGACCTGATGTACCCAGGCAGAATATCCCTGACTGGTTGGCTGGGCAGATTCCCGGGTCTTGGACAAGGTTGGGGATGCTTCTTCAGTGGTGTGATTGCAGTTTGAAAGGCAAGATGCTCTCCCCAAGAGCATCTGTCATGGCATCTGGATGAGGACCAAAAGCCCATGATCCTGAGCCTTTTGGTCTGGAGCCTGTGCAAACCCCAGGCTGGATAGAGCGGGGCTCACCTCCATCTTGGTGGTTCCAATGTCCCAGCAGGGAATCTAGAGGCGATGTCTGTGACAGCGCTGGGAAATGTGTAAGAACCCCATGTCAAAACTCATCAGCTTCCATACTAAAAACCTTCAGCCACCTTCTGGGGCAAAATGGTCTTTTTTTTTTTTTTTTCATTCACCAGGATTTTCTTCAGGTTATAGAAAGGCTGATGGAAGCAAAGGCAGAGGTGAGCTTCCACCTGATTGAGCCTGGTCTCTTTTTTCCCAAGGGTGAGGAAGTTGTTGATGCTGGGATGGGTTAATGGCAAAGGCTGTCGAGCAGAGAGACTGATGGAGGTAGTGTGGTCCTGTGGAGCAGAGTAAGGCTGAGGAAGCCGGAGCTGTGTCTGGGGCTATAGAACAGCCATGTTTCTGTAGGGACAACGCCATGGAAGTGCCTGAGGGGAGGTCACAGCATCTGCAGCAGTGCTGGATGCTTTGCTGGTACAGGACCTACCAATGCTTGTCACCTGTGTCCTTTGGGTGGGATCAGTCTTTGCAGGGAGGTGGTGAAGCAGAGCAAGAGGCAGCGCTTTACCTCAGACCCTGCAGTGCAGACTCTCCAGCCAGCCTTTGCTGGGCTAGCAATGGACACTGCGAGCCTGGCAGCCAGCGTGTTCCCCCCCAGGAATTGCCAGGCCACTGCCATCACCGGAGATGTCAGCGGGAGGCAGAGGACAGGGTGTCTGCAGGCCCCCAGCTCTCTGAATCACCTGCTCAGCCCTTTGGTTGCCAGGACTTGCAGCTGCCTAAGCTGTGTTTACCCTTCCTCGATCCCTTTTCTCCCTTTTTCTCCAGGCAGATTAAAACCAGACAAGAAAGGGCAGATGCGGCTCCCCCTCGACAAGTTGCTGCAGGTGAGACGGGAGCCGCTTGGCACGCACACCTGAGCCACCTGGCCCGCCTGCCGCGTTAACCATTTTGTGCAGGCGGGCAGGAGCAGCACTGGCAGTTTGCCAGGGGATGCGTGGGAGCAGGGGCCGGGGGATGCTCCGGGGAGAGGGAACGGCCCCAAAGAGGAGACTCTTCCTGAGGCTGCAGGCATCCAGTTGGGCCACTCCCAGTCTGGATGGGTGGCTCATGGTGGCCTTTGGAAATGGAGCATCAGGCCCATAGTTTTCATATTTCCCCGCCTCCTGCCTTACGCCTTGCAGAAGGCAACCCCTGGAGAACTGGGTCCATCTCGGATCGGGGATAGCAGGCAGACATGCCTGCACCAGGCAGCGAGCAAAGTGTTTTGCATCACTGGGCTGCGCAAGATGTGCCAGGTCTGCGCCTGGTGCAGTGTGTCAAATGGCTTGTGTCTCCTCAGCTGAACTGGACCCAGACTGGTCCCTGTAAGAGGTGTGTCCTGGCTTAACATTGAAACTGGCCTCCCCGGAGGGCATCAAGTTCCCCAAAAGGGATCGTGAAATGCCATCCACATGCTTTCCTTGGGCTTCAGTGCACCTGCGTGGGCAGAAGCAGGAGCAACCTCTCGGAGCTGGTTGCAGGTCTTCTGCCTGCAGGAAAGCTGCCTGGAAAGTAGCCTGGGTTTCTGAAAGAACAAAACTTTTACTGAAGATAAGACTTTCCCCTCCAATCTATTTTCTTTGCCATAAAGGAGCCACGGTGGCTTCTGTTGAAGGAAACGAAACCCAGTTTTAGTTCCATGTACTGAGGAATGTTTGAAATACCATGGAAAACATCTCTGAATTGGTTTTGAGCTCAGACAAAGGGCAAAAGCTCTTGATTGATTTATATTTCAAACCTCTTTCACCCCACTCGTCTACCTGGAGCTCCAAACCCCCCAAGTACCTAGCTCCAAGGAAGGGAATATTTTGCATGTGGGCTAATTTGGGTTAAATTCAAGGCTATTTTTATTTGCTTCAGGCAAATGTCATTGGGCTCCTTTTGGTGTCACTTTGCTGTTCCCAAGTATGTTCCTGGAGAAGCAGTAGGAAGCTGAACAAGTACATACATCTCTGAAGCACTCGGGTATTTCCAAGTGATGCAACTTCAGATTCCTTCCCCACCTCCTCCCCTTCCCCTTTGCTTCAAAACCCTTTTTTGGCCTCAAAGATCAGTTTGGGATTTTTTTTTTGTGTTGTTTTGTGACCGTTTTAGACTTCTTGAGGCAGAGCCTTGCCTGGCGGGAGGAGGTGGGCAGCGGCAGAGCAAGGGCGGCGGTGCAGGCAGGGTGGCTGGGAAGGGAGACGTTGACCCTTTGGGGAGACCTTGTTCCAGCCTGTAGGTACGTCTGTGACTCTGGGTCCGACTGTAATCCTCCCACGGTCAGGACCCATCAACAGGCGAGAAATAATATCAGATATTTGCATGCTAGCTAAAACCCATGGATCAGGCTGGGGAACATGCTGTTTCATGTGTGAGACCTGTTGCCTTTCCCCAAAGAGACCTCCCAATCTGTGTGTTAAAGCAACAGTTTTAAGTCATGCCCTGCTCAAATGCCCCATGAAACTTGGCCATTGCTTGCTGGAAGATCCTGGCTTTCTTCCTGCCCATCACTTCAAATTTCGTGTGTCAGTGTGACGCTGCAACGTGGCTTCTGTCTGGCCGGCGTGTGTGGATGCTCTGGTGTAAGGTTTTGCTTGCTGAGGCTTTCACAGAGGCTGTTCTCCCCAAAACCTGCACCATGACTGAATGTGCGCCAATAAACCAGCCTGGGGAGGGACTGTGCGGGTTTCGCTCATCTTCCAGCCCTGCAACCAGCTGGCACGGATGTCAGACACGACTTGTCCCGGTAGACGAAGTCATGCTCGACATCACTGTAATTAATCCGATTCCTCGAGGTCGTCATTCAAACACAACCTAATTGTCTTGGGGAGGCAACACCCTCTGGATCCTGTGGTGTCTCCTCGCAGGTGTAGGTACTGTGTGAAACCTGGGAAGCAGCTGAGCTCGGAGGGGGTTCCCAACCCTGTGCTCTCCCCCCAGTGCTGGGGACTCCAAGCGAGTGGTTGGGGGCTGCGGCAGAGCAGTGGTTTCAGGTGGGGACCTGCCGTTCTGCTGCCCTCCTTCCTATGCAGCTCAGTCTCCCCAGGAAGGCAAAATGGAGTAAAAACTTGTTTGCTGCTGGGAAAAGAGGCGAGTGGGAAGACTGTGTCCTGTGGGTTTACTCTAGCAGGACATGAGACTGGAATAGTGAGCTTAGAGAGGGGAGGGAGAGATGTTTTCGTGTCCACAAAAATCTTAAAAGGAAAAAAAAGAAAAATCCTGCCCTCCTACTGCACAGGGCAGATCCTTCTGAAATAACATGTCAGAAATTTCTAGCAGGGCTCAGGCTTTCTGAGACCTCTTCTGGAATAATGGTGTCTCTGATGTCTTCTGTTGATGGAGTCTCTAGTCCTCGGGTAGGCTGAGGGAACCCAAGTTTCTCACTCTTGATGTCCTACGTGGGACTGTTATGGCTTGCTTGCCCTGAAGGCTCCATCCTCTGCCGGGCAGACCTCGGTGGTCATTTCCTGGGGTCCCGCCGTTCCCCTCGAAAGCCCTTGTTTTTGTCGTGCTGAAACAAGGCAGCGGGGGTCACGCTGTCCCCACTGGCTCTGCCCCTTGCGAAGAGGCATGCATGGTCGAAGAGACGGGGAACTCCGGCGTCTTGGTTCTCTATTTCCTCTGCTTGGACACAGCTGGGGTTTTATTTCCTGAGCGGCTGCAGCACATTGCACGGGCACTTTGAGCCCTCGGACTGATTTTGTACACGAGCGTGGGTATAGGGCCCTGATCTCCCCGTTCCTCCTGCTGCCACGCTCCCAAAGCCCTTGAGGGAAGGAGTTGGGGCTCCCTGTTTGCAGGGAACAAGAGTCCCGGCGCCGAGGCCGGGATGTGAAACAAGCCAAGCGTTTTGTTTTCTAGCTCCGTACATGGCAGCGTGGCTAAACGCAGAGGCAGATTTCAAGGCACGGTCGTTTAACTACACTGGGAACGTCTGATTCCTGGCATGCTTATTTCACAGATTTTAGTTGCACATTTCCTGGGCAACAGTTTTGCAAATGTAATTCTGCAGGTAGGCTTTGGGGGGCCGAGGGCGGGGGGTGCAGCTGGGACGGCGCTGGCAGAACACATGCTAGCGAAGGCACACGAAAGACGCTTCTCCCTGCGCCTTGTGGGTTTGGTGTTGTTTTGTTTTCCCTCTTCAAATGAAGAGTCAGAAAACATCTGAGACCAATACCGGGAGAGAGTGGGAGGTAAGGGAGACTTTAAAGTCCTGGTCAAGTTAGTGGGAGCCTTTTCCTTGATGGATTATACGTTTGCTTTTGTAGCTTGGCTCTGCTTTGGAGGGAGCATGTTTGGCTCCCACTGTCGTCAGCAGAAGCAAAGCTGGACCAAAGCGGCCCTGGGTGCAAGACAGACTCAGGATTCAGTTTTATCTCGTAATGGGCCCGTTGCCTGTTAGTGGGTCAAATTTTGGAGCTCTGACTCAGCTTGAACTTTCAGTGGCTTTTGCACCTGGAGATTTAAATATCTGTCTGCAGGGGAGGTGAACACCAAACGGCATCGCTAGCTGCAACTCCTTAAGATGTTACCTCCCCCTTTACCCCCTCCAGCTGTTTATTATTTCCCTCGCGCTGCTGCCTACCACCTCCACGGTGAGTCAGAAGAATGGGACATGAATGCTCCCACCTCAGCCGCTTCAGTACAAAGTCTGGCAGCAGCTTCCTTCCAGCTGCTGGGGAAAGGGAGTTTAGGCAAAGCTGCCAGTTTTTTGCCCAGGAGCCATGGAGCCCGAGAGCTGTTCCACCGATGCCGCGCCGGCAGCGGGAGCCTCCGGCACAAGGGAGCAGATGAACAAGCTGCCGGGGGTGGCAGCGGTGATGATAACATCTGGACCCACCCGAGGAGAGCGCATCTCCCGATGCTGTAAGTGCAGGGTTGGGACCTTTCGCTGCTGCGCTGCCTCTGCTCCCACTGAGTTCAGCAAGAGTTCAGGGCTCTCAGCTTCTCTCAGGAGTGGGGTCGTGCAAGCCGTCGGTGTTGGGTTTGATAGGAGCTGCGCCCCAGGGAGCGCACTGGGACTGCTGCCTGCCGGGCTGGGCGAGTCCCTTTGGGATGGCTCCTGCCAAGTTTGCAGATACAGCCTATTCCATTGCAAGAGGGAGTCAGTCCACTGGAACCAGCTGTTGAGCTGCAGAGCTCTTCTTGGGATGAGGGGGTGGCTACAAAGCCACAAATGGCCTTTAAAAAAAGAGGAGCTGTAAAAACCAGGGAGTCCTAGGGGAGCTGGAGCCTCCCCCCCTGCCCCTTTGCTGGCTGGTGGGGGCTGCGAGTGAAGCACCCCCATTGCTTCACGCAGGGCTCCGTGGTGGAGAAAACATCGTCGCCTTGCCACAGCCAGGGAGGCATTGCTGCTCTGCCAGCTCCTTCTTCCCTCCCTTTCATCTCTCTTTCCTCCTCCCGTGGCCCCCTGCGTCTGTCGTTCTCACCCCCCCACCCCCCAGCCCCAATCCAGCTTGAAAATCTCAAGGCAAATCCTGCTAAATAGGGAGATTTTGCCCAGCTGCTTCCCTGCCCTCCCCAGTCTCTCGCTCCCTTTGCCGTTTCTGGCCTGCTGGGTTTTGCATTTCAGTTGTTATAAATAAAGCTCCAGGCACTGATTTGGGTATACAATGACACCTTGTGTTATTAGACAGCACAGGACAGACTTTGCGAGGGGAGCCTGCTCGCCCGCCCTCCCTCTCCGCCGCCGCTGCCTGCGGTCTGCGGGCAGCCTCACGCGCGGCTGCGGGGCGGCTGGCAGCAGGTGCTTCTGCCTCCCTGCCGGCTCCTGAAAATCACAGCCCCCAGGAAAAAAAAAAAAAGGAAAAAACTAACAAAAAAACCCCCAACACAGAGGATCCCAGCCCCTGCTTGGACTCGGTTGCATTTAAAAATAGGTGGTGAGGGGAAGTTTTGCACTTCAAGAAGGGAAACGTGGTGGAGGGTGATGGGGAAAGTCTGGGTTCCTCTGGTTTTGTACCCCAAAAAAAGTGGCTGGGAAGTGTTTGCAGGGGTGAAGCCAGGGTTGTCACCCCTCACCTCAGCCCTGCTGGGGGGTGACCTGAGCTTGCCCCAAATTGCCCATCACCATGGTGCTGGGCAGGATTTCACCCTGCAGCCACGCTGCCCGTCCATTGTGCCCTGGGCAGAGATGGGGTCTGAGCATCCTTTCTGCCCTGGCTCATCTCATCGCCACACTGCACCCTCAGCCCCCGGGAAGGGCTTTGTCCAGCAAAGGCCACCTCATGCCAGCTGCCCTCTTGTCTCTTCATCCCCTGGGGACTAGCGCTGGTTGGAGCGGGGGAAACTGAGGCAGACTTTGAGCCCCATGTGCCCTTTTTTGGCTTCTCCCTTGGCATTTTCTCCCTCACTTCAGTAGCAGCAGCGTGTGGGAGGGCAGCATCCACTGAGAAAGCGGGGGGAGGCAGGAAATAAATAGGGTGATGGCTTGCCATCGTGATGGCTTGCGAGGAGGTAAGGGGGCTTGGGATGAGGGTGCTCTGTTTTCTGGGATGAATCCTTATTTATTTTTCCCCACCTCAGCTTTAAATTGGAAAGGCAAATGGTGTGAATTTATGCTCAGGGCATCCAGCACTGATGTCCCTCAGCTTCAAAACGCAGTCGCCTAAGCTGGTCCTACCCAGCTCCATCGCTGCTCCCCTGGGGACCCCTTTGCACCGGGACCGGAGGGAGCTGTAAAGCTGAGATCTGGGGACAGGACCCTGGAGCAGCTCCTCTGAGCCATCTCCTGTGTTTCACCGCTCGTCTTCTCTCTGCAGGGAACTGCAGAGCTGGTCTCCAGGTGCCTGGGTTGTGGTGTCTTTGAGGCAGCGATTTAAAGGCAGACAAATAGAAGTCCAGCCTGCAGAATTAGGAAGCTGGCCCCTCATCAGGGCTGACTTGACTTACTCAGGTTGTTTTAATTCTTTTAAAGACTTTTGGACGTGGGTTTTTTTGGTCACTTTGCTACGTGCTTCTGATTATTACAATTTTGCATCACTTGAACCATGTCTGAGAAGTCAATGAAAATATTGAAGATGGAAAATTTCGTCTTGGAAACTGCTTTTGTGGGTTTTTGGTTTAATTGGGCTTTTCTTGTCACCTCTGGATTTGGGCTGTGAGGAAGGGGCACCCCAAATCTTCTTTCTAGCCGGACGAGTGGTCCTTCGCGCTTGCTGGCTGTTGTCATGGCTGTTAAGGCAGGCTGGGATTGTTGCTTGCAAATTGCCGGTACAAATTCCTCCTGAGCAAAAACGTGTGATGGCGTTGGTGCCAGGGTAACTGCTGGTCTTCCATCTCCCCTTCTGCCCCACCTCTTGTAAAAGAAAAAACATGTAGTACATGGGGGGTTGTTTTTGTCGTCTTGTGTTCCCTTGGTTTGTGGAGATGCAGACTTAAGGAGAAAGTACTAAATACCCTCTTTTCGTGGTTTGTGATGCTCATGTTACTTTATAAGGTAAATAACCCAAACTATCCAATAAAATTCTGACGCTGTGCATTAATAAAGTAATGGAGATATTTAACGTATGCAGTAAAGCTGCTATTCCAGAGCCCTAGGCCTGCTTTAGTAGCTATAACAGGAGTGAATAAGATCTTTTCCTGCTTTTATTTATACACATATAATATCAAATATTACTGAGTTTTTGCTTGTTAATGTTAGCCAAAGGGGTTAAGAGAAATAAAAAGGGATTTTGCAAACATATCAGGGGAGAAAGAGCAAAAGTAGGCCCATTAATAAATGAGGGAGCTGAATTCAGCAATGATATTGAAGTGACTAAGTTACTGATCTGCTTTTAAAATCAGTCTCCGGTAAAATCAGTGGAGACAATTAGGAGACCTTGTCAGATACAATCATGGGCTCCCAAATAGAAAAGCAGCCCATGAGGGAATAGAGAGGCCAAGAGGAACAGGGGAATGAAGCCAGCGGCTCTTGAAGTTGGAGGAAAGGCTTCTGTTGAGTCCATGTATCTGATGTCGGGATGTTGTGCTGGCTGGTCAGAGACAGCCGTGGTGCGGGAGCTTGCATCTCTCCTGGGACATAGGAGAAATGTGGGATGGGGTGGGAAAGCCTGGGGCAAGGGGGATGGAGGGAGAAAAATAGGTTGAGCTGAGCAATTTCCATCTGTTCAGGTGGTAGGATTCTCTAGCGAAGGAATAGGGGTGGCACTGGGAGAGAGGTGGTGTTTAATGGCTCCCAGCAAGGCACCTGAAGTTAAACATTTGCTCCGGTGGTGTCTGAGGTGGTGCTGTAGGAGGTGGCAGGGCCGTGGGAGGGAGCGTGGCATGGTATGCAGGACGGCTTGTCGTGGGTCTGAGCAGCCCAAGGGAACTCAATGGACACAACACTCCATGACCAGTTCCACCCAGTGCCTCCAGACGTCTCGCTGGAGATACCTGCAGCCATGGGTCGAAACGCTGCGGTGAGATGCTGTAAAGGAAAGATGTAGGTGAGCAGGTGTAGACTGGGTGATGGGGAGCACCCAGCATCCCTCCAAGGGTCTGACTGCAGGCCCAGCTTCATTTAGCAGGTCACATCCTCTGTCGTGGGATTTTGCTCAGTATGGTCCATGTCGCTGTTGACAGCCCTCTTCCAGATCACGGTGAACGTGTTCATTAGATGCAGAAAGGCAGAGAAACCAAAAATACCAAGGAGGAAAGAAACACAGAGAAAGCCTGGGAAGATCAGCTGTAAGAGGGCAGAAGTAACCATGCGACCTGGAAAATGGCAAGTGCACGTAACTGCAGCAGAGATCCAGAGGGAAAGAGCTTCTTGCAGAACAGCTGAAAAGCTGAAAGACTTGGAATATATGTCACTAAAGGACTGGAGAATGCAATGTCAGAAGCACTGGTTGGAATTGTATTGGTGAGGACTGAATCCAGCTATGGTCACAGAAAGGCTAAAACCTTCTGTTGTGCATATCTTCTGTAAGTGTAAGATCTGCCTTTTGATATTTTTTGGGCAACAGATGCTGAGGCCACGTGTCAGACAGCCCTGGAGACACTACCCTGGTTCTTTCTCTCTGGCTCGTGCTCACAGCACTGTTTTCCAGTGCCCAAGCCTGGGTGCTGCAATGACATTCGAGTGTAAACCCGCTGGGAAGGGATTTGGAGAAAAGCACCGCAATGACATGGAGCCTGAGGGATAAATGTGGGAGGAGAGGTTAAAAGAGTTAAGGTCCTGGATTCTGCTGGTGGCTTTGCAGGGGTGTCCAGGATGCGAGAGAACAACTGCAGCCCTGGGTGCAGTCCTTGGTTAAATGATGTGTGTCAGAGACTGTCATCGTTCTCTATAAGAGGGTGTAAACGCAAGGAAAGAGGCTTGGGGGTACCCAGTCTTTAATATTTCAAGCTGAGGTGGGAATGATATGATGGAATCACACAAAGGAGAATGAAGACTGAATAGTGTTTTTAAAAAAGAAAAAACCACAACCAAACGAGCCAGCAGCAAGGAAGCGACTCTCAAACGAAAGGCTGGCAGTGCCAGGTTTGAATTGTTTAAAACACAATTATGTGAAGCTCTCAGATTTACAGACGCTTTGCAGGAACCTGGTGAAGGGGTAGGTTTGCACCAGCCTTTTCTCATTGCTTGCCCTGAATTCCTTTGGCTAAACTTGTTGGCATCGGAGGAATTGGTTCTCACGGAGCTCAGCCAGGGCTTGCGTCTGTGCAGAAGGTGGAAAAGCTCCTCTGGATTTCCCCGACTCCTCCTCGATGGGAGGCAGGTTGGTTGGTTGGTTCATTTATTTATTTTGGTGCAGAAGGATGGGGTTTGGGGATCTGAGCTTGATTCATACCTTGTGGGCTGTTAAGTAAATAGCAAAATCTCTGTTTTTCAGCTCTGTAACGGGGATGATAACCTTCCCCTCCGTGCTCTCTGCTCTGTCATCCCCCGGTCTCATCCAGTGTCCTCTCCTGGGAGCTAGCATGGCTCCTGCTCCCCTGGTTGTGTGTTAGATTGACCTTCAGGTTAGGAGCTGTGGGAGGGGAAAGCTGGGACAATGGAACTCAGGTCCCTGCAAAATCCTTGCTCCTACTAACTGCCCAAAACCACCTGTTGAAAGTATTTACAGGCTGCTGGATAAGCTGCTTCTGAGTGTTGTGTGCTTTTATTTGTTACAAAATTTCAAGGAGGTCAATCGCTGGTGAGCTTTGAAGAGATACCCCTGGAAATGTAAAACCATGGAGGGATAATTTCTTGATTATTTTTCTAAATGCCGTTGTGACTAAGAAGACCCTTAGAAGCATAGCAAGGCAAGCGGTCTGTTCTCTGCATGTATGAGACATAATTATGATTCCCGTGTGGCCAGGGCCGGGTCCAAGGTGGCCAGTGCTGGAGTGAGCGTTAGAGAAGTGTTTGTGGTGTCTGCGAGATGCACCAGCCCCAGCTCTGCTGGCTTTTACTGGAGTCTCATAGAGATTGCAACTGCTACATTCAACTCTTCCTCAGCTTTATCCCATCCCTGCTCCTCTCCTTTCTCTTCAGCTATTTATTTAACACATTTTATTATGTGGCTTCCCTGCATGCAGGTTTCCTTTCTCTGCTCTGTGCAAACACTTTTCACTCGCTTAAAGTCCCCGAGCTGCACCCTGTTGCCCACAGTCGCCGTTGCCCATGGTGAGTTTGGCCACCATGCTGTAGTTCCGACCGCCAGCCCGTTCCTTGAGTGTCACTTCTGAGGCTCAGTGCCTTTTTTCCCCCCCATCACGTGACTAAAGTTTGTGTGAATCTGTTCTGGTTTAAATCTAAAATATGCATTTGAGAGAGAGGAGGGGAGAGAGGCATGCAGACCTCACCCCTCAAAGCCCAACCCATCCCCACTCTCAGGCTCCTTCCAAAAGGAAAGGCAGACAAGAAGAACATGATCCCTGTTTCTTCCAAGTCTCAGGATTTACAACCAGCCTTTTGGGCTGCTCTTTGGAGGTGGGCTGCCCCATGGGGCTAAACTTCTGGAGGATACAAATTTCTAGCGGTTTGCACACCTTGCCTCCTCCCCAAAGCCACCACAGCAGCTCATGGAGGAGAACAGCATGTTGGTCTCAGTGGCACCACACACACTTAGTCTGGTGTGTGCCCATTTTAGGGGTTGGAAGTGTCAACCGAGCTTTGTCTTTGCCTGGCTGACCTGCCTCCACTGCCTGCCCTCCCGGCTTTGTCTCCTCTTTCTGGGTTGCGCTGCATGGCTAACCGGGAAAGCCACCCACCTCTGCAAGATGACAAACACTGGACTTTCAAAGCCACTATCACATGGCTGAACTTTGCCAGATTTGGCCCCTTTTCTCTTGTCTGGGACCTGGCTGGTTGTGCATGACCTGGAGATGTCCCCAGGAGAAAGTATCCAGCTCCCCTACAAAGGGATATGTAGCTCTTTATGTCTCATTTGAGTTTCCCATTTAAAAACCTCTCTCTTCCAGAGGAGACAAATTCCCCAGGTGGCCCCAAAGGAGCCACCGTGGTGGGGACCTGTGCAGGAGTCCCACCAGGAGCCCAGCGCCTGCCCAGCTGGCCACCCCACGCTGCTCCCTGCTCCAGCCCGGCTGAGACGGGAGCTGGCTGGTGAGCCGGGGAAAAAAGAGGCTGCAGCAAAAGATGGAACAAACAGAATTTTTTTTTGCATCTAGAGGGGGAAGCACAGAGCTAAAAATAAAACGGGAAGATCAGTATCTGTCAGGCTGACGGCGGATTGGCTCTTTGGAAATGCATGTAATTACCAGGCTGTAGGTAGACATTTGCATGGAGCGAATAGCAAGCTACTGAGACAAGGTTACGCTTTAACCTTTAAGTCCCGAATCTGCTGGAAAACTAAGACAGAACTGCAGGAAATTAACTTAAATTAATAGAGTTGCGGTGACTGTGCCACATGTTACTTTGGTGTGTGTCACTTCACAGCACAGAGTGTCTTGCTGCCCCTGTGCCCCGGCTCCTGGAGGAGGGAGATGCTTTGGAAGCGAGTTTGGCATGCGTGGATCTCCTCCCTCATTTGGGGACTCAACTTGACGGGAGAGGAGCGGTGGCTTTTTGTGGTCCATGAGCTTCCCTCCTTATCAGTCTCTGAGTTGGCAGTCTCCAAAGGGTTTGAAGGAATTTGAGCAAAGGGACCTGTCCTAGCAGAAGCTGCGGTATTGGGTAGTGGGTGCAGGTGAAATCCAGCTGTTCTGCTCCATGGCTCCTGGCTGGGAGGGCCAGGGAGGGGACGTGGTCAGGGGAACGGATGGATGGATGTAGAAGTCTGCAGGCACTATTCAGTGCTGAAATCCTACACATTAGAGCAAGGATGGTCCCTTTGTGCGTGTTCGTGCGTGTGCAGCATCTAACACTGTGGTTGCAGAACTGGTCCAGTCAAAAACATACAGAGGAACCAAAAATGTGCCTGTATGCTCCCACTCTGAGCTCCCATCGATGTTCCTGATGCTTTTGGCTTCCATGCTACCTGCTTACCCCAAGGAGAGCTTACTCTTGCTGCTGCCCATCATCCCTGGGTCAGGCAGCACCGTAGGGCAGGGGCAGTCAGGGGATGTGTGGTGGTGGGAGGAGAGGGACTCCTCACCAGGAGGAGAGATGGAGATGTCATGGGCGTGTTTCTCATTCCCAGCTGGCCCAACCACTAGAGCCGCCGCTGCTGTGGGATGCAGGTATGAGCAGCTGAGTCAAGCTGAGGATGGAGGGGAAGCAGGTTGGAAAACATGAGGCTGTGAAGCCAGCAGTGACACCCTGCCTTCTATTGTCTGCATGCTGCCTCGATCTATGGGTGTGGTTTGGAGAATCCCAATTTTTCTGGACTCTTTGCTAGCTGTGGTGATCAGGAAATGCTTGTTTCCAAAAATGCTCCAGCTTGGGCACAATTTTGTCCACTGTATCGATGCCGTTGCTTGGCTCAAGCTGACTGTGCTTCTGTGCCTTGTAGCAGAAGCTGAAAGTAGAAACAGTGTGGTGGGACCAGCTGGTGCAGAGCATGACCGCTCACCTCCCCAAAGGGCTAGGCCACCGGCAGCTCAAGCTGCTCCATTGGCTCCCCATCAGCTTCTGAATCCAATTTAAGGCTCTGGCCCTAATCTTCAAAGCAACTAATGGAGGAAGTGCCAATGGCATCAAAGGCTGAATTTTGTTCTGTGAGAACTGCTCCTCTGAGACAGTCCAGAGCTTGAAGGCTGGGATGAAACCTAGGAGAGCAATCTCAGCTGGCCGGGATGTGGCAAGGGTGGACAGTGGTCAGGGCTGTTGGCCCAGATTCTGGGATTTTGGGGTTGGTCCTTTGCTCTAGGTGATGTTGGACCCAGGTTCAGGTGTCTGAACACCATGAAATCTTCAAACCTGGTGCTTTGAGGAGTTTATGCAGAAGGAAGCTGGGGCTTTGTCTCTGCCTCTGGTGACCCATATGTGAAACACAGATAAGTGCTGCCTCACTTGTTGGGGCAGTCGGAGGGCAAGCACGTTGGGGACTGTGAGACCTGTGAATTTGGTGGCAGCCTAGGACGTACTTTAGGCATGAGAGGGAGTAGTCTTCTGGGTGAGGCTGGGCAAATCTACACAGTGCTTGTTGTTAGGGAACAACCCATCCTCTTCTGCGTCCTTTTTTAGCAAATGAAGGGACCTTCATCCCTCTAGCCAGCATCAAACCCACCAGGTACTTGACCCCCCAAGGGCAGCACTGCTAGAGACTGTGCAAAGCCTGAGGGATGCTGTAACATCAGATGTGGAAGGTGCTTGCATGCTCCAGCAGCAACCTGGGATAAAGCCCAAAGTCTTTTTGCCTGGCTTTTGGGAGGTGGATGATCGAATTGCGGTGATGAAGGCGCAAGGCTTGACTCTCCATGGGTTGAGTCCCTTTCATGCCTCTATCTGCTGAAAAAAAAAAGTTAAAATAGATGTACGTCAGCTTAGGGGAAGTTCTGCTTTACGACTTCTTTACAATAAGAGCATTGTGTAAAAGGGACATGAGGTTCAGATCTGCCATTGTGTTTTGTTTGTAACTCCAGCTGAGTCACTTGGCTACCTGGACCTGTGTCGGAGTGGGGACTGAGGCAGCTTCATGCGTTGATGGTATCGTTGTCTTCAAGTTGTCCTGGAGTCAGATTGTGGAAAACTTTCCCTGCCCAAAGAGCACCCCACGCACCGAGCTCTTTGGAAATCTTGCTTTGATGGTTTCTTCCCCACCTTTTTGGAAATCCCCCTCTTAGATGCCTTCCTGTTTGAACTCATTGTTTTTTCCAGCCCTTCAGCCAGTGGTGTTTTTAACTCAGGGTGCAGCCTAGGAAAAAAAACCTGGAACACCCTGTCTTAACTACAGGCTTCTCCTGCATGCAACATAGACAGACCTTGAAGAAAGCCAGTTGTGCCCAAAATTCAGCCTGTTGTTTTTCCGGCTCTGTCAGTTGTCCTGATAAAAGCTATGGCTTCTCCCTGCAAACTCTGTTTGCCTCTGATCCGTGCTCTTTTTTTTTTTTTGGAGGTCGGTTCCTCATCAGTAAGCGGAAAGCAAGAGCCCTTCCCTCATTACAGCAGCGCAAGGCAGAATTTAAGGCGGTCGGATCTTTTGGAGGAGGAGAAGGGAAGTCTGAAGCAGTTTTTGGAGAGAGAGAGGTGCCGGCAGCAGGAATGGCCACCGGATTTCCAGTGTGCCTTTGCTGAGCATGCATGAGGAAAGGTTTGTTGCTGTCACTTGTCCCTCAGTTGTAAAAGGCTGCTTGTTCCCACGGGCTTTACCGTCTTTTTGTCACCTCCTTCTGAGGTTCTTGCTTTTGTCGACTGCTTGTGAAATCCCAGGGGAACTGAATTGTCCCTGGAGCCCCAGCCACGAGGTAGTGCCCCAGGACGCAGGGGGACAGCGGAGGCGGCTCCTGCTCTGCTCTCTCCATGGCTCCTCACACGCAGAAGGATGAACTGCTCGTGAAGCAGCTCTGGAAACGCTGCCTTTCACGGTGCGGTGGTTTGAAGCACCTTCCAATTGCCTTTAAATGCCACGCTGTCAACTTGTTGTGGGCAATCCCTGCGGTCTGGTGTGCCCATATCTACCTGAAGTAGCTTTAAATTAGTCTTGGTAGCAGGGCATAAAGGACTGGCCACATTGGTTAAGATTAGGTCTACCGAGCTCTGTCCCTCTTGGAGGGAAGGTGCTGAGGATCTTCCCTTCACTATTGCCCATCTCCAGCAACATCCACCCAGAAACCTTCAGAGTAAGGTGCCACACCTGCAACTTTGTGTTAAAATAGCCATGATGGTTCTATTCTTGGTGGCTGTGGCACTTGCTTCCTTTAACCGCCGGGTGCCCACGGTGCGGTGCAGCCCTCACCATCCTGCGTGACGTGTCCCTGACTTCTTGGCTGGGCTTTGCATTTCCCCACTGCGCTCTACCTGTGGCCTCACTGCAGCTGCACCAGGCTGTGCTCTGCATGTTCCCATTGTTAAATCAAGCTAGCTACCAGGTTCAAGTGCCACCACTTTAAACCCGTGCCTCGACGAGCCTGGGAAAGCTGGGAGTGCTGTGAAAGCCCAGCTGCCTTTGAAGCACCAAGCGCTTGGGCCGGTCTCGTGTTGGGCGTTCTTGCAACTTTGACGCAACGCTACATTTTTGTTTTTGTGGAAATGAACCAGAAGAATGAGGGGAAGTGCTTACAAACTCATTTTTAATGAAGATTCTGACGTGCGGACAGATCCTTTGTCCAGATACGAACGTATTTATGCCGGTGGCACCTTGCCATTCATACGGCGACGTACACATTTTGTAACGTGATAGCAGTGTATACAAGTCAGGCTGGAGTACAAAGGAGTGAGAGATCAGGGTTTGGCCTTTCCTTCCCCTGTTCTTCATGGGGTTGCACTGGCTGATACCAGCTGAGGAGAGGGTGCCTTTATTTTTCTTTGATTTTTTTTTTTTTTTTTTTTTTTTTGTTAGAGGAACAGTAAGCTTGAGTACTCGGTATTGGTTTTATACCCGCAGGACCATTGCATTAGGGGTGCCTGTTGCACAGCGCCTGGTGCGATGAAACCCTGAGCTTTGCTGCAGTCAAGATGTTGGAAAGAGGATGAAAATCCCAGCTTTCATCTTTTGTCACAAATAGTATCTGAAGGAATTTGTACTATTTTTACTGTTTGTTTTTGTTTCTCCCCTCCCCTTTTAACTATGCACCTTAGCATTTTCTGCGGGCCCTGTCACTGGGATATCTCCACTTGGACTTTGAAACAGATGACTCAGCTTTCATGGTTGTTTAGAATAGTTTTAAGTTATTTTTGCTATCCAGCCCCATTTTCTATCATCATGCTGCAATTACTGGAGTGCCTGCTCTGCAGGGGAACACTTGGTTCTTTTAAACAAATGGTTTCCTTTGGAATTAAAAAAAATAGTTTATGGAAACGTTTCTGTGGGGCTTTGATTATTAATTTATTATGAAGGCTCTAATTCTATTTTATAAAAAATACGAGATCTTAATTTTAGAAAACCTAAATTTGGAGGCAACTTTTGAACCGAGGCCGTTTCTTTAACACGGACTTTGGTGTGTGCGTATGTGTGTGTGTTTCTTTTTAAAAGGCAAATCTGCCTTCCGCTGGCGCTGCGCTATGTGGTTAATCCTGTTGGGCCTGATCTGATCGGACTGGCGCTGGAGCGAACCGAGCGGAGCTGAACATCGGTGTGGGAGATGCGATCTCCGCTGGGAGGGCAGAGTGGCCCCGGGGCTGGTGGGGCTGGCTGACAGCCCCTGCCCCAGAGCTGCTGCTCGCTCTGCCTGCTGAAGCCGTGGGCTCAGCCCTGGCTTTCAGTGATCCTACCTGGGCTGGAAAAAAAAGTGTTCGCTGTCATGTTGGATCCATAAATGCGACTTTTAAGCTGTTGCAACCGTGTCTGGAGACTGCTCGGACCAAGCCGATTTCCAACTGGGGTGGTGCAGCCCTACCCGGGGCATTTTTAGTCCGTTCACACGGGTTGAAGTAACACCTGGTTGCTGTTTTTTCAGAGCTGAGGTGTGCTGGTACCTGCTCTGGAGGTGACGTGACACCACCTCCTGCCCTGGCTCTTGGGGACCAGTGTGCTGGCTCTGCCTTCAGGGGGAGAGATCAAGAGAAAACAGGCTGAGACAGGGGCCAGGGAAAGCCAGGACCAGAGAGTGTTGAACCAGCTCTTGACTGGTGCAAGTGCCCCAGTGCAAAGTCCTGCCTTTGAGTCGTGGGGGGATTCACACACAGAGATCCAAGGGCAAACCTCGCCTCAAGGGATTTCTCCTCTGCTGGTGTTGATGAGAAACCCTCCTTGCCACCACGATTTTAAGTGCTGCGAATGGAAAAGCTCCATGTGCCCCCTCCCTGTGGTGCAGAATAAGCCTTGCCAGGCTGTGGCTGTCCCTGGGTCCCCCACAGGACCCTGGTGAGACCATCTTCCAGGGCATGGGTCTCCCAGGGGCTGACCCCGAGTGGAGGGGTACCTTGGGCACCAGGGAGGGCTCCGCGTCGCCTGGGGCTGTGCTGGCTGCTGGGAGGTTGATGGCTTTTGGCCAGGGGTGAGGGTTGTCCCCAGCCTCCCTGTTGGGCCATGGGAAGGGGAAGAGGAGGGCTGCGTTCCCAGGGATTTTTTAGGCTATTGCTGGGATTTTTTTTTTAGGGAGGGAGTGATGCAGCATTTGGATGCTTGGCCTTAGGGTGGACTCCTCTCTCCCGCTGCCTCCTAGCTCTCGAGGAGCCTCTTGGCTGTAGCGTGGAAGGGGTTAAGGCTTCCTCGCTAGCCTGGGAGCTGCTGCTGGCTGCTTCGTTCCCCTTCCGGGGCTGCCGGGCTGAGGTTTGCTGGTATGTGTGCAATGCGGCGCCGGCCGGCCGAGAGCACCCAGCCCTCGCCGGAGCCTTGCGAGAGCCTTCCCGGCACGACCTCCCCTCCCCTGCCTCGTTCCTTCAGCGCTGAGTGATGGGGCTGGGGATCAGGGACCTGCTGGGGGAGCAAAACCAGGGGCTGGAGGAGATCGGTGGGAAAAGAACCGAGCTGCAAAGCCTGAGCTCCACTGAGACGCTTGCCCAAGACGCTCTTACACAGGGGAGTGTCTCTGGGCACGTTCCTTTGCCAGCCCAAGGTTTTGTAGCTCGTCTGTGCCCACGTCTTTGCCTCTGCGATGCCACGGGCTGGAGCTGGGGGGGTGGCAAAGGGATTTGGCCACTCCCGTGGGGTTAGAACTGACAGAGAGCAGTGTTTCAGGCAGGCTCCCGCTTTCCAGGGTGGAGGAGAGGGTTTAGTGCAGACACAGGCAGGAGCTGGAAAACTGCAGCAACAGCAGTAGTATTCAAGCTGAAACATAGCGAGAAGCCTTAGAGGGAGATGCAGACTTGGAGGGAGATGCAGATTGCCTGGAGTTCTCTCTGCAACAAAAATTTATGTCCTTTATATAACTGGGGAAAAGCAAACAAAGAAACTTGTCTCCAAGTGGGAACATGGTGTCACTGGGAGAAATCCCGCAGCAAGAGCGAGACCTCCGATTCACTCTCAGGGCTATTAACTCTTTGGCAGAAGGGCAATGCTTTTATTGCTAAATTTTTGGATAAATGATCCTTGAATATTCCTGAAAAATTGTGCATGTGGGTTGCCTCATTTAGGCAAATGGCAGGAATAATTTCTTGCTCTGGAGATTTTTGGGGTTCAGTCGGGCTGCTTCTGCCCAGGGCAGGGATTGCTCCTGCCTTTGCCATGCTCCCCCCACACTCTCCCACCAGCCAAAACGCTTGCTGTCGCTGAAGGACTGTGCTTTGCCTTTGATCTTCTGCAGCACCGCCGTTGACGTTGTCAGGAACCGTCTTGCAGACCAAGGCTGTTCTATGGTGCTAATTTTGTAGTCTCAGATAACGGAGCCTCTCTAAAAATGTCATCTGGGGCCATTTGCGGGGTGAGGTTGACATCGCTGACTACTGCTGGGATGCGTGTCCTGCACGTGGGAGGTGGCACGCTGTGTCGCTGGGGAAGCTCGTGGACAAGTTTCTCAGAAAAAGAATTCCCATTTTTCTACTGTCTCTTGAACTATCCCAAACTGACAAAGAAAGTCCTTGGCCCTTGGTTGCTCCAGGCTATCAGGCTCGTGCCAAAATAAGATCAGTCAAAAGGGAATAAATGTGTTGGGGGGTGTTTTTGGATTATGGCTACACCATAACTTTCTTATTAACTCAAATTAAGTTAAAAAAGGAAATTGATTTAACCAAGGGAGGTGTTTCGGATGCCAGTGGCAATAGACTTGATTGTGTTTTTTTTTCTTTCTCTGAACAGGCAATTATCAAATTAATCTCCTTTGATATGAGCCTAATATCAACACAATCACTAATATATTTATACTTACCCAATGACAGCTATTCAATAAGTTGGTTTTCTGTTGTTTTTGCCGAACTCCACTTTCTTTTGCCTTCATGTTTCTCTGGCGAGGCAGGGGGCCAGTTTTTGGGTGGAAGTCCCTGGGCTCCCTCTTTGAGATTCTCACCACTGCCCTTTCATGGGGGGCATTGCTATTGCAAAAAAATTCAATCGGAACATAATTAACAGCCCCGAATGTTTCTGAATTGTCACTTGCTATTGGGAACGGGGCCACTCTTTTGCAGGGCGCTGTAGAAACACCCGTGTGTGGATGAACCAACCCTCCCCAGATCATTTGTTCCTGTAAATCCCCGGCAGCTGAGGCAGAGGGGTAGGATTGCGTGGTGTAGAAGGAAGCCAACAGCTCAGCTGGTGCCCATTGCCACTGTAGTCTTACTTTGTTTTTTCTTTCTTTTTTTTTACCCTTTCTTTAAGGGAATAGGGCCTCCATGATCCAGTCTGTGCATGTGTGCGTACGTGTCTCTCTTGCTCTCTCCATTTGTTCCCGCCTCCCCCTGTTTTTTGCCCAGCGACGAGTTTCAATTACGTTTGGCTGAAGGGTAGAGCTCTTGTACGGCTCCCGCAAGTCTTGTGAAAATGGGTGGGTGGGTAAAGAGGAGAGAGTCAAGCGTTTGATAGCTGCATGGGAACTCAACCCTTATGAGACACCAGAGAATCCACATTGGAAAGGCTACTGGGAAGCCCCTTTCAATTCCCTTCCCACCCTGAGAGTGCCTTGTTTGGAGGGGCCGGAGGGTGGTAGAGAACCAGAAGACAGTTAAACGCTGCCTCGCTACCCCGGGCTTGGTAGACCCAGAAGAAGTGATGTCTCTGGGCGTCAGTGGGGAAAGTCTGCCGAAAGGCAGGCAGATGCTGGCAGCATGTTCCCGCATCGTGTCCTTGGGTGCAAAGGCAGGTGGGGGGTGAGTCAGCCACGTAGAAGCAGGTGGTTAGATTAGATCTGGCCATAGCAGGGGATAGCTGGAGAGGGGAGGAGAAGGGAGACTCCAGCCAGTGTTTCCCACAGAAGCAGAGGGTTCAAACCCTGCTGGGCACTGAGGCTTGGTCAGCAGGAGATGGTAACTGCACTTGATGCTTGAGGAGATATGTCCAGTTGTCTGTCTGCAGCCTCGGGACCCTCAGGGATGGACAGCTGAATCTGGCAAGCTCCGGTCTTTCCAGAAAGGACCATTGCAAGGAGAAGCTGGGAGGACGTGATGCAAAGCAGCAGCTGCTGATGCATCCCAGTGTCCCTCCCTGCAGGACGCTTTCGCTTTGCTGGCTTGCAGCATACCAAGGTGTCCGCACTGGACTCCATCCTCGCCGTTCCTGCCTGGTCCTGGGCCTATCCACTGCCCACCTTCGCTCTCCACATGCACCTAGTGGTTTTCAGCACTGTGGCTGGGAAGTGAAACCTGACACAAGTAAATATGTTGACAGCCTGTTTTCAGCCGGCAGGGAATGTAAATTATCTCATTTGAACAAGGCTAACGCAGAATCAAGCCGTTGGTCCCAAATATCCCTTATAAGTGCAGATGAGAAATATTCATGGCATCTTCACTCCCAGAATATTGCTTTTATCTTTGTGGTTCCTTGAGTGGCAATATAAAAGTTACTGATTTTGCACTTTTTATGCATCTGAACCTGCAGACTTTGAAATCAGTAGGTTTGCCTGCGTGATTTGCCTCGTTAGATCCGTACCCTTGCAGGCACCTAGGAATGATCCACTCCATAAGCTCCACTGTACTTACTTGTTGTCTTGGGTGTAACATCCTACCTTGGGAGTGTCCTTAACCGGGGCATTGGGACAAGTGGTGGTGAGCTTGGGTTGGGTCTTTCCAGAGCAAGGTAGATCCTGACCGTGGGAGATGCTTGCATGTGCAGTGCTGTTGTTTGACCCGTATAGTGTAGTCAGCCGACGTGTGGTAGGGTAGATGCGAAGCTCCATGAGGCCAGAAAAGGGACTCCCAAAAACTTTGGACCAAAGCCGTTTTGGGGAGTAACGCTCTCCAGGCTCATTGCCTTGCTCTCTGGACCTCGCCATAACTGGGATCACACCCAGGGCCAAAGCAGGATGTGACACTTGGTACTTACTGTTCAGTTGGTGAAGGTACTGGGATGCAGAGGTTGAGCATCTTCGGCATATCCAGGTGTCACTTATTTCTTCCATGGAGCCCAGCTCAGGCCATTTCAAGGAGGTCTCTGTGGTGTCCTCACCTGAGGGCTTGGTTGAGGTGAGAATATCTTGCTCCAGCTCAAGCAGGGAGCCACCAGGTTGGTTCATGATGGGGGTCTCACCAGCTGATGGTGATGGTGGGAAGAGAACCAAAGGCACCAGACTGCCCTGCTGAAACCAGGTCAGGGGGAGCAGTTGGAAGTGGAAACTCCCATTGGGGTCTCACCTTCTTACGCGATAGCCTTTGCACAGCAGGTGTTTGCGAGTGAAGGCAGAAGGTCAGATTGTCTTGAAACCTTGACCGTGTTTGCAAGCGGACGTCTCTCTGGCTTTGCTTTTTGCTCCGTAACAGGTTTTTCCCTTTAAGAACGCAGAAGATTGATTCCCTTGCAGGGCGCATCGCCGAGGCGAGCCATGTCCAAATGGTTTGCACGTCTGCATTTTTTACTGCTCTCGTTTAATATGTATGCAAATGCAGTCTCTCCTGTCCTCACTCTCTGTGTGGGTTTGCACAGTCAGGAGCACATTCCCATTACCGCTGCCCATCTCCTGCTCCGCTCTGCATTCGAGGAGACTGCCTTTGAAACGCTGATAGATGGAGGTGCAAGGGAAAAAGAGAGAAATGACGGATTTTCGTAATTTCTTTGCTGGGGAGGGCGGAGGAGTTGGGAAACTAGAGGAAGGAGGTTTAAATATATGCAAAATTGTTTATTGGGAGAAAAGGGGGGGGTGTCCAACTCTGAGAGTTAGGGAGCGTATTTCGTATGCCGTTCCATTTTCAGAGTGTCAGCTCAGAGGATTTTAGCTGGAGGTTAGGGAAAAATCCAGGCACTGGCAATAATCTTGTGATAGCGGAAATATTCAGCTTTTCTCCTGATAAATAGACATGTGTCGTAACTGAAGTCATGGTTTCAGGCCTGGAAAGCAATGTTGGCTTTTTTTTCTTTTAATAAATAAGGAGAAAGATGTCCGGAGTTGTTCTCTGCAAAGGGGTGGTATATGGCTCCTGCTACTTTCTTTTCCTTCCTTTTTTAATAGCTGTATTTTTCCAAAGCACTTCAAAACCGACACCCGTGAAACCTGGACATGCGTATACCTAGAGCTACGTTTGTATAAGTAAAATGGGAAACTGTGTGTTCCAGCTAAGGCCAAAATGTGGGAACCACCTTTGGAAATGTGGCCAAAATTAGGGGAGATTTTCCTATCCCCAAGTGATGGCACTTTTTTAAGTTATGTTGTTTGAAGTTGCGGATCTCCAGTTTCTGCATCTGCTTGGAGGTAACTGTGAAGGCTGAGGAGGTCCTTGCTCTTGGTGTGGGAAGCAGGGGATGACATATCCCTTCATCGCCCGGATGATTCTGGAGGAGAAACAGAGGCTCATGCTGCATCCCACCCCCTTCGGTGAAATTTAGGTCCTTTAAATGCCAAAGGGCCAGATTTTCAGGTGTATTTTAGGCACTTCAAGTCGTTCGCTATTTTAATCTTTAAACACAAAACATCTTTAAAACCTGGCTAGTTTTGGACCCTATTATAGAGTGCCAAAGCCTTAATTTATTGAGTGGCTGGTGGGGGATGCAAGGTGTGGGACAGGAGGGCTGTGGGGAGCCGGGGTCCGCATGCCCCAGGGCGCGGGGTGGCCATGGGCCACCTCCTGCCGCCTGTGCCCCCCAGAGCCTGGAGCTCTGCCTGGAGCACAGGTAACATTGCTGAAGCCAGATCTTTTCCAAACTCCTTTAGGAGTTCACAGACAAAACACTTCTTATATGTTCCTTACTTTCCTTTCTAGAAGCCAAAGGGCCTTGCGTGCTGGAAAACCCCCTCTGCTGCGGCACAGACTCGTCAGATGTGTTTGCTTTTGTATCTCCAAGTTTTGCAAGAGTGTTTTGTGTCTCTAGTGCTGGATGTTGTGAAACCCCTTTCCACGCAGTAGCCCCCGCCTCTGCAGGGGGACAGGCAGGAGCCACGGCACCGCACAGACCTTGTGCTGGGGCTCTGGTTTGTAAAACCCAGACCTTGTCTCTGCTTTTGGTACAGGGTACAGGGACCAAGGGGCGATGTTCAAGAGGGGACCCAGTATTTGGAGGTGCTCAGCTCCTGCGGTGATGTACAAGGGCTGATTTCATTCATGTAACAAGCGTGGAAAGTCTCAGTGTTCAGGAGATGAGCTCTTACGGGCTGCCTGCTCCTGTTTTACCTGCCCATGCTCTGGGCAAAAGCCTGTCTTCGGCAGTCCTGAGTCATGCTGTAGCTGCTAGCTGAGGTGGGATCATGGGCTTCCCCTCTCTCTGCGTCCACAACCCACCGTTAGGGCTATCTCTGATGCAAAGGGCTCTTCCTTCTGGTTCTTTTCTTTCCACCCCATTTGGGAGGTTTATCCTGACCCTTATCGACAGCCGTGTTGTTGGAGGGGGCAAGTGCAGGGCTGCCACAAGCAGCTCCAGCTCTGCTGCTCTTGCCTGTCCCTTAGTTCCCCTTGCAATGTGTTTGCTGGGAAGTAAATATCTCGTGCGCTGTGTCCTCACTCCGGTGGGTTTGTGTCGCTTGTGATCACAGGCTCCAAACTTCCCCTGTTATGGTTGCTTTTTTAACAGTGTCTTTTTATTGGCGAGTAGCTTCATGGAGCCTTTCTACTTCCTTCATCTGTAAATTGTCCTCTACATAACGAAGAAACCGTTCTGACTACGTTTTGATGTGTTTGTCGCCCAACAGATGTCTGGGTGGTTAAAGTGCCCCCTGAGTACAAGTATCCTGTGTTTGCGAGCTCTTTGATAGTTGGTTCAGGAATCTTTTTGTTCTTTCTTTCTCTCCTCGAGTCCTGGGGGTCTGTAGCAGATGCCTGCTGCAGTCTCTCCTTTGTTTTCCGCTCCTGATATCTGTGCCCACAGTGTTATTCCTCTACCCTCTCCCTTATCAAATTAGATTATCTCCTTCCTGTAAGTACTTTTGACACGTGCGGCCGTGCAAAAGCACGATAAGCATATTGGATCGTGCTGTTAGGTGCCTGCCGTTCATGTCTGTGGTTCTCCATTTCACCTTTCCAGGACCTTAGGACTGAGTTGGCATGTTACCTGCCATAAATAACGGTACCAGCAGAAGCAAGGCCAGCTAGCTCTCTTCCCCACTTGCAACCGAGTCCCAATGCCCCTTTCAGGCACTGCCACATCACCCTGCGTGGGAACCCCGGGCCCATTTTGTCCCGGTGCTCTGCACCATGTCACTGCGACCCTCGTGTCATCACGTTTCCTCCCTGCTGATCTGTGTCTCCAGCATCTCTCCTTGTGTCCTGAACTTGGCTGGTGGCACTTAAGCTTCTTCTTGGCTACTCCTTGCCTGTTCCTCAGCTCCCTGCCTTCCCACTGGCTTTCCCACTTTCCACGTGTGATCCAGAAAAACCTCTTTGTTATTCTGGCCTTCCTCCCCATCACAAACCTGTGTTTCTGTTCCATCTTTCATGAAAAGGTCTAAGACTGAAGGTGAAATGTGATAACAGCCTTCAAAAATATGTCAGTGGCTGCTGCAAGCAGGATAGGAATAAACGATTCTCTGTGTTCTACGGTGGGTAGGACAAGAAATTATGGGCTTAAACTGTAGCACAAGGGAGATTTAGGTTTGATGTTCAGATATGCTGGGGGTGAAGTACCAGAGGAGGCTGCCGGGGAGTCGCTGGAGGGGCAGGTCAGACGAGCAGCTGCCAGGAGAGGCTGAAAGGGAGCTGAGGGGATAGTGGGGTGATCCACAAGATCATTTTTCATCCTCTCCAGCCCTCTTACCTCCCCTTCCATATGCTGGAAGCCTCCAGCTAGGCAAGGGGCTTTTTGTGGCTTGCTCAGACAGGCTCGTGCCTTTCTCCCTCCTTGCTTTTTGTCTCTGTTGCAGCAGTTATGGCAAATGCAATTGCAGCGAGCCTGCAAATAGCCACGGCAAACCTTTCCTCCCAACACCTTTCCTTTGTGCTTGGTGGCTCTTTTCAAACCTTGTGTGCTGGTGGAGGTGATGGCAGCTGCAATCAGAGCGCCGGGATGTGCAATAGTGACTGAAACAATAGTGCTTTGCTGCACCCAGAAGGGTCAAGACCGAGTCTGGGGGCAGCCTCGGAGCTGCGGCTCAAGGACCTCGATGGGAAGCCGCTGCCAGCTTTGCAGAGGGCTCTGTCGTACACGTGTCAGTGTGTAGGTGGAAATGCGAAGGTGAGGACGGCTCCTAGAAGCACTGTCCCAGCCAGTGCTCGGCTCTCTGGCTGGCTGTGTGAGTGCAGGAGTGTGGGCAGGAGCTGTATCGCTGCCTGCACGCGAGTACCTGCCCTCAGCGGTTGCACCAGGACACCCGGAGATGGGGGGAGCGGGGCTCCTTGCAGAGCTCCCCATCCCCACCTCCTCAGAAGGGTGCTGCGGGGCATCAGCCAGCCTGGTGGAAACTGCTATCTTTGCCAAAACAAAAATGTGAGGGTCTGGGAGTCACAGAGGGGTCCGTTCAAAACCAGCGTACGGTGCAAGAGCAGCCATGTTGTTCCTGACACTGCTGGCCGGGAGGTCACTGAGTCCCCTGGGCACCTTCAGCCGCCTGCTCCCGACACCCACCTCTCCCGACCCTTCCCCATATGGCACCGCCGTGGTGGTCTCAGGGTCCAGTTACATCTGCCCTGTGTCCCCGCTTCCCTCCCCAAAACCTCTCTGCCTCCTCTCCCCAGGGTGCTGGGGGGGGTCCTGGTCAGCCGTGACCCCCTTCACCCACCCCGCAGCACCATCCCCTTCACAGCTCCCTACCAGGAGAGGCGGGCAGGGAGAAACAGGCAGATGAATAATTTATTATAACGATGCAAAATAGGGTTTTAAAACTCTCCCCATATAAATATTTATTTTTGACTCGTTAGCACCGCAGCTGCCTCTGCGCCCCCCCACCCCCAACCCTTTCCCTTCTCCTTTCCAAAGCCCCCCCAGCCTTGTGGCTATCACGGCTGGTTCGCCCGGTTCTCCTTTGCTCCGTCCATCTGTCCGTCTCTCCTGCACTCGCTTTTCACATGATCTGATCCCTGGTGCCAAACACTTCCCAGGGAAGACAGGAAAAAAGAACCCCAACCTCTTTCTTGCGTGCGCGCGCACACACACATACACACACACACAAAACAACATCGGGAGGAGGGGGGAGATGGAGCAGCACACACAGGCACACGCACAAAACCCTTTGAAGCCTGTGCAGGGTAAGGGTTGTTTCTGTGGTAACGGCGCGGGGATTGGCGGCGGTCGGCAAGGGCCTCCATCCCGCGGCAGTGCCGAGTGATTAATGAGCCGTTGCTGGGCTGTTCGGGAGCGCTCGGGCCGGGTTGTGTGAAGCTGCTCCGACGCTGCCGGACGTCGGATGCTACTTCATGCTCCTCCGCTCGCTCTGGCAGTGTCCCACACCTCCTCGGCACACGTGGGCTTTCATGGGGTATTGGCCCATCGAGGGATGAGGCAGCTGGGCTTGGGACATCCCTCTGTCCCCTGTTCTGGTGGTGCCAGAGCATCCCTGGGACTGTGGCCGCCTTCAGCCTAGCTCCTCTGCACCAAGGTCGGTCCCAAGGGGAATCCAGCATCTCCTCAGTACAGGGGTGGGCCAGAGCAATGGGGGGGCATGGTGGCATCAGCAGGGGGATGAGGCAGTCCTGTCTGGCAGGTGCAGACGTGCCCATAGCATTTTGGGGACCATCGCTCCTAGCCTTGCCTCGACGCCTTCCCTTGGCCTCATTGCTGCCTGCAGCGCCTGTCCCTCTCCCACCCCCATGGCTTCCCAAGGCTGTAGGGTGGCTCCTGGCTGAGCAGAGACAAGGGCTGTGCTGTCCCCGTCCCCTGGCCAGCCTTGTTTAGTGCCACCACCCTTTGATCTGTGTGTCACTGGGGTGCTCATACCACCTCCCAGCGAGAGCTGCAGCTCCCAGGGAACCTTACACCGCAGGATGCTTTGAAACTCACTTCGTTTTGCTTTCTGTTTTGGAAAGGCAAAGGAGAAATGGGCATCATTCACATCTCTTGGGCGAACAATAATAATAACGAGTGAGTTTCAAATCTCTTTCCCCCAAAATAGCCAAACCAGAACACGCACAGCCTTCCCGAGCCGCTGCCTGAAACAGATGTGCTGCCAGTGAGGCAGCTATTTATAATGTGCAGCGTTCCCTTTTCAGCCGCAGCGACTCCAGCCCTCGGCTCTCGCGCTCGGCAGCTCCTTTTGAAGCCTGTAGCTCTAATCTAGGGACTGTTCCTGGTGCTGCTAAAAATCTCCTCGTAAACCTGCCGGGATGCCAGCGAGCCGGAACCCTGCCTGCTCTCTGCCTCCGAAGGAGGTTTAGCATCCCCAGAGGCTGCCGGGATGGGACTGTCCCATGCCCTGTTGTCCTTGCTGGGATGGGAAAGCAATGGGATCTCATCGGGTGATGTTTCCCTAACGTCCCCGTGGATACAGCCTCTACAGAGTACTGATCCCCCTCTGCCACGGGGCTGGGGACTCAAACCCTTTCCCAAGCCCTAATTTGAGAGGTTTTGCCATACAGAGGACAAGGGGACACTGTCGCCGTCAGGGGGGACAGGCTGATGTGGATTTGAGCCCAGGGTTTGATCTGGTCCTCAAGGAAGGAGAGACAGGGTACGATGGCCTGGGGGGTTGCGGACAGCGTGGGATAAGGAGGACAACTAGGGATCCGATTAAAAGGAGATTTGAGGGGGTTTGCCAACACTGGCATCCACACGTAGGGTGGGTGTTTGCTAGCCTGGGGGGTCCTGCAGCAGCCCTGGAGCTGTGGCATGGCTGTGGGATGGGCACCTCAGGCTACCCGCACCCCCCGGGGACTGCGGGGGGCTGGCGGGGACCCCATCCCAGGAGGCGACCCCATCCCAGGAGGGGCTGCATCTCGCAGGCGCCAGAGCAGCTGGGGCCGAGCGCCCTCGACGCTGCTTCGGCCCCTCGCAGGGCGATGAATAAGTGTGCTGGTATGTCGGGGCGGGGAGCGGGTGGTTAGGCAAGGCAAGGCGTGCATGTGGAAGCTGTTTATTGCCGGGGCTGTTTGCAGGCCCCGCTCTGCCTCCCGCAGCGCCGCGGCCGCCCCAACCAGCCTGGCCGGTGCGGCTGCTCCGCGTGGGGCCGGGCGGGGGATCGGGGCCCCAGCCCAGCGGGGGGAAAGCAATTACCAGGAGACGGGGCTGGTTGGGCTGTGGGTTTTGTTTCTATCCCATCCCCTTGTTTTCTGTTTGCATTTCTCCCGAGCAGGATGTTCGGATGTGCGGAGATCACTCGGTCCAAATCCCAGGCTTTGGGGATGGCTTGATCCCTGTTCTCCCCTCCCAGGTGGCCCAGAGCATTGTCCCAAGCCTGGCATGGCACGGTCGGATGGGCAACTGGGACCCGTGGTGATATGGAAGGTGCTCCCTGTCCTTTGGAAAGGGAAATACTGCAAAACATCCCCAAGAGGGACCTGTAATGGGCTGCTCTGGCTTTGCTCCCTCGCTGTTTTGCAGGTGCCAGAGGATGAGGTTGTGGGATGGTGGGCAGAGACCACCCCCAACGCCCAAACTGTGTCCTTTAAGCTCCAAATCCCATTTCGAGAGGGAGCATTAGCTTGTCCTCCTGCCTGGTGAGCTCACACCCACATCAGCCTGTAGAAGAAGAGGGTGGCGATTTAAAAATTGCCGGATGAGCCATCTCGAACTGAGGGTGGGATTCAGGGAAGGGGCTGAGGACGGGCTGCCTTGGCAGGGCTCTGTCTCCTCAGCTCTGGCAGCACGATGGGTCGGCTCAGCCCGGTGGTGACACTGAGACAGGTTCCCATGAGGACGGCATCCCTGGCCGAGACCAGAGCCTTCCCGGTTTCCAGTGGTAACCGACAAACCTTTGCTCCTGGAAGAGGGACTGTAAACGCAGTCCATGGCAGTGAAGCCTCTTAAAAGCTGGTCTCATTGCAGTTGTGTTAATTATTAATAGGATGTGGGGAAGAAAATACTGGAAAACCCCAACTGTTTGAGGCAAGCTGCCACTTCATTTGCGTCCAGCAGTGTGGACCTGGCTCTGCCCTGACCCACGGGGAGATTCGCGGGTGTTTTTTCCACTGACTGGTGTCAGCGGGTGCAAATGGAGAGGCTCAACTGTCCCTCTGAAAACCACAACAGTCCGAAACGGAGGAGTTAGATGAGTTGTGCGGGTCTTAACTTGGTCTTTAGCAAAGATTTCCCCCGGTAAAGGGATGAAGTCCCTTTTGGCAGCCTTTCTGCCCAGCAGAACTGGCAAGATGCTGGAATCGCAGGGTCCGCTGGCACAGAGGCACTGGGGATCCCTGTCCCAGCCTGGGGCACCCCGCAGAGCTCCGTGGGCAGGATGGGACCCCAAGATGGTGCTTGGACTGCACCCATGTAGTGAGTCAGAGCTGGGGGATCTCAGCAGGGCAACTTTCCTGAAAAACAAGGTACTGGGGAATTTTCACCCAAAAGCTTTGTGGACCTTGAGGGTTTCTTCCCCCATATCTGACCGTGGGTAGCAGGGACGTCTCCATGGGGGAACTGGGAGGTGTTTCCATGGAAACCAGCAGTGTTGCTGTGGGGTGGACCCCACGGCTCAGATTTGGGACCCCCATTGGAGCTGCAGAAGTGGTGCTTGGTGTGGGGAAGCACCAGCCGATGGGGGCTCTCAGGGCAGCGGTGCCTTGGCTCCATGGCACCCAGCTGGGAGAAGCCTTGCTCTGCTCTCAGTCCTCCATGTGTGGAGGAGATCCCAAACCTCGGGGACAGGCGAAGTCTGTAGGTGCCGCCAGCCCACCTGCCTTCCCACCACCCTCCCCAGGAACCCCTGCCTCCCCCAGCGCACTCCTCTCTCCCCTCTCCCCTCTCCCTTCTCCTCCTTTTAATTCCCCCTTCCCTTTCTCTCCCTTTCTTTCCCTTGCTCCACCCCCCTCCAGACTCCTCTGTGGGGCATTGATTTTTCCATCCGTCAGCGAAACGCTTGAGGAAAATGAAAGAGCATCTTCGTGATCGATCAGGAGAACTCTTCAGCCTGGGGTCAGGAAGGGTTTGAATCAGCTGCTCCCCTGGCATATAATTACCCTCTCTCTCCCAAACCGGGGGCTTTTCACATGCCTGTGGGAGCAGCCGTCCTGCTGCGGAGCTGGGGCATTGCTCGGGAGAACACCTCCGTGCAATGCACGGATGTTGGGAGAAACTGCCCGTGGATACATTGGGTTTCGCTGTTGCCAGAGCTCAGCTTCAGGCTGGGGTCTGTGCGCTTGCGCTCGCTGTGTGCTGAGTGGTGTGTGCTGAGTGGGTGCGAGCGCACGCGCGCTTCTCCCTCGCCGGCATCGATCGCTCCATGTGTAGCTAATTCTGCGTGGTGCTTGGCGAGGGTGGGCAGCTTTGAGGCTGCGAGTTTAAAGAAGCTGAAAGAAAACTAAATCCAATAGATATTGGGTGCCCAACTCCCTTCTCTTTTGAACATCTCATTTGCAGGGAGCATCGTCTGGGGCATCTTGCCCATACGGATCACGTTGGTAGCAGCCCGGAGATGCCTGTGGAAATGCCAGAGTTTGCCATCTGGTACCATGCTGGCCCCTGAAGTCCCACCACTCACTGCCCTCCCCCAGAGAGTCAGCAAATAGCTGAGGGAGCTTCTCATTCCACCGTGGGGTAGCTGCATGCAAATGTTGACTTCTTCATGGCAACCGGTGTGAGTCATGCTGGGAGCCGGAGGGGGACGTTGGCGCCTGTAGCTCTCGCTCTGCTTGCGGACTGTTGCCTGGATCCGATGGGTTGTTTGCACGGAGGTGTAGGCACAGTCCTCCCTGCAGCTCTTGCTGGAGCTCCGTCTCTGCTCGGCGGCATGTGCTTGCTGGTTTGTGTGTGCAAGGTTTCCAGTGCTCGCGTGGGCAGTGGTGGAGTTCCGTGGTCGAAGCGTGTCTGCATGGAGCATTGCCCTCATGGGCATGCACGTGGGCCGCTGAGTTGGGTCTTGTGATGCAGCAGGGAAAATTTATCCTTTGGACTTCTCTGAAGGAGAGAGCCCCTGAGCCCACTTCACCACCAGCATGGAGGGATGCCAGCCCCAGAGCCAACACCGGGCGTCCCCGCACGTCACAGAGCTGATAGGCTTGGTGTCACCCATCTTGACTGACCCTTCTGCTCCCTACTCCCAAATTCCTCTTATTTGCCATAGATATTGGTCAGCCTGTTTCCTGAGCTAAACGTAGGGGTCTCAGATGTAGGGGTCTCAGACCTGGTGGTGCACCGCAGATGGCGGGTTGGAGCTTGTTGGACCATGTGGAGGTCCCAGAGCAGGGCACAGCAGCTTCTCGTGGTAGGTTGTGCATCTCAGCTAACACCTTCCCCTGGGCAGGTGCAGCATGAAAGCGTTCCCTAAAGGGCAACCAGGAACAGTAAGAGAGTGGGGGGGAAATGCAAGCCAAGGCTCTGCTCCTTCACCCGCCCTGGTTTTCCACGTCTTCTGGCCCTGGAGAGCCTGGCTGTGGGTTACACATTCACCCAACTGCCTCCACCAGCATTTGCCCTTCAACCCATGGTCTGCAGAAGACCTGGAGGCTGGTTGTTGCCCCACGTACTGCCACTGTTACATGGGAGCTCACAACCGTTTGATTCCCCTTCTGTTTCCACGCTGTCCTGGGAACGAGTACACATGGAAAGGGATGAGGACTGAAAAGTCGTGGCAGGGTGAGAAACCGGAGCAACATGTTCTTGCTCCCACTGCAGCCAGTTCAGACCAGCCAGACCAGAGCGCTGTGGGAGAAGGACAATGCAAAAGCTCTGGCTTTCTCCCTCCAAACCAGCAGGCATAAGTTCTCTCCGGCACGGATGCCTTGCAGATGTGCTGATAGCAGCTAGCTGAGAGCTGACGCTGCTGCGGAGGAGCTGGCTGTGGAGCCGTAGGTAAGGCTGAACTGGGTTTATCTGCTCCACAGATAATGTCTTCTGCTGAAAGCAGCTGAAACAGCTGCATCCTGGATTTGTTGGAAAGTTTCTTTTACAACATGTAACAAGAGCTTGTCCCGTGCCCCTCGTAGTGCCTTGACATAAAGCCCCATGGTGGGCAGGGTCTTTCTCCTGGTGGGATTTGGCATCAGTTTGACAGTCAAGGGACCTTTGCTTAACCTGTGAGTGTTGCATCCCAATATAAATGTGGATCTAACCCAGTTTCCTTAAATCTGTGTCGCTCTGTTGATAGCAAGGGAAAAAGGCTGATTTATGCAAGTGGGTAATCTGGGATCGTCCCATTATTCCTTGCAAAGAGAGTGCTTTGGTGAGCTGTCACCAGGTAATGTCACTGCTGGATTCAGCGCAGGTAATGGGGACAGGGAGGACTCCTGGTATCTCTCCATTGCTCTGCCACCTTCTTGCTGACAACCCTTGGTCATGTCCCTTGGTCTTCCTGCAGCCTCCTCACTCCCAGGTCTGTAAAATGAAGATAAAATACTACCTGACTTGCTGGGGAGCTTGCAGCCCAATTAAGAAGTGCACGCTAATTAAAGCGAGCTCCTCCGTTCCTGTTGATATCCCATACCCATCGGTGGGGAGCTGGAAAGCTCTGGGAAGCGGGAGTGCAAGGTTGCGACAGAGACAAAACAATACAGTCTCAGACTGCTGAACAGAAAGTGGATCCATGTGTTAATCTGGGAAAAGGAGTGTGAAAATAACTGCAAATCCTTCACGACTTTGTTGTAATTTCTCCCAGATAGGATGCAGGCAGGAAAAATGCCTGCTCCGCACTCCAGCCTCCTCGGCTCCCAGGTCGTTACTGAGCTAAACCTGAGGCTGATGCAGGAGGAAACCCTGAGCTGTCGCTGGGCTTCACACGCAGCTGCTGGAAATGTGGGGGGAAAGGATTAATAATTGCATTGCGTGGGGGCGGCTGGGTTCCCAATGGCTTGAGGGTCAGCCAGGTCTGCGCCCTGGCACGTCTCGGCCAGGGATGCCCCGGTGGGCACGGCCGAGCCCTGTCTCTGACAGCAGTGCGCTCCCATTGAGAAGGGGTCTGTGGGGCACAGAAAGCCGGGCCCCTCCCGGCTGCCCAGCTGCCCTTCTGCTAATGCTCATCTAATTAAACAGCAGCCTGGAGTGGCTGAAACCAGGGCAGCGGGAGAGCTGAGGTTTTCATCCAATAGGTTCCCATCTCCAGCTCAGGAACCAGAAGAAAAACCCTTTTCATATCGTCAGATCAATACGCAGGTGGTGTTCTCCCTCCCTTCCCCTTCCCCAAGCTCTCCTTCCCCCTCCTGGGCCAGGGATGCTTTTCTAAGCCAGAGCAGGGCTGGGCTCTCTACCTGGTAGGTTTTGCACCTCATTCCCCACCCGGGGGCTGCCGTGCGTGTCACACACGTGCTGAATGGCCAAGCGGCACCGGGAACAGCAATCACTGAGACCAAGCTCTCAGCAGGTATCCGAGAGAGCAAGTCTTGGCGTCAAACTGAGACATGGTCCCTCCTTCAGGGAGAGCTTTCAATCAGTAGTGTCTCGGAAGAGACAGTCGCTTTCCCCCTCTTGCTCAAACAATTGGCAAAGCTACGAGACTGTGAACGTGGGCAGGATTTGACCAGCAACTTTTGTACTGCTTGCTTAGGTACAGGCAAGGGTTAACAAGAAGCGACATTCTATTTTGCTGTGCATCTTTGGTTCTCTGGAAGGAGATGCTCTTCCTGGTGCTTCGTCTGTTGTAAATGCATTCTTCTTCCTAAGGTGTCTTCTGAAAATTAGCTCCAGCATGTCGTCAGTGGTGGAGAAATGATTATGGAGAAGCAGCTGTCCGTCCCCTCCTGCCAGCTCCCGGCGAGGCAGCGGGAGGGGTGACGGCTCCTCTGGGTGCTGGCTGCTGGCAGCAGATTTTGTAGTGCCTGATCCAGGCTCTGGTGTAGGCAGGCAGCTTCAGGCTCCAGCCTTTTCCACCTCATCTCAATGCACCGGGGCAAGAAACCACCATGCAGTGCCCAGCTTGGTGCAATCTCCAACTGCAGTGGGTTTTTGGTTTTTTTTCCCAGTGAGAAAGTTGTACAAATCTTTCCCCAAATGTCAGCCTGCTCAGGCAGCCTGGAAGTGGTCGGCTTCAGCTCCTGTATTGTTTTTCCCCGCAGGGGAGGAATTATTGTCCTATTTCTTCATGCAAAAATACAGGAAACAGGCTGAAGGGGAGAGGAGCTGGATGGGTGCCCCAGAGACCTCACCATCTCGGAGGACGGCAGCCCGGTCTTAGGTTACAGCCTCTCTGTTCCTTCCCTGATCCCACTGTCTCTAATATGGAGCTGCGTTTATTGGGTTTATTATCCGTGCTCCCGCACCAGGCTTCAAACACTGCCCATCAGCTTCTGAGCCTGCTGCTGGATCACAAACCATCTTGGGATTCTCCAGCCAAGAGGGAAGTGAGCTCCACACCTGCTAGCAGGGGGGGGCTGTTGCAGCCAGATGCAAGCTCTTCCCCGGCGTTTCCCCCCCTTCCCCTTGCCCTCGCCTCAGGCCAAGCAGGGAAAATCCTTCAGCAGGACCCCAGCTGGGGCTGCTGGCTGCCGGCTTTCCATGGCAACGGTCCATCAGGGGGTCGGAGTCAGCAGCGAAAATTCTGCCCCCTCCTTCCCTCGCCTGGGCTGCCGGTCGCTATTTTGATTGCATTCCTGGGGAGCTGGGCTGCAGATGTGGTCGCCTTATCTCGGGAAGGTCTGAGTCAGTTTTTCCCTGCATGACGGAGCAGGCAGCCGAGGGCTGGAGGGAGGAATAAATAGATCCTGAGGTATGCCAGGGACATCTGTCCCTGGGGACAAGGTGACGGGCCAGGAGCCTTCTACCACCCACGATCCTGGACTCATGGTGCCCACGTGGCATGGCACATATGTAGAAGATGAGGGAGACATCTCTGCTGAGCAACCTTCATACATCCCTGGCACATTGGCCAAGGGAAAAGGGGGTTGGCCCAGGAGCACCTGTGCTGTGGGCTGGATCCTGCTCCCGGGAAGACCTGAGGAATATGTTCATGGGGGAGGAAGCACATTCACCCCACCAGCATGTATCCAGCATGTGTGCGCCTGCCACTCCTTGACACACCAGACGACGGGTCAGTTCAGGAACTGATTCCCTCCAGCTTTACATGGGTGTTACTGAAATCAGGATCCGGGACCAGATACATTTTCTCACTGACTGTCCCCCATGTGCTGAGGTGAGCAGATCTGCGGCCAGGTGCTGCTAGCAGAGCTCAGGGTCCAGCACCCTTCATGGCGCAACCACCTGGCTCCAGCGGGAAGGCTGGAGGTGGGGCAGTCGCTCTGGGTTCACTCGTTGCTTTACTGAAAGGGGAGCTGCTTTCTTCCCTTCCTCGCGGAGATGATGTCCTCTGATTGCTTTTCTGCTCAAGAAGCTCACTCCTGGATGCTTTGCCGTGGAGATGTGATGTCTCCGTGCCGAGCAAAGCTGTCAGGGAACGGTGAAGCCCTGGTCATGGGTCCAGGTTTCATGCTGTAAGCTGAGCTCCTTCCGTAAACCAGGACTCAGCCTGCTCGGAGCCGACGGAAGGTCTTGTGTAAGGTGCTGTAATCAGTCCAAAGCATTAACTCCCGCATAGGTCATGCGCTGAGTAATCATCAGTCCAACTTAAGAAAAAAAATTACCACATTAATTGTTAAACACGTTGCAAGTTTTCCTTCTGTTGGTGAGATCCTCAGCTCAGGTTTTCCAGCTTTTCCCCAAAGTCTGTCAGCTCAGGGAGCAATTCTGCTTTGTTGTCCTTTTTATTTTGCTTTCTCCAAATGAGATCAGGGTTTGTCACGCAGCTCCCTGGCTCCAGGAGATTAAAGGCTTTTGGGGAAGGGTGGAGGGCAGGGAAGACCCTTTAGTGATGGAGGGTGCAAAAGGCAGGGCCTGGAGGAAGACAGGGGACGCGGGCTGGATGGTGGTGGTGGTGGACACCACATCCTCCATGCATCCCTCATACAGCGGGACCTCAGGCAGCAGCACTGGGTTCAGCCCATGCCGGGCTGGCCGGACACCATGGGACGTCCCAATGCCACTGGGGCTGGGGACCAAGCTGGCTTCCAGTCGCTCCTTTTGGAGCTGCAGCCAGGAGCCAGGGCTCGGGAGAGGGTTTCTATAGCAACAGCTGCCACTCACTCCCCATCTTGGATGTAAATTAGTTAGGATTTTATTAGTGTGCAGAATTTCAAGAGGCTGGAGCTCGGGAAGAGGCCTGATGAACTCAGGACAGGAGTGTACGAGGGGAGCCTGCCCCAGCAGCATCAGGCAGCGCCAGTTTAGGAGCATCTTTAGAAGTTTGGACCAAGGCTGGTTTTTGGGTTTTCTGAATTGTCCAAATGCCTGGATTTTCACCCCAGTGACAGCATGGGCCTCTGAAGTGGCTCTGGGTTTTCCAAGTCTTGGGCAGGAGGCTGGAGACGGGGTGCAGAGGCTGAGAGCATTGCACTGACCTCGGGAGAAGTGGATGGGGTGGGCTAACTTGCCCCAAGGCCTGTGAAAGGGAGTGCTGTGAGGTGACCTCCTTGTGCTGGTTGGTGGATGGGACCCTGACGGTGGCAACGCTGTGAGGCATGAAAGCCCAAAGCCCCTCTCTTTCTTGGACGCTCTGGCAGGAAGACCAACAAGGAGACATTGATGGTGATGAGTCTGATAATACTTATTAGAAACGCATCTATCTGCTGCTCTTTACTTTTGCTAGAGCAGCACTTTCGGGCTGCAGGCAGCCGGACCAATGCATAAGATGCTCCTTGTCTCACAGATCTTACAATCCAAGTTGAAGCATCAGGTAAGGAAAGAGGGGTCCAACATGGGGCCACCTGGGGCATCAGCCTGCCAGAACTGGAGAGCTGCTTTCAGGCCCTGGGCTGAGCAGCTCTGAGTCTCCAGGTGGGAGTTTCCATACCCCTTTAGCCTCCTCTTGCAAAGTGGTTCCTCAAGAGAGCTATCGGGGTGAGACCATCCTGAGTGACCACAGCTGGTGCAGCACTGCCTCTAGAGGGTTTTCAATTAAAAACTTGACGATGAAGCTACCCAGTGGTTCAGCAGAAGTGTTGGTGGCTACCGGTGATCGTCTGAGCCAAAGAGGTAAGGAATTGGGGTTTTTTGAGAGCTATGGGTAGGGCTGTAGCAGGGGGTCTCGCTTGGTCAAAGGGTCTGCTGGGCGTCTGATCTCCCTGGATCTCTTCGTTAGTGGGATTATGGCTGGTTGTAGATGGATCAGCTCCTGTTTAGGCTTCTCCACGGACAACCAGGTTTTTGCTGGAGCAGACTCTGGAAAAGTGATGAGTTGTGAGTGCTGCTCTGTTGGGAACTATCAATGCTCAAATGTAAGCAAATAAGGAGAGTGATTGTAATGCCGGTTGCTGCCCACAGATCAAAAGTCTGGTGTAAGACTTGTGTGAAAAATCTTGATTTATATGTGCTTTCCAGTTTCTGTGTGGCTAGGAGCCATGTTTTCAGAACTCGTATTTTCAACTCTTTGCCTCTAACCATGAGGGCTGTGAATTTTCCTTTTTAATGAAAGAAGAGGTTTGGGTTTTTTTCTTCCATAACTCTGTGGCTCCGGGATCAGGGGCTTTGTGGAAGCCAAAAGGTTTTGCGACACCTTGTGATGGTGCTATGATATTTGCCAACACTGGTTTATAGTTGGATGGTGATGCGTAAAGCTAGTGTAGATACAATATGAACGTGCTTGCGTGCAGCAAAAAAGAGGGCTGGAAGAGCCCTTGAAATACTAGAAGTGTGGGGCTGGGCTGGCTGTTTGGCAAGTGTCTACTTGATTTGGAAAAGGGGAAAAAAAAAAAAAAAAGCCAGAGTTTGGTGTTTGGGGAGTTTGTCATGCTGCAAAACAAATAACAGATGAGTGACTGCTGCTCCGCTTGGATGGGTTGTGCTGGGATGAGAAAGGGGGTTTTCCTGCCCCATCCTGCGCAAGGGAGCCTGGTTGCAGACCCACCCAGCTGCAGCCAGCGCCTGGGGGGACCTTCTTGTCCTAATCCATAAACACTGATGCTGTAATTACTATGAAAACATGCTCTTCTCTTCCTGCATGGTGTTCATCCTTCTTGGCTTAGGTAGCACTTTTTTTTGTTGATTTGCCCTCTCCTTCACCCTCCCCCTCCTTTTAATTCCTCAACACGCTGTGGAAACATCAATTAATTAATCTAAGTAATAGTGATTATTCAAAAACTGATCTGCCATCGTGGCTTGCCCTGGTAGGGTGAAAATAACCAGTTGAGGTGCTGAGAAATTTGGGTTATTGGTGGAGCTGGGGCTGCTGTTCCTTCCCCGGCCACGTGTCCCAGCGTAGGACATTGTGGATGCTGTTGGGTTTCGCAGGACTCTCCGCCCTGCCCAAAGGCTGTGTTGGCACAGCCGCTGCCTGCTGGAAACCTCAGCCTCGAAGGCAAGCGTTTGCTTTCAAGATAAATTGGCCATTTGTAGGGGACCGTGTTCTAAGCATGATGAAAATGCCAAATGTGCTGATAATGCAACTTGAAACAGATCCGTGGGGACTTTGCGCTGGTGTCTTGAATATTATTGTGAGTAGAAAAGGAATTGGGTGATGCATGGGGTAACTGGGCTGTGAACTCTGCCGGTGGGTCAGTGCTGATGTGGGAGGCGTGATGCAGGGCTGATATGGGGGTGCTGACTGGGGAGGGTGAGCCTCTCTCCTCATCTTGATGAACAGGCAAGGTCTTGATCCCTGTGAGGTGCAGGAAGGCAGCGCAGGCTGCATTAGCCAGGACGCCGGGGCTCTGGAAACTATTTTTGGTGTCCCCAGGTTGAGTTTGGGCTCCAGGTCTTGGGTCAAAGTGACCCCGAGATGGTTGTGTCTGTCCTGCTTGTGGGACCGAGCAGGAGCATGCACAGCATAGGAGAGATGCAGTCTAGCCGTGAGCTGAGGGAGACCATCTGAGTCTTCACCATCGTGATGGCTTCCAAAATGAGACCGAGACCTCCCTGGGCTGCAGAGCTGGGGGCTTTGGGCAGGCGGCTGCTGTGCTCAATGTCTGATGGGGATGACACAAACCTGCTGCGGGAGGCGTGACGACTGCTCGATGCCTGGTGTTAATCAGCGTTTCAGAGGACGGCTGTCCCCAGGAGCAGTGGGCTTTGTCTGGATTTGCAGGAGGGGATGTAACAGCTTAGGGACACCCTGGTGCCCTCCCCGGGTTTGGGAGAAGGGGGCCCTGAGCGAGCCCCGGTTCAGAGAACTGACCTTTGCTGAAAGCAGCTAATCACGTGCTAACCCTTGAGCGTGTCCTTCAGCTCCATTGAAGAAAACAGACTTTAAGTGCATGCTTGAATTTAAGTGCATGGTTAAGTATGTTCCTGTTCCCGGGCCTCAGATAGGGTAACAATTGCTGCAGAGAAGATGGCCAGATAAATCGGGAGATAGCATGGCAATGCGGCCACAAACTCGTTCCCATCTCGCACGAGGCTGACTTCGGGGATTAGCACTGGGCTGCTTGTTTTGCAGCCCCGGGGATGGGGCTCTGGGTCTGTCCTGCTTCTTCGCCATCTCGCAAGGCTTCGCCGCATCCTCCTCTTCCTCCTCCTCGTTGTGGGCTCCATCCTCCCCTTTCTCTGCACGTCGGCCCCTCTCCCTAAGGCTGCTCCATCCCTCTGCTGCCATCCTGCTCTGCCTGCGGAGCAGAAAGCGCGTGGCCCAGATATTTTACTTCACATCAGCACAAACCCAACATAGCCCTTTCTGCGATACAGCTCAGCCGGGCACGGCATGGGCAGAGCCAGCCCCATGGCTGGGTGGTGGGGGAGACCCCTGGGGTGTCCCTGCCCCTCTCCAGGGTCGCAATTCCCCCTCCGCGGCCGTGCATCTGGCTGCTTTGGGCTGGCCGGGGAGCTGGAGCCCGCGATCAGCTCGAAAGGCAGCAACAGCAGCCTCTGCTTTTCCACACGTCGGTATTTTTAGCTCTGCTGTGCATTAGCGTGCAGGAGCTCAAACTGCGAAGCCTGGCTGAGGTTTTATCTGTTGTGACAGCCCTTAGGGCTGTAGTCAGACACTCTCTCGCTTGCTCGCTCCCTCTCTCCTTTTTTCTTTCCTTTTTTTTTTTTTTTTTTAAAGTTTGCAGCTCGGATCTGCTCTCTCCCCGTGGAGACACTGTGCGGCTGTCAAGACAAGGGTGGGAGATAGGACCAAGGGTGGGAAACAGGGTCCAAACTGTGGTCTGAGCCCCTTTACGAGGGAGCTTTATTCAGCTCCTTTCTGTATTTTTCCATTCCTCCTTGCTGCTGCTGTCAGGGCTGGAGTGGTGGGAGCTGATGCTGCAGGATTAGGCGCTGGCTCGCCCCTGCTGCCCTGCCCCAAAGGGTCTCCAAAAAGCTGCGCTGGGTGACAGCTACACAACTACTGGGGACAGAGAGCAAAGGCCAGCCTGGTCCGGCGTGCCGGGGCTTGGCAGATCTAGGGCTCTCGCTGCTGCTGCTTTTTCTGAGTTCCTTGTATCTGCAGCACTTTTTTGGAGCACAAATGTTGCCCTTCTTGGGGCAGCTTTGGGCTCCAGGTGTCCCAGAGCATTGGGGAGAAATCAAAGTCCCTTGCAAGCCTTGAGGGGCTTCAACGTAGAATGCTTTTACTGTGCCTAAATGACTTGTCTGGCCTCCCTTGAGAGAACAGGACTCATGAATCTACCCTGGCTCTGTACAAACTCCCAACGCTTTGATTTGGTTTCTAAGGAGGGTTTTCTTTATGACTTCTCTTCCTGGACCCCACTCCCACAAGCCATTTTGGAGAAGAGGGACTTCCCCCCAGCTCTTGGAGAGCTGTACAAATGTGAAGTATCTCCTTCCCACCCTGGTGGCTCTGACAAATTGGTTGGAAATGGGGTGGCAGAAAGGCAGACCTTCTGAAGGGTGAGGAACCAAGTTGTTGATCAGGGTTTGACTTTTCAGCCTGCTCAGCAACCTGCCTGCCACACCAGGCTCTGCTCAGGTAAGTCCGGGCTCAAATGGGAGCAGAAGTTGCCTGAAAATATGGTGCCCCTGGAATATATATCCAAGGTCATGGGGGAAGTCAGGGACAGAAGCAGGAATGGGGTCTGGCTTCCTGTGCCACACATCCAGCCTTCTTCTCTGACCCTTAGCACACGCCTGCTTCATGTCATTCCAGCTGGAGCTTCCTGAGATCTGGCACCCAGGTCTTGGGATATCCATGCCAACCCTGATGTCTCCTGAATGGGAGCACAGACCCCATGCAGGGAGAGCTGGATCCTCCTGCTTTTCCTTCATGGGAAGGACTTCTTTTGGGTGCTCAACCAGAGATTGTTGAGGAAAATCTGCGTTTAGGTAGAAAATAATGATTTGGCATTTTTGAGGCATTTAATGCCTGAGGAGACCACAGCAGCACTGCAGCGGTCCCAAGGTGGACCATGGCTGTGTGTCCCTAGGAGGACATCGGTGTGCGTGGATGCTGGGGGGGCTGGAGGGAAGCAGAGAGGGGAGAGATGGTTGTGTTGGGTCATGGGCTCCTTTACGTCAGTCTGCCCACACCATATTTCTTTCTGGAGTCGCGTTGTTTACAAGCACAGCAGGTTCGGTGTGCAGCAGCTCCCAAACTGGTGCTGGTGGAGACTAAAAGGCTGCTGCTATGGGTTGAAGGGTACCGGGGGCTGCCGGGAGCCAGCCTTGTCATCCAGTTATGTGGGTGTAAACCCAATGGAGAGCCTGGGATATCTCCCTGGGTCCTTCTGCTTCATTTGCATTGATGAGGCGTGGAGGGACATCCCAAAGTTTGTCTGGCAAGCCCACATCTCGGGCAGCTTTTCTAATTAACCGTCCCCCCACTGTGCTTGCTCTTGTTCTTCCCTCCCAGTTCCTCCTTTCCTTTGCTGGCAGCAGCCAATGCCGTGAACCACGGAGACTAACTACACAGTGCTCCCGGCTCAACCTGCAGCGGGGATCACTGGAAATATCTGGTGACTTTGCCCTTTTGCGGAGAGCACCCAGGAATGAGGATTTTGCAGCTCAGCTTGTGGCACAGGGCAGGGTGTGTGGGGCTTCGCTCTGGCGGCATTTTCTTTGTGCAGGTTGTTTGTGCGAGTCCTTGGTAGCAGCCAGAGCGTGGCAGGTAGCTCTGCACAGAGCTTTGCCATCCCCCAAACAGCCCCTGAGCAGCTCCGTGGAGTTGGGCTGCCATCCTCCTCCTCCTCTTCTCCCCCGGCCTCCTGGGGAAACCCCACTCATGGCTCCAGGGGATGGATGCAGATACTCGGCATCAGCAAAGAAACCCCATACAGTCTAAGAGCCCAGGCTTGGAGCTGCTTAATCCTCTCTGTGCTCTTCCCCTTGTTGAGGGAAGCCGCTAACGGCATCTGGAGCTGGCTCCTGATGTGCACAGGGGCTACCCACACCAGAAGCCATCCTTCTTCCAGGGGCTTTGACACCTGCGTAGCTAGATGAGGTCTAGGAGAAATTAATTATTGCTTTTTTTACTTCCAGATGTTAATCTGGGAGATTAAGGACTTTGGGGGGGGGGGGAGGATAGAGGAAGGTGGTACTTTAGGGGCTTTTAAACTTCAAAAATACCCTGTGGCATCCATGTTAATACATCTCTCTCTGTTAATAGAAGCCCTTACAGAGTTCCAAACACCCTCAACATTGGCCTTTAAATTACTGTCTGATGTCCCCATGGAAGGCAACAGAGGGGTAAGGGATGCCACGAGGGATGCTCACTGCCACGCAGCGCTTCCCTCCTCGAGCCAGCCGAGCTGTTCCCATGCCATCAGAGCAGTCACTTGAGCATCCCGGCTCTCCCTGCCCTGCATCCCGGCAGGGGCTGGATACAGGCAGGTCTGCGTGGGGACAAACCCCAGTGACTCCGTGTGTGCTTGGTGCTATAAAGCAGACTCTCTCCCCTGCCTTCTTATATCCTTGAGCTTCCCAGGCTGCAAGCCATTCCTCTGCTCGCACCCAAACCACCCGCTTTTCGCTCATCCCACTCCTTTGCCTCCTTGCTCCAGAGCTGTCTCGGGCTCTCGGCACGGCTGATGCCTCGGCGCTGCCAGGAGTTTGATCTCCAACTGCTTCCCGGCCCCCTCGTGCAAGTGGGCACTGGGAGGGGGGCCGAGAAAGCAGGGAAGAGATGAACAGCAGGAGAGAAAGTCTTCAGGGAAGAGATGGGGGAAGGATGCGGGAAGCAAGGAGGGGGGAGAAAAAGTGAGAAACAGGGAGGAGGAGGAGGGAGAAAGGATGCTGCCTTGTCTGTTCTCGGATTTATATCGGTTGAGTTGCACTGGATTAGCTAAAAGTGGTGCAGAGCTGCCTTCCCCTCCCCTTTCCTCCAGGCGGGTGCTCGTATTTGGGGTTGAAAGCCTTAATTCACTTCAGCTCCAACCTGCTCCTAATTGACTTAAGCCACATTGAAAGAAACTCGGCTTCCCCAGCAAGCGGCTGCAAAATTGCACCTTAAGTTAAGTCAGCGTTATGCTGTGTATAAAGAAACGCGAAGCCTGGATGCAGGGATAACTGTGTGCCGGGGGTTGTGCCGAGCCGTCTGGAGCCCCGCTGGTCTGCTCCTCTCCGGCAGGGCTTTGGTCTGACCCCAAAAAAGTTGGGATTTGGGGGTGGTGGGGGGCTTTGAGTCAGTGGGATTTGGCTGTTGGAAGAACTGCTGTTTCTTCTCATTCCTCTCTCCTCCATCCCTCTTCTCCCACTGCAGATGTCTGCTATAAAAAAAGAGAAGAAAAAAAAAAAAACACACAACCCTCCCCAAATGTCGTGGTAATGCTTACTGGAGGGCTGTTTCTGCTGCACATCTGATATGTATGACAGGGTCAGATTAACCCAGCCTCTGATTTCCAACCGCAGCTATTCTGAAGGCACCAAACCCAATGCAAAACACCCCAGAGGGACTCCTCTGTCCTGGCGAGGAGCTGGGCAGGAGGGATGAGCTCATGGTGCTCTGGGGAAGCGCCAGCCCGGTGCTCAGCAGGGCCAAATGCTCGGCAAGGAAGATGGGATTATATTTTGGAGATGAATCTGGTCTCCTCAAAGTCAGGCTTTCAAGGGGCCAGAGACTTTCCTTTGTATTTAAGGTTGGGGCTTTCAAAGGGCGAAAGGAGAGCTGTGATGTTAAGTGGGAGAGGGTACCTAATGCCAGGGGATGCTCTCAAACCCCTTCCTCCTTGTGGAGGGCTCTTTTGTCACACCTGGACATGCTGTCTGAACTGAGAGTAGGAAAGGCTTTTCTTTTCCACCCCCTTCCTCCCATTCCCTCCTCTTCCAGCTCCTCTGCGTCCTCCATTTTGGCCTTGCTACATCTCTCTCCCTCTGTTTAATTCTAAACCCATGGGGTTACCCGTGGTTCTGGCTCAGCTAGTTTTTTAATGGGACTTTTAGCCCTGAAAAATGGGGCTGGAGGGGGCCTCTGGAGGCTGACATACCCTGATGGCAGGAGGAGTTACACCCAGATGGTGTTTATCTAACTTGTCCCCAGCAGAGAAAGACCATCACTCTGCACAGGGCTTCTCCAGCGAGGTCTGCGTCCCAGGGCAGCACCCTTCCTGTGGGGCGGCTGCCCAAAAACTCAGTGCCTGCCCTTTGCAAGGGGGAGGTGTTTGGAGGCATCAGGGCTGACGATGCTGAAGGGGAGAGAGTTTCCCAGGGCAGGGGCGGCAAAGTGAGAGGTGTGTGGGGACCCCTTGGGCACAGGGCTCTGCTCCCGAAGCTAGTGTTCTGCCTTACCGGGCAGGGTACCATCACCCCTCCATGGGGCTGGTGGGAGCTGCCCAAGGGTGTCCTGCCGGTGATGTCCCCTTGATGTCCCCTGGCCGTGCTGCACAAGGGGAACCTTACAAACACCCTTGTAAGTCCCTGGTCAGCACTGCCAGCCGCCAGCCGGGAGCCTCCCTGGGATAGGGCCCGAGTGGGAAAGGAGGGTGAGAAGAAGGGGCGGAAAAAAAAACCCCAAAACTCCCCATGGAGCGGGAAGCAGAGTCGGGAAGCAAAGCCGCTCAGCTGATGGGGTTGCCATGGTGACGTGGCAGCGAGGAAGAGGAAAAGGCAGAAAATAGCCCGATGCTGGGCTGAGACCTGCGTGAGCCCTGGCCCAACAGCCTCCTGCACCCGGCCCTATTTCTGTCCTCCTTTCTTTCTGTTTTTGCTTTCCTCCTCTCTTACTATTTGATTTTTCTTGAGCCAGATTTGCCTCTCTCCCAGGAGCCGTCGAGGTGGCAGGGGCAGCTGGGGGTTATTTCTCTGCAGTGTTGGCATGGGGGGCTGAAGGGAACATATGAAGGATGCTTTTCCATAGGGCTGGATGCGGCCAGGTCCCTTCCCTTTGCTGCTGAATGTTTGGAGGCAGCTACATCACCCACAGAGGACCAAAATGGGTCCAGGGTTAGGGTCACATCGATGGTGGAGGACCTGGGGTGGTACCTGGAGATAGCAGCGACTGACACAGGTTTGGTGGAAATACTCTCCTACCCAGGCAAGCCAGGTTTTGTTTCCCAGACCATGTGTGGGTTGGGTTGGGTTGTCTGTTGTCTCCTGAAAGGTGATGCCCAGTTTTAAGGAAGGAAAGAGGGGTTTTTTTTTATGTGCTGGATTGTTTTTCTTTTTGGGAAAGTCATGCTTCGTAACCACAGCGAGTCATTTCCCCTCCATGAGTCAGACTGGGGCCTCTTACAGTGCACATATTGGGACTAACCGTTGAGGCCGTGCTCGCTGCAAAGGAACAGAAACCCGGGCTGGCCTATGAGAAGAGAGAGTGTGTCCTAGTGCCAGGTCCTGGTGGGGTCTGCCCTACAAAATGGTGCTACCCACCCATGCGCTTTGCTTTATCAATGGCAAATACTTACTTTAAAGGTCCAGGTCACAGAGTCTAACGTCCATGAGAAGATCTCAGCTTTCAGTAAAAAAGTAAAGGTAGTCTTTCCAACTCCTGGGGCCACAGCAAAAAGGGATAAAGGAAAATGTGACCTCCTAAAGCATAAAAAAACTAGAAGATACACCATAACCACCCCCAACTGAGTGCTCTTTAGACACAAACTCCTTTAAACCCTCCTCATAGTTTTGTTTAGGGCTTGGCAATGATAGGTGAATGCCTGAAGCTGGTGGTGCTGTGCTTCCTCCTCCTCCTCCTCTGTTCACCTCTCCCTTTTCTCACCTCTGCAGTGGTTGCCAGCGCTGTGCCTGGGCATGAGCACCCGTGCACGGAGCTGGGAGTGCAGATGTGTTCCGTGCACATCAGCGTGTTTTTGTTGGTATCCACGAGCACCTGCACAGCGTCTGAGTGTGTGTTTCCCTTTCTCCTTCCCCTCATCGGGGTTTTACTCCAGCAGAAACCCTCCCAGAGCTCCCACTTTCTACCTGCATGAGAAGAAGCTATCGCAGCATCTCCCGCTTCTTCCTGCTGTTGTGCCTGTATGACATCAGTCTGTGGTCTCTAATAACTTGTGCTGATGCTTGGTATCCAGATGGCCCAGCTAATAGGGCTCGGAGCAGTAAATCTCCATTACTGGGGCCAGTCCCGCTGTTCCTCGCTGTGGCCCTGACCCTCACCTCACCCAGGCACTTGTCCCTGGGAGGCTGGAGGGGGATAGGCATCCCTGATGAAGCCAGTGATGCTCTTGGCGCAAAGCAAAGCATTGGGTTCTCCTGCCCTCATCAGCTGTTATTTTGGAGATTGGCCCCTCTCGTAACCGACTAGGGCCATTCCTCCCTTCCCTGGAACTTCCAAGGGCTTTTTTCAGACAACCTGGCCCTTCCTCCCAAAGGAGGTGCCTGGACAGCTTTACCTGGATATCTCCCACCTCTGCATGAGCCACACCGTATAAACTTCACTCCCTTCTCCCTACACTAAGGATGGGGGGAAGCATGCGCAAGAAGATTTCCAGGTATTGGGGTTTTTAATGGGAAAACATTGCATGGAGGAAGCGGAAAGTTGCCTGGGATTGAAAAATGGCCTCGGAGCTGTAGCAAATGGTGCAGGATCAGCCCTTTCTATCAACTTCACCACCACAGCCTGGAAGTATTTTGAACCTGAGCATTTCTCTGCGCAGTCTAAATATTAAGCATAGCTTGGCTAAGAGTTCACTTAAACCAGGGATGGACAAATATCTGAAGGTCATAAACACCCGTCTGAGTAATTATTTAGAGTGGTCTAAGGGATATAACTATGGATAATGGGATGAAAGGAGGAGAGGAAAATGCAGCATAGTTATCAGAAAATTCTCCCTGGTACCCTGCTTAGTGCTGCAGAGGGAAACACATAGGTCCTTGATAAACCTGGAGGGGTGATTTATGGATTGATACATGAAATGATGGCAAAGTCCCCAAGGAGAAGTGGTGAATGGCCCATCTCCTGAGACTCTGCAAGCTCAGCTTTGCAAATCTGGTAGACCGGGGGACACAGAGCACTGGGGCGGGAGAGGAGCTGTTTCACTGACGGATATTGTTGGCCGAGGACCAAACGAGAAGAAACTGCCCACAAATAAGTTTAGGCTGAAAACTGAGGAGCCGGTTTCTGGTGAAGGGAGGGATGAGGCTCCGGGCCAGCCCTGCTGGAACAGGTGAAAAGCTGGTGGCTCTGGAGACGGAGCAGGTTGTGCATGGGGCAGAGCCAGCTGTGTGACCTGGCTACTCGCAGGCAACGAGCACGGCAGCCTCCAGGCAGTCCTAAATTCCTGTATGATGTGCTCTGTGAGACCATGTCAGAGAATCACAGGGTTGGAAGGGACCTCTGGAGATCATCTAGTCCAACCCCCCTGCCAGAGCAGGGTCACCTACAGCAGGTTGCACAGGATGTTTGCATGTCCATCCTCATGTCTTCACTGTTAGGCTACTATTAATAATCAGAGCTCAGGGAGAGCAGCAATCTTCCTTGGCAAACATCTAGACATTCCCCAGTGCATCTGGAGAGCTTCTTCTAACTTTAGTGGTTGATGCATCTTGTAACACTAGGGCTTATGTCTGTATTTTGTGAAAACATACCTCAAAAAAATTGCTGGTATTGGTTTGAGGGATGGGCTGAGTTACTTTTGTGGTCCTTTCTACCTGGGCATCAGTTGTCTTGTCTGGCTGCATGGGTGAGGTGGGTACCAGGCACCGAGACGGACTCTTCTCATCTGATCTCCCTTTCTTCAAAAACTAACTGCAAGAAAAACTAAAACACGGTGCTGTTTTTAGAAAGTTCTTTGTGCAGCTGAGAGCGGTGTTTCCGGAGGATCCTCCCTCCCCCGGCATGTCCCACTCCTAACGTGGGATGTGAGATTTCTCTCCTTGGGCTTTCTCCTCCCTAGACGGAGAGTTGAAAGATGTCTTGAAAGGACACCGAGAGATCAAGGGCTGCGAGTGTGAGGAGCGAGGCCAGGGGCTGACATGGTCCTTTTTGGTGTCGTGTCCAGCTTATCTTCCCTCAAGTAGGTGCGAGCGATGGAGGGAGGGAGGCTGGGGCCGCTCATGGCCCTGTACCCCAGCCCGGATGGGAGGACAGGCAGCGTGGGACAGACAGACAGGAGGAGAGAGGGACTTTAGGGACTGTATTGTGAAGGTTTTGGTGAGCATCTGCAGCGTTGCCTTCCAGGGGCTCTCAATTCCTGGCTCCCCACTCCTGATGCTGGCAGGAGCTGGGCTCAGAGCATGACCACAGTGCAGCTTCCTCAACCTCCGTGTCCCAGCAGGGCATTAACCATCTCCTCCCGTGCCGGTCTGTGCCACTTTACTGCTTCCCGCTCCCCGGCAATATTTTACATCTCGCCCAGTAATGCTTGGTTTCCTTAATAGCGTCTCATGTGGGATTTTATCAAAGGCTTTAGGACAATCCCAATAAATTACATCTACTGATTTCCCTTTATCCATTGTTTTGTTGATTCCATCAGAAACCCTCTCCCAGAGTGGATGTGCAGGCTTTGCCTTTGAGAAGCCACCTCGTCTTGTTCCAGTTCTATCTTAGCCATTTCATGTTTCAATTAATTTTGAAAGATTGAATTATTGTTCTGGATAGCCCTTGGAAGGGACAATCCGAGGAGCAACGCTGGCTTGCCTCGTACCTAGGATCTGCACATAGCAATTGTATTTTCTGGTCCTGGGCATCAAGAGGGGATGCTTTTGGTGGGATGTTTGCAGAAGTGGTGCTCGTGTTGGGACATTGTCTCCACTTCCAGGACCTGGGAGTCTCCCAGCAGCAAAGGGATGTGTCGGAAATAATCCACAAAAAGCTCCAAAAAAGCCCAGCTTGCACAGAAGCCAGAGGTTTCTCATTCCCTGCGATGCTGGCTGAGCACTAACTCGCTCCGGCTTTGTCCTTGAAACCCAAAGAGTGGGAGTTTGCCGCCAGGCTGGCTGCGGCGGAACGGAGCTGGGAGGAGGCGGTGAAACTGGCTCGCCAAGGGTTAATAATTTCCATTGCAATTGTGTCATCTCTTTGGGGACCTCTCGCTCATTTTGCAAGCGGGCGCTGAAAGCTGAGGCGCGGGGGCTCGTTCTTATTCAGCTGCACGCAGCTTCAGAAGCACCGGACGGCCGCGCAGCTGGGCTCGGCCGCCTCGGCCTTGCAGATGGATGGAGAAAAAGGATTTGTGTGCCTGCGTGTGCTTGCGTGTGCTCGTGCGCGCGCGCGTGTGTGTGTGTGTGTCTGAAACCTAATTGTCTGCTGTCTAATCCGTCAGCCGGGGGGACAGCTTGCACAAGCCCCTTCCAGGCAGGCTGATAAATGCAGAGCTGCCAGGCCCCTCTGCGATGTAGTTTGGTTTAATTGGGATTGTTACGTGCACCGACTCTGCGCGCGAGGAAGCGATGCTGCGCACAGGGAAGCTCCTGAGGGACGGACCCCTGTGTCCACCCCAGTGAGGTCCAGCATCCTGGGAAATGGTGTTCGGCGAAGCGACGTGAGGGTAACCCAGTGCTGGACTGGGTGAGGTTAAGGGTGGCTCTGTGTTGTGTTAAACCCGTGGTGTTAACAGTGGCGCTGCGTGGTCCTGCTCTTATGGACTTTGTATCTTGGCGGGGTTCAGCATCCCCCAAGACTGGGGTGTGTGTACACCCAGCTGCTGGGATTTTGGGATCGCCCAGGGTGTGATGCAGAAGGGTTTGACAGCAGTGTGTTGGCTTGGAGACGCCGTCTGCCACCTTCAGTGCAGCATAAGGAGCTGTGCAGGGCTGTCCCTTGCCCCGGCTGTCCCCTGCCTGTCCCCCCCGATGAACAACACCAGTGCATCTCTCCAGCATCTCCCATCTCCAAGCAGCTCAGGGACTCCCCGAGCCACAGTGGCATTTTGTCTTTAATACCCCTCGATGGATTTCCCATGAATTTGTCTAGTTGATTTTTGTAAACACGTAAGCTTTAATCATCCCTGGAGAGCTCTGGCAAGGACTTCCACTGCTTAACCACGCGCCACGTGAGGAACCATCTCCTCTTGTTTCTTTTGAACCTGCTACCACTTAATGTTATTGAATATCTCCTAATTCTTTTATTGGGAGACGCAGTGAGCAATCAATCTCGGCTCACCTTCTTGAGGCCACAAATGTGCTTCTTTAGCTGCTTCTTTTCTAAGCTGAGATCTTCCTCCTTTGGACTCATTTTTTGATCATCCTAATATAGACCTTTTTCCAGCTCTGCTGGTGACGTCAGGACTCTGCATGTGGCGACATCTTCATCCGTTATGTAATTAAAGGTGATGTCACGATTACAGCAGATGGTCTTTGCATCAGCATTGGTTGCTTAGTGCGTGTTGATGTCAGGAGATCCTTCTGTCCTGCCCAGTCAGGAGAACTTCTCATAAAGCTGCTGATCTTCAACTTAGGGGTTTAATAATAATATTTAGCCTTTGAGTTTCCTGGCTGAAAGGGACAGGACAATTATTATTTACCAGGAATCACTTGCCGTGTTTTGCAAGATATTCCTGACTTAAAGGAGCAACATGTCCGTGACATTTCATCCCCCAGATGCAGTCACCTCCAGGCTGGCACCCACCAACTCTTCCATCATAAATGCACATCAGGTTTCAGGACAGGTGATTTGATGGAATCAACGTTTGCAGGAGAGGGATTATAGGATAGAAGCTTTGGCTACTTATGTGGCCATTACACATCTCCCTCATGGCTGGAAAATCAACTGTGTGGTGCTGCTTTATCCCAGACCCCGTTGGGCTCCCGGCAGCGCTGCAGGGTTTGGAAGCCGAGGGGCAGGAGCAGGGTGCCCTGGCCCAGGCTGGGGCATGGCCCTCCATGGTCTGGCACCTCTAGCCCGTTCACCCCACGCTCCCCGCCTGGGATGGTGGGAACCCCTGCCCGTGGCCACCCCCCGCCTGGCGTGTGCTTGGCCAGGACCATGGTGTACTGACCCTGGCCCATCACCCTGCCCTCCTGCTGCTCTCTGCTTCCCCATCCCTCCTCCTCCTCCCTCTCCCCCTTTGCCCTCTCTTTGCTTCTCTTTCTCTCCACACCTGCTCCTCTCCTTCCCTCCCCTTTTCTCCTTCCTCCTCCTCGCCTCGCCTCTCTCTCTATCCTCTTATCTCATCCCCCTTGTTTTTCTCCTCTCTGCCTGTCCAGCTGATTTACATGCACGCTGCGTTGAAGCAGCTCAGCTGGATCTAATGCCTCCTGCCGCGAGGAGCAGAGCCGTGTCCGGACTTGGTGCAGCACTTTGCTGGGCCGGGACAAGGAGGTGCTCTGTGCACCCCACCACCTTGGCCCACACTTTGGCCCCTTTCTGCACCACCTTTCACTCTTCATCCCCTCTCCTTCCCTTCTACATCCTTTATCCGATGCTGCTGCCCTCGCTGCTGTCTTCTCCATCTCTCCTGCCAGGTTCCTGACCCATGTGCCCGCACTGCCCAGGTCTCCTCCAGCCTCCTCCTGTGTGGGTGCAAGAGGATGGACCAAAATCCTGTAGCCAGCCCAAGAGCTGGGGGCTAGTTTGCTGTAACTGGTGCTGTTCCTGTGGCCTTGGCGCTGATGTTGACCTGAAAACCTGATGCTGAATATTCCCAGGTGGAGCCCGTGAGTTCCCCATGATTCTGCCTGGGTCCCAGGGCTGGCACAGGAGTCTGGGGTATCTCCTGCACCCTTGTGGCTCTCGCTGTGGAGCTGGGATCAAAGTGTCCACGTTATTCCCTGGCTCTAATCACTCCCATTTCCATTCTGCTGATTTGCATTTCCGTGAGAGGAAGATGCCCTGATTAATATCCCCTCAGAAGAGCTTTATTGCAATGGCTCCTGCCTCTCTAATTGGAAAGTGGTCTTAACCTTTCATGCAAGTGGCTGGGACGTTCCCTGCCTGCCAGAAACCCCGGGAAGGGTCTCGGTCATTCTGAATTTCAGGGGAGTTGGGAAGCTCGGAGACTCCGACTCCGCTTCCAACGGGGGCAGGAACCCCTCTGCCCGAAGAGGGCACTCCTGGGCATTGCACCCCTGGTGCCAGGGGATGGGGCCATTCCCAGCAGAGCAGGTTGTATGGATGGAATTTCAGGGGGAAATGTGTCGGGATAATCCAAAACCAGGGAGTGCCCAGCCAGCCCCGAGCCAACAGCTTGGAGCTTCCCAGCTCGCCCCCCTCTGCTAATTAAGGGCCCATCAAGGAGCGGTTTGTGCGGTGTCGATAGAGCTGCTCCTGTTTACCCTCCTGCAGCTGGGAGGCAGGATCCGACCCGGCAGCCGGGATCCTACAGATTTTGCTCCCCGGGGAGTCCCAGGCCCACCACTAACCCGCACTGGCAGCTTGAAAGCCTGCCTTGCACTTAGCTGCTTTCTGATCTTCAAAGGCTCTGAATGCCCAAGGAAATCGGACCTCGTGCCTTTTCTTCCCGTGCAGTCCCCAGATCTGAACTCTCAGGCAATTTATTATCCCCGGCACGTGCCGCTCCCGCCCCAGCCGTGCGTGGGGAGGGAGCATGGCTCTGCCGCTCCTCCTCAGGTACCAGCGCCGTGCCACCCCGGCCATGGTGCGAAGCTGCTGCTCCTCGCACGCTCCCGATGGCTCCCCACCCGGTGATGCTGAAGGCAGGGCCAGGGAGACGCGCCAGCGTAGCCACCCCCCGACTTAGTCCTGCAAAATCTTCCTGCTGGCTTCCCAGCAATGTGCCCGCCGGCTGAGGCTGGCAGCTGCCTGCTCCGGGCAGGTCCCTCGGTCCCCTGCCAGCGGCTTTTGCTGCTCCCTCCCTCCAGCCAGGGATCTCGGTGCCCGTGGCTGTGGAGCCTGTTTTGCCCGTGCCCCTCCTGAGCTGGTGATGTGGCAGCTTTATTAAGACCCCAACTTACCTCCCGAGTGCTTTTACCTCCCCTTCCCCAATCCCTCCCCTTCCGAGGTTACAGAAAAGATTTTCTTTTTTTTTTTTTAATTATTTTTTAATTTTGGTATTTAAGCTGGTTTAGTGGCTGCAGCAGCGAGTATTCCTGATAAACAGCCCGGGAGATCCAGAGAATAATCTCTCTGCTTGGTGACGGCAGAAGCGCCTATCGCAGCTGCTGGCAGCACGCAAAAAAAGCCGTCCTCATCTGCCGCCTGCTCTATCAGCCCAGGGAGGGGAGAAATTGCCTCCATCCTTAATCACAGAATTTGAAATCCCAGCTAGCCTGCATCTTTTATTCTTCAGGTTCGCCGGGTTTCGCCGTGTGGGCAGGGGGGGAAATAAACAGCTCTTGGATGGGAGCAGGAGTTGGAGAAGAGACCAGGTAGACATCAGGCAAGCAGCAGCTCCTCTCCCTTTGCCAGGTATCTCCTGGACTGGCCACCCCACGACACTTTCACGGCACCTCTTTCTTTATGGCGGTGGGTTAAGGCTGTATTTTTAATATGGAGTCACAACCCGCTGTTGGCACAGCCCTTTGTGTTCTCCAAAGGATTGTGTATCGCTGCTGTGGTTGGAGAGAGTATGGACATTGCAGACACGCTTGCTGGAGCCCCAGTGTCGGGGCAGTTCCCCGAGAGGTGTCAGGGAAATACAGTAAAAAGGGCGGATAAAAGGATAGAAAAACAGGGAAAAGCCAGAGAAGCTTCGTTCTTGCCTCAAATAAACACCCTTGAGAAAGATGCTCATACTTGTCCCTGTGTTATAGACCAGGTCAAGTAAAGGAACTGGGTTTGTGGCATAGGAATGGCCCAGATTTATATTCATTGTCCAGAGAGGATGAAACGCTGGTGCTGGACTGCAAGATACTGCAGCCAAAGCAGGTAGCACCTGTAATGAACCTGTGTCCAGAGGACGTGTGATGCTGAAGCCATAATATCTGTCGAGGGGTAGCTCTGGGGTGCAGGGCAGGGCTGGACATACCCGATAACCTCACAGCGCGTGGTATTTTGCAGTATGTGGATGAAAGGTGCCTCTGCTCCGTGCTCAGCGCTGCTGAACGACAGTGTGGCACCTGTGCACGTGGGCTGTCACTGCTGACAGTCTGCTCAACCCAACGGTGGAAGCGCAGTCGCCCGCCATGCTAGAGACTGGTGTCGGAGTCGCTGGAGATTGCCTTTAATGAGACAGGTAAAGCAAAATGAAAAGCAAAATAAGATGCGGGGCTGTGGGAGCTGTCTTGAACGCGGCGCTGTGACTTTCTTGGGGGGGAAGCTGAGATTGCAAACGGCGGCAGAGGCACTGGAGAGGTGACCGCAGATGGCCATCTCGCATGGACTTGCACCAGAGAGCCGTTGAGGCTTTTCCAGTGCCCTTTGCGCATATCCTATTCCTCCACATACCACTGTGGTTTATGAAGCAGACCCCATGTCGCACATTAGCTCTCAAAGTGCATGAAAAACTACTCTTGATGGTGCCAATACCATCCCCTCCCTGCTCCCCTGTCCTCTCCCCCAATCTCCAGTGCCTGGGGTGGGTTTTGAAAGCCCTGGAGTTGCAGGGGGCAACTTCCCAACTGCATCCCATGGATGCTGACGGAAATTGCAGGGCTGCTGTGGTCCGGGGCTGCCTGGGACATTGGCAGTCCATCCCAAACTTTCCACTGAGCTCAGAGCATCTGAGCTATTTCTGTAAAAATCCCGCGCTGGGTCAGGAGGCAGGAAAGGGGCTTTTGCTCCAGCCAGGTCTGTCCTTGAGCAGAGAGTGTTTAACACAAACCCCCTCCTGTTTCTGAGTAAAAAACATTCAGGCGTTGACTATCAACGTGAGCAGCATTGCTCAGGCAAATGGTGTTTACACCCCGAAGCCTTCAGACTTTCTAGATTTCACCTGCTTCTCTGCAGAAACCCCTTGAGAAAATGTTACCGAACAAGGCAATACTTGGGTGGATAAATTGCCTGGAACAAATGAGCTGGAATTCGTGCGATCCCATTCTTCACGTAAGAAAGATGTCACTCCTTAAGCAATTCCTGGGGAAAGTGCCCACCCTGGGGAGCATCACCCCTGGCTGCCCGTGTTGGCCATCCCCTGCTTTGGACCGAGCTGCCGAGTTTCCACACACTGCAGCGCTTTTTGCCATCCCTTCCTGGGAATTGTGGGGGGAAATCATGAACAGCAGCAAGGCAAGTTTTTCTCCTTTTTTTTTTTTCTTTTTTTTTTTTTCTTTCTTTCTTTCCAGCCCTGGGCTGGAGGGAAAGGGGATTTGGGGAGTGCTTTAAGATCGGCTGCTGAACCGGGGTGTCGAAAGGGAGGTTTGGTGCTGTATTTTGCTGGTGCTGTGGGAGCCAATCCTGCTGCCAAAGGCGTTTTGGGACACATACCCTCCAGTCGTCATTGCTCGTCCCTCTCGTGGCGTAGTTATTTCTGCCTCAACTTTCCAGCAAGCTGCCTCCAACGCTTCCCAGTCTAAAACCACGCTGGTTTAGAAAGCCAGTTTCATCCCCTCTTCCATGTCTCATTTGCATATATTTGCATAGCACACAGGTTTCTGGGAGGGGAGGAGGCGCTGGAGAGGCACATCCTTTATTCCTTTTTTTTTTTTTTTTTCCCCCCTCTTTTCCCCTTTCAGAAGAATTGTATTTATTTATTTAAACCCAGCAGTGTTTCTCCGAGGGGCTCGTTCCTCCCAGGTCCCACCAGTGACTCAGTGGTGGACAGAGGGGTCAGGCTGGTACCCCCAGGCCCCATCCTGGCGCATTTCCTTGTCCCTCGGCCCCGTTTCCAAAAGCCCCCCCCAGATCCATGCCCACCACAGAGCCACCACGCATCCAAAGGTCCCCAGCCTCCTGCTGCGGAGCACAGGTCCCCACCAGTGCCGGTCCAGCATCTTTCTGAATTGGAGCCTGGTGGATTTTGAGGGAGGTGATGGGCTAGGGGGAATTGGCTTCTCGGGTTCTGTATTTTTCCAGTTTCCCAGCCAAATTGGAAATGCAAACAACCCATCTTCCCCTCCAAAATCCGGGCAGGCGGAGCTCATGGTTTTTTGGCAGCGAATCTTCCCTTCCAGGGGTGCTCTCAATGTAACACGCTTCTGGGACCAAATGCAAGCCAGGGGCAAACTTACTGGAATTGCCACTCACTATAGTCAGCCCCATGGGGCTGGTCACCCGCCTTCCCACGGCATCTCCTCCAGTGGGCTCTGCTGCTGCCCGGCTTGCACAGGGGGTAAAGGCTTCCTCACCCCAGCTCCCGCCTTGCAAAAGGGAAAGAAAACTCCCATTTTCCCCAGGGTTTGCTGGGTTTTCCCTCTCCTGTCTGGTCCCTCTCTAGGTTTGGTGGCCTCCTTGGTGCTCCTGAAGGGCTGGTCCCTTGGGATTTGCCACTTCGCTTGGGGAACAGCAAACCCTTTCCCTTAGGATGGGTTTCATCAACTCCAGCAATGGCCCTTCCCATCCTGAGAGGGGAGCCTCTCATTTCATTTCCCTTCTGCCATAGCCCCCATCACCTTGGGCTGCTGGGGAGGTGGGCAGCTGCGGTAGCACGTGTTCATGGGGAAGTGGTGACCCCCAAACTGCTCCGTCCCCATCCCTGTGGGCAGCCACTGGTGTGAACTTCCAGGAACCAGGCAATTGAGCTGATGCATCTCAGTGTCTTGATTCCCATTAGCTGGTGGACCTGGAGAGATTTGAGACTGGGTGTGGGGTTTGCCTTACAGGCCATCATTTCTGATCTTCCTTTGAGTTGCGTGAACCCCTCTAGGGACCTTCCACACATGCCCTGTGCTGGGCAAATTCAAGGTGTGGTTTTAGCAGAAATCAAACCGATGCATTCCCCCAGCCTTGTGTTCACTCCTTTCCATGTAAGCTGTGTTTCTTCCCGGGTCCTTGCAGAGCGTAGGCTGATTGTGTTGCATCGTGGGAGGGTTACCTGGCAAGGTGCTCAGTGCCTGCATCCCTGGTGATGCTCAGGGGAAGCGCTGCCTAAGGGCTGGCAAGCCGCCATGGAGTCATCCTGAACCAATCGGTTGCAGTTGTCTATCCCTCCTGGGCAGTAACACAGCTGGGGTAGAGCTGATAGTACTTGTCATAAAGAAATTTAAACAAGTGGGTCCAACCAGCTCCTCTGCATGGTCCTCTGTCCTCCCTGGCCTTGGGCACGTCCCTTCATGTCTCTGCTAAGTATCCTTTGCTGTAAGAAGGATGAGATCTAGGTACCTCCTTGCTGGCCTCCTGAGGTGGAAGGGCAAATCAGCAGGAGAGTATCAAGTCTGGTGTTGGTCTGTCCCCATCGGGGCTGTGCAGACGCTGGGCTCCTTTCAGCTGGATTTCTTCCTCCCCCAGGGCAAGATGAGGAGGAGAGACCAGCCCACGTGCATGGATGGGGACAGCAGGACAGGGAAGGTGACAGCAGCCAGCGGCACATGGGACGAGGGGAGGTAAGGTGTGCATTTCCTGGAGTGGTGATGTGCCAGGTGTCGGGATGTTGGGATGGAAGAGGACCAGCCCCAGGTACATGGGACCGCCTGGAACATCTCACACACTGCCAACTCCCATTTGGAGTGAACGTGGTTCCTGGTATGGCAACGTGCGGAGGCAAGCTGCTGAGCTGCTGACTGTGCTGAGAGCTGGCTCTGGCCCAGCCAGAGGGAGAGGTGGCCGGCCATGGCCAGTGCGGCATGGAGCATGGCATGGCATGGGGCACAGCATGGCTCTGCCCGACGAAGGCTCTGCAATCCCCGTGCGCTGCGGCGGCACCCGGGCAGGGCAGGGCTAACAACGCAGCGAGGCTTTGCAGATCCCCATGCTGGAGACCATCTCCTTTAAGACCTGGATTCAGGTTATCAAAACCCGGAGCATGGGTGAGGGCCATGGAGCCCCCCAGCCCGGGTGGGGATGGGGAGGGGGCTCCGGTGCAGGACACAGCCCGCTCTTTGCTCCCGTGCCCTCTCGCTGGCGAAGCTTTCCAAGCCGCCCGGCTCAGAGGCTGTTTGTCTTCAGCTTGACCGTTCCTCCGCCTCCCCCGCCTGTCTCCTCCGCTTCCTCATTCTCGGTGTCGGGTTGAGCAAGAGCAGAGCGGAGCCTCCTCGGGATCAGGGTGAGGCCGGGGGGGCCTGCAGTTCCAAGTTCCTTTTTTATTTTTTTTTTCCCCCTCTCTGTTTTTTTTTTTTCTCCTTCTTCGCTTTGCACACAAAGACAGGCTATGATGAAACTCCAGCTCCGTTTTGCTCGCAGCATTCATGCACAGCACATGCTGGAAATAATTGTCCTTGGTGGAGCTCTGCAAGCTGCAGAGCGATTTAACTGAAAAGAGGTGGAAAGGAGTTTTATTGCTGTGTTTCAGACTCACAGCGGCCCCAGCTTCATCTACAAGGTGGATCGGAGGCCAGAGTGAGCTTGGGCTGGATCTACAAGCCCTGTGGCCGTGGCCACGTAGAGCCAAGCCTGAGTTAACGTCTCTTGCCGTTCAGCAGCACTTATTACATTGGGCTTGACGTGGCTTTGATCTGCTCAAGCTCAAGCAGAGCAAGCCGTGGCTGCCTGCAGTGCCCCGTGTAGCGTAGGCACGGCTACGGGCTCGATGCGAACCCTCCTGTTGGTTTCTCCAAGTTTGGGAAGATGCTGCAGTGGGAATTTCTGTAGGTGCCAAGTCGTGCTGATAAGGGAAGTATGTTGGGTGCGCGCAGAGTATTCCTTGCAACCTGGCCTCTCCTTTATGTGCCTTAAATAAATCGCAGATGATTTAGCGAGCCTTGCTTTACATTTTCTAGCTGTACAAAGCAGCTGGGGAAGGCCTGCTAGGAGTGTCCTGTCCCCTGCGTTATTTTGATGGGCAGAGGGAAGCATGGTAAGCTGAAAGAGGTGCGTTGGCTACAGGATCTTTTGGAGGTGTTTGGAGCAAGGACTTTGTCTGAGCTGCCTTTGGGAAAGGGCCCGTCTTTGGTGCAGAAAGACGGGGCAAGGACGGATCAGGCAAGACCACCATAATACCTCTTTGAATGAGATCTTTTTTTCTTACCCAACGTGAACTCCCCATCCTGAACTCCAGCATGTGTCAGCTGGAGTTGCATGGGGGGAATGCGTGCTCAGCACCGCTCAGGATATAGCTGGTTCTTCTTTGGTGTGCTCCTTAGTCATACCAAGTCCTCCTTCTCCTCCTCCTCCAATTCAAACAACAGTACTGTAGTTTGTCAGGCTCTGTTGTGGAGTATCTGTCCACAGAAATATTTTGTTTTCTTCAAGCTCCCTTTTCTTTCCAAATGGCCAGCCCATTCTTCTGTGAATCTCCATAGATTTCTGCTCTTGGTCACCAGGGATCTCCATTATTGTCCATCTCAGATGACTTAGTACTTTGCGGTTGGTCAAGGTCAGATGTGACTGTTTTCTGATCCAATTGGTAAAAAACCCACATCCTTTTGCATGAAAACTGGGAACTGGAGGCAGAACCACCCACCCCTTGGTGAAGACCTGCTTGCCACTGCTTTTTTGGTTTCACCAGCTTCTGTTTTCTAAGTGCCAACTGGTGTGAGGAGCAATGGGCAACCTCTAAAGTGTTTTCTCCTACCAAGTCAGTAAGATGTGATCTCACATGTGCTCCTCACAGCTGGGCAGAAAGAGACTTCTGCATTATTTACTGAGTTTTGGAGCTGGAACCAGACCTGACCCTAGTCTAGCTCGGCTGAAGGTAGTAGAGGTGGGAATGAAGCCCTCCCAGTAAGACCATCAGAGCTACTGGAGCTGGGCTCAGGTTTCTTCCCCGGGTGGTTCTCATGGCTCAGCAGGGTCCGGCTGTGCTCCCCCTCGGTGTAATGCTGACATGGGATTTTTTAGCTCACCTCAGCCCTGGTGTAGCTTCCCCAAGCACTACCCACCGGTGAGGTCTCGTGCTCGGGATCCTTGGAGCCAGGCTAACCTGGGGCTGGCCAGCCCCTCGCAGGCGTTTGGTGGTGAGGCAGAGCCAAATTCTTGACTTCTGGCCCTTCGGCGGTGGCCGGGGTTGGCGTGGGGTGGGGAGGAGGAGGAAGAGGAGGGCTGTGGTGTCAGCACCGTTTGGAGTCCCCCCACCCCCTCGCCCATGGAAACGGTCCCAGCGAGGCACTTTGCCCACTGGCAGCCAGCTTTGCCCCCCATCCATCCTTTCTCAAGCACAGAGCTGGGAGAGGGGGGGACACCCATTCAACACTCGCTTTCCTCTCCCCCTCCCACCACCCACATCCCCTCTTTATCCCCCCCAAAATCTTACATTGCCTAAAAAAAACCCCACATTCTCCCTGGCTCTGCTTTTTCTTGCTAACCTCCGCTTGCTTTGCCTCTCCTCCCCTCCCTCCCTCTCTCTGGGGGGAAAAAAGGTCATTGCGCAAATGATTAGTCAGAGCTCAGTTGCTGTAGCAACCGGCTGCTGGAACTGGGACAGGCGTGCAGCGAGGACAACGGAGAGGTCGAGCATCAGCCAGGGCTGGGGGAGCCCAGCCTTTGTATTTGCTTTCAAGAGCCGGGGAGCCGGGCGGTGCGGAGCCCCCAGCTCCACACCACGCACAGGGCCGCTTCACCGGCAGCCCCCAACCGCTTGGCTGCGGTTTATTAAATTGTCGGTATCTCGATGCCACCATGGAGTCAGTACGGCTTCGGCATCTCTTGGCGTGGCGGCACCGTCCTTCACCGGCGGTGCCCTCTTCACCAATGAAGAGGCTTCTGCCCTCGGCCGAGCGGCCGTGGAGTTGGGGCACATCGTGGTTTCCTCCCCGTGGCTGCGACGGAGCTGGGGGAACGCATGCCGCTGGGGTTCAGGGCTCCTTGTCCTCTTGCAACATCCCACACGTGAAATATGAAGCCAAGTTCCTCCTGATCCTGCACGAGGAACCAGGCATTAACTGTGTCCTGCCCGTTTCCAGTTCCAGAGCGCTGCAGTCCCTCTGCCTTCATCCCCAGAGCAGCTTCACAGAGATGTTTCCAAATCCTCCTTCTTTGCTCCCTGCCCTAAACTCAAGGACAACAGCTCGGCACGCAACATCCATGGGCTGCTTGTACTTGGAGACCAGGGCAAAGGCTCTTCTGGGGATGGTCAGGCTACATGCACCGTGGTTTTCACCACCATGGTCATGGTCTTCAAGTGGTTTTGTTGCTGAGGCTGCTGGATGCGGGCTGAGCATGGGGCTATGTAGGCTCAGCTGCCCCAGCCAAGTCCCAGCCTAGAAGATGTGGTTGAAATGGGCCATCAGGATAGCCAGCAGTGCCGCGGTCAGGGACCCCTCCAGTCATCTGTTGGCTGGTGGGACCCCGTGCTGGGCTGCAAAACTGGGGAAAGTGGAGGCGGGGCCCTATTTCAGCCTTTGCCCTGGGCAGTGCTGGTTCTGCAGTACCTCAGCTCTCCCTTTCAGCCCCCAAAGTGCTGCTGCGCAGGCCCTTCAGGGGACCTTCATGTCCTTCTGGTGTGACCGGGGACCCGTCCTCATCACCAGCTCCCAGGTCTGGAGCAGATAGTGGTCCTACATTGGTGTGGGGTGGGAGAGTCCTGCTGCTTGACCGCCTCTGTCTCCACTGTTCCCCTTGCACACCAGTCCTTCGGGGCCTGAAGACCACTTTACCTGCCAGTGGGCACTGCCTTGGTCTTTGAGTAAGCTGCTCCTTGCTTTTGGTGTTTGAGCAGTGACTTGGGGTCATGCTTCCTTCTGGGGCACATGTGGAGAGGGAATGGGGTGAGGTTATAGAGGGCTTTGAGACCCCAAAGAAAAGCGAGGGAGGAGGAACGCATTGAAGCAGTTGGAAGCTGGTACAAGCGCTGCTGGGGAGGGGATGTAAGACCCCCGGTTGGGGAGAGCTGGGTGGGCTCTGAGCAGGATTTTGGGGATGTCTTTGGTCTCTTGCTTAAGGTTGAGCTCTGTGCATCCATCTAGGAAGCTGTGGGTTGGCGTCCTCAAGCCTAGGAAATTATTTTAGTCTGAGTTTGTGGGAACAGCAGGAAAGGGCTATTTATGCAGAAAATGGCTTCCAATAAACATGCTTCCTTTGGGAGCGCAGAGAAATTGCTGAGATGTGCTGGAAGTCTTTTCACTTTCCTGGGACCGTCCTTGATTGCCAAGAGCGAGCCAGCCACATGCCATGGCCACGCCGGCACTCAGCGATGTTGGCAGCCCGGCTCCAAAAACCCCTTTCCCCAGCTCTCCATCACCCCACGGGTGGAGAGGGGCTTTCAAGGGTGCCGCTCGCTCTGCGTTGCCCACTGATGCTCCTCTTGGTCCTAAGAGAGGTCCTCCAAACCTCTTGAGATTTCCCTTGGCTGCCAGCATTTCCTTCTTTCCTTCTTTCCTTTTTGTGAAGCCGTGTGATTGCAGAGCGCTGGCAGGGGGTTTCCTGGTTAAGGGTTTCTTACCTCACGGTTCCAGAGACGCGCTTAGCAGAGTGACGTCAGAGTGGCCTACAGGCTCAAAAACCAACAGGGAAATAAAAGCAAGCCAACTACTCTCCTTTCTTTCTTTTTTTTTTTTTTTTTTTTTGTCCTTGCAAATCTCATTATTTTAAAGGCTGTTCCCTGATTTTTCCAGGGTCTGGAAATCTTTAGGAGCTCTGAATGCTCTGGGTTAGCCGTGCTGTTTCGGTGTAATTTTTAGTTGTATTTTCCTTTGGAGGTGGTGAGTAAAACCTGCAGATTCAGTCCAGCTGACTAACGTTTCAGGTTATCGAAAATGGCAAAAGAAAGGAAGAGTGAATGAATGTAAGACCTCCAGGAGAGGGATGAAAACCCCTGTGACTCAGTTGAAGACTGTCTTTTTGAGTCCGAAAACACAAAATGGTGCCTGTTCCCTGCTGCCCCTTGCAATGGGCTGGGAGACAGTCGCCATCCAGAGTTGGGTTTCGGTTACAGGCAGCCAAGCCCACAAGCCATGTTGGACTCCCATTGTGGACTATTTTCTTCTACATCTCTTGTCTCTCAGCTCCCTCCCTGCTCCTAAAGGACCTTCAAGGTCCAGGATGAGAGGTGGTTGCGCTGGTGTTTGAAGGCATCAACCCTGTCCTGAGCATCTGTGAGCTAAGAGAAGGGTGGAGCGTGCCTTGAAGGTTTTTTCCCCCTACAGTTGATATCCAATAGAGACTTCAAGCCATGAGTGCTGTCTGTGATGGTTTGGGAGCACATCCATGACTGTGTGAGAGCTTACTCCTTGGAAAGGATGTAGGAGGGGAGAGCCTGGGGACAGCCTCGTCCCTCCCGGGGCAGTGGCAGAGGCGATGCAGTCCGAGAGGATGGGGAAGCTTTTAAGCCACTTGGCAAAACAAGTGCTCGAGGTCTCACCCATAGCTGTTCGCTGGGAACCACCAGGAGAGCAGGATGGGACCGTTTGTGATCCCTGGCTGCAGAGCACCCCCAGAGCAGGATGGGATGTGATCCGGGGCTGGCCGAGCCTCTGCTGAAAGGAGCACAGGGCAGGGGGGCACAGGGAGAAGGCGCGCAGCCTTTCCCTCAGCTCTCTCATCTCAGTAAGCTTGTGCTCCTCCAAAGAAATGTACTTGTGAGCATTTGTCAGTGATTGCCATCGAAACAGGCAAAAATCTATAGCCTGGGGTCAGGCCCCTCTTCCAGGCTCTCATGTCATGAGGTTCCCCCCACCCCCTCCCTAAAACTGCAGGGAGCAGCCCCTGCGCGCAGAGTCTCGTCTCGCTGACACGGCTTGGCTGTAGCCCGTGTCTGGGAGGTCGCCGGCAGACGTCGGCTGTCGGTGGCAGAGAGCTGGAGTGCTGTCCTGGGGACACGATGGGTCCAGGCAGCTCGAAGTGACCCCATCACCATGGCTGCCCTGATGGGTGAGTCCCCTGTGCCACCGGCGCTGCCAGCCCGGGCTCTGCCGTGGTGGGGTGGACAATGCTCCTCGCTGGGGTCCATTGAGGGAAATCCTCCACGGAGTTAATGCGTGCTCTCCTTTCAGTCGCCTTTTGTTAAGGGGTTTGGCCCTGTGCCACATGGGGAGCGCGGGCAGGCAGCGCTGGAGGCCGGCGGGGACGTTTTTGTTCAACATTGTGGCTCCTGGGTGGAAAGGAGGGTTAGCCGAAACGGGGCATGTGTGAGCATGGCGGTCACTCCGCCTGGGGAGGAGCCCAGCTGCTCTCCTTGGCATGTAATTCCCTGGGGCTTTGTGGGAGCACGAGGAAGCTGCTCGCTCCCAAACCCCGCTGGGGGTTTTGCACGTGCTGCGGCAGATTGCTGCTCCCCGTGTCAGCCCAGTGGGTGCTGGGGTGTCCCATCTGTGATGGTAGGGAGAGATTTGCCCCCGCACGAGACGGGGGTTCCCTTCCTTGGGACGTTGGGTGGCCAACATGAGTCGGCTCCTCTGCCCAGCCCAGCCCAGGTCCAGGTCCTGGTCCTGCTCAGCTTTGGTTAAGCCCAGCACTGTGAGCAGATCGCCACGGATTTGGCCATCACCATCTGCTGGAAACACCCCCCATTTTGCCCAGCCTTTGTTTCCTCCCGGCTCCTCATTACTTTTCGTGGCTTTTCCCCCTCTTACTCTTGTGCTGCTCGAGGCTGTTGGTGCAAGCTCAGCTTCTGGGCTCCTGCTTGTTCAGCTGAACGTTTATCTGTGCAAGCCGGGTTAATTTTGTGTGCTCCCCGGCACAAATGGTCCCCAATGGCGAGGCTCGGCCCTGGCTCGACTCTGTAACAACAGTGGGGAACAGCACGTCCACGTGAACCCAAGCCCCAGAATGGCACAGGGCAGTGACGCAGCAAAGGTGAAATATCAAAGGGAGACGGGAAGTGCATGGCAGGAGCAGGGGAAACGGAGGAGAGAATAGCCGGAGCTGAGCTCAGCGGGGCGGGGAGCCCCGCCGCACGCATGGAAGGGAAATGGGAAAAGGATACAGCTGGGACCGGCCGCGGCACACGCGTGGTCTGCCCCAACCGCGTTGCTGCTTCTCGTTTCTCCCCCCAGGATGGGCTGGGGGAGTGGGCAGGGTGAGGGCTCGCCCCCAGCAGAGCGGGGCTGCCTGAGGTGCCCATCGGGGATTGCAGCGAATGCACCCAGCGGGGCAGCTCGGGAGCTCGGCCAGGAGCCACCGAGCAGCCGCGTGTGGCCAAGGATGCTCTCGGGCGTCCACATCCCCTTGTGCCAGGAGCTGGCTGCAAGGAAGCGGCTCTGATCTGGCGATCATCAGCTCCGACTCGCTGCAGATCCACGGCCGACCCGGCTCCCCGAGTTTGTTTAAAGGTGGCATGGGGCAGATCGTGTCCTTCCAACCCTCCCCGGCACATAGCGAGAGCCGGCGGTGTCACCACGATCAGGGCCGCCTGTTGAGAAGCGGCACAAGCCGTCCCAGGGTAGCTGCTGTCCCTTCAAGCACTCTCAGCTGTGCCCAGGGACGCCTGACTTTTTTTTTTTTTTTTTATTTTGCATGTGGAGTTTTATTTTTAGCTGGAAAAAACCCAGCCTTTAAAAAACAAACACACACAAAGTTTTCGTGAAAAATTCTCAACATAATGGGATTTTTCTCTTCCTTGCAAAACTGCCTGTGACATTTCTAAATGAAAGGTTCCTCCTGGCCTTCTGCTTTTCCCCCTCAATCTTCAGTGAAATTTCTCCCTTCTCTATGCCGCCCTGTTTTCCTCCCCAAGATATGCTCTTTCAGGAGGAGGAACAACAAATACAAGGACTTTTTTTTCTGGAATGTTGTTTTTCAAAATCAAACCAAAAGAAAACGTAGTAGAAAATTTACAAAAGCATCCCTTTTGAACGCATTAAAATGAAAAGGGATTAATAATTTCGGTTATTTCCCCTTCTTCCAACTAGTTCTCATCTGTCCTTAGCTTTTGGTGTGGGAGAACTGGGACAGTAAATGGCAGAGAGCAACTCCTACTCTTTCTTTATTCAAGGGAAAGATTTTTTCCATCCCAGTTGAAGTCTTACTTTGGGACTGGAGAGGAGCTCGTGAAGCTCTTGGCACCCAAAAGCCAACATCTGGAGGGGCTTATGCTCCTGACCTTCTCTCTCCAGTGGAGGGAGGTTCAGAAGTCATGGGGGTTCTGTGGGGTCCGTGGGGCTGTGGGAGGGCTGGGGTGGACCCAGGGGTAGGTCAGGGTGGATGTGAGGACTTGGGAGGGGCACAGCAGAAGCCTCAGGTCCTGGGGTCTGTTCCTGGCTCTCCAGAAATGCTTCCCAGGTGACCTTGGGGAAGCCACTTGGGGAAGCCTTGGGGAAGTCCCTCTTCACCTTTGTTTCCCTACCTGGTAAAGAGGAGGGCTCACTCTTTGCACCCATGGCCTTAGGTAGTAGTTAATACCTTTTGATAAGTCTGAGTTGCCACAGGGATTTGGTCAGCCACCACTAACTCGGTTGGAGCAGAGGCTGATATGTTTTCTTCCAGGTTAGAAAGACGTTGGTTGCTTTTCAAGAGTGGTTTCTTGGAGTTGAAGGCACCAGAAGTAGGGACGCTTCTGTCCTTAGACACCACAGCTCTCTGCACCCTCTTGGCACCCAGATTCTTCCAAACCAGCAGCCACATTTCAGAAGTTTATCCTCCATGGTGCATCTGAGGATCTCGCCTGACCCAGACCAGGAGCTTTCACACCACTCGGCTGGGGACGTGGCACCATGGGGCAGAGCTCTTGGCCCTGAGAAGAAAACAGGCGGAGGTCGCACCTTCCACTGCGAAAGTCTGGGCTTGGTGGGCCTGATTCAGCCACCCAAATTAAAGTTGTTTCCCAGAGATCCCAACGGAGCGGATGACGCTGCTGTGCCTCAGGTACCCGACCCATCGGCTGGGAGGGGACCCATTGGGGGACGTCTGGGGAAGGGGCTGGTGCTCGTGCGTGCATCTGGTGGGAGCCGCTGCCCCTCTCTCTTCCCAAATCGCAGGGGAAATATCAGGGCTCATAGGAGCGGCTGCCTGCAGCCGAGGTGGGAGCCTCACAGCCCCCAGCCATGCGAAGTAAGAGCAGGGAAGGGGAGCAAAGCAAACACGCTTTGTCCAGGCTATTTATTTTGTGCTGGGGTAAGGGATTTTTTTTTTTTTGTTTGTTTCAGATATGCGATGAGCGTGTTACTCAGCCATGACTCGAGAACTTGTGAGCAATAAAGTCATCCCAAAGTCTGCCAAAAAAAATCTTCTTAGCACACCCACCTCATCACACGTTCCCACTGTAGCTACTTTAGTGCGATCTGCTGCTGAAAGGCGGCTACCTCGCGGGGAGGCTGCGGTAGCCATCTGGGAGCTTGCGGCAATGGCCCATGGATGAACCCATGCCTATCGGTGTCGCCTGCTTGGTGACTGGGACCTTTTGCCAGCGGCATCACAAAGATGGTGGGCTCCAAAATCCAAGAGAAAACAGAGCTGGAAGGGGCTGTGTAGTCTGGTGTGGGCTTCCTCCTGAAGCCTGGGTCAGATCTTGGGTTTGGCATGTTGGGTTTCACTTTTTGGGATCAAGACCTGACCTGAGGCCTCCATGAGGTGGAGAGCTGTGGATAGCTTCCCCCTCCTGCCCTGCGCCGACACAGCTCCATCAGGGCTGGCTGGATGTGGGGTGACCTGGGGCTCCAGAGCCCTGCACCAGCCACCGCTGGCGTGTCCTCCAGGCTGTGGGGAGAGGTGCGATGGAGGCATGCCCCACTGAACAGGGAGAGCACTGTTGGAAGTGCCGGAGAAAGTGCATATTGATGCCAAAATTCACTTTATTGGGGACTGACCAGTTCCCTGGGCAAGGAGGCAGAGTGCTGGGTCCCCACATACAAGACCCCTCGCCCTGGGGAGGCCGCTCTGCGTGTGGGCTGGTGCAGCCCCCGCTTGGGCGCCGGGTCCGATGCCTCCGGGACTGGGATGCTCCTGGAGCTGAGTATCGGGACTGGCTGTCGGGGGAAGCCTTGCTCAGTTGAAGGCAGGAAGGATTGAGGTAAAAAACAACCCCAGCTCAGCGGGGTGAGATGCAAGGGATGGTGTTGGAGACACCCATCAACCTGCTGGCGGGGGGGAGCCAGGGACACCAAGGAGGTGGGTCCGGGCAGAAGCCCCTCGCCTGAATTGCCGGGGTAAAAACCGCCTCCGCCAAGGCCTCCTCTCCCCACCCCTTCCCTGCGCCGGGGCTCTAAATAATTGATAACGCTGATAAATAATAGATCTTGTATTTGCTCCTTCGCTTTTTCTCTGCCGGGGCGTGTGTGCTGGCAGGCTGGCAGTGCTGCATGAGGGTTATGGGGATGGGGAGCGCGCCGAGGCGCGCGCGAGCATGCCTGTGTCGGGCCGGGGTAGAGAGCTCTGCAGCGGGGAGAGCATTCCGGGGAGATAAAGGGCTGGTTTGATGTGTGTTCATGTGGCGGGGCTGTTTTGCCTTGCATGCCTTTCTCTTTTGCTTTATTTTTTTCCTGGAGTGAAGCCTGGCGCCAGCAGTCTGGAACCAGCCTGACAAGCTTTTGAGTTATGGAAAGGGGGAGGAAGGGGGGAGGAGAGAGAGAAAGAGGGAGCGAGAGAGGCAGGGAGGAGGAGGGCGAAGGCAGAGGGAGGCAGCTGGGATGTGGATTATTAGGGGAGAACAAGAATACACACAAGAGGCTGGTGGGGTGAGGGCTGGGGGCTACCGGGGACGGTGGGGAGGGGACGGAGCCGGCTTCTAGCAAACCTTTCAAAGGGGATTTTTTTTTTTTTTTTTTTTTTTTTTTGCATGGTGGGGAGAGGGGGGAATTGAGTCATTTTGGGCATGAAACGCAAACCTCGCCGCGTCAAGGAACAAGGAAGTTTTTTAAAGCGCCAATTAAAGGGCTTGGAGAGGTCCGGGGCTTTTAAACAGCCTTGGGAAGGGGGGGTCCTGGCCGGCGTTCAGGCTGCCGTCCCATCAGGACATTCCTTTCTGCTGAACGCTGCTGCTCCCGGCCCTCTCCTCCTCCTTTTCCAAGCTGCCGTCGAATCCTTTCCAACTCCCGCATCCGAACCCGGAGAACTTTGCTCCGTTTCATCTCGCGCCGCTTGCCTCCCACCGGCCCCGGGCTGCGCTCGGCGCTTTGATCACGAGCTGCTTGCACAGAGACACCCCCCCTGGACCCCCGCGCTTCGCACGCCCAGCACCGGGAGCCAGCAGCCCCTCCAGGGGCTGGCATTGCCAAAAATTTCCCCCTCCCTTGTTGATGGAGACCCCCATCTGCCATCACCTCCCTGCTCGGGGAAGGCAGCTGCTTCAGCAAATTGGTAGTTCTGATGCTGGGGGGAGGAGGGCTCGTTGCTCGGTGATGAGGGGGTGTCCCCCCCCAAAATGGGAGAAGGTTAACGTGCCCCGTGGTGGGGTGTGAGGGGTTGGGTTGGGCAGTGTGTTTGGAAAGGTCCCGTTGGGGACCCCATGCCTGGAAAAGCCACGTGGCGCCCACGAGGGCTGCTCCTGTGCTGCTCTGGAGGGGTTTGTGGCACCGGCAGCAGCGTGGCCGGAGTCCCGAGCAAACCTACCGGAGCAGGGGTATCGCAGGCAGGGGCTGGAGTAGCTCCATGGCACGTTTTTCCCCCCCTCGATGCCCCCTTGTCGCCTCCCACAGATGCCCAGCAGCAAGAAGCAAAGGAGCAAACGCAACCTCAACCTTGCTGCTTCAGCCCATCGTGCCAGCCTTTTGGAGCAGGGAGCTCCGTGCCCAGGCTCCGGGGGGAAATCCAGAGCGCTGGCAAAGGGACCGGGATTTGGAGCCGCTTTGCGGGGGCTTTGTTTGGTTTGGTTTCAGCACAGCCTATTTAACTGCAACGATTGGCGAAGACTGGGGAGAAAGGAGCTCTTTGTTAAAGGCTGAACGGCCCCAGGTCTTTAAGTCAGCCTGTGCAGAGAGCTCTGAGAAGTTGAGATAGCCCAGGGATGGGCGGATTTTGGGATGGGCAGATTTCACGTCCCTCGTACCTCATGAGGGTTAGCGCACCCAGCTCCCAAAGAAAAGCCAAGCAGAAGCCCTGCGAAGCACCACCACCATCTGCCAAGTCTTTGTCTTCGCAGAGGAGGTGGAAGGGGGAACACCCAGTTTTCTGAAATCTCCATTACAGGTTGCCTATGAGCTGCAGCTCTTCAGAAATACTTCTTTCTCTGGGTTTCCTGGAAGCAAAATGTTGCCCTCCGCTGTTTGCAGCGTAGCTGGAACAGAGAGCTCTCTGCGTCCGAGCCTGGCCGGTGCTTCACTCCAGTGTCACACCCCTGGCGGTGGCCAGGGCCAGGTGGGTTGCAGAGGGACAACTCCTACCCAGCCCATAGGTGCTGCAAAGACCTGCAAGAGGTCTGCTGGTCCTCAGTTAGCCACCACTAATGAACTCCTCCTGCTCTCGGGGTGACCTGCTCCCACCCCATCACCTCAACGCAGGGCTGAGACGTGGTGGCTGGCCATTGGGTCGGGTTTGGACTGAGGTGGGTCCGCTGAAGACCAACCCCCTCGCACGTCGTGTTTCACAAAATAACAACACCAAGCAGCTCAGTTGTGCATCCTTGGTCCAAATTCCTCATTTTCTCCCTTTTCCTCTGTTTCTCCTTGGCAACTCTTTGCGCTCTTTCTGGTAACTATAGAGCGAGGCTGGCAAACTTGTCCCCTAGCTCCTCCCTGCTGGAGATGCAACACAGATGGATCCATAACACCAATTGATGTTTATAAACCTCCAACATCTAGATGTTTGGGGTCTTAAACTAGTAAATGGAGGGAGCAATTACTCTTTTCTGTAGAAATGGAAACTGAGGCACTGGCTACAAATTTGGCTGAAGTCAGATTTTAGGGCCAGGTAACGTGGTTGCGCTGGGAAACCTTTGGTGCATTGGCTCCCTTGGCATCTCTGGTTCTGGAGATGCTGCCAAGAGGGAGGGGACCCTTCTCCCCTTCTTCTTGCCCAGAAGGGAGCCCCGTGGCCTGTCCCCGACCCATCACCTCCCCACTTGCATGAGAGGCAGCAGGCGGAAATAAAACACAATTCGGGGCTGGCGGAGCCAGGGAAGAGCGAGATAAGTCTTGGTGGGGAGACCAGCCTCACCTTTCATATTCTAATGCCTTGCCTTTGCCTGATTTGTGAGCTCTCGGGAGTCCTGCTGGGAATTCGCTCGAACGGAGGCACACGCCGCCGTCCCTCGGTAAATTACACAGAGATATAATGAAGGAGGAGAAATCAGTTACTCTGTGACTGCGGCTCCCCAGGGGACCTTAATTCAAATATTTGTGGAGCTGAGCAAGTGGGGCGTTGGGGAGCCGCCGAGTTGGAGTGTCTCTCGACAGGTTGCTCGCAGGTGGTTGGTGACGGGGAGGCAGTGCTCTGAGCTGCAGGATCCGTCCCAAAAGGGGCTTCGGGCTCCTGACGGTGCTATGGATGTTGTTAGCCAAGAGAGGGAAGGTGAGGCCGTGGTCCAGCTGTGGCTGCCTGGAAAATGGAGGCGGACTCCCACCTGCAACTGGTGGCTGTTGGGATGGGGCAGCCTTGTGTGCTCCTTTGCCAACGGCTTTGAGCAGCGTGGGGCAATGGGGGCATCTGCCCACAGTTCACAGCCAGGCTCTGCATTGCTGCAGTGTCATCCCTTGGGGAGGGACAGGGACCTGGGAGGGGATAGCCTGGCCCTCCTGTGGTTTCCTCCAGTGAGGGAGGAGCAGGGTTTGCAAAGCCAGGCGAGCTCTCTGCAGCCCACGTGGCCGCTGTTTTCAGTAATGAATATAGAAAGGGTTAAACGCTGCGTGGCAGCAAGGAGCGGGCTAACCCCACATTGCTTAATTTAGGAATGAGACAATCGATTTACCTCCAGCTCCAGCACCAGCCCATTCCCTCCATGTGCCCTCAAGCCAGGCTTTCTGCCCTCTCTCCTCCCAGGGCATGCCAACGTCGTGGACCTGAGAAAACAAACGGGACCCAATTTGCCCAGCCAGCGAGCTGCACCAGCAAATGGGGCACAGCTGGGCGGTCACCCCCTTGCTGGCTGTGTGTACGACCCATTAGGTCTTGCTTCATCCTGCTGGCCAAGGCTGTGGCACCACCAAGGACATGGTGGCCCCTTGGCCATCCTGTGGTGTTCTCGCCTGCTTCAGCATGGAGACCTGGGGCTCAGGGTGCTCAGTGCCCAAGGAGAGGTGGTGGGGTGGGGGCTGAGGGCAGCTGTGTTCACCCAATGCCATTCTGCACAGCCATGCTCTTCTCCTGCAGGTCCTACGCCATCGCCCCGGCACTCGGAAGTGATGCCATTGGCAGGAGCCGTGCACGCAACCGTGAGCACACGCAGACGCGCTCCCCTCCCGCACCCGCTCCTTGCACGCCCGCTCGCACGTGTGCCCGCTCTCCCGCTCCCCAACGGGCTGCTCTGCTCATGTGCCGGCATCGCGCCCCGAGTGCGCGGCGCTCACATATGCCCACACACATGCTCGCTCCAAGCCGGAGCGCCGCTCGGCATCCCTAAGTTTTGTCTCCGGATGCCGGGGCTGCCGTGCGTGGCGGGAGGCAATCCTGCACCCACCCACCCGCTCACCCACCCACCCGCTCACCCAACCCGCACCCTGAGCCGTGCCGCTTGCCACCAGCAAGCGCGGTCGCCCTCCCCGCGCTGCAGCCCCTTGCACGCTCGGCGCCTTCGGGCTGCGTAGGGATCTGCAGCACACCAACTGTTGGGAAGGAAAAAAAAAAAACAAACCCACAGATTCAGCCGAGAGAGGTGGAAGTGGGGGGGGAGAGAGAGAAAGAGAGAATGACAGACTGCAATCCCCCTTGAGTGCCTAGCCTCATGAATATTAATAAGGTGGTAATTAAAATGCAGGGACACAGCAGGACGGATGCAGGCGCTGCCTTCGGAGCGCTGGGAACGGGGGGAGTGCGTCTTTCCAGGCAGGTTTTGATTCCGTTCTCTGATGAAAAGAAGAAAACGGAGCCTTCAACTTTAATCAGTTTAGAGTTTTTTTGACACGACATATCTTTAATTGCTGATATTTCTGCTCTTCTCAAACCCGGCTCCACCGACTCCAGTCTAAGCGGAGATAACGAACCACGCTGAAGTGCCGTGGATTCGTGCCGTTATTTACGCCTCGACTTGTTTGCTACTTTCCTGGGGTTTCACCTCTTTGCCTGGGGTCGGAGGGCACGGCCCTGCTGCCGATTGCCTCTGCGGTGAGGGGTGGGGGCTGGAAACGCAGCCCGGCATCTCTTTGTCTAACCCCCCCCTCCCCACCCAACCTCCTCCATGCCAGTCTTAGGGACCTGCCTTTTTTGGGTGCTAAATCCTTCTTCTTGACCATGGCTGTATGGTCAACTTGGAGTTGGACATGATGCCATCTGGCCTGGGTGGTGGGGAAGGGAGGCTGGGGTCCTCAGTAGCGGCAAGCAGAAGATTGCGTTGTGTTGGGTTGTGTTGAATTGGGTCAGGTTGGGCTGGGTTGGGTTGGAGAGCAGGTCTCTTGAGAAGAGAGACTCTGTTTCCCCTCCCCAAAGGAGGTTCCTCCAGTGTAAGAGTAGAGGTGGCTGTTGGGTTGCTGAATTATTATTAGGGAGGCTCAAGTCTTCTCCAGTAGCCGGGGTTCCGAGGTTGGGTGAGGGTCCTGTGAAGGATGCACAGGGCAGGCTGGGAGGTCTGTGAGCAAGGTCAGCCAAAGTGTTCATCCTTCTTGGAGAAGGCAGTTACTCCAGAAGGTCTGGCCCATTGATGGGAGTACCATGTTGCTGGGAAAATGAACAGAGCATGTTGGTTGGTGCCCAAAGGGAATGCTTGGGTGTGGGAATTGGACCATGTCAACCCAGAACAGGGATTTAGGTGGTGGTTTCTGGCAAAATCATAAAGAAAAAAAAAAAAAGAAAAAGAAAAGAACCCCCAAAATATCCCATACCAGTGGAAATAGTTGTTTTGGGTAAAGCCTGAATATTTTGTTTGGCCTGAAAGTTTTGGGGTTTTATGTTTGGGGGTTGCCTAATTTTAACTAGATCTCTTCTTTTACATTGAGATCATTTTTTGAACTGGAAAAAAATAGGTTTGTTGGCATGAAAAATTCAAAAAGATTCTTTTAGAAAATGCCCAAATACAACAATTCATCATGTAAGCAATGGAAGAAGATGGTTTGACATCTCCAAAGCCTTCTCCCCTGCCCAACAATGCACGTATTTCTTTACTTCTTTTTTTTTTTTAATTCCAAACAATTTTTCAACTTCACCCTGAGTTTCAGGATGATTCAGCCTTTTTGAATCGTCTAATTTTTGGTAAATCTACTATTCCTCAGAAACCAAGCAAACAAAATCCTCCTCAGCTCTTAGAAAGATGAGGAAGACCAAGTGGTGGAGGACAGCGCAAGTCCCCTTACAGCCCCACAGCTGGTGCCTCCATGCCAGGGATGGAAATGGCCATGGAAAGATACCCTGTGTTTTCTGGGCAGTGGAGGCACTCCTGGATCACGGATGGAGGATAAAGGGTTTGCCCCACCTTGGAGATATTGCCCAGAGAGTGACTGTGATGTTTGAGGGAGATGCTGTGATGGGAGATCCTGCATCCTCCTGGGTCCAGAGATATGTCCCAGGAGGGTCTCCTGGCCTTCAGGATAAACTGCACGCCTGCACTCCCATTTCTCCCTCCGAAGCTTTGGTACTTTCTCTCCCCTGGGAATGTGTCCTTGTGCTTTGCTGACCTGCCTGCATGGACAGATGGAAAAACAGGGCTGCAGCATCTTGGAACCCTTGAGATTTTCTTGCCCACTGGGCCAGGGTCGGAGCTGTTTGCGTAACGGGGTCTTTTCCATCAGGCATCTTCCTGTAGGGATGTGGGATGCCCTTATCTACTGGGGGTGCAGCAGGTTGGGTGTCCTGGGCTCTGCCCCACAGCAGGCTGACATCTCCCTGTTGTCCTACCCAATGGCAAGAAAGCAGCAGTTCCAGCTTTGGGCTTTACTGGATTCAACTGCTGGATCCATCTCCTTGTTGCTCTGTTTTTCCGTTTCTGAGGCAAATAATTCTCCATGTGGAGGGATGGCTGGTGAGCCCGGGTGCAGATAGGGCTTGGGAATTGAGCTGGACTCCTGGGGTGGAAGGGCACTAACCCAACTAAAGCCCTTTGCTGAGCACTGGCTTTTCATGGCATTTGTGTGCGCCATCGCCCTTCAAAGGAGAGGGGGGGTGACACGTCCCACCCCCTCCCTAGGGACATACCCCTTCTGCAGAGCTGCCCCATGCCCTGCGGCAGCACAGGGTGGCCCCAGGAACCACAGGACTTCGACTGGACCCTGACCCCTTGCTGGAGGGAGTAAAATGGGTCCCCTTGCTCGACGGATCGGCACAATGCCGACTCCTCCACAGTCACACCTGGGTGAGCTGAAACCGTGGTTGATTTGGGGTGAACTGCCACAAAGCCAGAGAGTCTGTCCAGTCTTGCCCATTGGGGTCTTTGGGTTTTAGCAGTTTTAATGCATTTTGGGTTGTCCAGGGGAGTTCTTTGTTTACCCCTTCTTGCCTTTTGCTAGACTGGATACCATGGCTTGTGCCTGGGGTTGGATCTCTCCTCCCAAGCAGGTAATTTTGCAGGAGTGGCTGCTGAGTTGGCTTTCCTTGGCCATGCTGGAGCTATGAAAGGTGGGGATGTGCTGGAGTCCCCATGAGGGACCACGGCATGCAGAGGGAACCGGCAGGTGAGAGACAAGGGGATGGGAGCTGCAGTGAAGACAGGACCCACGTGGAAGGGGCCACCTTGGGACCAGCCGGTCTCAGCCAGGGGAAAAAAAAAAGCAAAGCTGCTTTGGGTGTTTAGTGGGGAAAAAATAATTTCTCCTGGTTTTCTTCTTCTCCTTCAGCCTCTCCTTTATGCTTTCCTGCAGTGCTACAACAGCTGGTTTGAGGCAGGATAAGGACAAGGTCGAGCCAGTGTCTGAGCCCCTCTTCACCCCAAACCTCCCACCGCTGCTATCAAGTCCATGCTGAAGAAACCTCGGAAAATAACAGGTTTGCCATGCAGATGGGGTGACGGGGCTGGGGCCCTGCAGTGGCAGGGACAACCTTGGGTGGTGGGGACAGCTCCAGGTGGAGGGGACAGCCCTGGGTGACAGCCTTGGGAAGAGCAGGAATGCAAAACCCTACGGTGGACAGAGGGAGAAGGCGTCACTGTGCAGTTACCAGAAAATTTAAGTGGTGAAACACAAACGAGACCTGGTGACTTGTGTGGGGAGCAAAGGCTGGGCTGGGGCTTGGCCGTGAGGAGCGCGGGAGGGAGGGTACAGGATGGGCCCCAGGTACCGCTTCCTGGTGACACCCCTCCAGCGGTCCCCGTCACCCCCGAGTCACATCCTGCTTGTGCTGGCTCATGTCTCATCCTGCTGCCTGCAGTTTCTCAATCCCTTTTGCTCCTGCCAGCGTTTCCTGGCTGCCGAGGTTGCTGCGGGGCCCACGGGGCCTGGGGGGAGCTCCCAAGGCACCGGGGAATTTAGGATGGGGGGCAAACTGGAGTGTCCTTGCTCGCCTAGGCACGGTCAGAGCCTGACCCTCCTCCAGCTCCTGCCATCACTTGCTTCGTCCCCTGACCGTCGGCTGTGGGGGGCCACAGGGCTCTGGTTGTGCATCTGCCGGTGCACAGCGAGGGCTCGCAGGTCCCCCTTGCATCCATCCTGCTGCCTCGAGCCCCGGCAGCCAGGGCAGAACAACAAGGTGGGAGTGAGCTGGATGCTTATTCCCTTTCTCTCTTATGCCCTGAGTCCCTGCACCGAGCGATGCCTCTGCAGGGACGCTGGCGAGAGCTGGGGCTGCAGAAAGCTGCTCCTGCGGGGCTGTGTCAGAGAGGAGCCCAGCCTGACTCTGCAGTCCCAGGCTGAGCCGCGCTCAGGTCCTGCAGAGAAAACAAACACTGAGCTCCGTCCTACCCTATTTTACAGCAGAACTGCCATTTAAGGGAGGATTTGGAGAGGAGACATCTTCCTCTTTGCGATTCCTTCTTGCTGGCGCAGCTCCCTATCCCTGGCGTATGCTAGACCCCTCTCTACAGAGCATCCCAGCAGCTAAAGGGTCATCCTCTGGCTGCAGCTTTCCTGCGCTCTCTCTGTCCCTGCTTTGTGCCTGGTGCCCTTTCCTCCTCCCCAGCCCCATCTCCGGAGGGACTGTGCTTACAGCTCGCCCGGCAGCAGGCTCCGGGAAAGGTAGCGTCCTCCTCCGGGACGGTTTGTGCCCTGGCACTGGAGCAGCTGGGCTGAGCCAGCCAGCGCAGGGGTTTAGCGGCGGCCGAGCCGGTGCCTCTTGGCTCAGCTCAGCGCTGGGGTGCTGGGCTTTGGATTTCTGGCCTTGAAGTCCTGCAATGGCCAGGAGAATTCAAGGGGATCTTTGACGGAGCAGGGAGACGCTGCAATACACCAGCGAGCTGGAGCCTTGGCGGGAGGGGGTGGGGTGGTGTCAGCTCTTGTCTCTGCCACAGACTCTCTGGGATAACCTTGGTCAAGGCTTTGTGCTTTGCTTGTCCTGGTGAAAAGCAGTGCCGTGGCTCCTGCTTCTTCTGTGCTGCTAAATCTGCTTGTGCTCAGAGCCCGGCCGGCAAGGGGGGAGAGTGGAGGGGGGTCTGCACAAACACCGGCTTTTTTAGCACTGGGGTTTAGCCTCGGGGGAGCTTTCTCCCCGCGTGGTTTTTACCCAGGCGTGACGTTGCCTTTGCTCACCGCTTCCTACCCACTGTGTTGAAGGAACGGCTGAGACCCTGCACTCGGCAAAGGGCTGCCAGCTCCTGCCAGAGCTGCACTGCAGTGGGGCTGAGCCGTGGCTCCCCGTGGCCCCCACAGACCTCGGGGCCGTGAGGCTGGAGCTGCTGGTTCCACTGCGACCCCCGAGCAGCGGTGTGTAGGACCCCGACTCCCACCCTGCCTGGCGCTGAGGCCTGTGGCGAGTTGCAGGCTCGGGGTGTGGGTGCCCAGGGAGCATCTGTGGCTGGATGAGGAGCTCCCATGCGCCGAACCACGGGGACCACGGCACCTGGGGTGCTGCATTTCACCTTGCCTGGCCTTTGGGAAGGCAGAACACCTCCGAGGGACTCCATAAGGGTTACTGCACCCGCGTGGGGCTCGGGGCTGGGACCACCGCTCGCCGTGGGGTGCTGGCACCGTGCACCCCTCCTCCTCCATCACCCTCCAGCCAGCACCCAGGGGAGAACGGCCGGGCAGGGACCCAGCCCAGGGGTCCCGGGGGAGGGAGGAAGGGTCGCTCCTCTCCGGGGGAGGTCCGGGCTCTCCTCTCCATTCCCTCCAGGCCAGGCAATGGTTAAATTCCTTTCCAGCTGAGCTGGCAAGCAGAGCCCAAGCATATTAGTCAGATCCCTGTAGGGGGTGGGGAGGAGGAAGGAGAGAGCAGCGAGGAGGGGCCGGAGCGGAGCCGGGAGCTGAGCTATTCTCCGGGGCGCGAGTGCAGGGAGGCAGGCGCAGCAGGAGTTGCTGCTTCCCAGAAACTTGATTATTTTTAACCCAGGAAGAAGAAAGGAAGGAAGGGGGGGGGGCAAAAAAAAAAGGAGGAGGGGGTAAATCTGGAGGAACTGGAAAACAGGCAGTTGGCACTTGCGGACGGCTTTGCAGAGGGGAGGGAAGGCGAGCGAGGGGGGCGCGGCGTGGCGCAGGGCTGCCCCGTCTGCCCCCCCCCGGCAAGGACAGGACACCGAGCGGTGCCAGCCCTGGCTGGAGGTGCCCCCGCCATGGCAGGAGGGCCCGGGCCTCGCCGTGCCTTGGCCACCTCGGCCGCCTCCGGCCTCTCCCGGCACATGTCGGTGCCCCCCGGGGGAGCAGGATGCGGCCCGTTTCCCTCCCACCCAGCCGCTCGCACACAAAGAGGGCACGTACGCCGGCGGTTGTGGCTTCCCGGATCCCTCCTCTGCCCCCCTGCTTGGAACTGTGGCTGTTCCAGAGAGCTGGGGTGAAGCAGGGGGCTCCCGGGGGGGGGGCGGGGAGGGGGCTGACGGCGGGCACACGCTGATGACTTCGGGGGCTGATGGTGGGAAGCCACGTCGCTGCAGGGCTGGGTCTCACACAGGCACCGTGGGGAGCTGGGGCTCCCCAAATTGCTCTGGAAATTGCCTGACTGCTTGAGGGAGGGTGACAGGAGAAAAGGTAGAAGGCAAGGGCTTCCTTCTTCCGTTGCCTCTCCACGCTTCAGTGGGAGTCCGGCATCAGAGACTGTAGAGAGGCCTTGGTGGCAAGTCCCACTTAATTGCATCGCTGTGTTTGGTCTGTGGTACAAAGCCCTGGGGCGGTAGTTTGGAAGTCCGGCAGCTGACAGATCTTTGGGAAAACACTTCCCCAAGCCCAGGTGCAGCGTCCTCCTGGTCCAACCCTGGGTCAGGGCAGGCTGGCCAAAAGTTCCCAGTGAAGGTCAAACGCTTTCTGGCCCAAGCTTATGAGATGAAGACCTACCACTGCTCATATCAAGTATTTATTTCATGCAGCACACACACTTGTTGGAAGCTCGGTGTCCTCCGCGGCTGGAGTGTTACAAGCCCTGGGTGCAGGGCTTTGCTGGAGCTGGAGACCCCATCCCCGAGATGCAGAAGCAATGCCGGCTGTGACAGCACGTGAGGGAGCTTGGCACTGCAGTGTTGGGACCGAGGGCACCACTGCAATCGGATGGTGATGGGAGATGTGAGCCGGCTTTCCTCTTCTGACTCTTGCCCAGGGAACCCTGTGCTGGGAAACGGCATCATCTCCATGGCACACCGTGGCCAGCCAAGGTAAACCACGGGGATGAGTCCCTGGGCAGGTTTTGCCATCCTGGTCCTTCGTAGGACTTCTACTGTCATCTCCTCCGGTCGGCTGCAGGAGCCAGATCTTGAGTGGGTCTGATTTTATCCACACAGCAACATCAGTGCCATGCATCCAAGGGAGAAGTCGTCCTTGATTTGGCAGACATGACCAGACCTGGACAGAAAATGGATTTTGTTCCATAAAGGCAGAGAGGGGACACGGACAAACAGCTCAGCTGAGGTACTGTTGGGTTGGGCACCTCTCAAACTGCATCCCGTGCTGGCAGAGTGTGATGACTGTTTGGGTTTTCTACAAAAACCCTTTTGACAGAGGTGCCCCTGCTATGAGGGGTCCAAGTGGCGCTTGCCAAGGGCATTTGCCATGTTTTAGACCCTAGGGCAATGTCACCCCATCCCAGATGAACAAGCTGGAGCTGGGGACCTTCCCCGTTACCAGCCCGGATCGCTAGTGAGGAAAACATGTCCAACCCACTGCGTATTCCCTCGCGCCTCCTTTCCAAGCATTAAAAGTGCTAATTAAACCTGAGCTGCACTCCGGCATCTGGAGGGATTGGCCGCCTTTCCCAGCAGACCGACTGTGGGTCTCTGCGGGGATGGTCCCTAGTGCCATCCAGCCACAGAGAAGGTCTCTTGTCCGTGCTGCTCTTTGCACCCAAATTTTGAAGATGGGTGGCACAGCCCTGGAGCTGGGGATGCTCCCAAAAGGGCTCGTTTGCAGGGCACCCTACGGACAGCGGGTGGGATCATCGCCACCCCCAAAACCACAGGCATGGTGGAGACAGGGCACACAAGTTCTCCTCCTGACCTCTCGCCCTCCAAGGTATTTGGAGCTGGCTCTCACCAGAGAGCCGGGGTGGGCACAGGGCGGGTGTTTCCAGCGGATGGCAGGAATTCCTGACTCTTGGCCAGTTCTGGGTGTTAATTCCCTCCTGGGAGGCTCGGCTGCATCCCAGACCTCCAAAGGCGCAAAATCCCCTCGAGGGCAAAGGGCCCAAGCGGGGAAAGGGTAATTCCTCCAATGGCGGTGGGGAGACGGGGTGGAGGAGAGGAAGGATGACTTTTTTCCCTATGATTTTGCACGAATGACCTCCCATCGTTTCCTTGAAACCCAAGGGAGCTGAAGAGCCTTCCCTGCAGGAGCCGTGTGTGTCAGGGTCCCCAGGCAGGGGGAAGGTGCCCAGCTCTAAGGTTTGTGTCCCCGTCCCCGCTGCTCGGAGGAGGCGTGCGCATCCCCCGGGCTCCATCTGACCGTGGAGCAGCTCCGTGGGCTCTCACAGCCAAATGCTGCCCGCTGGGGATGCTGCCCCTCCGCTGGGCCACCTCTGACCTCCCCAGGGGCCCTTTATCCCCCAGTCCTGCACCCCTCGCCCTGAGCCCCATAACCTGGGCTTGCAGGGAGAGCTGAGCCCAGCAGCTGCACCCCAAAACCAGCCAAAGACCCCGATGCCGGGCCGGGAACCGCTCGCACCCTGCAGCCACCTCGCTCCGCAGCAAAGTCTTTGCTCCCCCCGCTGCGAGGGCGCCTGGGGCTGGGGCTCGCCGGGAGCTCGGGGTGATGGAGGGCCCTCCGAAGAGCCCCTTGTGCTGGAGGGAGACCAGCTCTCTGCCGGCAGGGTATTTTTTTTTTTTTTTCTTCCTTGCTCTTTGTTAAGCTCCCTTTCAGCTGAAATGGCAATGCCTGGGTGTTCTGAGCTGACAATAATTGCTGCAGTCTAGACACTGTCTGGTATGAGGCACGGGGAATCAAAGAGGCCCCTTCTCTCACTGCGACTTTCACACATGCTCCCTCGCTCCGGCTCCTTCCTTCTCCCTCTCCCATGTTCCCTTGGTCTTTGCCTTCTTTTTTTTTTTTTTTTTCTTTTTTTTTTTTCCCTTGCTCCCCTCTATCTGCCTCTCGCCGAGATGGAGGAGAAGCGTCAGCATCTTCCCCCCCACGCTCTCCCTCTCTGCCGTCTGTTCCTCTCTCCCGCTCCCCCTCTCCCTCGCTTGCTCCTTCTCTCATCTGTCTCCTCTCTCCTTCCTCCACTCTTACCTTTATGCTATTCCCTTCCTCCCAAAGTTAGCAGAGAAGCAGGAGGGGGGGGCTGGCAGTGCTGGGGATTTAACTCCTTCCTCACCCTCCCGCAGGCTCTCCTCCCCATCCCAGCCCCTGGCCGGGGGTCCGGGCTGCTTTGGGGCGCTGGGCTCCTCTCTGCTGCCCGAGCCTGGGGCCGTGGGTCCTGCAAGAGGTTAAGGAGGCATCTGTTGGGGTTGCTCTGGGTCGGATGTAGCCTGTTTGGGGTGAAGGGGGCTGATGCACCCACCCTTCCCAGCACCAGGAGCCGAGGGGACGTGGCCTCCGCTCTCCCCTTGCCTTCCCCACACCACACCACGGATGTCTCCCGGCCGTGAGGGAACCCATCTTTGGGGACTTAGGTTGCTCCTTCCAGCGCTGTAGCAAACCAAAAGGAGATGTTTTTTCTAGCCACCCACCCACCCCAGACCTCAGCAGAGCTTGCCGTGCTCCTGCTTGGCTTGCAGCAACACCCAGGCGCTGCCCCATGCCCGCTGCGGGCTCCGGACAGGCCATGTCCTGCCGGCATTTTGATGGGATGCCATGCAGCCAGTTCCAGTCATGCTCAGGAATTCGGCTTTTTCCGCTATGATGCTATTAGCAGATCATTTCTAGCTCAACCCTGGACTTCTATTAACCTTCAATCCCTGCACGAAAGACCCTTTTTCTGTAAAGCCCAACAAAGAATGCCAAGTTTTGGTTAATGTGAGAACTCACCACGGAGGACAGACTATAAATGCTTTTAAAATTGGAGAAACTGAGGCAAGAGGCAGTAAGTCCATTGGGTCAGCCTGCTGAGACCAAAGCTGCTGCGGGGCCACGCGATTCCCCTTTGTGGGACCCAAATTTGGGGCCAGGCATTTGCAAGCCGGCTGAGCCACTCACTTGCCCATCCTTGGGCACAAGTGAGCAGCTCTCCCTGCGACCTCCAGCATCTCGGTGGCGGCCGTGCTGCTTGCTTACCATGGAAAAGTCGCATTAGGAAAGTATGCGATGTATTTTTAACTGTCTGTAATGCAATTTAGCAGCTGGAAAGGAGGAAGAAAGCCAATCCCATGCAATCAGCCAGATCTCTGCTGTCCACAAGCAAGGGCTCGGTGGACTAGAGGTTTTTTGGTACGGTTGGGGGCCTTGTTTGGGAAAAGGGCAGGGAATAACCTCATCCTCGAGACAGATTCTGGCTCAAGGAAGGCGGCGAGTGCAGGACAGAGGCCAGAGGACCCAGCAGCTCCTGGCGTGACGCACTTGTCCCCAAAAACTACTGTGCTGCCCGCATCTGTAGATGCTGAGTGCTTATGGCCGGATCTGATTCCCCAGGGAGCTGGGTGTCTTGGCCGTGCTTTGGCGTTGGGATTCTTTGCGTGCTCTGGCAGCAGGGCTTGCAGCGGAGGTTTCTGGGAGCCAGGCTCTTCAAAACATCTGCTCTGCACTGGAGGCACTTAACACGGGGCACGTTTGCCCCTGCCGTCCCCAGCCGCAGGTTCCTGTGACGCCCCCGGGGCTGGATTTTGTGGGGAGGTGGGTGCTGCTGGGCTGTACCACTCCCCTTCTCCTCCGGCATGGGGGTGGGTTCCCCATACGCCGCCCTCCCGGACAGCCCCCCAGCACCTTCCACTGTGTGCAGGGAGGGAGCTCAGTGGGGCTGCGGTGGGATGCAGGGTCTGGTACGTCACCTCCTGCCTTCCCTGCCTGCATCCCAGGGCAGCGTCTGCCGCCCGTATGCCGAGATCCTGTCGGCGAGGGGTAGAAACGGCTGCTATTTGTCTTCCTCTCTGTGCCATCCAGGTAGAAGTGCTGCTCCACCGCCAGCAACGAGTCTTTAACAGGGCTGAACACTGACGAGGACCCTCTGCGTCGTGGGGGCTCTTTGGGCAACAGTAGTAGGGCTCACCTGGGGTGTTTGGGTTGGTTTGCTGCCTCCAAGCAACTGGATGCTTAGGGGGGGCAGTTTGCTGTCATCGCTGGTGTTAACTCCCCCGTGCTTCCCCTTGGAGGACTTCTTCCCCCCCACCATGGTCCCCAAGACTTAGAGGAAGAGAGCGAGACTGTCTCCAGGGGACCCCCCCCCATGGCGAGGCTCAGGCCCGGAGCTGATTTTCCCCGCAGCAGCTTGGGGGCTGGAAGCCGCCGGCAGCTGGTTCGTATATTTGGAGCTTTGCACACACGCCGTAAAAACGAGCCATGGGACAGCCCGGCGGGGAGGGGGCTCAGCGGCGGGGGGCTCCGGCGAGCCCTCAGGAGATGTAGGAGCCACCGATGCTCAGAGCTGCTGCCGTTTGCACAGGTTTTGGGGGGGATGATGCAAAGTCGGATGGCATCTCCCCGGGCTGGGGGGGTGGTGGCAGAGCATCGCTGGGATTAGAAAGGGCTGACGGTGAGAGACCAAGCGGAAACGCAAGCACGGGGAAGGGAAACAACTTGCTGAAGGTCATCCCCGGGCCAGCAGCAGAACCAGGAATAAAATCCAGGTGTGCCGAGCCGGTCCTTGGGTTGTATTCACACACGTGGGTGCTTTAACACTGCTGTGGCCAAGCAGGGGCCATTAACAGTAGAAAGGGTTTCCCAAAGCCACGGGTGTTCTCCGGAGCCACGCTGCAGGTTGTGGGGCTGGTCTGTGTCTTGGAGAAGAAGAAAATTGGAGATTTGGGGTCCTCTTTTCCCTCGGAGCATCCGCCGAGCCCTGCTGGGTGGATGGTGAATGCTGTTGGATGCTGGCTGATAAGGCCAAGTGGTTAAAAACACTGCCTTTATTTGGAAGCTTATCTCCAAATCCTAATGAAAACAGACACAGAGGGAAGCCGGGAATAGCGGAGGGGGAGGAATGGCACCCCAGCGTGGTGGGGACCGGGGCTGGGTGATGCTGAGCAGGGGGACATGGTGGGGTTGGGAGTCTGGCTGGCTCCAGAATGGGGTGGGGTGTGTGAGATTTAAAAGCTTTGGGGCAAAACCAAGGAACTGGGGCAAGAACGTTGGGTCCCGCGCCCGGGGAGGGAGAGTCTGTGGGAGCAGCTATGGTCCCCCTCCAAGCACCCAGAATCTGGGAATCCTCCCTAGTTGTTTTTTTTTTTTTTTTAATTAGGGGCTCAATGAGGAAGAAAAACCTTGAAACCAAGGAAACGAGGGAGACAAAAAGGAAAATGTCGGCTCCTGCAAGGCAGAGCGAGCTGGCTCCAGCACCCCAGGGTGAGGGTGGGTGCTGCCCTGACCTCCCCGCTGCGGCTGGGGGCAAAAAGGTGACCAGGTTGAGACACAATAAAAAAGGAGAAGGTGAAAGGAAGGGTCTTGTGCAGGGAGAGATGATGGGCTTCACCCTGGAGGACACTGAGCCACTCAAAAGGAGACTGTTTTGGTGCAAGAAGGATGATGGAAGAGGTGAGCAGAGGTTTTTAGGGGATGCTGTGGGGCAGAGAGCTGCTATGGTGGGCTCAGCGATCCCAGCAGAAGCTGGACTTTCCAAGACACCAAAATAATATTCCCAGACCAAAAGTTATGGGATAGCAGGGCTGGGAAAGCTGGGGACGAGACGTGTGTGCGTGTGCGTGGATGCAGTTGTGGCTGTGCCAAGCCCCATAAATCACAGCGGTGCGGATTGAAGCGCCATCGAAGGAAATTCTTCCTTACCAGATTTGGAGATTTCCTCTCAACCACCTCAATTTTCCCCACCAAGCGGCAGAGACGCGGGATCCTGGTTACGGCAAGTGCAGAGCCCTTACCGGGGCGCCCGGCCCCGCGAAGGAGGGGGTTCGCTGCCCCACGGCACGCGCTGATGGCAGTGCACGGGCAGAGCCCTGTTTCTCCCCACGCTGGGGCTGATCCGGAGCAGTGCTATGGGTCTGGGGGTGCGCACCCCCCCGTCGCCCCATCCCTCGCTCTCGTTCCCCCCCCATGCACGGCCATCCGGGCCCAGGTCTGCCGTGCTGGGGCGGGGGGAGTAACTTGATATTTTCCTGCACGTCCCCCCAGAGGGTTTTTTCCATTACACAGGCGGAGCGGAGCTGCCTGCTCGCCCGCTCGCCCGTCTCCCCCGCCTGCAACCTCTGGCACCGCTTTTCCAGCGGCACATTGTGCAAATGTAACCTTTCAGCGAGCCACTCCTACGGCAGGAAGCCGGGGGGCTCCGCTCCTGCCAGGAACGCAGCCGGCGCGGAGCTGGAAGGCAGCCCGTTAATCAGAGCCGGCTGACAGCGAAGCACACATCCTGGGCAACAGATTTCTGCTCCCGCTCCCTCGCTCGCTCAGCCTCGCCTTCCCGCTCCCGCTCGCTTCGGCTCGGCTGCGCGCTCTTGCCCTGCCATCCCACCTGCCTGCCTCCCCATCCTCCTCCTCCGCCTCCTCCTCCTCCTCCTCCTCCTTCCCAGGTGTTGGCTTTCCCTCGCCGTGCCGAGAGCTGCCCACAGCGTTTGGCGTGAGGCTGGTTGGGGTCCCGGCACCCCCAGTGTCCCTCTCAAGGAGGGGACCGGCTGCAGGGAGCAATGGCAGCGCTGCGACCATGCCAAGTGCACGCCGCAGCATCCTGCCCGTTGGCAGCCGGCAGCGCCGTGCTCAAGGATGCTGTGCTGGCGGATGGGACCCGTGCGTGGCTACAGTGGGGGCTGACGGCTCACAGCGGTCCCCGGGACCTTGTGTGGTGTCCCCCAGCAGTGTCACCCAGCCCGGGGCTCCCCGTGACGCCGCAGTCTGGGCTGCGTCCCCCGACGCCGGACCGCAGTAATTCTCTCTTTGACCATGACAGCAGCGCCTCGGGGCAGCACTGTGCCCACCCCCTGCCTGCTGCAAACACCCAACGGGAGCTTTTCTCTCCCGCGTGGGTAGCAAACACGTCGGAGGGTCTGCCCTCCGCTCGCACACGGCTTTGTCCGGGCACACCAGCGCGTCCCTTCCAACCCAAACTAGACGGTGATGCTACAACCCGCACCGACGGCCGCTGCCCCTCGGGGAGGGTTTAGCCCTGGCTCGTCCCCATGGGGCCGCAGCAGCTCGCGGCCGCGCGCCAAGGCCCTGCGCTGTGTCTGGGGTGTGCGGGTCCTGCCGGTCTCCCCCGTGGAGGGGGGCTGCAACCCGGCGGGGAGGAGGATGCGGTGGCCGCGGTGGCCACGGCGATGGCCAGTGGTGCCGGCCAGGGTGGTGCTCCCCAGGTGCCAAATGCATCCTCATGCCCAGGTAGAGTCCAGCGAGGAGGAAAAGATGGGTGAGGAAACGCCATCATCACCTTTCCTGGTGCAGGGGGCTCCTTTCGGTGCTGGGGGAGTGCAAGGCAGCGCCGGTGTCAGGCTCCTCCAGGCCCTCACCTGGGGCTCGCGGGAGCAAAAGGCCCCCCCCCCAAAAGGTGACATCCAGCTCGGTTCCTCCCCAGCTCCTCCCACCTGTGCAAGACCAAGTGCTGAGGCTTTTTGTCCTCCAGCAAAGTCCCCTGGGAGGCACCAGGGGCCCCTCCAGCCAGGGACTGCCACATGGTGCCGTGACTTTGGGGAGTAGGATTTATCCCCCTCCTAATTGCAAGTGCATAAAACCCCACCGTCGAAGCCACGTGGGCTTTCTGGGCTCGCAGGCGTGGATGAGCGGGGATGCGGGGGCACTTTTATCCGCTCCTGAGATGGGTTTGCTTTGCCGAGGACGAGAGCGTTGATTTTTGGAGCTGCCAAGGGCTGGTCTGTGGGTGCCGGGGCTCTCCCAGCCGCCCTTGGGACTCACCCCCAGCCCGGCTGTGGGGCCGGCACCGCACACCTCGGCATTTATTTTTCGTGTCTGGTTTCTTCCCCGTTTCGAAGCACTAAAGTGCTGCATTGTAGCATCTGTTTTTGTGGTATTTCCAGCCCAGCTGGAAGCAGGAGGCGCTCAAAATTCAGAGATGGAAGAAAACAAATGGAGCTGGTGAGATTTCATCTTCCTGCCAAACTTACCAAACCCGGGATGCCGGCAGAGCCCTGCTGCGGGCACAGCATCCCAGCGCCTCACCTCTTCCACCCTCTTCCCGCTTTCTGCTCCTTCGGCTCATCCCAAACCATCCTCTCGTTCCCAAAGCACTTTGCGGATGCTGCACAAAGCCTGACCCTGCTGTTGGAGCTGGGGCCGGGCAGATAATACAGTCGCTGAATTTATTTCACCTTTTCCTCTGGTTGCGAATTGTCCGGGAGCAGATGGCGATTTTCTCAAGTGTATCCGTTATTCGAAGTCACTCACTGAGACAGCGATGGCTCAAACAAATCCCAGGCCCCCTGCAAAGCCATCATTTGGTCTTTCCATCTGCCCAGCCGCCGCCGTCGGCGTGGGCTCGGCTTCCGCCAGCGTGCCGGAGGGAAGTGGGGAGGCAGGAGAGCCGGTGGATGGGGTCAGCCCCATCGCCTGCGCCTTTCTCCCGCTTCATCTCTGCAGAATCCAAAGCTCCTGAGGCTGTCAGGAGCGGTTAGGATCCCCATCCCAGCTTTACTGGGGTTTGGGGCCGTGCACGGTGCCTTCCTGTGCCAGCGATGGGTTGAGGCTAACTCACTGGGAGAGTGCCCAGTTGCAAACTGGGAAGCTGCTTCTTGCAAGAAGGCGACAGTGGCTGTTTCTGCTGCACCCCCCCCTGCCTGGCCCGGGGGGGAAATGGGTGTTTTTAGGGTGGTGAAACGCTGAAACCGCCCCAGGAGACCTCGTGTGCGCAGCGGTCCCTGGGGCACAGGCTGGTGTCACTGCCGGGGCTGGAGGCAGCGGGGGTTTGTCCGTGCAGGGATGTGCCCGGCTTTGGGTGATGGATGTGACAAGGGGACCTGCAAAAGGAGCCCAGGGATGACCGCAGGCGGCCAGAGCCCTCCCTGTGTTGGTGGCCCCTCGCCGGGGGAGCCTGGTCAGGTCTGGGAGGCTTTGCCCAGCCGGCTTCTGCCACACTCCTCTGGTGGCCCCGAGGGGACCTACGCACCCACGGCTCTGCTCCGGGTGCTGGCAGATTGGGACGGGCTCGGGAGCTGGTTTTGATCCAGCCCCAGGATAACATGCCCCCCTGTCCCCGCCCCCCCCAAAAAACAGTGTAATTGTGAAAATGGAGAGAAATGGGGAGAAACGCATGAATTCCCAAGCTCGCCCTGATCCCGGCAGCCTGTGCCCCTGGAGCCGGGGCATCCTCGACTTCCCCACCCGGAGAGGGGCTGAGCTGGGGAAACGCTCCCCCGAGATCTGCCCCCTCCTCCTGGATGGACTGGCCTTTTTTTCCTTCCCATCTTCTCTCCTTTTCCCTCCCCAGTGGAGACCCACCGGGAAGGGGCCAGGCTGACTGGAGGGGACCCAGTGCCCTCTCTCAGGGGACATGTGGGGACCCCGCTGTAAGCGGAGCCATGCGGGGGGCTCTGGGGGGAGGCTTTGAAAGGTTCACAAAGGGTGAAATACTTTGAAATGCAGTTTCCTCTCCCCCCCTCCACCTCCCTCCGGTCTAAACAAATACCCCCCCCCCCCACCAGCTGGGAGATGCCTCCCGCATCCCGTGGGCCTTTGTTCCCAGGCTTTTGTCCAGGGCTGGGGAAGGGGCCGGGACCCCCCAGCCTCCCCCGGGACACCCATGCTGATGGGGTCCCACGCTGCCCGGGATGCTGGGAAGAAGGCAGATGGCAAAGGCTGGCTGCACCCCTCCTCACAGGGCTTGGGGACACCCCACGAGCCACCTTGGTGGCCCTTCACGGCTTCTGGCCGCTGTCCCCCTCCCCTACCACCCTGCTGCCTCTTTTTTCCCATCTCTGGGAGCTACTCACAGGACAGGTCCATCCTGTCCCCACCGTGTCCCCTCCTGGCACCCCTCCACCAGCACAGCCTCAGGCTGCTCACATGGGCAGTGCCACCAGCTCGTGTCCCCGCTGGGGACACCCCCAGATGCTAATCTGCTGCATCCAGCACCCATGGGACCCCACAGGCAGAGGGGCACCGGCCGCGTCCCCATCGCAGGAACCCAACAGAAAAACCCCAAGGGAGAAGTTTGTGGGGTTTGCAGAGACGGGTTGTCCCCCGCCCCCCGCCCCCGGTAACCCATCACCTGGCTTTTCATTTACATCCCAAAAGCCACGTTAATTACACCCTGGGGAGGGAATCACTTCAGGGAGTTGCTTTCTGGGGCAAAAAGTTGGTGGAAAAACCCCCTTTGACCAGTCAAACAACCCCGATGTGACGGAGGAGCCCCCAGTGCCGGCCCCAATCCGCTGTCCCTGCCAGTGACACCCTTGCGCTGTGCGAAAGGAACGCCCGAATTAACTCAAAGCAAAGGGGAGACTCGAAACGAACCGTCTGGAAACCAAACCCTTGCTTTGCCCTGGAGCGAAACGTTTCTCTGGTGACCACATTTGGAGGAAAACAGGATCCTTTGAGATGTCCCCTCTTGTTCCTGCCTCACACTGGGAATTACAACAACAAAATAAATACCCTTTTTTGTTGTTGTTGTTGAAAAGGTGAAATTGTCCCTAGGATGGGTGGAAACTGTTTTCCCTGGCCTCGCATCTCCCTTCACGTCCCCTGTCCGGCAGGGACCGGGCAGCCGATGCGGATCCAGCCTCTCCGGCCAGCAGTGGCCAGGGATGTGCAGAGCTTTTCCAGACAACAAAAGCTCTCCGGCTGCCTGATTTCCCGCTGCCTTATCTCCCTCCAGGATGACCAGGTTATCAGGAGGTGGAAAAGGCCCCCGGAACACCCTGACCCCAATCCCTGGGGGGCCAGGACCCCTGGCAGGGGTGGGAGATGGCTGCGGGGGCGGGGGGCAAAGCTTTACAAAGGGGGAAAGTAGGGGGCTGTCAGCACTTGGGGGTCCCATCCTGCGTGGGGCAGAGCTCTTTTTCTCCCACTGGTGTCTCCCTTGCGTGGGTGGGCAGAACCTCTCTGGGGAGCCGCTTTGGAGCCAGGGCGAGTGCCGAGACCTCCAGCCACCTCCTTGTCACCTCTGCCCATGGGACAGCCCCGGGGATGCTGAGCCCCGGCAGGCGAGCGGAGGGGGCTGTGGGGCAGCCGGCAGGGAGGGCAGCCCCGCAGCCGAGCGCTGCGCTTGTCACCCAGACAAGAGATCAATAACTAATTTCACTGCAGCAGCAGCGCTGCTTTTTTTCCGATAATTGTGAGCCGGCGGTGGGGAATGAGGCTCTCAGCACCGCTCCACACCAGCCTGCACCCGATCAATCGCCACACCGCTGGGGCAGCAGGAAAACTCATTTTTCTCCTTTTCTTCCCTCTCTCCTGCCTCCTCCCGCTCCATCCCTCCTCCTCCTCCTCCCCCCGGCGTGGCACTGAGCTGTGTCCCCACGCCGGGTGGGACGTGGGCTCGGGCTTTCCCGAGCCATCCCCATGGTGGTGGGGGCAATGGCTGAGCCTCCCGTGATGCTCAACAGCCCGGAGCACTTCGGTCCCCGTCACCTGCTTGCGCAGAGCATCGGTGCCCACAGCTCGGACGAAGGCGGCAGAGGAGCGGTTTCACCTCTCCTCAGTGGGATCAGTGGCTCCCGAGGGTGCCCCGGCTACCAGGCTGTGGCCTGTTGATGCCTTCGTGTGGTCCAAATGTGGCCCTTATTTTTACAGTGATACAGAGGGAGGATTTTCATGCCCTGAATGGTTGGTCTCCTCCAGGACATGAGCCCTACTGAGTTTCTCCTGTAATTGTACTTTATCCTTTCTGCTTCCATAGCCCCACCGTGCCTCAGTTTCCCCTGTATGTACCTATAATAGCTGGGGCTTCCTGCTCTCTCCCACACCGTTACGAGCCACCATGGGCTCCATGTCCAGGGCAGAAGGTGTTGCTGGTGTTGCTGGTTCCCAGCTCACAGGGTAGCGCTTGGTTTTGGGGTTCCCAGGCTGATCTGTGGGGTCCTGTGATCCGTGCACCCGCAAGGCAGTGGGATTGAGAGATGCTCAGACAAGGGTGGAGCCTGGGGGCATCCCTGGATCTCTCCAATACCTCTGGTGGGCTGTGGACGAGGTGCTGGGCTGGGGCACTGTGGCGAGAAAGGCTCAGTGGAGGGTTTGTCACCGCAACATCTTCCAAGCCTGTCCAAGCACCGCACACCCGGTGCAGAGGGCAGTGGTGCGACCCCCTGTCCTTTCTCCCTAATTTAAGACCCCGCTCCCTGGTTCCCTGAGAACATCCCCATGAATTAAACACCGCCTTCGCTGCTGAGCGCCAAGCGCTGCCTGCATAATTTCAAAGTTTTATTACCTGCCTTGAAGGCACTTATTGATTGGGGTCCTCTCCAGCCGATGGAGCTTTTAGTATGGCCTGAGCTGGCCAAGCAAGGCGGAAACCTCAGCCTGGCCAGCTTAGCTAAGCTGTGTCTTAAAACCTCCGTGGCATGGGCACCAGGACAACTCTGTGCCTGGGAGCGCGGTCTCCATGTGCACACCCAGACCAGAGCTGTTCGCACTTTGAAATTCTTTTTTGGCTTCCCAGTCCCAGCCCAAGGGCTGGTTCCTCCATGCCGCATCCCACGTGGGGTTTAATGCAGAGAAGGATTTTTCCCGGGAGGGTGACTTTAGGAACCGGGGTGAGGGCAGTTTGGGGAGTTCCTGCCCTGCTGAGGCTCCAGGCGCCACTCGCCTTCGCCCTGGCGTATGGGGATGCTTGTGGGATTTGGGGCTTATGTGCATCACCCACTGTTGGGTGCAAGCAACGGCTTCCCAGTGAGCAGGTGGTGTTTGCACACACATGTGCACACATACGCACACGCACACACACACACACACACATGCTCCAGCAGGGATGGCCAGCCTGCCGGCTTCACCCTGCGGGCTCCATGGCGGGCACGCTGTCGTCTGCCCCTTGGCTTGGCTTTGGAGAGGAGCTGGGACCAGCCGGCGTCGCCTTCGCTTTCAAGCTCTCCCTGCCACTGCTGGAGGCTGTGAGGCTCTGAGGGCCACCACGCTGCCAGCAAGGGCCACCAGCCTGCCTTTGTGCTCGGAGGTGGGTGCACCCCACAAGCCCAAACACCCCCCCGCACCTCCTGATGCTGGCACGGGGCTCCCCCTCCCCATGCCACCCCCAGCGCTGGGTACCACACATAAGCAGGGGTTTTTCCCCCCCGCACCCCACGCCAGTGCTGGGTCTGGTGGCCAGGACCCCCCTTCCAGCGGCTGTTTGGCCCAGGAGAAAACACAGTGGCTGGTGGTGAGCACAGACGAGCCGTGGCTCCAGAATTGGCCACTTCCACCCTCTCCCCATTTACACCCTTGGGGTCCCCCCCAGCTCTCACTCCCGGTTCCCCCCATCCCGGGGGGGTCCCAGTGCATGGCTGTGCCAGGGTTCGGGGGAGCAGCAGGGGGGGTGCTGGGAGTCCCCACGGCTCCTTTAAGAAACCCACAACCGGCTCCAGGAACCAGCTCAAGGTCACAGCGGGAACCTGCGGACTTGGCAGCGGAGATCGAGGGAGGAGGGATGGAGGGAGGGAGGGAAGCGGGATGAAATCACAGCCAGGGAGAGGGGACGGCCGGCGGCGCAGCGGAGGGGAGCGGGACGGTGGGGTGCAGCGGAGTGGGGTGTGCGGGGGGTGGGTCCCACCCCTGGGTGCCCCCCTGGGATTGCTGAGGCCCCTGACCCTGGTGTCCCTGGTGCAGAGCCCTGCGCCCTCCTCGGTGCCATGCGATGTGCCCACGGCTGTCCGAGATGAGGAAAGTCCCTGCGTGTCCCCAGGAATGCTGGAGCCATGTCCTTCCCATGGGACTTCCCAGGCTTCACGGGAGGTTTTCCAGCTCCTGCAGGAGAGAGCGGGAGGGAGCTGCTGGCCGGGAGGGTCAGATCCTGCAGCGGCTCGTGGCAGGGCCCACTCCCAAGCTCTTACCTTATTTTCTTTTTAAAGCTGGTTTTCATGTTAAAGCAGCAGCTCTCGGCGTCCCGTGGTCACTGCCGACTCTCTGCCTTCGTTTCAGGCCAGGAGGATCTTCGGAGCCCTCCTCGCTGCAGAGCACAGGGGGGAAAAACTAAATCTTTAAAGGCTCAAAACCTAGGAAGTTGATAAAAAATAAATAAAAAGCCCTCGACATTTCATTGTTTTAATCTTTGGCATTGAGACGAATCTCACAGTTCTGGGTGCTGTGACCTGCCCTCTGGGCAGGTAAAGCCGGGTGAAGTGAAGGCACCAGAGATGAAGATAAACCCTCTCCAAGCCAGATGCTCGCAGCTGGGTTGGCCCAGACCCTCCCGGCCCCGGGGCCTGATCCTGCCCCAACAGCTGCAGCACATTTACCCCTGCGGGGAGCCACTGACTTAACACATCTGGGGGTTTTCGGGGGAGCAAACCCCGGGCAGACCTACGGGCAGGCTGGGGCTGAGCTGCGGCTCCGAAGCAGCCCTTTCTGGGGTTGGTTTGGCGATGCCCGATTTTAATTTTCATCAGCAGAATTAATCTGTGGAGTTATTTTCCCTTCCTCCCCCCTCCCCTTCCTCTCCTCCCTGCTTTAGATGGAGAATTTGATCATTTCTCCGAGGAGCTCAGCACCATTAACATTCATTCCCGCTGCGTGCGAGCCACGCTGCATCGCCAAGTGGTACCCGACCCGGCTTGGGGGGGACCTGGCCAGCGTGGGCTGAGGGAGCGGCTCTGGCCCCCCAGCTTCATGCCGAGCTGCCCCGGCACAGCCAGGAGGGTGGGATCCTCCGGCTTTGCTCTGCTGGAGCTCGGGCTTTCCAAAAAAAGGAAAGCTGAGGGGCTCTGGGAAGAACAGCCAAGCCGGGAGCCAAGGTCATGGCCAAGTCTTGCAAGATTTGGTGTTTTAAAAGTCATGCAGATTGGTAACCCGGGGCTTTCCCAGAGTTCCGTAAATTTGCAGGCTTTGGGTTTTCGTTAATAAAGGTTAACTAACAACTTACCATTATTACTATTAAATATTATTTATTATTATTGTTAATGCTATTAAATATAGCAGCCCAGGCTGCCTTCCCTGGGCAGCCACAGTCAGCGCGGGCTCCCCCGGCCAGCACCACGCGCCTCAGCGCCGAACGCGCTACAGGTCTATGTGCTATAGATCCATCTGCAATGTATGGAATCTCTCTGGGAAGCAGCCTGTGCTGAGACTTCGCTTTCTTTGCTTAGCCGAGGGCTGAAGGGCACCCAAGAGCTGGGGCCATTGGGGAGGGAGGGAGCACGGAGCCTCCCAGGTTTCGTGTTTGGCCGGAGCGTGGCAGGGAGCAGCACTGCCTGTGCCCAGACCCACATGGTTTCGCGCCGGGGTTCCCCAAAAGCCTTTTTGCCCCCCATTTCAGGCTCTTCTCTCCTCCGCAGCTCCCCCAGCAGCAGCACTAACCTGCATGTGCAGCCACCGGTTTTGCATCCGAAGGGATGCTGGTGGGCAGCAGCAGCTCCGGGGAGGGAAAAGGGACTTTTGCAGCAACTGCTGCCCTTCGGATTTAATTGAAGGCAGCGGTGGCAGCGCCTGCCTGTGTGCAGGCACAAAAGCCCACCTGCGCCCACCGCGTTTAACCATTTCCTTCCTGGCCGTGTGCCCTGCCGGGGTGTCCTGCCTGGGAAATGAAATCAGCTCCGAATGGGAAGCGCAACTGAGCCAGCCCAGCCCAGCGAGAAAAAAGAAAGAAAAAGCACACCAAAAAAAAAAAAAAAAAAAAAAAAAAGCGGCCAAAGAAAAACAAGTTCAGAAGCTGGAACGGAAAATAAAGGTTAAAGCCTGCGTGCGCTGCCATCCCCGTCACCCCGCAGCTCGTCCTGGGCAGGAGCAGAGACGAGAGCGAGCCTCATGCTGCCGCGTGCCCTCAGCCACGGCCGAGACCGTCCGTTTTTCCCACCAGAAAGGGGTGAATTTTGCTTTAGCAGGTTTCCTGCTTCAACACAGCCCTTTTTCTTTTTTTTTTTCTTTTTCCCCCCTCTTTTCTGGCTATGGAGAAGGGAGCAGCCGGGTGCTGAGCCTGCCACAGCCCAGCCGTGCTGCCGGGCGAGGGCAAAGAGGCGTTAGCTGAGCCGAGGAGCCGCTTTATTTTTAGTGTCAGTTTAACAAGTATTAATTAATAAGAGTGTAAATGCTAATGCCGAGATGACACAAACTGCGTTGCCTGAAACGAATGTTTGGGACTTGTCTGCGCCAGGATTTACAGCCGGGTGGGTTCATGGGGGCTAAGTCATTGCTCAGACTGGAAGGATAAGCTGAGCTGGATTGATACCGCTGAGCCCAGCATCAGCCATGCTGCTGTGGGATGTGCCGGGGGGCTCCGGGGCCGTGCCGGGGGCTCAGGGCTGGCTTCCCAGTGCTGCCTCGCCATGCCCCGCCAGCTCATCCCTCCCTGGCAAAAACTCCCAGTGGGTTTTGCAAGGCGGGGGGCATTTTAGTCTCTCCCCATTATGGATGAGTGGGTCACGCCTTGCAGAAGGATTTATCGTCCCAGCGAAGACTAACTTTGGAAAAAAAAAAACAAACTCCTTTTCCCCCCAGGCAAATCCCTCTGTCCTGCCTGTCCCCTGCCCAAGCTCGGCTTGGCCAAAGGGTGGGGAGGAGGCTCAGGGGAATGTGGAGGTGAAGAAATACCCCTGGGCAGTAAGATGTGAAGAGTTTTGACCCATCAGCACCAAGATGCTGGTTGGGTTTCTTGGCATCAGAGAAATGACGAACTTGAAGCTCCATCAGTGTTTAGGATGCGAAGGTGCAGTGCTTGCCCAGGGCTGGAGTCCCCCCTGCCCGCGGGGGCTGTGTGGGGTCCGGTGCTGGGGGCACAGGGCGAAGGAGGGAGCAGGGCTGTGTGAGGGGACTTATCCTGCCTGCGAGGCAGTTTGCTAAGTCGGAAAAATCTTTCCAGTGGGCTCTGGCCCCCGCGCTGAGGGCCGGGGCGAGGATGGCTTGGGATCCCATGGGACGCAGTGGGGCTCCGGGGGGGCAGCTCTGGGGCTCTTAAATCTTTCCAGAGAGGCAGGCGCTCAGTCAGGCCTGATCCAGGCCAGGTTTTCCTCCTTCTTTCTCCTCTGAAAAGCAGGCAGGAGGGAGCTGCTACCTGCCTGACAGGCGGCTGCTGCTCCTGGCAGCCTCCAGCCCTGCTCACCTGGGACGGTGGGGTCCAGAGCGCAGGAGGCTGAGCAGCATCTCCAGTGTGAAATGGGCACATGCCGTGCGCTGGGAGCCAGGGAAACTGCTGAGTGTGCACACTGCACCCTCCCAGTGCTCGCTGCATCCTCCCAGTGCACACACTGCACCCTCCCAGTGCTCGCTGCATCCTCCCAGTGCACACCCTGCACCCTCCCAGTGCACATTCTGCATCCTCCCAGTGCTCGCTGCACCCTCCCAGTGCACACCCTGCACCCTCCCAGTGCTCGCTGCATCCTCCCAGTGCTCGCTGCATCCTCCCAGTGCACACCTTGCACCCTCCCAGTGCTCGCTGCATCCTCCCAGTGCTTGCTGCACCCTCCCAGCGCACACACTGCACCCTCCCAGTGCACACCCTGCACCCTCCCAGTGCTCGCTGCATCCTCCCAGTGCACACACTGCACCCTCCCAGTGCACATTCTGCATCCTCCCAGTGCTCACTGCACCCTTTCAGCGCACACACTGCACCCTCCCAGTGCTCGCTGCACCCTCCCAGTGCACACACTGCACCCTCCCAGTGCACACCCTGCACCCTCCCAGTGCTCGCTGCATCCTCCCAGTGCACACACTGCACCCTCCCAGTGCACATTCTACATCCTCCCAGTGCTCACTGCATCCTCCCAGTGCATCCCCCCGTTGTGCTGGCTGCATCCCCCAGGCCATGAGCGGGCAGGACTGCAGACACCCCGTGGAGGGAACGGGGTCCCCCACCCTCCCCATGCCAGGAGGGCTCACTCCCCTTCACCCGAGGGTGCTCGGCTGCCATTTCGGGAAAACCAGAAAGGGCTGAGCTGGTTTTCTTCAAAGGGCTGGAAGGATACAGTGCTGTGAGCGTGCAGGGAGGTGCCACACTCGCCAGGGCGTGATGGGAGACACGGTGCTTCAAGGCCGGTGGGGCGGTCACAGGGTGGGATGCCAGGGTGCTGCATCAGGGGCTCAGCAGGGCCAGAAAATCCCTGGTCTGGGGGTTTGGGTGACCCACTGGAGCCACCCCGGGCTGGGTGCTTAGCTGCTGCCACCTGCAATGGTGGGAGCTTGGGAATTAAAGCACATTATTCAGCCCCCCCCCCAATCCAAGCTGGCAGGTAGCCCTGCGCCAGGGTTGCCCCACCTGCACAGCACGGTCCCGGGCAGGCAGTGCCGCAGAGCTGAGGGGTGATGCTCCGGGCTGGCACCTCGCATCTCCTCAGGGACACATCTGGGGTGTGGCGGGGGCACACGAGAAATCCTCGCTCACGGCCTCGCCAAAACCACCCGCTGCAGCCGGGCCCAGGGTGCCTTCCCGCGGGCTGGGGGCCACTGGGCCGGGGCTGGCGTCGTGGGGTTCGGGATGCACAAGGCGGGGTGCGTGGCCGTGGCTCGGGCTGGCCGTCACCCCCTGCTCGCGATGGCCGTCACCCCCTGGCTCCCCGAACAGCCGCTGCCACGCTGCTCTTCCGCGGCTCCGTTCGTATCATCGAATTTTAATTTAGTTAGTTGAGTTCTTTAAACAGTGTGAACTTGCTAAGTGCTTTGCATATTTTATACTCACGAGTAACATTTATCAAACAGAAAGTACCATTAATCAAAGAGGGCAGCTTTTGTAACTCGGAGCAGTTTGTATTCTCCCTCCTTCTCCCTGCCGTGCGCTTTCCTCCCTGTCTCCCTCCTCTTCCTCCTCTTCCTCCTGCTGCCCTGCACAGAGCCAGGGCAGCTTCAATGCGCATTACACACACCTATACACACAGGTACATTTTCTCTCTCTCTCTCTCTCTTTTTCCCCCCGCCATACCATGTACACCATGCATACATATATAAAAATATGGGGTTTGTATATATTTGTGTGTGTGCATATATCCATGTGCATATATTTATGTGCATATACCTATATCTATCTACCTATCTGGTGTGTAAATATATGTGCGTATATGTATGGTGTATATGGTATGCCGTATACCTATATGTGTGTATGTATATATAGTGTAAACGGTCCATTTACACTATATACATGTGTATACACACATACAGACAGTTATACTCACAATATTATACACACAGCATAGAGATAATTTTATATATACACACATATATATATTATCTACTATCTAGTATATAGCAGTTTATAGTATATAGCATGTATTACACTGTATATAATAAATACATTTTAGATATTTAGGGTTCCTGGTGGGTTTCAGCAGTGTTCAGTGAGTGCCAGCGGTCGAGGGACAGGTGGGACGGACGGTCCCCAGCCCCGAGCCATGCCGGGTGGCTGCCTGGCCAGCAGAAGCATCCGACCAGCTCCTTTGGGGACAGCGACCAGCGACAGGGACACGGAGATCCCTGAGAAACCTCCCGGACATGAGTGCGCCCGCAGCCTCCCAGCCCACGTCCCCTCCCCTCACGAGACGGTGGGCATGAGGTACAGACCAGGCTTTTTGGGACAAACAGCAAAGGGACACTGGCTGCTGTCCCCAGGACACCTGTGTTTATTGTACGGGCAGCATCACCCAAACCACGCCGGGTTTTTGGCTCCGAAGGCCCCGGGGCAAGGCAGGGTGAAGCCTGTGCCGGTACCTGGCGAAGGGCTGGCACCGGTGCTGGAAGATGTGAGGTGACGGAGCATGGCTGGCACAAAGGGACCCGCGTCTCTGCCACCCCTCGGAGCGCCTCGGCAGCTCTCGGAGAACGAGGAGAAGCCCTGACCTAATTTATTCCGACTTCCCAAGCCTTGGCCATGGCGCGGCGGAGGCGGCTGAAGGAGCCGGGCAACCGTGGACGCAGGAGCAGTTTTGGCTGGGGTCAAACCCCACTGCCTCGGCAGAGCACGGGAGGTGGGAGCATCCCACGAGGTTCCCAGCAAAGTACCTCAGGGCTCTTCCCAGGGCTCCAGAGGGCTTCGTTGCTCTATTAATTGCCATTAATGGCAGCAAACGGGGCAGCAGGCGCCCACTCAGACCCGGGTTAAACGCCAACGAGGGAAGGGCCGTGCCGGCGCTGCAGGACCTGCCTTGCAAATCACCTGCAACAACATGTGCCGTCCTGGTCACCTCTTCTCAAAAATGATAGTGCAAAATTAATTAGAATTAATTAATCAGAAAAGGGTAATAAGGGTGATTAAGCACCTGGGGAAAAGGAAAAAAAAAATAAAATATTCCTGAAGAGCGATTGCAGTGCCGGTGATTACCTTGAAAGGCGGCGAGTGAGCGGGAGCAGGAGAAGAGTGTGCAGGGAAACAAATGCACTGGAGAAGGGGGTCTGGGGGGTGTTTTCTGTCTTGTCACACGAGGAATTACTGAGTGACAAGATTGAAACCGGTCAGAGGAAAAGCATTTCCCGGCAGCAGGGACCACGGGGAGGCAGCGGAGCCGAGGAGGGGAGCAGGCAGCTCTGCGGCGCGGTGCTGCCACGTTTTTGCAGAGTTGGCTTTGCACAAACTGGCCCCAAGGTTGGACCCGTCTCCAGCAGAGAGCAGGACGCCAGAGGGCATCCTCCATGACGGCACCCTCGTCCCCAAACCCGGCCCTTTGCCCGGTGTGGCAAGACAAGGGACGCTCAACCGATTTCTTTTTCCTCTCTTAATTTTCAGCCGCACTCTGTTGGCTTAATAATGTTAATATAAAATCAAAGGGAAGGTTGCAAGCGAGATTGGCCCCCGGTCCAAGGCAATTGCTGCAGGTTTCATTGAAACCCGAAGGGCCGATGCGGAGCCCCAGCCCCGAGGGGGAGGACAGGAGCACTGTCCCCCTCCCTGTCACCGCAAAGGGTCTCGGTGGCAGGGAAGGATGGAGGATGGAGGAGGTGGCTAGGGCTTAATGGAAAGGGTCTGCAGGAGCCCTAGTGCACTATGGTGAAAAAAAGGAGAAAAATGTCTTTTTTAGGAAGCAGGGGGACTAAATACTGGAGGCTCCCATGGGAAATAGGTGGCACGGATGGGCTGCGGACACCCCATGCTTGAAAACGCAGGTGACGACCAGGGTGATGCGATGGCTGCTGGTGGCTTCAGTGAGGACAAAACTGGTGGGTTTTGGTCATTCAGGTGCTTGTGCATGGGGGGGACGCTTGGTGCCAGCTCCCCCTTGAGCACCTCCCCAACCACCACCCCCTCCCGAGAGCAGCCGGGCGCTGCTGTCCTGCAGCCAGTGTCCCCTCCCTGGTGACAGAGAGCCTCATTTCCTTAAAATCTGGTGAGCAAAATGGGGCAAAAGGGGTGCTTTCTGTGCTTAGAGATGCTCTCGCCACATCCCCAACTCCGCAGCGGAGCACACAAGTGCTCCCAGCCCCGAGTTACATCAGCCCCCGGCTCAGGTCGCTGCCACCCCTGGCATGCCCGGGTCCTTCAGCAGGGACTCGGGGGACATGGGTGCCCAAAAGCTGTCCCGGGGTGACAGCTGCTTGCCCAAAGGTGGGGTCTCCCTTCACCTTCCACATAGACACCATGGAAGGACACAAGGTGCTCCGGCACCGAGGCTGCATCCCAGTTGTGCCGTGGATTTTTGGGTGGCGCTGGGGGGTGAGCGGCTCTGGTTTGGGGAAAGCAAGTCCTTGCTGGAGCCATTAGGGCATTTTGGGGTGTAAGTGGGTGCCAGCTGGCACCCCGCTCCCCTTGTGCCGCGTCGTCCCCATTGCCGCTGCCTTCTGACCGTTTTGGGTGATTTCAAGCAGATGTTTGCTCCTACAGGTTTTATGCCGGTCGGTGACCGGGGGGAGGTGAGGGAGGGGCCGGTGCCGCGCTGAGGGGCCGACTCGCCCCTGTCGGACACCAGAGGACCCGCGGGGTGGCCGCAGGGCTCCGTGCGGGGCCGGTGTCCGTGTCCCGCCCCCCCGCCCCGCAGGACGCCGCCGAAGTTCCCGCGGCAGCGGCGGCGCAACGGCGGGACAACAGCGCCCCCGCGCGGCCGCGGCGGGAGGGGACGGGACGGGACCGGGACGGGACAAGGACGACGGCGGGACGGGGACGGGGCAGAAGCAGGGCCGGGGGCAGGCGGGCAGCCCGATCCCGACACCGCCCCGCTTGTCAAAACCCGGTGTCCCGTAGCCCGTTCACCCCGACCCCGCCGCCCTCACCGGCAGCCCCGGTTCCGCCATCCCGGTGCCACTGCCGACGGGCTGCTGCGGCCATGTCGCCCCCACCCCCGCCCCGCACGGTGCCGGGCTGGGGGCCGTGACAGGGGTCTCACACCCTGTCGCCGGGGGGGCGGCGCGAAGCCCGGCGGGCAGCCCCGGGGCCGCTCGGGACACGGTGCGGGCACATGTCGGGGGCGCAGGGCACCGCACCGTGGGGGGACGGGACAGGACGGGATCCCCCTGCCCTCGGCCGCCACCCCGGAGGCCGCCGCGGGTCGTCCCAGTCCGTCCCAGTCCGCCCCACACCGGACCCCCCTCCTCCCGGGGCGCCCCCGCGCGGACAGCCGGTAGGAGAGCGGGGGAGGGCCCGCCCCCCGGGGGGTGACCTCACACTGACGTCACCGCGAGCGCCGCCGCCTGATTGGCTCCCGCTGCCGCCCGTCACGCCGGGGGCGGGGAGGGGGGGCGGACAGAGCGCGGCCGCCGCCTGAGGTAACTGGGGAGAGCCGGGGGTCGCGGCCGGAGGGAGCGGGCAGGACCGGGCACCCCCCGCCCTGGGGCCGCTCTGTGCCCGCAGCGGCGGGGCGGGGCGGGGGGGCCGGGGGAGCTGCCGGGGCCGAATCCGGCCCACCCCGGCGGGCAGAGCTCAGCGGAGCGGCCTGCGGGGCTCCCCGGCTGGGGGGGGGGGTGGCCGCGCCGCGGCCCTGGAGCGCGGGGGGGGGTCCCCATCCCCGAGCTGGGGGTACGGGGCAAACGGCTGGTTTAGGCCTTGAACCGGGAACCGCCCCCTCGCACCCCCGCGGGCAGGGCTGGTGTAACCCCCCACCCCCAGCCCCCGGGGACGGGACCCCAGTGCCCCCCGTTGCGGTGCACACACATCCCCTCACCCCCGCTCGTCCTGGGGACCCCATCCGCCCGCGCACCCCCTTTCCCTGCCTGCAAACGGCTCCAGGGGTGGGGGAAAGGGCCCCAACACGGGGGTGAGCCCCACCCCGAATCGGGGGGGCCGGCGTGAGGTCTGTGGGGCGAGTACCTGCCAGCAGCCGCCATGTTTCAGGGCAGCGGGGAGACTCCAGCACCAGGAGGGTCCAGGCTGGTGGGTGGGGTGGTCCCACTGGGTGCTCTTCATCTGAGCCAGTGGCCTGTGACACCCTGAAAAACATTACCAGGGGGTTGCCCAGCCGAACCTGAGGAAGGGGTGACACTGCAGCTGGAGACAGGAGGGCAAACTGGGGTCCCAACCCATGAGATCAGACAGCAGCGCTGCCTAAAGCGGGGCCAAAACCTTCCACGCACCAGCTGCCCCTGCGGCTTGGCCTCCTGCCGCCTCTGAGCTATGGGGCGGCACCATCTCCTGCCCCACAACTGCCCCATGAGGGTGCCCACAGGGTCAGGGTGGCTCTTACCTCCGGCTCCGTGGGGCTGTGGTCGGCCTTGCTCACGCTTGCAGGACCAGAGGGGTGATTTGGGACTAAAATCACGTCCTTTCTTCCCTTAGATCACAGCACAGGCTAGCTCCCGGCACCACCGAGCCAAACTGGATTTCAACCGGTGATCTGCAAGGTGAGATGCTGTGTCCCCCTGCTTCATCCCTGGGCTGTTCAGGACCACGCGGGGCCACCGAAATTGCCTAAGCTGCCTTAGAAAAGGTTTTGTGTCTAATGGGATGTTTGCCAGCAAATTTAAGCCATGAACACTATGTATTTCTTTATTTGTAAAGGTGTTTGAAGTCCTTGAATTTACCCTTTGGCCACCTTAAATCTAGTTTCTAATCCCCAGCACAGTTAATCAAATCCACAGTGGTTTGAATTATGAGATGTCCAGGGGGGGATTTATAGCTTGTATTGCTGATTATACCTTGACTTTATTATATTGCAAATCTCTAACTTATGGTCACGGCTGAGATTTACAATCCTCAGGTAGGTGCTTAGGATAACTTTTAGCAACTCTAGATGTAATTGGAGGTGACTGATGGGGTTGTCGCCGCAGATAAACATGTAATCTGTAAAACGTTAATGCTCTCAAGACAGGGAGAGATGAGGCAGAAGAGGTGAAAAGGGTGGATCAGCTTTAAAAAAAATAATAATATAATTCGGTGTATTGCTGAGTGGGGCTCTGGGATGCCTGCTCTAACTGAAACATCCCTTTCTGGGAGGGCAATTTGGGCTTGGTGGTCACCAGAAAATACCAGGATTTAGATATTTGTTCCTTCTTGCTCTCAGCTGAAGGTTTTTAGGGTTTGCCATAGCCCTGGTGAGGGGGAAGGGGTGGTAAATAGAAATTGGGGTACTCACAGAGCTGATACCTGCCTCCCCGGTTCGACGGGTCTTTGTGCCTCTGGCTGTTTTGGACCTGACCGGTGGTTTCTACCCTGTCTCGGAGGAGCAGCGAGTCACACGTTGGCAAGTGCCCCTCGGCCAGCATGACAAGCGAGGTGGTGGAGAACGAGTTTGAGTTTTACTCCAAGGCAGAGAAGTACTGGAAGGATGTGCCCGCCACGGTGGACGGCATGCTGGGGGGCTATGGCCACATCTCCAGCATTGACATCAACAGCTCCAGGAAGTTCCTGCAGAGGTTTCTGCGGGTAGGTGGCCCGGTCTGTCATGGTCCCAAAGCCCTGACCTTCTCCCAGCACCAAGCTGGGCTCTTCCCTCTGAGTTGTTCCGTGGGATCTTCCATTGCATGTGTGCTAGGAGAGCTTCGCCCTGCAATAGGTCCCCCTTACTCCAGCCCCCTCATCCTTGGTTGCCCCATTTCTCCTCTGTGGAATCCTCAGAGTGGAATTCATCCCCTCACGGTTGTCATTCCAGGATGGTCCCAATCGGACAGGGACAACCCGCGCTCTGGACTGTGGGGCGGGAATTGGCCGGATCACCAAGCGGCTGCTGCTGCCCCTCTTCAAGACAGTGGACATGGTGGACGTGACAGAGGACTTCCTCACCAAGGCCAAGAGCTACCTGGGAGAGGAGGGCAGGCGGGTGCGCAACTACTTCTGCTGCGGCCTCCAGGACTTCAGCCCCGAGCCCAACTCCTACGATGTCATCTGGATCCAGTGGGTCATCGGTGAGTCGCTCAGCTTGCGGGGGTCTCACCAGCCTCTCCTCCGTCCATCTTCCCCCAAGGGGCAGGTTCCCCACGCACTGGGGAGAGCTTTGGGCAGGAGATCTTGAGGTCTGCGTGAAGAATGAACATCACAGCATGGGTGGGAGGTTGGGTTGGGGACCTGCCCTCCGTGAGCACTACAAGGGCATTGCACCATGGGGTCCTTCTCCCCCAAGCCCTCAGAGGTCAGGACAGAGGTGTGGATTGGATGGAGTTAGATAGAACCTGTGGGATGCAAGTTGGACACCCCCAGGCTTCACCTGCAAATGGTTCAAGTATTTGGCTGCCTGGATCAGGAGGGGCAGTCTCCTGGTCTCCTACCCTTGTATCAGGTGCTGCCTGGGTGTCCTGCCGCAGTCACCCCATGCCCTCTAACACCCGCTCTGCCTCTCTAGGACATCTCACCGACAACCACCTCTCCGACTTCCTGAAACGGTGCCGCGCTGGCCTGCGGCCCAACGGCATCGTGGTCATCAAGGACAACATGGCTCAGGAGGGCGTGATCATGGACGATGTGGACAGCAGCGTCTGCCGGGACCTGGATGTGGTCCGTAAGATCATCCGCCGAGCTGGGCTGCACCTCCTGGCCGAGGAGCGCCAGGAGAACTTCCCCGATGAGATCTACCATGTCTACACCTTCGCCATGAGATGAAGGCAGCTGGTGGCAGGAGAAGGTCTCTCCGGGGCCAGCTCAGAGCATGGGACAGCACAGTGGTTCCTGCTGGGGCCGGGAGGGGTGAGGACTGTGCCTTCACCATGGGGTGACGGACAGCAGCGAGGGTATTGTGACTCCCTCTCTCCAGGGCTGGTGACAAGGATGGGGCTTTGTCTTCCAAGTTGCTGCTGTTTGTGAAAAAGAGGTGTTTGCCAAATACATTTTCCTGCTGTTGCACTTCTGCATGTGGGCTTTGTCGGACGCCGTGTTGGCTTGATGCCACCTTCGGTGGTATGGGAGCAAGAGGGCCTCCCCTGCAAGAGACGTGCTCCATGGGCACCAGCAGGTTGCTGAGACCGGTCACACTGTTGGTGAACAGGAGCTCGGAGCACCTCTGTGAGGGTTGGGGCTCCATTCCTCACTTGGGTGTTTGACCCTTTCCTGCTCTTGAACTCGCTGCTGCTCACAGCAACAGGCTGGGTAAGGCAAATGGGAGAAATCTCCACCATTTCCCTGCAGTGGGTTGGGGAGGCAACACCAGGTTCTGGGGCTTTGTGGGGGCCTCTCATTTAAACCCAAGAGCAGGTCTCCCACAGGGGCAACAGAAGAGGAGGTGGATGTAATCCTGTAACCCAACACAGCTTGGCCAATGCTGGTACAACAGCTTGCCAGGTGGGCGAGCAGATCCCAGTTGTAGCCCATCCAGCCGGGCTCACACACAATTCCCCCCATCCCCACCGAGCCCTCTCCTGCCCCCACTTCTCCTGCAGAAGAAACAAGCCCCTTGTCGTTATTATAAAAGGCCTCATTTAATTGCTCATTTCTCATTCCAGACACCAGGGGAGTATTTGATCACATTATTATTTTTTTAAACATCAATTCATTGAGATGCACAGCTCCAGTTCCACAGGGTGGGAGACGGTAAAACACAGATGCTGCCAGGAAGGCAATGGAGGGAGACAACCCTTCTGCAGTCAAACTGCCAGCGGATCCCAGATCCACCTGCTATAAACACTACCTGCTCAGACTAGATTTATTTTTTTTTTTTCCCCTCTTTTCATCCTCTTCTGCATCTGTCCCCCATGACAAACAAAAAGCAAACCAACAAAAATGAAAGGGCTCAGCTCTGCGGCCAGTCTTTGGCATGGCACAAGGAAGCAGAAGGGGCAAGCCAGACAGCTGTGGCAAGGCTGGGACATGGGACCTCCATGCGCAGCCCCAGAGTTTGCAGGTTCCGGTAGCAGGTTGGAAAGTGACCCCTCCTGAATCCTGCTGCAATTTCTTGTTCCTGGGAAGGACGCACTGGAGACCAAGGTCCTGGGAGCAGTCAGCAAGGGAAAGCCAAGGAATGGGGAAAGACGCACAAGGCACTCAGCAGTTAGCTGCCCATTCCTCGTCCTTCCACAGGGAACACACCACGAAGCCAAGAAACATCCATTTGTCTGTTCTGGAGCCCAGCACCTTTGAGATGTCCTTGGTGGATGGTCCTCTGCCAGGAGGATGGGGTGCTCCCAGCAGAAACTCGGAGGGTGCCCAGCAGCCAGCCACCACTGCCAGCCCCGCTTCCCCTCACCCCCATGATGCTCCTGAGTTCAGCAGCCCTCGTGAGTAAAGAAAGCATCCACATCCATGCAGAGGTGCCGGACCTGCCTCCACCATGTCTGCTCCCACCACCAGCACTTGAGACAGGGAACCAGGACACTGATGCCAGCACTCTTGTGGCACAGGGAACACCTCTTCCGCCAGTACCCCGAGGCATCTCACAACTCCACCACTTGTTTAAGGCACAGCTTCACCCACCCTGGGCCTGGCAGGGCTGGAAAGAGAGGGGACAGGCTCCCTGTCCAGTCACACCACCCCACTGGTCCTGCCCGCCAGGCCTTTCCTTAAAATCCACACAAACCAGCCCTCTGCCTCAGTATCTGGCTCCCCAATGCCCAGGGGCTCTCTTCATCCCCAGGGAACCACAGGGCTCTGCCCGCCTCCCCGCGATATGCCCCAGAGCAACGAGGCCTCCACAGACGTGCGTGCAGCATCATGCTCAAAAAAGCACACCTCAAAAAAACGCAGCAGAGACAGACACTGTGGGCAGCACTGGCCAAGCCACGGGCACGTGGACAGCATGTAGACAGTCCACCTCTTGCAAAGAAAACTGGCCCAGAGCAGAAATTTTGTGGCTGTAGGCATACCATGACCATGGAGGGGGGAGACAGAGAGGCATTAGCCAGGCTCAGAGGTCCTCGTGCCCAGCAGCAGTGTGGTCAATGAGGAGGTACCACTTCAGCCTGTCTGGAAGAGGTAGAGCCTTGATTTTGACATCTACTGGCCACGGTTTAAGGCGCTGACGGATAAACACCCTGCAGAGATGTTTCAATGCCTGTGGGGAGCGCTCCAGCTGCTTCAGAGAGCAGAAGAGAGTCCTGATCTTCTCCCCGTGGTACCTACAGCTGCTGGTGTTGACCTCAAAGTTGCTGGGCAGATGGATGGCTTGTGAACTGGCCATCATGAGCTCCAGCAGAGTCTGACCCTTCTGGATGAGGTCTGTAGAGAAGCTGTCATCTTCAGAGACACTGAGGTGCGAGCAGAGGCACTCAAAGATGATGTGGAAGCCCGACCAGCACGAGGGACCATGGAGGGAGCAGTTGTAGGCAGCACCCGACTCCAGCAAGAAACGCAGCAGCGGGAAGTGGCATTTGAAGCTTTTGAAGCAGAGGTGAGTGAGGGACTCGGGGGCTGGGCACTCGCTGGGGTTGGCACCATGGGCCAGCAGCAGCTGTGTGACACGAAAGCAGAAGCGATTGATCACCTGTGCCTCCTCGGTGTTGCTGCACACCATCTCTCCCAGCAGGAAGATGACGTAGGTGAAGACAGTGTCACCATCTTTGGTGGTGGCCCTGACATCCGCACCTGGAGGAGAGAACAGAGAATGTAACTGTTGCAGACAATGAGGCCAGGACAGCACAAACTCTGGCACTGCCGGGCTTTACTCTTGTTTAAGTGAGAACATGAAGGAGTCAGAAGGGCAGTGCCTGGTGCTGTACAAAGAATGAGTCAGCACCAGGCCTGGAGAGGTCGTGCACGGAGAGGGGAGAAGTCTGCCCTCACCTCCTTCCAACAGGAGACGGATGCTCTCAGTGTTGTGGATCTGGACGCCGTCACTGCTGGCCAGGGCGTGCAGCAACGCCGTCTTTCCTGCAATGCAGCAATCAAGTCAGTCAGATGAAAATAGGCTGACGCTCCAAAAGGCAGGAAGGAAAACAATCCAACCCACCGACCAGACAGCCAAACATGGGGAGAGACAACTTCTCCTTCTGGCAGGTTTCCACTGTCCCCAGGATGCTGCACAGCTATGGGGACAGGGTGACAGGCCACACACGCAGGGCTGGTGGTGTCCCCACAGGGAACATGTATCCTGGCAGAGTGGGTTTTAGAGCACATGAGCATCTAAGGCTGTAAGGGCACAGCTCCATCCCCTCTCCCACAGACTGCACAGAGCTGGTTTCAGCCCCCTTCTGCACCTGACATAGCCAAGGTAGGAGGAGAAAACACAGAGGACCAGAGAGGTTCTGCAGCCTGCACCCAACTTCCAAACCAGTTTGTAACCAGAGCACATTTCCACCGGCAAGACAGAACGACCCAGACCCCGTGCCCTGCTCTAGCCCACCCACGAGGGCTGACTGCTGGGAGCACCCATGCTGGGGGAGCTGGACGGGGCACACGGACCATTTTTGTCAGCTGCGTTGACATCGGCCCCCAGCTGAAGCAGCCGCTGGAGGCACGGCAACCGCTCAGGCTCCTCACTGGCCAGATCGAGGGGACTGCTCTCATGGATCTGCAAAGAGCAAGAGGAAAAAAAAACACTAGTAAGTATTAAAGACTATTTGCAAGTGCCTTCAGAGAGTCACTGCTCTGGCTTCATGCTGGTCAATGTAAGAGCATATTTGAACCCATCCCCCAAAATCAAAGCGAACCTTCCCCGGTGTGTCCATAGGCAGAGGTTTGTCTACATGGCAGAGGCAGGTTTGCTCAGCCAAAGGCAACCTGAACTTCTGTCACAGCATCGAAGCACTACGGACAACAAGCACAGAAGGACGCTAAGGGGAAGCGGCATGCAGCGAAGCCCAGGAGGTGGGGAGCAGGGAGGGCTGTCCCCACACACCAGTCCCTTGGACTCAAACCCCAAGGAGTCTCAGCTTGGCCATGCCCAAGGCAGTTAAGCCCATACCCGGTCTCTCCGGTTGATGTCGGCCCCGTGGTGCACCAGGAGCTCCACCATATCTGGCTGGTTGCGGAGGACCGCGATGTGCAGGGGGGTGTAGTAAGTGACTGGATCTGAGGACAAAAACACAGCATCAGAGAGAACTAAGGGCTTCCCCAGAACAGCCCCGAAACCCACCAAAAGTGGATGGGGGCAGCTGGGGAGGGACATGAGAATGCAGTGATGCCCATCAAAACCAAGCTGTCACAGACACAGGTCCTGCTTTTGCAATGGCTCCGGCTCTGGCAAAAGCCCTCAAAGCTGCAAACTGACCCCAAGACCCTGGCCATGCCCCAGTCCATCCCGGTGGCTGGGTTCGGACAAGGGCTGACATAAGGCACAGCCACACTATCCCAAGCAAGCAGTGGGGGGTCTGAGCTGGGAGCAGCCCCTCTTCCTGCCCCAGCTATCACCACCTCCCAGGGCAGCTTCTTACCAGCTGGCTCCTCCTGGCCAGGCCCAGCCCCTTCCCACGTTCTTACCTTCAAAGCTGAGGTCAGCTCCGAACTCCAGGAGGATTTCTGCAGCAGGGACAAGCCCCAGCTCGGTGACCTTCAGCAGGGCATAGCTCACACCTTCCTGATAAAATGGAGAGTGCGTCTCCCTCTCCAAGACACGTCTCACAGCTGAGAGCTGGTTCCTGTCGCTGCCCAGACAGGCAGGGCTTGACACACACAAAAAACAACCAATTACCCAGTTGAATGGCACAGATGTCAGGGGCGTGCAAGGATCAAAGTACCTCTGGGCAAAGAAGAAAACTCCCTGGTCTCCCCTCTTGTCTTTAACCAGCAGGTCTCTAACCTGTTAGCTGTGGGATTGCACAAGGGCATCATGGGTCACAGCTGAACCCCAGTTTAGGTTTTACTGCCATGGGTCAGGCAGAAAGGGATGTTCCTGGGGAGCACAAATAGTCCCTGTGTTTGCTCTGCTCCACCCCCGTGTTCCCAAAAAACAGTAGCAAGAGGAGGGTCTGCAGGATGAGCTGCTCACCAGGATGGGGGTTTGTTCCCAGCCCATGCTGTGTCTGACCTCGGCCGCATCGCTGAGCTCCAGCCATCCCCTCCTAAAGCACCAAGTGAGCATTTATCCCCAGAAGTCTGCTCACAGCCTCATCTCATTACCTCTCAAGGGTGCTCTGCTGTTCCGCATCCTGTATCACCAGCAACCCCAAGATCTCGTCTACCAGAGGCTGATACTCAAAGATGATCCTGCGGAAGCCGTGCAGGAAAGGCATCGTGCTCTGTTCTGCGCACAGACCATCCAGGGGCCTCCAGCATGGCAGTGGTGTCCTCCCCTACGCAGGTGTCTGGCAGGCAGATGCTGGCACTGCCTGGTTTCCAAAGGACTTTCCCCACCTTTTAAAAAAACGAGGCTTTCTAGCAGTTTTGCGCTTAGAAAAAAAACAGGCAGGGATCTCCTCCCACACACCACAGAGGTGTATTCAAATTATCTCCTGCACACAGAGCCGCAAATTGGAGTTATCTGGGCGCATGAGGAAAGCACGCCAGGCGGGGCCCAGGTTCTGGGCAAACCCTGTTTGCAGAGGCTCTGCCACAAGCCCCCACCCGCCGGGGGTGCCAAGGGCCACAGGGGAGAGGGGCTCCGAGTGCCCCGGGGTCCCTGCGACTAGCAATCCCCTGCCTGGGGCGGGGGGAGCAGGGCTGGAGCAGCCCCCGCAAGGCCAGGGGTCCCGAAACGCCCTGCGACCCGCAGGACCCAGCCCAAGGGACACTCCACCGACAGCGCACAGGACAGCAACCCCGGGGAGGGGACAGAGAGCCCCCCAAATCCCACTGCGCCCCACGGGGGCAAATGCAGAGGCCCATAAACCCCCCGGCGTCCCACCGAGACGGCCCCGACCGCCCCCGCGCCCCACGGGGCGAGTCCCCGGAGCCCCCCGGGAGTGCCAGCAGGGGCCCCCAACCTCCATGGGGAGGGACCCGGAGGCCCCAGCAGCCATCCACCCCTCACGGGGGCCGCCAGGGGACTGAGACACCCACGACCCGCCACCCCTCACCTGCGCCGGCCCCGCCGCCGGAAGCGGAAGCCGCCGGTTGTGCCGGGGGAGGCGGGTCTTCTCTGGGGGCGGGACCCTATTGGGGCGGGAGCTCAAAGGGGGCGGAGTCTCTGGGACGGGATCGCACGGGGGCGTGGCCTCGGTGGACGTGGTCACATGGGGGCGTGGTTTAGATGGGCGTGGTCTCAGTGGGCGTGGCCGCGGCGCCGCCGGCAGGGGGCAGCCCGCCGCCGGGAGCGGCGCGCCGGGAGCGCGCGTGGGGGGGCGGGGGCGCGCGCGGCAGGTGGGCGGGGCCGGGCGCGGCCGGGGAACCCCCGTGGCACCCAAACACCCCCCCCCCCCTTCCCGGTGCATCCCCCCCGTCCCCCCGGTGTAACCCCCCCTTTTCCCCGGTGACCCCCTCTCGTTGCCCTTGCGACAAGGGCAGGGTGGGCACGCACACCCCCATCGCTGCGTCCCCCCCCTCCTCCAGCGCCCGTGGTGGCTTCAGCTCCAGCTCTGCCACCCGTGGGAGCAGCTGGGTGGGTGTCGGTGGGTGGGTGACATGTCCCTGCAACCCCACGCGCCAGCCCAGTATCCCACCCAGCACCCCACCCACCCCTGGGGCCACGCGCACCCACCCAGGACGGGCTGAGGGGGTGGCAGCGGGTGGCTGCCGCCTCCCCCTGGGACTCGGGGGTTCGGGGGGCTCCTGCCCGCAGCACGCCCGGACCCTCCCCTGCTGAAAGAGCCACTGGGGGAAGCGTTAGGCCAGGATTTATCGGTATTATTATCATCATCATTATTTGTATTATTATTCTGGTGGAATTTCCAGGCGGGGGGAGCTCCGGAGAGTCGGCAATAACTGAAGCCGCCTTGGGTTTCCTATTTACGTATTTATTTTATTCTGGTGGAGCGCTTCCAGATTTCGGCAGGCAGCCGTGGCCCGGGGGCAGAGGGGGCGAGGAGGCCGTGCCGGTCGGGCATTTTTCTGACGTGCAGTCACGCTCCCCCCTGTTTCTCACCCTTCCCCTCCCCACACAAAATGGGGTGACAGGGTGGGGGACCCCGGTGCCCACAACCCTCCTGAGCCTGCCTGCGTGGCCGGGCAGGGGGTCTCAAGCCCTTTGCGGGCTCTGCTGCCACAGGGACTTGGTGCCATGTGGTGGCAGCATGGACACCCCCCCTCTTGCAGCCCGGTGGCCCCCGTGGGTCGGGTTTGGGGGGCATCATCTCCATGCCATCCTGGGTGGGGGAAACAATCCCATCCGAGCGCCCTGACCTGACCAAGGGACCAGAGGGGAAAAGCAGCAGGAGGAGGAACAGGGAGCGAGGATTTCTCCCTCCCCAAGGAGGAAGCTTTATGCCCATATAAGCCGGCTTCAAACCAGCGCAGCCCAGCCAGGGGGACCCCATGTCCGGTGGGATGGGCAGCCGAGACCCTCACTCCAGCCCTGAGTGCCTCCTCGCTGCCACCGGTGACTGGGCAAACCCTGGACCACCAGCAGACCCAGTAAAGCCCAAATCCTCCATGGTCCGGTAAAACCCTGGACCCTCTGCAGTCCGGGTGGCAGTGCCGGGCGCAGTCACTGGCCCCAGCTGTATGGCACTCGTGGGGACTGCGCAGGATCCAACTCTCCATCAGACACCATTCTGGGGGGAAATCCCCCCTGCGTTCCCCACCGTTGTCTTCAAAGGAGGGCTGGCAAGTGTGGGTCACCCCATTGCCATCTCTGACCCCAGCGGTGTTGGCTCAAGGGATGAGGGGGGACCATGGGCTGCCCCAAAGGGCCCCACCAAGCCCGGCCGTGCCCCCACAAGCCCGGCAGAGGCTTTGCCCCCATCCCAGTAAGCCCCCCCAGCTGGAAAGGAGGCTTTGGGGGTGCAGTGTGGGGCCAAACCCAGCTCAAAACCAGCCCCAGGAGGTGTCAAGCCCAGAGACCCAAGGGCTGAAACCCCTCCCTGGCCCTCAGCACAGCGAGGCGAGGGGCCGGGCACACGGGAGCCCTTCCCTGGAGCATCCCTGCCTTGGTCCTGCCATGACCATGCCACAAGCCATGGCCTCCAGGGAGATGACTCCCTATCACCATTTTTTTTGGGGAAAAAAAAAAATCCGGTTTGCAAATAGGGATGTCGCTGGCACGGTCGGCCGGGACTTTTGAGTGCCCAGCTAAAATAACAGCGTTGGGATCTGCCCCCTTCCTCCCCATTGCCTTGGCGGGGCGGACTAGGAAGAATGCGAGTTGGCTATCCATCAGGGAGACAGAGCAACAGCCAGCCGAAGAAAGAGGGGCATTTTAGGAGGAAAGCCAGGGAAATTTGATCATTAAGAAATCCTCCTGGCTGTCTGGGGGAATTTAATTAAATTGCTGGAAAGGGCTGTAAGCACATCTGGATCCAATATGTGCAGCTTTGATTTTTTTCTTTCTTTCTTTCTTTCTTTTTTTTTTTTTTTTTTTAGTTCACTCTTTTCCCATCTCGCTGTTCAAGGGGGGGGGGGAATAAAAGGGAAATAGCAGAGCCACGGAGTATTGGTTCATCTGGGACTGGGATTCCTGGCAGGGAAAGAAAGAGAGGGAGAGAAAGAAAGAGCAAAAGAAAGAGGCAGAAAGAGAGGGAATAAGAAAGCTGGGAGAAAAACCTTCACCGAGGGCCAGGCCGGGGTGTTTTATAATGCCACCGACCACAGAGATGAGGAGCCAGGAGGGAATGGAGGGAGTTGTGAGAGCTGGAGGGGGGAGGAGGAGGAGAAGAGCTGCCCAGGGCACGCTGCACTTTCAGGGTCTGTCAGGGATGGAGGAAGAAAGAGGAATTGCCCAGCGGACAGCGGAATACCATTCCTGCTGGGAGCAGCAGGGCACAGGAGGGTCCTCCAGCAAAAGCCCCCAGCCGTCACCCCCGTGGGCATCGCTGCCCTGACCCCGTTCCATCCCAATGCCCTTGGCGCCGGGGGCAGGACGGGGACGCTCCCTCTGGTCCCCCGGCCACGGGCAGGAGGTGGGGCTGGGCACAGCGCAGGTTTAAAGTGATGGGGCTGGCAGCCCCACTCCCCCAGCGCCGGGGAAGGGAAGGACCCCGGCTACCCGCCTCGGGAGCCGCGGGGCACCATCGAGCCCCCGCCGTCTCCCTTACTCCACTCCTTACTACCCACTTCCCCCCAACATCCTCCTTACGGTGGAGCAAAGGTGCAGCTCCACAATAAGAACTAACCTTCCACCTATTGGAGATTTGGGCAAGCCAGCCCAGTTTCTCTGCATGATAACATTCCTAAGGCAAGATTTTGGGGATATTATGGAGAATGAGCCCCTGGGTGCCGAAGGGAGCAGCACCATCCCAAGCAATGCTCCAAGGATGCTGCACTGTCCCACCCCAGCCACGGCCACCATCCGGGGGTGAGGAGAAGGGCTGGGACTGGCACAGCACATCCGGATCCGTGCCGCGGCAAGCGCTCTGGAAGCGCGAGATGTTATCACAGCATGTCACAGCATGAGAGAAATATCAGGAAACCCCTTGGAGGACACAAAGCGAGATTACCAAAAAAAATCAGTTCTTGGGTTGTTTTGTTTGTTGGGTTTTTTTAAGAGAGGGAGATGAAGGACTTGGCAAAAACCCACCACGTTCATCCCAAGGGCTGCAAGCCGCAAACCGGGCATCTTGCAAACCTGCCCTCGGTCTCGGGCACACCAAACCCGCTTGGCTTCGTCTCCAAACCACCCATGCTCTGCTCCCAGCACGGCCGAGAGTCACCTTGCCAGCTCCAAGGTCCAGTTTTAATCACTTAACACATATTTTTTCCCCCCTACAAATACAGAAGAGCTTGCACAAGAGCGTTAGGAAACACCAGGAGGGTGGGTTTCAAACAACTGGGTCTCGCTTCAGATGCCTCGTGTGGCTGGCGGAGTTAAAAAAAAAAAAAAAAAAAAAAAAAAGAGATGCTGAAAAAAAAGAAAAAAAGGCAAATCCTACAGCTAAAAAGGAAATTGCATTAATACAGATTGTTTTATTTAAAAAAAGCAAACCCTGACCTCTACTTCAAAAAAGTCATTAGACATTCTCCTTCTGAAAGGCCGACAGGGGATATTACTGAAAGGCCAGTTAATTTCTCAATGACTTACTGTTCTTGCTCTGCTCATGGAAATGTGTAAAGAGTCGGAGGGTAATTTAAGGCACCCCGCAGAAAGGTGTGTAAATCTTTGCATGTCTAAAGAAACTTTACCAGACCGCTAGGATTGGGAAAAAAGAAAATGCTTGCCCTCTTTTTTTTTTTTTTTACTTTTTTTTTTTAACTTTCCTTTGGAACTCTGATCCCCTTTGATCATAAAAAAGGTCATATTTCACCCAAAAAAATATCAGCAATCACAGGGCCCGAGGAAGTGCGAACCCAAGGGGGTTTCACCGACGATTATTCCCTCCATTTAATTATTTAATGCTGCGAACTGAGGGAAAGCCGTCTCCCCTGGAAAAGCCAGACAGTTCAAGACTAAGGTCTGGCCCCGAACAAGGAGGAGGAAGAAGGTTATAAATGGGGCTGGGGCTGCTCCGTCCCCCCTCCCGCCCTCACCCCTTGATGGGCCAAGACCCATCAGCCTTGGGGGGGCCCCACAGCCCCCCCAAAATAATCACAGCAAGATGTTCCCAGTCTCCAGGGCCAAGGGGGAAACGCTGGGTGAAGGACGGGGGTCCCTGCTGCCCCGGCCCCCCCCGCCAGCCCCAGCCAGCCGGGGCGCATTGCCTATGGCTCGCTGCCTTCCAAGGGGACATCTCTGTCCCCCAGGTTGGTCCTTGAGCAGTTTTTCCTGGACGTGGTGTCATCCCCATCCTGGGAAGGGTCTGTCCCCGCAGCCATGGTGGAAAAAAGCAGGGTAAAGTGCGTACCTGGTTGAGGAGGGTGGGACCGGGTGGCGCTGGGTCCCCCAGGGCCCAGTGGTCCCAGGAATGACACAGGCGTCACCCCCCCAGGAGCACGGAGTGGCCAGGAGGGCTGACAGCAATATGTGCTATCTATATTCTAATATATGCACTGATATATGCATAATATATGCACAGCATCGCCCTGGCACCGCGTGCGGCCGGGGACCCATCCAGCTGGGTGCTCAGCGGAGGTAAAACACCCGTCCATGGGGAGCAGCCCCCGGGGAAGCAGGAGCAGAAAGCAGTGTGACACCAGCCCGTGATTTACCCAGCCAAGGTGGGGCAGGACCAGACGCCGGAGCTGACTCCTAAAGTGGCCCTCGGGCTACTAAATTGGGCCAATAGGGCCAATAAATGGACCCCTAAAAAAAAAAAAGAGGGGGGAAGGGAGGTTGGGCTGGCTTGTTTGCGCACTCGGGGAGCCCCCCGCGGAGTCGGAGAGAGCCAAAATCTGCCTTCAGCTACACCCCTTCCAAGCTGGAGAGCTCTGGGAAGCTGCTTCCCCGTCAGGAAGATCAGATTTGGCAGCTCTGGCTGGCTTAAAAATCTGCACGCCTCCGACTTGAAGGGGAAGGGAGCGCAAGAAAAGCTTTCGACAAATGTTAAAATAACTCAGCCAGGGGTTTGCCTCCCTCGGCTGCGCTGGAGCGGGGATGTTTATGAGCTCAGAGCTGGGCTGCGGCGGCCGATCTCGCTCCGAGATTTCGCGTGGAACGCTGCGTGCGCGCAGCCCCGTCCATATGTGCCTGCAGCGGCAGGCAGGAGAGCACGCTGGAATCAAGGGGAAGAAATAATAACCGTTAACCTCTTCGATTTCTGCTCATCGCCCCGAGCCCAGCCCTCACCGGACACCAGCAACCAGCCCCGGCCGCTGGCTCTGGCCCCCCTCCCTCCCACCGCTGCCTCCCTGCATCTATGTGCATACATATATAAATATATATATATAATTTTTAAAGAGGAAAAACTCCTTTTTCCTCTCCCGGTGGCTGGTTTTCATTAGGGAGGTTTCTTTCTAACCCCAAGGGAAACAGCCTATGAGTTTTTAACTGTGGTGCAGGACGTAATTATCTCATTAAGGCGAGAGAGCCAGGCTTTTCCCAGGAGAGGTGACCTTGCTCCGGGGTTGATGGGGACCGGGGGGGCGGGGGGGTCTGGAGGTTGAGGGGGGCCATGTCCCCCGCTAACCTGCGGGTCACCTCTCCCTCCGGCCCCATTTGGGGCTGGGGAAACCCGGCCCCTCTCACCCCCACATCCCTCCCCACGGAGCTCAGCCACTTACACTTGTTGATAGAAGCACTTAAAGCAGGGCTGGGGGGGGGAATGATGTGGATGGGGTAAAAAGGGGGGGGGAAAGCGAGTCTCCCTCCCTCTCTGCCCCGTCCCCCCCCGCTTTTCCGCGGCTTGGCTGCCGGCGGTGCTCGGCCCCTGGCAGGGGGGCAGGTCGCCGTGCCGGGGGGGGGCGAGGGGCCGCCCCGCTCGGCTCGGAGCAGGGGCGTTTGTTTGAACAGCTCCAGAGCAAAGAGCAGGGGAAGAAAGTTTGGGCTGGGAGCGTGGTTTTTTCCCCAGACGTCAGCACAAGGCGGAACAGGGGCTGGGGAGGGAGCCGGACTCAGAGGGCAGCCGTGATTTTTTTTCCCCTTTTTTAAAAAAAAATATTATTTCGATATTTTTTCTCTTTTTTGGGTTTGTTTTTTTTTTTTTTTGGGGGGGGGTGGGGAAGGGGAAGGGGGCCGGGGAGCGGCCCGGCACCTCGGGGTGGGCTACGGGCTGGGGGTGGGAGCCATGGACTCGGCGCCAGCCTTCGCCATGGACAAGCCGTTCCCCCCCAGCGCCGTGCGCGGCCCGGAGCCGCCCGAAAATCCTCAAAGCCGGAAAAACTTCAGCGTGAGCCACCTCCTCGACCTGGAGGAGGTGGCGGCCGGTATGAACGGGACCCCCCCGGCCGGCCCCCCGCCCGCCGGTGGCGGCAAGGCCATGCCGGAGCCGTCGGGAGGCAGCAGCGGCAGCGAGGCAGCGCCCCAGGACGGTGAGTCCCGCCGCCCCGGGATGGGTCCCCCCCGGTTTGGGGCAGCGGCGGGGATGGAGTGTCCCCGCCGCCCCCCTCAACTCCGGGCCGGGCAGGACGGACAAAGGGGGTCGGTGTCCCCCCGCGGCGGGGTGGGGGGGACCGGGAGGGGAGGGAGGCGAGGGGTGACCCCCGTCGGGGGTGCCGACACCCCGACGGCTGGGGCAGAAGGACATCGTACCGGGGGAGAGGGACATCGTACCGGGGGAGAGGGACACCGCACCGGGGACAGCGGGTACAAAGACCCCATACCGAGGGGAGGGACCCCGCACCGGCTGTCTCCGGAGGTGCCGGGTACAGGACGGTACCGGGCAGCCGGTGCGTCCCGGGGCTGCGCGGCCTGCGGGGTCCCCCCTTCCCCCGGGGCTCCCCGTCTCGCTGTCCGGGCCTGGGGAGCCGGGGCGGCCCCGGGGGGGACCGGGACGCAGCGGGTCCTCTCCGTGCGCCCGCCGCAGCGCGTCCCGGGGCCGGCAGCACCGGGCCAGCGAGGACAGAGCCGGGGCTGGCAGAGGGCACGGGGACCGACCCGGGACCCGGTTTCGTGGCGCTCGGTCCTGGCAGGAGGCGCGTTTTTAACGGGACAATCCCGCCTGCCCGGCGGCTCCGCGGCTGCCGTCCGCTCCGGGCAGCGCGCATCCCTCCGCGCCGCTCCGCCCGCCCCGGCGCATCCCGGCTCCCGTGCCCGGGGCGGCGGCCAGGAGGATTCACCCCGTCCATGCGGCAAAGCCCCGGGCCGGGGGCACCCGACGGCCCCACAACTCCCCAGGAGCAGGGGGTCCCCCTCGGGGACGGAGGAGAGACGGGGATGGAGAAGGAGAGGGGAGGCAGAGCGTGGAGTGGAGGTGCAGCCCCGTCACCTTCCCATGTTCTGGGCTGTGGTGCCCACCCTGAGGGCACCCTGGGGGTGGCATCCCCCAAACCTGCCCCCCGGCTGGGCTTTGGTGCCCCGGGGTTATTTTCTGTGGCCCCCAGAACGCAGCCCTGAGGTACTGAGGGCCCTGCCGAGGGCCTGACCCATGCCTGGCCAGGGATGCACAGCCCACCCGGGAAGCTGTGCCGGTAAAGGGGGCTCAGCCCACCCTGGAGGCTGCCCAGATCTGTGGTGAGGGGCTCCCGGTGGGAAACTCCCCTACGCAGAGTGCTCTGTCCCCTCCTGCGGCTCCCACACTGCGTACGGGTCTGAAGCATCTTTTTCCCACCCACATCTCACTCCCTGCACAACCTCCTTCCTCCATGGAGAATCCCCTCCCGAGCCCCCCAACCTGCCTCTGCTTGGGATGCTGAGGGCTGGGTGAGGCTGGGCGCTGCTTTCTGGGGTGGTATCTGGTATTTTCAGCGTCATTTTCCATCCTTCCTCCCCTTCCCTTGGGATTTGTTTGTACTTCTCACATTGCCTTTGGGACCGCGGGGAGGTTTTCGCTCACTGATGGGACCATACGGGAGGACAGTATGCCATGTGGAATCAGCGCAGCTTTTGGAAACCTGGCCCACAGCAGCTAGTTTGCCTCACAGGGCTATTTCCAAAACAGCAGAGAAACCACCACCCTGCTGAGCTCCTAACACACCCCAAAGAGTCTCAGTGGGAACTGGGGGTGATGCAAATGCCAGAGACAGGGAGGCAAGAGGGCTGGCTGATCCCCACAAGACCATTTTTCACCCTAAAAGCCCATCCTCCCGGGGCAGAGACCCCCTGGGGTTTGGCCCACTGATCCCAGCACGGCTGGACCATGGGAGATATTTCCCATTAGCACCTGTTTTGGCAAGGTTGAAGGCATAAAGACACTGTCAGCATCTGGGATGCTCTGACAACCTGTCCAGGAGTGGAAGCATTTCTCCCTCTGATCCCACCCAGAGAGAGAAATACCTGAGCGATGGGAGCTGAGGGCAGCGAGCAAGAAGAGAACAAGGAAACAGAGAAGAAAACCTGTGTGCATGCAAACATTGACTTGTGAGGCCCGTTACCCGTCGCCACTACCTAAACTGGGATGCAATTTCCTAAATCGAGATGGGGAGAGTCTAAATACCAGGCAAATGCCCGCTCTCTGTGAGCATCAGCCTTTTGCTACTCATCTGTGATGCTTTCAGCATCAGCGTGATGACAGCAGAGGAACTTTTACTAGTAACGTTATCTTTTATTGGCATCCTAAAGTAAAACAGCCTCTCAGCGTTTTCTTGTCTTCCTCTTCACCACCGTGGGGTTTTTCCACCAGATGCAAGCTTGGAGCCCCTCAGGTCAGTGGCAGCAGGTTTATTATCAATGCAAACGCACCCCGGTACCCAAGTGTCTCTCTGCAAAATGTGGCTCTGCGCTCCGGCCGGGAAGATTTTATCAGGGTCATCGTGCTGGTGGGTTGGAGGAAGAGCAGCCCCGAGCCCCCAGTGAAGCTGCTGGCACCCCCTCCGCCAGGCAGGGCTCACCGTGGTCTGGGGGGGGCCACCCTGGCAGAGCTGGTACAGGGATGCTTTAGGCAGCCCTAGGCTGTGCTCAGCGACCTCGACAAAACCCTCTCCCCTTGCCCAGGTGGCCGCAGCAGGAGGACGCGTCTGTTCCCGAGACTGGCAGAACCAGAGAAGCTCAGGGCAGGGCTTCATACTTTGCAGAGAGGGATTCAACTCCTCCCTGCCGTGCCCACAGCCCTCCCAGCCGGGGAGGGTGTCTGGGCACAGCCCCACATCCAGGGCCCTGGGCACATCTCTCTTCCAGGAGCAGCCCCTCCGTTAGTCCCTTGCAGGGCTGGCATATTCCTTCCCGCTGGCACTGAGGACCGGAGCCGTCCCCACCTCCCTCTCCAGCGAAGGGGACTGCTCAGACCCTGACTTGGCCCCGGCCCCAAACTGGCCCCAAGGGCACCCAGCGCATCCTCCTGGGAGGACCGAGCGCAAATATCATCTGTGCGACGCGTTGCTCTCATCTCACCCAAAAATTAAGAGGCAGAAGTACCACAAGCCAGGCAAGAGCGAGGAAATGCCAACAGGGTGGCAAGGGCTCGTCCCCATCTTCAGCTTCATCTTCATCCTCCCCCGGGGCAGTGCAGCAGCCTCCCATCGAAAACCTTCCACACAACTTCTGAGGTCTTGAAAGCTTGTTCACCTCCTTTCATTAGACTAACAAATAACGTGTAACGCGAAACATCTGTTAACAACAGCCCTTAATGTTCTCAAGATGATAAAGCAGGAGGGTAATTTTAGCCAGCAGGCCTTGACTGATGGCTTTTCAAACAATGAACTTACTTTTGGTGCCGCCTGGGGATGGGAGAGGGAGTCGGGCGCTGGCTCCGGCGGCCGCTTCGGGGCTGAAAACTCAGAAAGAGCCACTTCTGTCGCGGCCGGGCTCAGAGGAAGGACTGCAGCCCCTCTGAGGGGATCCTCCGGCGTGGAGCAGGCATGGCTGAAGCCCCACTGGGCGATGGGATGGGGAGATGTGGTGGCCCCTGGGCATCCCATTCGCAGAGCAGCTCCTCTGGTCCCTTCCTCACCCCCAGGGCAGCCGGGACCCTCCGACCTGCGCTGGGGGTGTGGGGATGCTGAGCAGAGCAATGATGAAGCGAGAGAAGAGGCTGCAGCGGAGGGGGCAGAGGGGATTAAGATCATGTTACAGCAAATTGGTTTTAATTACGCAAACAAGGCAGATGACAAGGGAGAAGCGAGGCAGGGAGGGACAGGGACCTGGTAACAGTGGAAGAGGGGAAGGGGCTTGCTTTTGGGGTCAAACAGTGGCTGATTGCCCCAAGCAGCCCCAAGATGCTGCCAGGGCTTGGGCACCTTCCCCGAGGCAGAGCCATCCCAGCCGATGTCTCCGTGGTGGCCCAGCCTGGGCGCTGTGCTGGTCCTGGCTCACAGCACACATTTCAGCTTCCCAAATGCCGCTCGTCCCTGCCAGACGGGGAGCACAGCTCGGGGACACCTCGGCCCCTCCAGCTGCGGGAACAGGAGGCAGCTCTGTAACATAACGCTGCTGAAAAAGCGCCGGGATGTGCCTGTGGGGATCTGCCTTCCCTGGGACATCCGTGCACGTACATGGCTCAGCTGCAATTAGAACCAGCGTCATTAACTCGTGGCCGACCCCCTGTGCCTGGCTCAGGGCAATACGGACCCCTGGGACCAGCGGGGTTGGGCCACAGGCATGGGGAGCCACCCGAGGTCCCCCTGCCCCCTAACACCAGACCCCTCTCTCCAGCTGTCATCTGCTTTCCATGGCCCCAAAAGTGCTGGAAATTATGCCAAGCCCCTCTGCCCAGGAGGCTTTCTGTGGTTCCTGGGTGACCATGCAGGGAGGGATGGGGGGTGTTGGCACCCCAACTCAGCCCCCACGGGGGAAGAGGCTTTGAGAAGCATCTGCTGGACATGGCTGCAGCTCTCCAAGGAGATGTTCTCCTGCTTTTGTTCCCCAAAGTGGGGGACAGCAGGGGTTTGGCTGCTCGGGGTGACACCAGGACCTGCTTGCTCCAGCCTGGGGATGAGGTCAGGATGCACCAGGACATGACCTGCCGGTGGGCAGCACAGCTGGCACGGGGTCTACAGCACCCGTGGTCCCTCGCTGCTCCCCAACACAGCATCAGCTGAGGGTGCTTGGGCAGAGGAGCCCCTGTCCATGGCATCCTCCAGGGCTGGCAAACCTCCTGCAGGGCCCTTGGCAGGGACAGTCCCTGCGGGGCGGAGCCAGGAATGGTGGCATCCACTGGCAGGGGGGAGGCGAGCTGTCTCGGCCCTTGTAAGGCCAGCGCAGCCGGGTGGGGTGGCACCGGGACAGGAGCCATCCTTGCATGGCCATGACTCTCAGAGGCTGGATGTCACCTTCATCGTCCCCAGCACCTGCCTGGGGCCGTCTCCCTCCTGGGAGGGCTCTGAGGGCTGCAAACCCCAAGACAAGGGGTTTGTTTCCATGCAGGGACAGTGCCCATGGGACTGCTGGAGCAGGACAGTCCCTAAGGGGAGAGGGGACAGCACGGCCAGGTCTCGTGCCCAAGACCAGCACTTGCCCAGTGCCCAATGCTGGCAGGTCCCCAGTGCAGCATCCATCAGCACGTATTGAGTAAGTGCCAATTAATCCGGGCGGGAGCTCCCCGCCCCGGCCCGCCTCCTGGCCCTCCACATTTGTTTGCGCTTAGTGTGAGGCTGGCGACAGGCGAGGGATGGATGGGGAGCCTGACGTGTCCCGGCTCGCCCAGACGGTTTCCAGCCGCTCGCAGGGAGCCCAGCGTATCCCAGTCAAAAAAGAAAGAGTTTTGGGGAGGGACCCACCCGGGGAGGGACCCACCCTGTACCCCTCCGGGCTGCAGCAGGGGACAGGGGACAGCCCCAAACTGCAGCGTGACCCCTCTGGTCAGGCTTCCCATCCCCAACCGGGGACACCTCCCCCGTGGCTCTCACCCTGCGTCACTGCCATGGGACTTGCTGCACGTGGGCTGCCTGGGGGTCCCCTGTCCCATGGGCAGGGAAAAACTGGTGCCTGGGTCTTGCCCATCCAAGAACCACAGGGTGGGGGTGGGAGCGATGCTTTTCCGATGGTGTGGGCAGGAGGAGAGGCTGAGTTAGGTCACAGCCCTGCCGAAACTGGCCAGAGCAGCACAAACTGCTGCCAGGCGCAGGCAGGGAGGGACCTTGGGGTGGGTGTCACAGCTGGGAGACCCCTGGTCTGATGGGGCTTCTGGCATAGGGCTCACCGTGGTACCACTGCTCCGTGCTTCCCTGTCCCCTCCAGCCCTGAAGGGTGACACCTGCTCACCATCCTGCTCCTCCCACGGTGACACCCGCTCGCCATCCCTCTCCTCCCATGGTGACACCCGCTCACCATCCCGCTCCTCCCTGTGCCGCTGGGAGAATGCTCTGCGCCCCGGGTTGCACTCAGGTTCTTACTGACTGATGGCACCTGGGCTGCAATTTGGGGAAAATTTGCCCCCAGATGGGCTGAACGCCCCCACCTGGGTTCCAGACTCCCCCCACCCCAGCTCGGGGGGGGCTCTGGGTTGGAGCGGGGGCTTTTGTGGCCCCGGGAAGCAGCCCTGCTCGCTCAGAGCCCTCCCCAGGGGCGCAGGGAAATACATACCAGCACGTTTTCTGCAGCATTTGCAGGGCTCTGCGGGGTCCCCGCTCACGCTCGCATCTGCGTGAGGGAGCTGCTGCCAGAGGGTAAAGAGGAAAAAAAAAAAACCCAACCTGGGGCTTGGAGAGATGGGTCCCCACTTGTTGGGGGAGCCTGAGAGCCGGAGCAGCCTTGGCTGGGCCAGGAAGGCAGGAAAATCACTTCCCCCCCCTCCCCCCAACTTCTTATTGCTGGGATTTTTCTTCCCTTGGCACCCCCAGAGAGCTGGATTTTCGGCAGCCATTGCTGTTGGGATGCTCGTTCCCACCCCTCCTTTCCAGCAGGGAAAGGATGCAGGAGTGTGGGGCAGAGCTGCAAAAGCCACCGCTCGACAGGGTCCAGAGGGGACAGTGTGGGGGGGTCCCACACGTGGTGGGGACACGGGGCTTTGCTCCACTCCCTTGGGAGCCCCGGCAGCACCCACTGATGTTCTTTAAGCCCCGGCAGAGCTCAAACGCCCCGCGGCACAGCCGTGCCCAGCCCAGGAGAGTGCCAGGGCACGGGGACACCTTGCCCGTCCCCCCCCCCGGGCTGTTATGTCTAGCTCGACCAGGAACAGCTCAGTGCAAGACTATTTCCCCTCTCCTTTTGGGCTGTTATTTCAGGGAACGGGGCTGATTCACAGGAAAAATATGAAATTTCGACTCTGTGCAGCCAAGATGGGCGAATTTCAACGAATCAGCATTTTAAGAGAGCCTGGGCGTGTGTCTGTAGCTGGGAGGCTGATGAAATGATTTGGGGCTTTGAGGCTGCCTCGTTAGAAATCCTTCTTCTCTCCCAGGGAGCGGGGCTGATCACCCCTTCTCCTAGGGCTGATTTCCTCCGGCCGCTGGGAATTATTCCCCCAGAGCTGTAAAATCGTTGAGCCGAAGGGATGAGGTTTGAAGCAGGATGGGATCCGGGTGCTCTGGGGCTGGCAGGAGCTTGGTGTCCCCAGGCTGGCACCCTGTCCCCTCCCCCTGGCGCGAGCAGCAGCTGGAAGGAGTTATCCTCCCAGGATGGGATCCCGAGCCACCGGGGCAGGCTCAGAGCATCCTTTAAAATGCCGGGGCAGCGGGTTGTGGCCAGGCTGAGCTCGGGCAAGGATTTAGACCAGGGTTAGTGCAGATCAGTTTTTTCCCTGGCTGGAAAAAACAACTGGGAAGAGGGTGAAAGCGCGGTGGGCAGAGGCAGCCGTCCCCTGCCCGGTCCCGGTGCTTGCATGGGGCCGGCGATGCCCAGCCAGGGCCGGGAGGATGGGGAAAACAAACCCTCTCGGGAAGGAAGGACTGATTTGGCATTTCAAGGTGGTTTTCCAAATCCTGTTAGCCAGCGCTGCCCCGGCCTTGCAGAACTGGATTGTTTTTCACTGGTCACCCCCAAATTTCCGAGAATTAAAAGAAAAAAAATCCCGCCCTCACCCTCGAGGCATTCCCAGTGCTTGCGCTCGCCCGAGGGACGCATGGCTGCGGGCGATGTTTCCCAGCCTTCCCACGGCATAACGAAACTCCCCGTCCACGCTCAGCGTCCCTCACCGCACGCTCCCCTGCCCCGCGCTTCCCCTGGGAAAACCAGCCCCAGCGCTGGGAGCTGCCGGAGGCATTGCAGGGGGTGCGAGGGAAGGGGGGGTCCGGAGCCCTCCCGCAGGGCAGCCCCTCGCCCACGGGCAGCCCGTGCTGATGGCTCCGGCTGCAGATCTCACTGCTGGGAGTTGGGGGGTAAATGGGATAATGATGGAGGAGTTGGGGGAAATTTTCTCAGTTTGGGGTGGAGGGGGGATGGCACACACCCCTCTGGGGACGTTAGGGGGACAGATGAGGTCCCCCTTGCTCCCCCGCTCCCCTGCAGCTCTGCTGGGGACTGCCCCGGCCATACGCGCTGCTGGGTGCAAATGGCAGCTCGCGGGGGGGGCCGCAGGCGTTAATTGAGCAGGAGGCGTAACGAGGCCGCAGCGCTGCTCCTTCACCCCGGGGCTGGGGGGACAAACAGCCCCCAGGAGCTGGGGCAGGGCCGGGGGGGCGCAGCTCAGGTCCCGGGGGGGGGGACGTCGGTCAGGCTGGGAGCCTTCAGAGAGCGGCAGCGCCAGTCTCCGGCCCCCTCCCCTTCCCTCCTCATCCCCCTTTGGAGTGCGTATAATAAAGCAGCTTTTCAGCTGCGGCTGCAGTGATAGATCAGGAAGAATTGTATGAGTCTATTAAAGTCTGTGTGTCTCTGAATGGAGACTGTGGCTAAGCCAGGCGCCAGGCTCGCGCATTGAACCAGATGTGGAGAGGCGCCATCCTTTCCAGCCACTGAATCTGAGAGGCTGCAGGCTTCACACGCAAGGAAACTGGAGTGCACATGGCAGGGGAGCCGGGGGAGCGCCGGGGAGCACATGGCAGCGCCGGCGGGAGCGGGGGGCGTTGGGGAGGGGGCAGAGGCCAGGGGCTGCGGGGAGCAGCCCAGGTACGGGGCTGGAGCGGAGGCATTGGTGCAGCGGGGTTGTGCCGCCCCGGGGTGTGGGGCTGCCCCCCGAGTCGTGCAGGGCACTGCAGTGTGTATTAGATAGATTATACATTGTATAGGGGGGCTGCCTTGCACCCCAAGTCGTGCAGGGGGGCTGCGTTGTACCCCAGGTCATGCAGCACAGTGCGTGGGAGGGGATTGCGTTGCACCCCGAGTTACACAGGGCATTGCAGTGTGGGTATGGGGGGGCTGCACCCCAAACTGTACAGGACATTTCAGTGCGTGTGTGGGGAGGTGTGTTGCATTGCACCCCAAGCTGTATGGGACATTGCAGTGTATATTATATAGAATATATTGTATAGGGGGGCTGCATTGCACCCCTATACAGTGTGATGCAGGGGGACTGCGTTGTACCCCAGGTCGTGCAGCACATTGCTGGGGGGGGAGGTTGCGTTGCACCCCAAATCGTACAGGACATTGCAGTGTGTGTGTGTGGGGGGGTATTGCGTTGCACCCCGAGCTGTACAGGACGTTGCAGTGTGTGTATGGGGGGGCTGCATTACACCCTGAGTTGGGGAGTGGGGGTGTGTTGCGTTGTACCCCAGGTCACGCAGCTCACTGCTTTGTGGGGGGATTGCGTTGAACCCCGAGTCATCCAGGGCATTGCAGGGGGAGGGAGTGCTGCATTGCACCCCGAGGCATGCAGGGGGATCGCGTTGTACCCCAGGTCATGCAGGGCATCGCTTGGGCGGCGGGGGGGCGGATTGCACCCCGAGGTGTACAGGGCACCGCGGTCTGTGTAGGTGGGGGGGCTGCATCGCACCCTGAGCCGTGCAGGGCACTGCAGGGGCTGGGGGGGTGTTGGGGTGCAGGGGAGCGCAGAGGGGACCCCGCACACGGCGCTTGGGTGGGGGGGAGCAAAGAGCCGGGTCCGGCAGCAGCACAGATGAGGAGGGCGCAGGACGGGGGACAACGGGCAGGGGCAGCTCCTGCCTCCAAACCCACTGGCGCTGCGGGGCTGCTCCTGTCCGGGAACGGGAAAGAGGAGGAAGGGAGAAGGGGCAGAGGGAAGGATGAAAAAGTTAGGACAGAAGGAAGGCAGGAAAGACAGAAGGATGCCATCCCGCTGCGGATAGCCGTGGCCGGCGGCTTGGGGTGGCTGGTTGCCCCATGGACTGGGATTCCACATCCCAAGCAAAGGTGTAAAGCATCCATGGGGTGCTGGGGAGGGGACATGGGTGACACGGGGCCGTCCTGGGCTCGGCTCGGCCGCCATGCTCCTTCCTCACCAATTTCACTTTCTTGGCTGGGCCGGCCACATGGCTGTAATTTGGGGGTTGTAAATACCTCAGGGGAATTTTTAAATTAAAAAAATAACTGTTTTCATTTAAATTAAAAGACATTGAAGCATTTCTATTAGTATTAGAGGTTTATAAAACCTAAAACAAATGTCAGAACTAAACTACCAGGCAGGCACACCGTCCACTTTGCAAAGCCCTTCGCGTGTTCAGCACGACCCGGTTACCCATCGGGGGTGAAGTTTTAATGAGATTTGTATGAGAGTGCCCGGGGGTCCCCATCCTGCACCCTCGGTCCCCAACCACCGGTGCCAGTGTGTCCCCCACTTTACTCCTGGCTGGGTTTTGGGGCCTCAGCCAGTCTGGTGCTGGGGTTGGGGTCCCCAGTGTGGCAAAGTGGTGCTCGGGCTCCCCAGGGACCCGGAGGGAATGAAAGCTTTGGGGTGACGAGGGTGAGGATCTCAGCGCCGCCGGGCTTTGGAGGAGTGGGACCTCGATGCAGCTGCCCCCACCCTGGCATCTCCCAGGTGTCCCCTGGTGTCCTCCCTGTGGCCAGAACCTGCCTCCAGCAACCTGCCTTCTGTCCCCACTGTCCCCACCATCCCCGCCATCCCTGCCGTCCCTGTGCACGGCTCTGCTTTAACCTGGAAACAGTTAACCGGGCTGGGTTTTTAGAAAAAAAAAAAAGAAAAGAAAAAAAAAAGATACGAGCCACTTATTAAAATGAATGTTTTACAATAAATTTGGCGAGAGGCCACCGACCTCAAATGAAAACCAGACCGGAGGACAGCGATGCTGCTTGCTGGCGAGGGTTTCCGGGATGCCTGTGCGTGCCGGCGCCCACGAGTGTCCTCCTCGGATCGCCGGTGGGATGGGGTCCTGGCTGGGGGCTTGTGCCCATCCACACCCTGGCCAAACGTGCCAGTGTCCCCGGTCCAGAGATGCCGGCGGTGGCTGCAGGATGGGCTCTTGGCAGGTGCCGGCGCTCACTGATAAAACACGGGCTCAGTGGCATCTTGGCCTGGGTGTGAAAAACACCCAAATGGCCTCAAAAAAGAGAGGGGAGCTGGGTCGGTGGAAGGAGGTGACAGGAGGGGACACTGTGGGGGTTCCCACCATTCCCCCCTGGTTCCTGCCCATCCTCTTCCCCCACCTTGGCAATGACCCTGATGCGGTGGGGTCTGTGCTTTAACCTGGTGGGCTGGGCTTGGGACTCAGTGCCAGAAGCCATTGGGGCTGGCTTGCTGTGGGCTTTTGCTTATTAAATTTCAAGAAACCACCTTTTTTTGTGGGGGCGGAGTGGGGAGAGGAAGGCTGGGATTGCCATGCCAGGGGTCCCTGGCCGGCAGCCAGCCCTCTCCACGGCGTTCCTGCTATGTAGCCCTGGCTGATTAGTCTTATTTTTGAAACACCACGCAAACGTCCCAGGGAGCTCTCGACGCCGTGATGGTCCGAGGCACCCGCCATCCCGTCCCCTTCCCAACCCCCCAGAGAAACCCACTTTGCAGTTAAGGCTGAGTTTTCGGTGGAGCTTTGCAAGCGCAGGCGGGGTGCCGCTCTCGGGGCCAGCGCTTGCACAAGTCTCATTAGCGTTAATTAATTACACATGCCCTGTGCCCTGGTGGGAAACTGTAACTTGTTATGTCAGGCGGCCGCGTGTGAACGATGTCGGTTGGCACCTCTGCGGCTGCATCATGGATGCACCAAATGGTACCTAAAACATTTACGGGACAGGGAGAGAAGCAGCGGCTGCCATGCTCAGCCCTGATGCGGGACGGTGGGGTCCATCCGTCCTGGCATCATCCATCCCGGCATTGTCCATCCCGGCATTGTCCATCCCGGCATCCCCCTGGCCCATGGCTGTGGGCAGCCACCGTGGCTGTCCCCTCTGCCCGGACCCCCGCTGCGGTGCCCAGGGGTGACCCAAACCCCAGCATTTCGGCAGCGGGGCCAGGGCCGGCTGTTTCCCCGCCCCACAGAAGCCCGTTCACACATCTGTTAGCCATCACCGGCGCTGCCACTCTCCGCGCGCAGCTATTTTAATGCGCAGCATAAACAGCGCTGGCAAAGCTGCATCCCAGGTGGGTGCCCGGGGGCTTCGTCCCCAGGGGCATCTCGGGGTGCTACAGCGGTGCAAGACGCAGGACAGCCCCGGTGCTGGTCTCGTCCCACCACGAGAAGGTCTCCTGGCCAGCAGATGAAAGCAAACCCCCCCAGTGAATGCCTCCTCGCCGGGGAAGCTCCCGGCCGCCGGCGGCTGGGGGAGAGCCAGCGCCTTTTGTTGGTCCCCGGGCCTCCACCACGGGGGCTGGCAGATTCGTGGGAGAACAAAATTAAAATTCCTGCTCCCCCGTCGGTCGGTGCTGCTCTGTACTTGGCCCGGCTCAGCGCTGCAAACCCACCGTGCTGCCTGTTCCTGAGGTGCTTGGCTGTGCCGTAAGGGCTTCAGGTCGTCTGGCCAAGTGGCTCGTGCCACTTATGGCCCTGTGGCCGTGAGCATCTGCCTGAGGAGCCCTTTGGTCTGACTCAGCCTCCTGGAGCATCCCTGGGCAAAGCCGGGAGCCACAGCATAACACGCACCACATCCCTGTATCTATCCTCTCTCCCCCTCTTTGGCATTGGCAGGGGACATCCCGGACCGGCACCAGTGTGGATGAGTTTTCGGAGGCTTGGCACAGCCCCAGCCCCATCTAGGAAAGGGGGGCCCCAGAGGGGAGTGAAGCCCCTTGAGCTGCACGTTCCCCCAGCGCGAGCAGGGAAGATCAGAGAATCATACAATCATAAAATCATAGAATGTGTTGGGTCAGAAGGGACCTTTAAAGGTCACCTAGTCCAGCCCCCCTGCAGTGAGCAGGGACATCTTTGACTAGATCAGGTTGCTCAGAGCCTCATCAAGCCTGGCCTTGGATGTCTCGAGGGATGGGGCCTCCACCAGATGCCAGACCCTGACCACGCAAAGCCAACTGGGGCACCTGGTGGTGACCGCTGCAGTGCCACCATCCCCGGCAAACTCCCGCAGAGGATGGACCTTTCCTGGGAGGCTTTTCTCCTCGCCCTGCCATCCCTTGGTGGGAAAATCAGGATATCCAGGGGGGAGCAGCACCCTGGCTCGTCCCCTGCTCGGCTTCTCGGCAGCTCCATCCCCACTGAGACCTGACACAATGGAGGCGATGGCGGCGCTGGAGCCGGGACAGCCCATTGTGTCGGGCTGCGGTTGCAGCCTCCTCCGAGCGCACGGGATGCTCTTGGCAGCTCCTGAAAGCCCCTTGCTAGGCTGGGGTCACCCACCGCACGGGCATGGCCCTGGGAGGGAATTTCTCGCTTGAAGATCACCAAGCCCAAGGGATGCGCTCGGCGCCCTGGGACCCGGGCTGGATGCCCTGGGCTGGTGCCACCTGTCCGTGGGCGCAGCCAGGCAGTCGGAGCCCCGTGGCCCTGCACAATGGCTCCCCGGGAGCACGGGAGCCAGGCGGCTGGGAAAGCACAGCAAGAGGCTTTGCCGAGCCCCGCACTGTGCGCCAACGCCATTGCCTGGCTTTCAGGGCTGTTTCTGGAGCGGTTGTTTCGGAGGCGGCTGGCGGTGCCAGGCTCTGTGGTCTGGATCCTGCCACAGGGTTGGGGCCAGGGCCAGGATACTGGGGTGCATCCCGGAGCCGGTGAGCCTGGCAGCGGGGTCTGTCCACATCCCCTTCTCCAAAGATCTGTCCCCAGACAAATCGTTCCCACTCTGGGTAAAAGGTGGATGACAGCACCATCTCCCCCAGCCGCCCGGGAGAGCAGGAGGGGAATTTTTCATGCTGCTCATCCCTCTCCCACCGGAGCTTTGGGGCCAAAGATGTTCCCCAGCCCCTTCCCAAGGCTTGACAGCATCCCACCGACCCTGCCTTCTCCTTCAGGGAACGTGGCTGCAATTAATTCATTAAATGCTTCCGCTGACGCAGGAGCCAGCCGTGCCAAAACACCATTCCCGGATTCTGGCCCCAGCTGGGCGAGGACCGTGCCGGGCTGCGCACAAGCCTCCGGCTGGGGCAGGACCCTCTGGTGTGGCGGGGAGGGCTCTGAAGTGTTCAGGGAGGGCTTGGCACATCAAGATGACTGCAGCCCCATGGATTTCACCAGCTTTCAACTTGTCCTCTCTAAATCACAGAGCACGACTCGGCTGGCCAGGCCCTTACCTGGCTTCTCCAGCATCTAGTTTCCCTCTCTTCATCCCCTTCTTCTTCATCCCCTCTCCCTGCCCTCCTCACTGTGACCTCCTGATCTTGTCCCTCTTGCATACTTGGATTTGCAGCAGATAAATCACTGCCACCCTTGCTGGAGAAGCTTTGAGCCAGCTTTGAATCTGCTCACGGCTCTCACCGGTGAATTTGGTGGCTGCTGCTGGGCTGGGACTGTCCCCGAGAGAGGCAGCATCACGCAACACAGGGCTCCTCCTTTCCAGGTTCCCTCTGGTCCCAAAACCCAGCTAAGCATCACGTTCCCACTGCGTTTGCTGCACTAAAGATAAGGATGAGCCAAAAAAGGCTGTCATGCCACAGTCGGGTTGCAAGCACAGGTTGGACACATCCCCGCTGGGATGCAGGGATGCTGCCGGCTCAGAGAGCTCTCCAGGACCTTTCCCATGTTGTTCAGGCTTTCGGTGAGATATGCCACGATGGGCGTTGGGACACCGCACGCCATCCCCAGCATCGCCGCCGAGCAGTGATTCCAGCTCCTGGGGGTGCCGGGGGAAAAGCCTCCTGGGCTCGGGGGGTGCAGCCGTGCCTGGAGCATCCCCGGGGTCGCAGCACCGCTGGGCAGGATCCTCCCGAAAACCGGGCGTCCGCATGGCCGGGGGCAGCGAACCGCGGCACTGGGTGGTTTCTGGCTGGTGCGGCGGCAGCTCTATAACCATAAAACAGTCTGCTGCTGCCTGTCAGTGAGCGCAGGCGAAGGCCCTCCCGGGACAGCCTTGGCCTCTTTCTTGGTCCAGGCTTTAGCTGCTCCTTTTTAACACAGACACTTTTCCCCCAGCAAAACTGGCAGCCTGTAAAAACGTGTCAGCGTTTCAGTTTTTTCACAATTAATGAGGTGAAACATCCTCGGAAACATTTCGCTGTAATGTTTCTCCAGTAGCTGAGACTTGCCCCTCTCTTAAATTTTTCATGTACGCCACTTGAGCCGGGAAAGTTTCCTTCGGACTCAGCACATTTGGACCCCCCCCAGCTTCAATTCTCCTCACCGCCACCGGAGCCTCCGACCTTCCCGGGGTCTTCGGGAGGCTGGGGCTGGGCTGGAGGGGGAGCAGGGACAGTGGTGGGTCAGGATGAGGAGGTCAGAGCCTGCTCCTGGCAGTGGGGGAGCCCGGGAAAGGGCTGGCAGCCCCCATTCCCCCGGGACACCCTGTCCCCTGTGCCTGCGGGTTGTTCCCGGGGTGGGTTTGGACCTCGCAGCATCGTGCGGAGCAAAGCCGAGACCGGCACCCTGTGGGTAGGGGCTGGTGGCCCCAAGGGGCTTCTCCCCTGGGTAGTGGGGTGAAACCACCCAGAAAACAGAGTTACGCCGATAAGGTTTTGCCCCTGAGCTGCGACGCCGTGTTGGTGCCGTGCACCCAGGCCGGGCTCACCGGTGGGTGCAGGAAAGGCACCACAGCTGGGCGACCCAGCACACGTGGAGGGGCACCTTCCCGGCTGCTTCTCAGCCCCCCCAGGCTTCCCAAGATGATCTGGGGAGATTAAAGACCTGTAGCGGCGCAGGCAGCTCCCACCATCACTTCTGCAACAAACCCTGTGATGCCTGCGCCCGCGAGCGGGGACAAGCCCCCAGCTCCCCTTTGGCTTGTGGAGCATCCCTCCTGCCATCCCTCCTCCCGCAAAGCCCCAGTGCGGGCAGGAAACACCCCCCCCGGGGGCTCCAAAGCTGTCCCCAGCCTTGTCCCAAGACAGGGCAGTGCTGGCAGTAGCTGGAAAAGGGGTTCAGCTGCACTCGGCTGCCGTCACACCCCAAATCTCCCCCTGCCTTTGGGTGTCTCAGCTGATGGCTATGGGATAAAAAGGAGCTGGAGTTGGGGGACGCCATGGGGGGGGCAATTCCCAAAACACGAGAGCTTTACTCTGGCGCTGCTCGCCACGATCCGAAGGGAAACGCTTCCTCCCCATCGCATGATTTAGAGGAACAAGTTAAACAATTGCACATGAAACTTTGGCGGACGTCATCGCCGGAGCTCTCCCCGCTTCCCCCGAGTATATAAAGGGATGAAGGGAGTCCATATGTTTACCGAGAGAGACCATGGGAGAAACGAAAGACATCATTGTTTTTCCAAAGGATTTCTTGGCTGTAAAAGGCCTCCACCACCCTGCGGCTTCCCTGATGAAGGCCCAGCGTTAATTTGTTAAATCCACATCAAGTGCCCGGAGAACCCGTTGTTTATTTTTGCTAATTCAGCCGGCCGAGATCAAATTGGGGTTTTATTTGTTAAGGATAAACCTTAATTAATAAAAGCTATTTATTTGGTTAGAGCCGGCCGCAGCCTGAGGGTCAGATATGCCACGATCATTATTTCAAGTAAAACAAACCCAAAACGTCTCTCAACAGTTTGAAAAACGTAGAAACTTAGAGGGCTGAATTTATTTGTCTTAGGAAGAATTTACAGCTAATTCCCTCCAGGCTATTTCAACCCTTAAATTATACCCAAGAAGAAAAAAAGGGGAAAAAAAATGCCATTCCAGGCAGAGAAGGGATGTAAAGGGTACGGCAGATTTGATCATTTGGCTGGGATGGGGGGTGAAAAATTTAAAGCTTAAAAGGTCTTTGGCAAACTGCTCGCAAATAAATGGAACGCGTGAAATAATTTAATGGCAGAAAACTGTTCGGGGCTCCGGGGTCCGCGGCACAATGGAAAATGAAACACATTGGAAGAGATGGAGCCTGGGTTTTTTTGGAAGAGAGGGTTGAACACACTCCCTCCCGGCATGGCTCCTGAAAAAGGGGGGCATTTGCACCCCAAAAGCCAAGTGGCAGAGCCGGAGCCGGTAAAACCTGTCCCAGGAGGTGGTGGTGCACGCGGCGGGGGGGGTTGCGGCATCATCCAGGGGACAGACAGGCTTGCAGTCGGACAAGGTGACCGTCGTGGGTCGCAAGGACGATGCCGGGCTGACGCTGCGCTCTAGGGTGAGCATTTTGCAAAGAAACCCCCCAAACTGGATGTCCAGAGGGGACCCGCCTCGCAGTGGGAGACTGAGCATGGCTGGCGATGGAGCCCACCACCGAAAGCCATCCCGAGGGATGAGCCGCCCTGCCGGAGCACCCCTGCCCAGGGACGTCGCCATCCCCGGGGATCAGGCGCGCGAGCGGCTGGGAGTGTACATGCTGGTTAGGTCTGGCTCACAGCTGCACGGAGGTCGTTTATCGCTCGCTAATGGAGGTCGTAAGTCAAAGCCGAAGCCTCGGTGGAAATCTAGTGAAAATTACCTCTTTACAGCACTCGGCGGCTGCTGGGCGGGAGGCTGGGGGCCCTGCCAGCGTGAGGGCCCCCCTTTGGCAAGCCCCACGCCCAGGCTCCGGCAGCTGAAACCTGCCGAGTCCTTCCTATGGAAAACTAATGGAAGCACGGAGGGAAAAGGCAAGAGCCAGAAAAGTGGGCTTGGTTGGCGCTCAGCTGAACCAGCACAGCCCCGACCCGGCGGCGCTGGGGCCGCTGCCTTTGCAAATGGGGCAGGACCGGTCAATCCACAGCTCCCGGCGTCAGCGCGGCTTGCCAGCACGGTCCAGGCTTCCCAGAGTCAGTGTTCCTCCATGGAGAAGGGTTTTGGGGTGACTCCCAGCACCCCCATGGCATCCCCAGGGCACCCGCAGCTCTCGGGCAGGCAGCATCGCCTGAGGTCGGGCATCGCGGAGAGGGGGCTGGAGGTTACCCAGGCTGCATCCAGCACCCCAAAACTCACCCACATCGTGGACAAAAAGACTCATGACTTTTCTAACACGCTGGGGCAATTTAAGGCTTTTTTTTGTCAAGTACACTGCTCTGCGCAAAGCCCCTGCACCTCCCTCTCCCCATCCTCCCCCTCATGTCATCTTTCGTTATTCGGTAACGTTATCCCCTCCGTTTTCCCCCTTCCCCTGCATTTTTTTTTCCCTTTAGCGGAAATTGTAATCAGTGGAAGATAAATACGCCAAAGGCAAAGGTGGCTGGGGGGTGGCTCAGGAGCCCCTCTGACCTCGGGGTTGGACAATCAACCAATGCCTCCAGCCGTGCCCCACATGAAACCCCCAAATCATAACTGACAAAGGCAAGGGTTCGGCTCTCCCCGTAACCTCCCTGAGCTCTGCTTTGGGGCACAAGAAAGATGGTGGCGAGCTGGTTTTTGGACTTTGTGCAATCACAAAGTCTAATTCCTGGAAGGCCATTGGGGCGCGGAACCAATTCCGACTCCTCCATCAAGGTGCCAGCGAGTCTGGTTAAATGCGATTCCCGCGGATGGGTGGCAGCGAGACAGCAGGGGGTCTTCAGGGACCCAACCCATCCCATTCCCTGTTCTCTTCCGATGCTGCAGAGTGCTTAGTGGTGCTCATTTTAGGAAAGCTGATTTGGGGTTATTAAAGCATCTTTGATAGAAGCGATCCGGCCCGACTTTGCACGCTGTAAACCTGTCAGACGCACGCCGCCGGCAATTAGGGTGGCATTTATCTAGTCCCACAAGCCTGCGATGCCTGAGCTAATGGGGAAAAGATGTCGATCCGCTACCGAGGCTCGTCCTTGAGCAGAACAGAGGACCCAGGCGGGCGCCCCAGGCAGGAGCTGCCTCCCTGCAGTACGGAGATGGGGTGGAAAATGGGGTGGGAAAATGAACGTAGCAGAGAATTGAGCTGGAAAGCAAAGGTTTCTGTGGGGGACTGGGGAGTTCTGAGCTACACTGGGGCACAGTGTGCTTTAGGGGAGGTGTGAGTAGGTGGGGGAAGGTGTTTTGGCCATCAGCGCCCTCTGAGAAGCTTCCTGGAGCATCCCCCAGGGTTTTGTGGTCAGGAGAAGGTCCCTCCGTTAAAACCAGCG